>NC_080742.1:30512564-31133398 GCF_020826845.1 Diceros bicornis minor
CTCTGGATCTCTTAACTACAGTGTCTTAACCTTCCCTGGCTTCTCGTTAATTTCCTGAAGTTGGTGTTTTCGAGGATGTTTCCTTCTTTATTTGCTTTCGATCTCCTCCTCTTGCATCCATTTCCATTTGTTCCGTATTTCCATAAAAACTTCTGGTTTTATTCAGATATCCAATGTTCCTCCACTCAACCATGTGATTCTGGGGATGTTGGTTTCATCTCCACCTCCAGGGGAGTAAATTCTGAGTATTGTATCAATCAAGGTAATCCCATTCCTCTTGCCAGTAATTCCTTTAGGAAAGGACATGTAGTACGGCCAAGGAAACACTACTGGAACTCTGGTGGAGGCTGCTGGGAGAGGTTTCCCTACACCTAAGAAAATGACATAGGAAAAGATGGCTTTTTCCATATTCTGGATTTTGTGGTGTCTGGATGTCATTTCTTTTTATTCTTCCTCCCCAAAGCCCCAGTACGTGGTTGTATATCCTAGCTGTAAGTCATTCTGGTTCCTCTATGTGAGCTGCTGCCACAGCATGGCAACTGACAGACTGGTTGCGTGGTTCCGTGACTGGGAAGTGAACCTGGGCTGCTGAAGCAGTGAGTGCCAAACTTTAACCACTAGGCCATCAGAGTTGGCTCTGGATGTCATTTCTGGAATTGCTGCAGCCATTCTGTAACCATGAGGACAGAATAGAGCTATGGAAAAGAACTTGGGTTCTTGATGATATTGTTGAGTCATTAAAAACTAATTCTGGAGCCCACCCTGCATTTGAACTTCCTGTCATTTGAGATAATAAATTATTCTTTAAGTCAATTTTAATCAGAGTTTTCTGTTATTTGCTGCCAAAGGCATTGTAAGCAATAACATGATTCAAATTTATTTCTTAAACCCAGACCTCACCTTGAAGTTCTCATCTTGGATATACAACTACTTATTGGACATTTCTATTTGGAATCCTAAACTAATCCTGACAAGTGATCTCTAGGGCATAAACTATTAGTTAATTTATAAGTAATGAGGATAAAATTTTATAGATACAATCACACTCTCACAACTTTCCATTTTCTGAAGGACAAAACAATTTGATATGGTGTCAGTGTCCACTTTCTGAAGGACAAAACAATTTCATACGGTCTCACTGCAAGGAAAACTAACTCCCAAAGTTACCGAGTGCCTCTGAGAGTCAATCTCAAAGGGACTTGGTTATTGGAAACACAGTAATCTATTTGCCTCCTATATATAGTGTCTTCATTAAATATATAGAGGGTAAGTAATCAAATTCAGTACAATTCAAAAGACATTTATGTCTGTATTCCAAAGTTCAATCCCATATGATGGGATGGATGCCATATGGGACACTCAGAAAAGCTGGCTATCATGGGGGGGGGGGGGCGGTTCTCTGAAGTCCCCACCTCCTGGGACAACTGGTTTTTGTAGAATTTAAGGAACTGACTGCTCTGAAGCTTCAGAAAGCCTCTGTCATAAACCTAAAGTGGAATTCTGCCACAGGGAAGAAGCAATCTGTCAGTTTCTGCCCTATTGTATGGTAAACAACTGAGCTGTGTCTTCCCTAGGAGCATATTCAAATGAGAAAGTTCTCAGACACAAACAAAAAACAAATAAACTGTTTCCTGGGGGCCCAATAGTATTTGAAGCTAATGAAGTTCCCAAGGTAAGGCTGACAGAAGAAAAATTGGTGGGCACTCCACTCCAGGAAGCAGTGTCCAGAGAAATTGTGTGCTGCATTGGAATAGACCCTGGACTTGGAGGCAGAGATGCAGTTTAAGGATCACCTCTGCCACTCACTGGTTTGATGATTTTAGGAAAGTTTTTTTAACTTCCTGAGTCTTTGTCCTTCATCTGTAAAGTGGGTATGCTTGTTCTAGCCCACAAGGCCCTTCTGAAGATCAAACGAGGTAATGGATGTGAAAGTGTTTATAAACTTCAAAGTTAACATGCCAGTCCCAATAAAGAGTGCATCTGGGAGATGAGAAGGGAGAGTAACAGTGTTAAGTCCAAGTGCCATCTCTGATTTCCGTGTCCGCTTATGCGCAAGAAACCTTTGCTTTCTTACTGCCTTGTGAAATGAAAACAAACTCATTCATATATATTTGAACATGAACATTAGACAAATATATGACAATGACAGGAATTCACAAGGACACATAGCAATATAGGAGCAGAAAATAAAAACTTTCTAAAAATAAATCTTTAATAATAGTAAAATAGCTACCTATATGCAATGTACTGTGTTATCACTCAATTTTATTATTTTAACAAAACTTTATAAGGTGCATGATCTTGGGAACCTTAGGGATCACATGGACCTTCTTTTAATATACGTGTGCGGTTTATTTTAACTGCAACTGTCTTATTAACATGTAAGTGCACAGATGTCAGAAAAACAGGGAAAACTGTGTTTTATTCATAAGTATTTTAATTTTTTGCTTAAAAGTCTATCAGTAGGATATACTCTTTAAAAATAATAAGCACTAGGAGTACAATTCTAGTCCAAGTTAGAAGCAGTAACATAAAGTTAAATATCTTAACAACAGCTAAGATTATGTTTAGTATAAGGAAAGCACTTTAGGCTGGTTTTTAAAGATTAATTTGTTAATTAGGTGAACATCTGGGTTTGGTTCATCACTTCCCTTGGAAACCTTGATTAATTTATGAGATTTTCATCCCCATTTACTAAAAAAGCAGTGAGTTAGCCGGTGTTACACTCCAATGACAGCAAAAGTTAATTGGATTCTAGATCCTTTCACAGTTCTCCCCTCAGCAATTCCTTGCCGCTTTGAGCGGAACCATGCTCTAAGAGAGTCTGTATGTTTTTGTGTGTGTGAGAGAGATACAGAAATGAGAGGAATTACAAGTGATTGAAAAGTGAATTGGAAAAATAAGAATACGTGTTTGTATTTCCTTTGGCTTGTGGTTAAGAAACTCTGGAGGGATACACAAAAATAGCCAAACCCCAAACTGAAACCAAAAACTAAATAAAACAGTTATCTTGGAGCATACTTTTTATAGGATTTTGCTTTGTGAGTCATGTGACTGTATTATTACCTATTCAAGAAAAGTCTAAGATTGTCTGTGGTTTAAAGTCTTCCAGGATTGGGTCTAGGAGGGGGAACAACGCGATGCAGCTGTAGCTTATGGTAGTTACTATCTGCTCTCCAAGTAAGAGTTGCAATGGCCTCAGGGAGAGAGGGGATTCAAGGTTGAGAAAGGAGGGGAGAGGTGAATGGACCTAGGTGACTGGGTGACTGACAAAGCTGACCTGCTTTCTCCTAGCCCTGCAAAGGGATTGCAAGCTTTCTTCAGCTCTGACAATTACAAATTGCATTCAGCTTAGAAGCCCTTCCTTAGACGTCTACCTGTATATGCCGTGATCTCAGTGGTATGAAACCATGCTCACAGATGAAAGGGAATTCATCATACTGGTTATTAACCTCATTTCTGCTTTCACCTTTGCCTTTCTGTTTTCTTCACCAACTTTATTTTTTTGGGCTGTATTTTATCTTGTTATAGTATGCACTTACATACCTACCATAAATCCTTTCTGGAAGTGGAAGGAGTATGAATAAACAAATGCATAACTAATCTAGGAAATGCTAACAGACTATATCTGAAAAGTGAGATTACAAGTGATTTTTATATTATTTTCCCAGCTTTACTGAGATATAATTGACATATAACATTGTGTAAGTTTTAGGTGTGATGATTTAGTGCACTTATGTATTGTAAAATAATTACCACAGTAAAGTTAGTTAACACATCCATCACCTCACATAATTACTTTTTTTTTTTTTTGTTGTGAGAACATTTAAGATCTACTCTCTTCAGGTGATTTTCATCGTCTTATGGTTAGTCTTCTGAATTTCCAAGTATATACATATTTTCTACAATGGGCATGAATTCCTTTTCTAATTAGATAAAATATTTTTTAGCAAATGCAGGAGAAAATATTTGTGGTAGGTCTGATGGACTTTTCCAGCAGAAAGATATACAGTGGTGGTAGAGAAAGAAAACCAGAAAGGCATTGTGGATTTAGTCTTAATTTTCTTATTACCATGTGCTTCTACGAAAATATGGGAGGTACAGTGTAAATATAGTTGTTCACTTGAGACACTTTAAAAAAGAAATGTTATTTTGATTTCTTTCTTCTGCATAAAATAATAGGCCATGAGATATAGTCTAAAGTCAGTAAATATAGTCATATATCTTCTTTTTTAATAGTTGCAAGGTGAACCATTGTATGGGTCTAATGTCATTAATGTCATTTTAAAATCCCCTACTGTTGGATATTTGGGTTGTTTCTACCTTTATTTGGCTAGAATGAAATCCTAAAGGGTGGCATTGCCAGGTCAGAGTGTTTTCAGTCAATGTTATTAAACATAAATATTTGTCTTTCATCTTCAAGATCTATAAGACTCAGATGACCATTCTGTCCCCACTCCCTGGGCCTCACAGCACCGTGAGCAGTGCTTTGGGCCACTTTGTATACCTGCTTCTCTCTAGGCCTCAGACCACCTTCCCCTCAGAGTTTCTGCAATCTGACCATTGGCCATCTAGTAGTTTTATCTGATACGTTTTATCTAGCAGTCTTGCCTAACGATGATTGTTATCTGAATCAGTTATTTCATTTGGGGGTTGTAAAATGGTGTTTTCTAATTCTACCACTTGGTCTCTAACTGATTATTTTTAATACAGCAAATATACAAGGAAGAAGACCTTTCCTGGAATTGACAATTCAATACAGCAAATATACAAGGAAGAAGACCTTTCCTGGAATTGACAATTCAATAAAGTAAAAATTCCAAGCCTGAAAAAAAATAGTCATGAGAGAGCATGATTCTTATTTCAGTACTTCTCTATAATCTACACTTTATTGCACATTGGGCAATAAGGATTAAAAAAATCTAATTCTACAATCTGACGTTGATGTAACATTTTTACTCTACAAGACAAAGAATCAAGGCCATATAAAAGCAAAAACAGAATAATTTATTTGAATCCATCTTTCCTTGAACAAAAATAAAAATAAGACTTTAATAAGTCTTTTCCTTCGGTGTTTTACAAGCCTTTTCAAAAACGCCATTGATGATTGACAAGCTAGGAGAAGGCACAGTCTCGCTTTTGTGACAACCATCCTTATTATTCTATGGTACAAATAGCAAGAAGGAAATTTGGGAATGAAATAAACAAATAAGTATGGCAATCTTAACAGTAATGAGAATTTAATAAAACAAAGCTTGCTGAAAATTTTACAAATATGAAGTTTCCACATTTGTAGGTTAGATAGGATAGTGTCAATGTTGATGAAAGTGAGAGTATAGATTAGAACTAACTGAGCTTTTTAGAGAAACTTGATACAAAAAGAGTAAGTGGAAAGTCCCGTCCTTTTCTTCCTCCCAGTCAGCATGACAAGACTGTTCACTGAGGACTATTTCCCCACCAAACTCCCTCCTTTGTAGCACAATGCATCGTGTGTATTGGAAAAACTGCAGTCCAGTTTTTATACATGACTTTATCCTGCATTTCAAAGGAGTAATGAGTAAGAGGTATTGGGCTTGATTTCTGTACTGATTCCGGATGAATATACATTTTCACTGTGTTTCCTCAAAATATTCCTTCATTATTTCACTCCAATGCATTGCTTTGCCCATGAATGCTCACCTGGGAAAGAGATGTTATAAGATATGAAAAATGTTTTATAGATTTTCCAGTTCTACAGGTAGAAGTACTTCAAATTCTCTTATTCCTTTCCATAGCTACGAATAATATGATTGTTTTGAACTAGTTCAAGAAAATTACATTTATAAACCAATAAGTATAAAGAGCAAGCAATCACTAAATTCTGTAGATAATTTCCTTCTGAAACTAAAGGTTTACTTACTTGAACGTCCTGTTTTTAAGATACTAACAACCAGTCTTGGGTTCAAAACAAACTGTGCCAAGAGCATTTAATGAGGTCAACAGACAGCATTTAAATAAATGCAGTCATAAGTTCAATAAACAAATAACTGGGCTGAGTGCTAGAGTATGAACGCAGGCCAACTTACCAATTTGTTAAACATCAGTTCAATTAGGTAGTAGACACACGTAACGAAAATAGCACTGCTAGATTAGTCTAAGAGCTACAGAAGAAATTTTTTGGCTGTCTTTCCCATCTCAGAAGCAATCGTCAAATAGAGGTAAAAGAAATCAATAAATTACTATTCTTTACCCAGAGCTGGCATTCACTTTGGGAATGGGGGATGAGAGAGATTCACTAACCACCTGTAATACCTGCATTATTTATGAAATTGATCTTTGAATTTAATTGGACCTAGAGAATAAAACCATAGACAATCAGGAGAGAAAAATGGTCTTTGCCTGTTTAGGCAATATTTATTCTATTGAGGAATATTTATTCTACTAAGGCTCACTAGTCTTTAGTTAAAATAAGCAAACAGGAGCCCACTAAACTATGAAATCCTTAAAAGACTGAGTCTTATTTAATCTCTACCCTAGCACATAGTTAATGTCCTGGAAATGTTTGTGGATTGACTGTAAATAAAATAAGTGCAAAACAGTTTCTGATGAAATAAAAAGAAAACATTCTACTTGTTTGCTTTTAAAATTTAGAATAGGTAACACAAACCTGTTTTCAAGGAAAAAAACACTTTTAAAAATGTTGGCTTGGGGCCGGCCCGGTGGCGCAAGCGGTTAAGTGCGCGCGCTCCGCTGCGGCGGCCCGAGGTTTGCTGGTTCGGATCCTTGGCGCGCACCGACGCACCGCTTGGCAAGCCATGCTGTGGCGCCCTCCCATATAAAGTGGAGGAAGATGGGCGCAGATGTTAGCCCAGGGCCAGTCTTCCTCAGCAAAAAATGAGGAGGACTGGCAGATGTTAGCACAGGGCTGATCTTCTCACACACACACACAAAAAAATGTTGGCTCCCCTTTAGGATGAGTTGGAAGAGAAACAGAGGAGGAAAATTTTAATAGAGATATTAGAGGGAGGGGGGACAGATTACAAAGAGAAGAAAAGAGGAAGGGCAGATTCAGAGAGGGAAGACATCAAAGGATGGAGGTAAAGGCAGAGAGAGTCATTGGAAGACATAGACACACAAAGGGAAGCAAAGAAAGACCCAGAAGACCGGGAAGAAGGAGGTGAGAAGAGAGAGGCCAGGGGATGGGGAGGGTCACTGGGCTGGGAGGTGAGTTGGTGTTCTTGGGTGGACTGCCCCTCGAAGGAGCATGTTTCAAATAGTCGTTTATGTGCCTGAAAAAGAGCATTTCTGCTTTCTTTTCAACCTGCAAAGTTTCTTTCTGAAATAAAGTTTATTCCCAAGAAATTCTAAAGATATTGCTCATATCTGAAAGCAGTCTAGTTTCAGAGGGTGATTTTTTTTAATTTAGAGAATTGTCTTTTTCACATGCAAAACCAACCTAATCACTTTACATTTTGTGTTCTGAAATTGTAGCTGCCATATTCCACAATTTATAATCAGCATTTATTTAATTATTGGGAGCCTTAAAAGGTAAACCTCAAGTTTTCATTTTTTTTTTTTGCATTCTAACTGGAAAAAAATGATACGTAGAATAAAAGGCATATAGAAAAACACATGAATTTAAACAGGATAAAATTTTTAATGGGATACAATCCTAAAATTAAGAAGCAGACACACTCTCAAAATCCTTTCTATTCCCTATATTTAACAAAGAAAAATATCCCTTAATTTTCTATTCCAGAAAGTAAAGAGGGTTAGGTATTATTTTAGAAGTTTTTTTTTTTTTAATTGTTACGGAATAATATTCTATTCTTGTGTTCTACTAGATTAATGATATAATGCTTTAAAAGAATTTTCTTTTCTTTTCAAACCAGAAGTTCCTAGCTCCGACAGGCCTGCTTCTAATTTTCCTGACTCTTTTCTCCAGGGTCCCTGGGACAAGGAGGAATGCACTGATGGGATCCTCTGAGGTGCTCTTGCCACTTATTGGGCCCTTAAATGACTGCACAGTGCCCCCAGGACTGGCTCTCTTCCCCTAAGATGATTTCCCATGCATTCAGCCACTGCTAGCTGTTATTTTTGGTATTTACCCAGAGGTGTGCATGTATTACTTTGCTGGAACTGTTTCTTTTGCCAGAGGGGAAGTTCCTGTGTGTGGTTACTGATGTTCTTTTCAAAGTCAATAAATGACAAATAAAGAAATGATGGAAGATGATTTGTGGCAGTTATGCCTGCAGGCAGCTACAGCCCACAAAAAAGGGAAGTTCATTTCATTATTTCAAAAGGCTGTAGGCTTAGTTTCTCTACGACTGGGCAGGGAGGGCGACTCCTGAGTGTCAGCCCTGAGGTTAACTGGATAAGTAGTTCCCTGGCTTTGGCCTCAGCTCAGGTTTTATCCTCTCTGGATGTGAGAGGCCAGTCCTCACTGTGGTTCTCTTCACTGGGGAGGAGACTGCTTTGAATCTGTAAGAGGTTGGGCATTTGATGGTGACAGTGTTGTGCACATTTTGCAGGGTCTTTTTTTTCTGGTCCTATTTGTAGTGAGAGATCGTTGGTTCTAAAACCACCATAGCCACTGGAAAATCACCCAGATAACTAAGATGGCTTGAGAACTGGATTGAAGACCCCTTTCATACCCAGACGTGGATTCATTGAGGGAAATGCTGGATTCTAGAGCTCTGCATCTAGTCCACTGGCCCAAGTGTACAGCCCCGGAAGACACTTGTGTGTTTGCCTGTTTTACTTCTTAACATTATTTTCAGGTGGGGAAGTGTGTTCAAATGTACAGAAGCTATAATTTCCTGTTTTAATATTTTTCTTCTGAGCCTTTCAATAAATTCTGGGGAAAGCAGGGGCTGAATGCCGAGCCTCTGCAAAGTAGCATCACCAAACGCAAATTCATACTTACTCTGGGTGGTCCTGCTGTTGGGCAGGGATGTGTTGAATAACTTCGTAAATTGTACTGTGCAAATCTTGCCCTGATACACCATCGGAGGCTGGAATAGACCTTGGCATCTAGAAAATGTGGCACAGTAAAAGAAATTAGCAGACTGGTAAATAGTATTTCCACTATGCTGCATAGTTGAAAACAACTGGAAGTAGCGATGATTAGAGAACTGGAACTGTTTATCTTCCCTACAATGTTCATTTCCTCCTTGCTACAGTTCCCTGCACTTACCCTATAGTCTGTGCAGCAGCAAAGCTATGAGGTCAGAAGAGGAATAGCTTGACTAAGCCATCACTTTTTTTCTTCATTTAAGAAAAAAGCTGGCGGTACTGTAAAGGAAATATAATAGAGAAAGTAGCAAAAGAGAAGATATCAGGAAAGCTTAGAATCAGAGAGCATATATTATTATCTCTCATATTACATCTTGATTACCTTTTTTGATTCTATTTGCCAATGATGTGCACAAGGATTGTTGAAAAGAAAGAATAATGTACAGCCAAAAGCCCTCATTACATCGAGAGTTAGTAAAGACAGTACTGAGAAATGTAGAACACACAAAAGGAGATGTTTTTGTTTAAATGCAGTCATGGGCTCTAAAAACTAAAGGCTTGAATGAATGTGGAAAGTATTGTCGTGTATTTCTGTCTGATAAAAACCAACATATATTTTATTGAAACTGGCATTCATATTTGATTAACTCCCATTCCTTGTATTTGATACTTTTCTTCTTCCTGTAAACACTGCCTTCCAATTATTTAGCTCAACTCTGGTTCCCCTCCTCATCCCAAACTCTTCTATTTTCATCAGACTCTGACCACTTTCAGTTCTTTATATTTATACAGCTCCACCTAGAGGACTCTGCCCTTGATAAATCATCTGAGGAGTTCTCTCTCTCATCCCAGTTTGACCTGCTGGGTTATACTGGAACATCTTAGCTTTATGTTTTTCTGGAAACTGCCTGTTTCCATTCCACTTGCTAAAGCTCTTATGGGCAGTCCTAGGACATGAGATTCATCCTATCATTTTTGTGTCAAGGAGATTTTGGTTTACACTTTGTACCTGAGATCAACTCTTGATTTTCTTTGGTATGGAGGTGTTCAGGAGCTATGATAAAAGCAATCTAGAGGCAATAACTAACTTACCTAACCTAATGTTAGAGCTGTTAAAAAGTAATAAATTTGTTCATTTCATGCCATTGCGTTTTGTCCAACCCCCCAAAGAGATGCAAAATGGACAGGGAAATGTGCGGCAAGTAGAGAGAGGAGTATTCCACCTGTACACATACCACAACAAGCTAAGAGATGAATCTGATTTTAAAAAACTCAAAAAATTAGTAACAATTTATTTCCCTTCTTAACTTCCATTTTGAGATCTTGGTTTTATTATTATTTTTCCTTTTCTTCTCAAAACGGTTGCCTTTAGGTGCTAATCTTCACACATAACTGCCATTCTGGCTTCTTCTCACACAGATCCTCCTACTCATGTTCTGGTCTTCATCCTCCTCCTTCGGTGGTTGCTGTTGATTTCTCACTTCTTCAAAGCACCTGGCACCACCAATGAAGAACCTCAGCTGATTCATCAGGAGTTCTCAGCTTTGAAGATGGGCACGGCTCCAAATCAAGTTATTCTAATTATGACAAAAATAAGTGTGGCATCTGATATGTAATCAAAGCACTCATGTCTCTGCCTCAAGTGTTGAGGATTTGAGTATTTTGAGCAAATAGAGGTCCTCCCAATAAAATCTTACTACTAAATACTGATTAATCACAAGGCTACATTTAAAGGGTCTTACATAGATCTCACCCCTTTCTAATGAATTCTTAGGAATAGAAACCGTGCGTTGTTTTAAATGAACTCCTGACTTCAAAAATGCAATTCAATGCTTATCAGCTCTTCAGTTTCCTGCTCTTCCATTTATTTAAAAGCCACACCGGAGAGGGGTGCTTTCTGCCATGGTGAGAAGCTGTTTGAAATAAGTGATCCACCAAATATTTATTTTTGTCTTTTTGGTCGTAGAAGTGAAGGGTGAGCCAATCTTGTCTGAGACTGAATAGGGCACTGCAAAGCTTCTGCAGTAAAGTTCTGCCCTCCCTCTGTGACAATGTGGGCGCTGGTGCCACTTACCCACCCTCAGGAGGATGAAATCCAATCAACCCCCCTCCATTACTCACATGGCATCTGTGAAATAAGGTCTGTGGCCAGGAACTTACTGGATGAACCTTACACATTGATAGAGTCCTCTGAACAAGTGAGGTAACCAATCCCTAACGACAAATAGTTCTCCAAAAAGAGGAAGTGAAAATGCCCGGAAGGAAGTAGTCCATTTATGGCCCCTTCCTTAGGTGAACTATCACAGGGGAATAAGGAAGTGCAGGAAAGATTGGTCCTACACAAATCTATAAAAATGTTAATGAGCTGATTAGCTCAGAGAAACATTCTGCATGTCTGTTAGACAAAACTGACTGCTTTAAAAGACCTTGTCTTTGCAGACGGAAAAAATGGCCTCAACAGTGAAAAGCTCCCCCTCTCACATCTCACGCACCTTTAGAGTGTACCTGCATACTTTGGGTTTATATGGTACCTTCAAGGGTATGCTCAGTTGTCTTTGCAATGTCCTTAAGAAATAGGAGGGGAAAATGGAGGGGAAACTGAGGAACAGAGAGAGTTCAATGAAGCGACATGCTGCAGTCATGGAAGTGATACAGAATGATTTAAACCAGGGTATCCTGATTTATTCAGTTCTCTTGACCTTCAACCTAGTTAGTTCTTTCTTCACTGAGCTTACCAGGTAAAGAATGTTTATGCATTAGTGTAACTTCCTTATTTGTGTTAGCCTTATTTATAAAGGCTGAGAAATGTGCTTTAGCTCCTCAGATCCGGCAACGTCCTTCACTATAGAGTGAGTAAACACTGCTGAGGGTGATGCAGCCATTTGACCACAAATAGTGCTCTTAAGCCCAAGTGCTTAAGAGAATGCTGCTTACACCTCTGGTGAACCAGAATTCTACTTCTTGGCTAATCAGCCACTAGGAAAACCAACCCTGGGAACACCAGAAGCATCTGGAAAAGCAACAAATTCATATATTCCGAAGTCATCCAGAGCATCTTCATGGCCTGAAATGGAAAACAAATATTACTTACAAACCAAATGCCTGGAATTGCCATTGTTTTTTTTTTTAAACCTTTGTAAAACTTATGTTTTTTGTTTGCTTCAAGTGGTATGTGTATAAAACTAATTTAACATTTCCTAATCCCCTATAGTCATATTGTCACTAAGCAGTGTTGGAAATCACTCTTTCTGAAGCTGAGAATTGAAACTGATTTGGACCAATTATTATCAAAGCCTGATGTGGGAACAGTGTGTTAAATAAACACATCAAATAAACACATGTGGGTAGGCTTGTCCTTTGTAACTCTCATTTACCAGAGGATTATGGACATCAAGGCTTCAGCCTGGTGGTCATAGCAGCTCTAAATCCACCCATAATATCTACTGCACCCTGCTTGATCTAACAGAGACCACCACTACTAATAAGAATAAATAAATAACTATAGCTGCCCATACATACAAAATATAAAACAATACAATGGCAATATCACCTAAACTGTCATCTGTAAAATGATGGGAGTGGGGTGGTTAGGAGGAACCAAATGGTCTCTGGGGCTGGACTCCGTCATTCTGTTATTGGCGAGAAAAGACTAGATAAGGGGAAGCATCCAGGCATCCTACTAGGCACTCCACCTACATCATTGTATTTAATTCTCATAGCAACCCTGGGGGGGAGTTATTATTTCTATTATATAGATGAGGAAATTGAGGTCAGGAAAAATAATGAATTTTCCCGAGGTGACACTTGGGGAAAGTGGCATATATGGGGCTGAAACCCAGCTCTGTGTGACTCTGAGGCCTGAGCAAAACCCCACAGTTAACTTATAACAACTCAGTAGGAGTCAGTAGTGATGGCAATGAGGGGCATGCTGGGGACAAAGAAGTGGCAAACCTGTCAAACCTCCCTTTCCTCTTCGCCCTGGGATGGAGCTGCCAGCACTGTGTCTGCCTTAGAAATTCACAAAGTGGGAGAACCCTGGGCATTTTCAAAATAATAATAGGGTCAATGGAATAGAATTCAGCAGAACCCAGTGACAGTGGGCAAGTGACTTAATCTCTCTGAACCTTAGTTCTCTTTCCTGTAAAAGGGAGTTAAAAGTGCCTTTCAGGCTTATCTTACAGACTTGTGTGACTTAAATAAAAGCAATACAAGGGGTGGCACTTTGTAAAGGGAAGGACTATTAAAACGTAAGAGATTGTTAGCATTACATCAATATTAGCTTATGTGGTCTATTATATCAACAGTACATTCAATATGATAATTAACATCAACTATATTAGTTAATATACATTAAGATTGATAATAGCCCCTTTTAGCCTGGCCACTACCTGAGAATGTTCGAGCTTTCCTGTATTCCATTTCTGGCCTGAAAAGACAAATTAGCGTTTCTGTGAGTCTTAATAATTAAGGAAAAAGCATTCAAGAAAAAAATCATTTTCATAGAAACATATGCATTACCTGCCTTCTAGCTTCTGTCTTATAACTAAAACCAAGAGAGAAAAAACATAGTAAGATACTTTGTAGTACATACATAAAACCATTAAAATTTTTTTTTTCAAATTTTAATCTACCTTTGTAGGGTTGATATTTTTTCCATAGGAGGAGAAGACACATGGAAATAATCAAGAAGAGTGATATTCCAGTTATACTTGCTAAAGGAGACAATGATTTCCCTTTTTGTGAAAGCTTCTCCAATCCTAAATAAAAAGACAAATATATTTTTAATATTTTTATTAAAGATCAATAATGAATTACTGTGTAGTTTGACTTGTTTACACGTTATCTTAAATGAGACACTATTGCAAATATACATATACACAAACATATATATAAATATGTATATCCGCATAAATATACATATGTATATCTGCATAAATATATACCTACATAAATATACATAGGTATATATACATAAATATATATAAATACATATACATAAATACACAAACATAAATATATGTGTGTTTATGTATATGTACATATATAGAGAGAAACAGAGAGAGATAATGAATGAGAAAGATCAAATGGAAGGAATGTACTTATTGTAGAACATACACTAAACTCTCTGAGGATATTGTGATTGGAAATGTGGTGAGCTGTCCAGGATAACACCGATATGTTGTACCAGAGGTAGCAAATAATTTGTGTCATACCTTTCAATAGTGTTCACCACCATTTAACTTAGATCTGTTTGATCTCA
The DNA here is from genome assembly GCF_020826845.1 of Diceros bicornis minor. Taxonomy (NCBI): domain Eukaryota; kingdom Metazoa; phylum Chordata; class Mammalia; order Perissodactyla; family Rhinocerotidae; genus Diceros; species Diceros bicornis. The sequence goes on from NC_080742.1 coordinate 30,526,819, forward strand.
TTGTATAAAACATCCCCAGATGCTAGGTTGTTCTTTCCTTCCATCTCACTCTTTTAGCATAATTCAGGTATGTGAATTTTCTGGGGAGTTGGTATGTGATTAAAGGTGCTAAAGGTGTTTATTTCAAATACACTTAGCTAATTTTGGACCCTAAAGAAATTTTAATCCTTAAAATAGAATGTGTGTGTGATTTTCAGTAAAATATTTCAAGTCCCACCTTGTGACTAAAATTCACTTTGTTTTGCAAGTCATTCCCTTTATTGGTATTACTATATAAAATATCGTGCTAACATCTGCTGAGCGCTTACAATATGTCAGGCTCTGTTCTAAGACTGCATGATACATATAAACCCACTGAATGTTAACAACAATTTTATTAGGGAAGTATTATTATTATTATTATTATTATTATTATTATTATTATCCTCTGTTATAGATGAGGAAGCTGAGGTTTGCCATAGGAGACTCAGGTAATAAGTGGCAGAGTCCAGACGGGACCCCAGGCTCCTGACACTTTGTGCTGCCTCCCTTGAATGTTATTTTAACACCACTTATTAACCACGGCATGTTAATACCAGTTCCAGCCTATAATATGTTTAGTCAGAGAGTTAATCTATAAAGTGGGAAGTAGTTGTGACTTCCACCAAACGTGAGTAACAGATGTCTTCCATATATCATGTGAATCAGATATCGATGCGGAAATGCATCATGGCAGTTGCCTGTCTTCGCCCAGCTTAGCGTGGGAGTGAAAGCCCAGGGATGTCACTTCTGTTCCGCAGCGGTGGAGGACAACCTGGAGAACCTGGGCGCGGTGAAGGACATGGTGGCCACCCAGCTCTGCAGTAAATACCCAGCCTGCACCATGTTGTAAAGCTTCTGCCATAAAGCCTCTGCTGAGATCTCCAGCAGCCAAGATAAGGGAAACCTTAATCTTTCTCTGCTTTCACCATAGACCTACAGTACCTTCTCTTGGCTTTTCTGTCTAGAACGCTTAGATTTTTTTAATCTTCCCACAGTCTTTTCTTAATGCAATGCAGATCATATATGCCCACCCCAGTTAAAAAGTTATGGAAATCATGTTATCTCTTCTAATTTTCCCCTATAACGCTGTTCACATATTCCCCTTAAGTCCTCAAGAGTTAAGCAAGGTTGTCTTTCATTGTCAAAAATCTTTACCATTTGTGATGAGAAGTTTAGAAATTTCTGATGTGCATTCAGAGAACTGTGCTCTTAAAATGTTCATTCTATGAGATTACAATACCTGTGTAATATTTATTGTCTTTAAATAGATTTTAAATTAAACTCACGTAAAATTTGGATGGAAGAAATAAATTCAAAGTGCTATGAAATGAACTAGAGTGGCAATTTATTGGTTCTATATCCAGACTAGAACATTAAAAAACTGACTACAAAGATTATTTTTCCTCTTTTGCTCTCTGTTAATTTGTAGAATGATTTACATCCTCCTCCTGTTAGAAAGCTGACCTTTTAGTTTGGAACTACTTTAGCACTTGGGTGATCTCGTGGTGAGGTCTTAGCCTTTCTTCAGATATTATGCTCCTATTTCACAGGTTTGTTCTCTCTAGAGAGCTGGGCAACTCTGGGTGAGCCGCTTGGCTCTGTGGGTCTGGATTTTCACATTAGTAAAATGAGTTTGAGTGATTGGCCTTTAAATTCTCTTGTTGCTCTGATATGATATGATTTGGGGCAGCCAGAGAGTTTTACATGAAGTTTATTATGTAAATAGGACACTATATCCAGTGGTATGCTAGTAACTGAATCTCAAAAAAATTGTATGCACATACATACATACAAAAGTTACAAATTTTACTGATATAAAGGATATGTAGCACATAATTCTGAAATAATAATAAATCTGCAACATTATTTATTGTTAATTCCGTAAAAAATTAGTTGATTCTCATGAGATGCTTTTGTTGAGCATAATGTATGAGCATTATGTGTATATAAAACCAAATGTAAATGTGTTTCCCATTTATTTGATATAGAGGTATCATATCAGTAATAATGAATAAAAAAAAGTAAAGCACCATTTACAGGTACAGATAAAGAAATGTCTCGGAGAAACTAAATTATTTGCCACAGTCAGTAAGTTCTAGAACTGAGACTGGAACATAGGTTTTTTTCTGACTGCAAGTTCAATTTTTTCCTGTTAATCCGTGGATGAAGAATGGTTTTTGCAATTGGCAGGTAGGCTCCTATACATTCAGTTTTTTCTCTAACCTTTTCTAACACCAGACTTGATGTGCTTCAACTCTCTCATTTCTTGATAGCCAGACTGCCTTCACCAAAATTCAGTAACTCCTGATCTCTCAAAAAAGTATTCAATGCTAATTTATTCTAGTCGAGTTTCTGTAATACACTTTATCATGAGAAAAACTGCAGAAAAACATTTTAGTATAGTCTCAGCTTTTATTTTCTCTCTTAAACTTGAAAATATGCTAATAATTATTATTTCAGAGTACTTATTCTAATGGTGAAATTACACTCCGGCATACATCAGCTCTGTGTACTTCCACGATTCTGAAGCCTGGTAGTAGGTTTAACATGCAATGAATGGATGTCGTACACTAGATAAGACACATATCCTCCCCTCGCCTTCATTTCTAACTTTTTGTCTCCTTTGATGTGTATTTCCTAAAATGACCAAATTTGCACATTCTGTCCTACAGAGAATCCCATCATTCCTTTTACCATTACTTCCTTATTTCTTTAGACTCCTTCCTTATCGCCCTCTTGCCTCTCTTCCCCTTGGCCTCTGTTTGCCCTACATCAGAGAACCACTCTGTAGTGACCAGCATGTCAGCCCGAAACCTTGGCTATGGCAAAGGCCAGGTCTCTTTCCCTGAAGATGGGCAATAGGGGTAGTCCTTTCCTCAGAACAAATGATCTTTCTTGTTAGGCTCTCTTCTCTAGAGCATCCTGGCTCTCTGCTCTCAACACTGCTTCCCTATCCCAGAACACACAAGATTTACCAGGTCCAGCATCTGAAATTTGCTCCCTTTCTCAAAATAAAAAGTGCCAAATATGTCAAGGATCAAATCAAGGGGCATAGTCACTGTAGTCTCAGCTCTAGGCATTGTGTTTAGGAAGATGGACTTCCAGAACCACAACTTGTAAATAAGACAACAGGAAAATTCAGACCCAATTGCCACAGAGAATAGACAGGAATCCCAAATGCAGTTCTGGACACTTGCAGAAGCCCCAATCTTTCTCCTTTCAGAGAGTTTTCTCGTACATAGCATGCCATTCACCCCATTATTTAAACATGATTGACTCATTTACCAAAGCCCTAGTGCAAATGCTATTTGCCCCCTCCTTAGGCAAACAAATAAAAAGAAATAACATATTAAGTGCAAATAAGGGCAAGAGGTGTGGTATCCATGGTATCGCAACCCTGATGTTTGAGAAACTGCACCCCAAACAGGACAGCCATATGCTACCACTCAGCGTGTCTATTTGTAGATCAGAATGGAGTTCTGACATCTCTCTCATCCAATCCGTTTGCTGATTATGGCAGCTGATTCACGTATGGAGATGAAGGTGCTATATTGAGGGGAGTGTTATTTCCACACTCCATCATGGCCCCACCTGACAGCACAGTTATTCTGTGCTAGGTGCTCATGGGGATGTCACCTAAGGTCTCAGGGTCTGGATGTCAGGGCTGTAGTTCTATCTTAGTCGTTTTCTCCAGTGGCCCAAAATGAACCACATCTCCTGGACATCTTAAGCTGAGAAATCTCTAGGTAGGGAGAAGATATTAGTAAATTCATTTTCCTGCCTTGGGTCATTTTCCTATTCTCTAGCTTTATGAAAAGATGTGAAATAGAAATAAATATAACAAACGATAGATTTCTCAGGATTACATACAAATTAAAAGCATTTCTATTATGGCTAAATCTAAAATTATGGCTATGTGGCCCTTGGGAACTCTAATAATTTATATATTTGAATGTCTTCATTAAATGTGAATACTTGAATTCTGAGCATAAATATTTTCATGTGCATGGCACAATAGCGATTTAGACCCTGCTAAAATTTTAAAGTAGGGACACCTGCATTCAAGGAAGTCCTTAATTAAGGTAGTAAAATTATCGATTTTTCAAAATACAAATGCTAATTTATTATTTTAATTACTATTCTTTCCTTGAAAGTTATATTATAGATATTATCTTTAGTTACAGATATTTCATAATTTCTCATTAATATGCAAGTATACACGTATCATGAACAAACCAGAGTATCTTTTTGTATAAGCATAAAATTAGCTAAGGGGATGAGAAAACGCACACTATCCTGTATATGTGACATGTCTTTTAGAAAGAACATAGTCTTACTGATATTCTCAGTCAAGAGTGTCTAGAGAGACAGTTTATGTAGTGGTTAAAAACAAGTGCTTTGAATTCAGATATTATTTTATCTAGCTGTATGACCTTGCCCATTACCCTGTTCTCTTCAGGATATCTCCACTGAGACACAGAAATGTCAATTAATACCTCAAATTAGATGTGAATCATAGCCCACAGAGGTGAAAGGCACCATCTGGTCTAGTCTTACACAGGCAGGAAAACAGAGCTAATTGTCACATTCTCCAGCCTTCCTCTCTCTGACTGAAAGTTCCTAATAAATCTTTAGAGTATTTCCTGATTTTCTTACTTTCTTTCCATATTTGTGACCTTAGAGTCATCTTTGACTCCTTTTTCCTTTGCCCTCCACATCTTATTCTTGAGACATTTTGGTTGGTCACATTCTTTGCCTCGTTAAAAACAAAGAGATTCATCTATTTCTTACAACTTGACTCTGGTTACACCAAACACACCTTGGTTCTCAAAATATTTCAAAGGCAAGTACCTAATCCCTCTAAATTATTTCAAATTCTCCACAGATCTCAATATAGATTGCTCATTGGTGTGGACGGCCAGTAAGTGTTCAATTGATAGTTACAAAGTGATGTTCATTTGTTCACTGTAGGTTGGTGTGTACTTAATCTGCATTTCAAAGATTCACTCATTTGGAAAACAAAAAAAATCAAATGCTTAACAAAACACATCAATACTACTCATTTTCTTTCCCATTTTGCTGCTGTTTGAGTTCAAATTCTATGGACATTTAGGGGTTGGAAAATAGCTCTAAAAACCACAGGGGTCACTAATGTTGACAACCCTGCATCCTTCTGAAAAATAAGCACCTGCTCTTCTTATTTACTGTAATAACAAATGCCTGGTCTTTGTACAGGTCAAACAGGTTTTTTAGATTTTGCAAAAGGCAATTATTTGACATTAAGACTGTAGCTGTCTTTGGACCTTGGTAATAAGATCTTAATCAAATATTAGGGGCTTCTGATATGAAAATACCTTGGCTAAATATTAATGGAGAAAGCTTAGGCAGTGAGAAAGGCTTCACTGCAGTATATATCTACATATTATAGCCATGTTTTCACTTGCAATGAGCATTAGGAACAAGTCCAAGATGATATCCAGATTGCTAGTGAACTATTTTGTATGCTTAATTATGGTTTGCTTTAAAGTTATGTTTTGATTAGCCACTGAGGTGAAAAGCTGGTTAAGCCTATTAAAAATTTAGTGAAATAAAAAGCAAAGGATATACTTTAGCTGTTTACATGCCTGCCATTCATATTAGGTTGTGAGCCTCCTGTTAGCAGGAATTATATATTTCAAATGGCATTCTTAGTGCCTTCCCCAGTATTTGGCCCATGATTAGTGCTAGATAACGAATGAATGGGTGCCTGATTTAAATCACCCTAAACACATACATGTTGTTGGGATCTCCAAGAGAAACATATTATCTACTGCCCAAATGAAGTATAATTCAGGTGAAAATTCTAGAGCTGCATCGTCCAATATGGTAGTCTAGATACAGGTGGCTATTTACACTTAAATTAAAATTAATAAAGATGAAATAAAGTCAAAACTTCAGTTGCATAGCTATATTTTAAGTGTTCAAAAGCCAAATGAGGCTAGTGGCTACCATATTGGATACTGTGGATATCTAACATTTCTTTCATTGCAGAAAGTTCTATTTGATAGTGCTCTTCTCAAGAGGGTGGTATTTTCTTCACATAAAAAAACCAAAACCCCACCATATACATTCCAACATATTCAGATGATTTTGTAAATACAAATACCCTCAATTTTAAGGAATCCTGGGAGGAATCTATTCAGTACATATTTCTTCATCAATCTAGTTTGTGACAGTCTTATAATTCCTGATGGCTCTTTAAGAGCTTTTTAATATATTCAAAAGGCTATGGAAGAAAAAAAAACACCTTAAACAAGTGGTTGTCATACCTGTGCTTGCTAAATATTCAGACTCCCAGATCCTACCTGTGAGATCCTGATCCAATAGGTCTGTGGTGTCTTAATGAAAAATATATTATTAGGCTTCTCTAGGTGGTTTTGATGCAAGGTCCAAGGACCATATAATGAAAAATCTAGCCTAAGAATTGCAAGAATTATATTCTTGCTTTATTTATTCAATCAAATGTATTGACTCTCTCTACGTTATGAACTCTATTCTATGCATCAGGGCTATAAGCACAGAAAAAGAGAAGACATCAATGGAGAAGGTATTAATGGATAGTACCTTTTGCAAACTTGTTCCTCCACCAATCATAGGTACCCTAAAAACCACTTCCTGTCCAAACCTGCACCCAGGTTTTCCCCAAGTGGAATCTGGCTTGTCTTTTTCTGTTTGCAAAAGTGAGTCCAAAAAGGACTCGATAGTAACAGTAGAAGTAGTAGTAGTAGTAGAGGAAGAAGCAGAAGAAGAAAGAAGTGGAGGAGGAGGAGGAGGTAGAAGAGGAGGAGGAGAGGAGGAAGGAGAGAGAGAGAGAGAGAAGGAGGGAGAAGAAAAGAAAGAAGAAGGAAGGAGAGAAGAGAATGGGCCTGAGAGATAGGAAGGAAAGAGAATGGACATATTCAGTGACTGGATGTGGGGCAGGCAATAAGTAAGAGAAAAGAGTCTGGGATGGCATTTAGCTTTATGGCTCAGGTTGGTAGACAGCAGGGCCATTCACTGAAACAGGGACTACAGAAAGAATAGCAATTTTGGGGGAAAGAAGATGGTTCAGTTCTGATAGGTTGGACTGTATGCTGCCTCTGGTAACTGTACTTCAAAGTGGAGACATCCATAGGGAAACTGGGTATACAGTTGAGAGCTTTAAAAATACAGATTTGGGATGCACCAGTGTTGCATGAAACCATGCGAGTGAATGAAATCATACAGGAGAATGAAATTATACTGTAGAGAGAGAAGAGAAGGCTAGAAGGTTGGGAATTTGGTGGACATAAATATTTTAGGCAGTGTGATTCTTAACCTTTTGTGGATCGATGACCTTTCTGAAAAATCAGATGATTTCTAGAGAATGTCAGATTTTGCAAACTTATAAAATTTTGTAGTTTCCAAGGTGTTGAGACCCCTGTTGAGAACTTCCACAGATTTCAGGTCTTCAAATGATGAAAGAGGACGGGAAGCCCATGAAGGACAGTGAGAAGGGGAGTCAAACAGATAGTAGGAAAACCAGATTTCCAACTCATGGAGATTTATTCATCTGACCTAATACAACAGTAGATATAAACCTTTTAAATGAGTATCCTACTTCTCTTATATTTCTGTTTGTAAAATTGGGAAAGCAAGAATGCATATTTAGAAGTAATTTATTGAATTATCTTTTTCTTCGATTGAATTCCCCCTCCATTCCATTTTGGGTTTTATTTCTTTGATTCATAGAAGCCATGGCTTAGTTAACTCAGGAAATGGAGTTTCTTAGAGTGTATCAACAATTTCATAATGATTTTCTCTTTCACATAGGTATAAAATAAGGGAAGAGCAAGGCCAGCATGCATATGTGTTTCATTGGGATCCCTGCCTTTTATGTCACACTTACCTACAGAAGTGATGATGACTGTAAAACGAGTTTCATCTTGCCTTCCAGTTACGTTGTTGTAAGCACAGCATACATAGTCAGTTGTCTTCTGGGCTACTTTCTCAGATGTAACTTCTAAGCGAGGCCCGTGCTTAATGACATATGTGGTATTGTCAGTCCTCCTGATCCAGGAGTAGGTGTTGGGAGGATAAGAATCAGCAGAACAATCAAACAAGATGGCTTCTCCAATGTCAACAGTAAACACTTCCCCTACTTTTAGCCCTTTATCAGAATTAACTCGAAGTCCATAAGGTCCATCTGTGTTAATTGAAAAAAGAAATAAAGGGGTAACATAAATGATCACAACATAGTTTTTGAGTTTAGGAGAGCGTAGCAGCATTTTACTTGCTATGAAAATCTTCGTGTTACGCTTGGGCAAACAGGTCCTCATTTAGACTCTCAATAAATGATAAGGACCTAAAATGTTTTATTCTGACATCCATGGAAATAGAAATTATTTGAGGTGTGATTGAACTTATTTGAAATAGTGAAAGCCTTTAAACTTAGTGTATAACTTTACAGACACTGTCATCATAATTGTGATGCTAAGCTTTTGAGTATGTATTGATAAATCTGCAATATTATTAGACAAATTCCATCTTTCTGAAATTGTAATTGCACTTGAAATCATTTTTAAAATAGATTATGGCCACTATTTTCTCTTTGACAACCATACTTTGAGTTTTATCTGGTTTTTTTTTTCCTCAGTGCTAGGATAGGTCATGCAAATGTTTATAAAATACATAGTTTCACATGGAACACAAATCTGTACAAATAGATATAGGAGTATTCCATATTTTCATGACATTTTAACAATTAAAGAATTTTAAAAATCCTCCCTGCAAGCTAAGCTTAGAATTCCATTTGGAAAAAATACATCTTCATTATCATTAACAAATATTCATTACTCATCAATAAACTACTTAATCATGGATATGCCATGTTGTTTTTCCTCATACTGCAACATTCTTGCAGCATTTTGCTATTTCTATGGCATCAGATTGCCTGCAGATGAAGACACATTTCTCATTGCTTTCTTCCGAGAATAAATAAATAAATTAAAAAAATATTTCCTAGCTAGATAAGTTTTTCTCATTCAGTCTAAATCCTGTCTAAATCCAGTCTAAATATTCTAAAAACTTTAAGGTTTAGGCATGATTGTGCTCATTTTCCAGCTGATTATACCCAACTTTTATCAGATATTTGCCATCTGAAGGCACTTTAAGTACTCACACAATCACATTTAATCTTTAAAGTAACCACATGAGGTAGATATTATTATTCCCAACACAATACGAAACAAGAGATATTTAAAAAGTTAATTTTCCCATGGTCACATAGCTATTAAATAGCAGAGCTGAAACTGTAAAATATATACATTTAATCATTCATATAACCTCTCTAAAAAAAAGGAAGTGGTATAACTTTACATATCAGAATAGCTTCTTGTCGTCTAACTATATTACTAATTTTACAACAAATCATTGTCTAATTATATATTAATTCTGTACTCAGTCAATCAAGTAATCAATCAACAGATACTTGTTTGAGAGATACTGTTAGATGATATATTTGATATATGAGAAATAAAAAATGTGTTAAGACAGTTCCTACTCTCAAGGAATTTATAAACTGGATAAGGCCATGGATGGCTTGCTCAGTAATAACCTGATCTCAAACGTTTTGATTTCAAAAAAGGACCAACTATTCATCTTTCATTATGTGGATAAATATAATTTCATGACCAGACAGTAGGATAACTAGGTTAAATCTTGATTTTGTCAATTATTAGTTAAGTGTCCTTCAGAAGTCATGTAAACTTTTTGGGTCTCACTTTCTTTACCTTTACAATATAAATGTTTGACTGATTGCCAAAGTTCTTTTTACCTTTGACAACCATGATTCATGCTATGCTAAAGCAATTTTGGATACTAGCTAGCCAACCTCAAATTTGCTGATTCCGAGTGGTTCTCTATTGTGTCAGCATTTTCTGACCAATCTACCATTGGGGAAACAAATTTCTTAAGATATAAAAGAAACTGAAGATGCAAAACAATAAATTATATTTAGCTAGGGAGCATATAGCCAGCCTTGGTGGTCTGGTGGTTCAGGCTCAGCTCTCTCACCACCGTGACCTGGGGTCATTTCCTGGTCAGGGAACCACACCACTCGTCTGTCGGTTGTCATACTGTGGTGGCTGTGTGTTGCTATGATGCTGAAAGCTATGTCACCGGGATTTCCAATACCAGCAGGATCGCCCATGGTGGTCAGGTTTCAGTGGAGCTTCCAGACTAAGACAGACTAGGAAGAAGGACCTGGCCACCCACTTCTGAAAAAAGTGGTCAGGAAAACCCTATGAATAGCAGTGGAGCATTGTCTGATATAGCGATGGAGGGTGAGAAGATGGCGCAAAAAGACCAGGCAGGGTTCAGCTCTGTGGTACACATGGTCGCTAGGAGACAGAATCGACTTGATGGCACTAACAACAAGAGAATATACACTTTACACTCTGTGCCTTTGCTTCCTAAAGACACAGAGGAGTCTGAAGGAAACGTATAGATTTATATTAATATGTCTATGAAATGATCCTGCTTTCAGAAAGCAAACATTAAAGTTAGTACCTTCAAATCTGAAGTAATCAGGAACTGGAGGTGGAGGATTAAAGTGAAGAGAAATGAACATCCCTTTCTTGTGACTGTACTAGAACCCTGTTGTTTGTTCTCTCATTTCGGACTGTGATACGGTCTCAGGGGGAAACCACTGGTTTAGAACTGTGTGCTATAAAATGGAACACTCTTATTCTGAATTCCACTAAATAGTAAGTTGTGTAAGGGGAATGAAAAGTTGTTTTCACTCACTCAACTAAAATCAATGTGGGGATGTGACTGTGTGCATGATACTCTTCTAGGCACTGTGAGGGAATCTGAGGTGTCGTAAACATGGTTCTTGCGGCTGTTATCTCAGGCCCAGTGCAGCAGCCAGGTCCCTTCAAGTTGTCAGCACTGACAGAACATTAGGGAAGCAAAGGCCACCAACCAATGGGCACTGGTTATGGTTCACATAGTAGGGAACCAATGGGAGGAATCAACCAAGCTTTGGAACAGCAACAGACTCGAATCTATGCACAAAAACTAAAGTCTCAGAGCCTTTCTGAGAGCAGAGCAAGGCAGGTTTGATAAAGAAGAGAAGTGTGGTCATAAAAATACAGCCATTCAGTTTAAGTCTCTGTCTTCCCACTGGTATTCAGGGTTTATAGACTGTGACTATAAAAGCAAATAGCCTGATAATTTAACACACATAAAAATGGGTGACATTTCTTTCAAAGAGTGCTGACATTACTCAAAACTTTTTTGGGAACTCCTCATTTGGAATTACCTTAGGACCTTGCAATGTAATGTAGTATTCTCAAAAGTGGTAATTCTTCCATTTTGGAGCGTGGGTTCATTATGTAGAGGAAGTCCACAGTTATTTAGAGCCAAGGCTGGTAAATAAGGTTGATTCTCTAATTTAATAACATCACTAGTTTAAAATAAAATATGCTTCTAAAGAAAGGAATCTGATTATCTTAGCGTTTCTTCCCTACCGTCATGTTTATTTTGATTTTGCTACTTCCCCATTTGTTGGGTTTTGTGATTGGCATAATCGTTTCTCTTCTGTCTGTCTTTTTTTTTTGTGTGTGTGTGTGTGTGTCTTGATTATATGCTATATCTGGCTCTTCAGAGTTAGCCTCAAATCCCTCAAACTCCCCTACTCCCCACACAAGCATCTCTTTCAGTTCTTGGAACCTAAAACCTTGAAGCATTTAAGTTGCTTGCTTCTGATATGATTTCTTAAAATGTAACATATTTTATCTGATTATATAAGAAATACATGTTCATTGCAGAAAATCCTAAAATTCAGAGAAGCACAATGAAAAGAAAACTCATTTGTAATTTCACCACTCAGAGAACGAATATCCATATTTCAGTGTACGACGTTCAAGTATTTCTTCTCTCTCTCTCTCTCAAGCACACACACACGCACACACACACACACACACACACACACACAGATCTATCAATCTATCTTTCACACTCTATACACTGCTTACAATCTATTTTCTTCTGACTACACTATGATGTTATTTCCTTTTTCATTAGCACTTCAGGCTGACCATCGCTTTACTTTGAGGCACAGCCTTGTACATTATTCATGGGAATGGGCAATCCAGTTGAGACATTGGAGTGATTCAACCAGTGTGGCCTCTGACATTGAAGATGAAAGCAAAAGGATGATTCTATTTGACTTTGGATTATGGTTCAGTTTCTTGCCTTTGGCGGAGAACTCCCAATAGAAACGAACCCTCTGCTTTAGCAATGGCTGTTTACTAAATGACTTGTAAAATCACATATCATCTGTTCTCTTTAACAATTTATGGCTGGGTGGGAACAGTACCTAAATTTCCATCATGATGCTGCTTGCCACCCTGCTAGGGAGCAGATGGCAAGTATTTACTGTGAATGACTTTTTTTTCCTTTAATTTTTATCACTTAGAGTACTTCCCCACAGCAGTGCCATATGTTGCACACAAAATGCAGTGGTTATCGGGTTATTATTTACAACAGGAGCTGGAAGGCATATACATTACATGAACTGCAAGTGGATATTTGTCTGAATTACAGGCTTGACATTATAGTCCACCAAGGCCAATGCCAGATTATGACATCATAACCTCATAAATATATGGTCAATCTTGATAGATTTTGTTATACTTTTTTTCTGCCAAAATAAAAAGTAATTCTTGCTTTCATGAAAACAACTGTTATGGAAACAGTGCCTTAAGAAAACAGAATAGATGACTCATGGTGAAATTCTAAATTATGTTGTGGATATCTATTGGGGAATATTGGAATATGACATTTACTAGATTATTGAGGAACTTTGCCAAAGGTCAGGAAAAAAAACCCACGAAGGGCCAAAGCACTATAACTAAGAAGCTGTTGTCTTATAATGGGAATTTAGCCTTTCTATAGCATCATCAAGCAACACTGGAATCTGAAAGGGATATGAAGAAAGATAATACATTCCATTTTAGTCAAGTTCAAGAAATCTCTATTGAGTTCTTAATCTGTGTCAAGTATTGCCCTAAGGATACAAAGATGAATAAGGCAGAGCTCCTATTTGGGGTGGGGCACTTACGAGTAGAAAAGACTCATAACGCACTGAGTACCCAGGGAGAGATGTGCATGAGGTGCTGCAGAAGCACAGCAAACGTCTTAGTGACACTGAAGAGGTGAGACAAAGTGGGGGCAGGTGAGCCTTTTGGGAGAAGAAGTTGTGAAGGAAGGGAAGGATGTAACCAGGCAAAGAAAGAAAAGTGGGAATAACATCAACCAAGGCACATATTCCCAGTTTGCATGGAATGATAAAGATTGCAAACACATTGATGCCACATCAACAGAAAGCATAAATGACAAATCCTCAGATTATATATTTTACTTAAGTCATATAACCCCAAACCAAGAAAACAAAACAAAAACAAACAATAAAATAGTGATAGCAAGAAAAATTAATAAATTAACGAGTCTGGTTGTGTTTCTATATGTTATATGTGTTTTATACACATATGTTTCTATAGGTAATAATTGCTTAGCAAAAATAAGACTGTGATGTTTGATTTTTGAATCAAATTAAACTTAGTGAATAAATGAATGAATGAATGAGTGAATGAATGAATATCAGTAAGGTGAGATGTTGACCAAGCGAAGCCTTTTGCATTTGAATGTAAAAATAATCAAGAAAATAAATTAACAATACTATTTTCACAATTACCTTTTAATGAAAGTAAAAATCTTTTTTAAATCATCTCTACAATGTGTAAATGGAACAATTTGTAAATTTTCTCAGCGTTCATCTTGCTATTTGTCATTAGCCTATACTCGTGACAGACGTTTCTCTGTGAGATTTCCATAGACTATGTCTAAAAGAATGTAAAGAAGAAAGTTCAGTCTGTAAATAGAAGATACATTCCGTGAAATCTGAATTTATTCAAATTGGGATATTTTAATTCTTTCAAACAACACAGGAAAGGAAAGAAGGTTTAGAGTTTGAAGCATAATATTTAGCATTTACAGGTGTGATTATGGATTTTTTCCCCATTTTTATACTTTCCACACTGTATGTCAGCATATTCTGTGATAATAATGAGATTGGAGCATGAACTTGCACATGTTGAAAGAAAGATCTTATTTTCACTTTGCCAGACAAAAATAAACTGTATTGCAAAATGGAAGCATAATTAAAGATGCAAATGATATTTTTATGTGCCTGTAATTGCTTATACAATTTCCTTAGGAATTTTAAATTTAAATCTATGGCTAGAGTTTAAAGATAGGTAGATAGATGCAGAGATAAATAGATAGATATAAGAAAGAACTGATGTAAAGAAAATATTTTCCTACAGAAAAAGTATGTTAAATTAAAGAATGGTCATGTTTGGGGAAGAAAAGAGTTCTTCTCAAGGTATTCTTTCAATTTTTTCTTTGAAGGTATCTTCTAAATTATCCAGGCTCTCCAAACTTCTTGCTGTCATGTTGTCAATTATGTCAGCATAGTTTTGGCTCAAAGGAAAAAAAAAAGAAAAGAAAGGAAAAGAAAAAGAGCTAACATTATTGAGTTCTTCCTATGTGCCACTCACTGACTTCTCTACACATAAAATTTCACTTAATCCTCCCCATCCTTCTTACACTGGGGACAGTGTAGATAAAGAGATGAGAGAACTGACACACAGAATGGGGGAGTCACTTGCACACACTGGTAATGGCAGAGCCAGGGCTTTAACCCAGACAGTCTGAGTTTACAGCTCAGGCTCATAACCAGTGCAGTATTCAATGCATTCCCCCAATGACGTGATATTAACTAGAGCACATGATCAAAACAAACCACGACAAGGGTTTCTTCAGTTAACAAGGATGCTCCAACACAGTCTCACTTCCTGTTGTCTCTCACCACATGGAGTGATGGTTCCTTGGGATTAATTTTCATTAGATGATATCTGGCTGGTTTACTATCTTGTTTTGCATTTTGTAGCTTTTCTATGTGAATGTAAACCATTTAGACCAAACAATAAAATATAATGTAAGGATGTGCCTCCACAGGCCTAGATTTGATTCGCTCTGCTCACGTTTTTTTTCACTGTGCTTAAATAAGATGAATGTTTAGGTCTGTGCTACTTGGAGTTGAATGGAAGTTTTAATTCATGTCAGAATAACCTTATTCAATCAAGAATATGACTACACAATAAATAGATTGCACTAAATCTTAATTTTTTACTCTAATTCAATGCTAGTCATACAGACAGTCAGTTTATAATTTCTTTGTGAATCTATTCCTCAGCCCAAGTTTTAAGGCAGACAGAATATTTTTCACAATGTTATCTAAGTATAAGATTATGTAAAACTACTGTAATAATACAGCCAAAAGTTCAGCTATGAAAATAATGCCATTGCTAAACACAATATAACTAACGATTGTAACAAATTTTATATAATTTGCTTGCAGTGTGCGGTGTTTTGGTAGTTCTCCGTGAAAAATGATACTTTCCTTCTTCTTTGGCACTCTTTAATAAAATTTTTTCTGTTTCTGAGTGAAGGGACTGGTTCATCTTTGAGACATTGAATTTTTTTTTTTATAATTTTATTTATTTATTTTTTTCCCCCAAAGCTCCAGTAGATAGTTGTATATCATAGCTGCACATCCTTCTAGCTGCTGTATGTGGGACACGGCCTCAGCATGGCCGGAGAAGCGGTGCGTTGGTGCACGCCCGGGATCTGAACCCCAGGGCGCCAGGAGCGCACGCACTTAACCGCTAAGCCACGGGGCCGGCCCGAGACATTGAATTCTGAATTTACCAGTCTTAATTCTATCCTTATGGTCCAACCAGCTGAAACCTCCACCCTCACGCCACAGGGGTGAGAAGTTTTCCTTCACTATGCCTCACTTTTCTTGTGAATCTGCTGTTGTGGCTAAGCTCTAAGCTACATGGTAACTGATAGGAAGACTTCCCAGTGTGATAGGCCATTGGGTCTCAACTAGGGGTAATTCTGCCCATTCCCTCCTAGGGAACATAGAGCAATGTCCAGAGACATTTTTAGTTGTCACAGCTGGAGGGGGATTGTTACTGGTATGTAGTGGGAAGAGGCCAGGGATGCTATTAAAACATCCTATAAGGCATAGGACAGCCCCCACTACAAGGAGCTGTTCAGCCCCAAATGTCACTAGTGTGGAGGATGAGAAGCCCAGTGCAAAGCTGAAGTTAGAAGGCAGTATTAAACATATTGTGGTGCTATGGAGTAGAGGGGACTGGGGAAAAATACAATAAAGAAAGGGATCTTGTTTGGGTTGGTGATAACGTTATGACAGAAACTGAAGAGTTTATGAACTTAACTCTGTACATGAGGCTAAACAATAGCAACAAGAACAGAAAAAAAGAATCAAAGAAAATGCAAATCCGAAATAATTACTGTTCCCTGGGGACCTGAATACCTTAGTGCAGAATAATTACACTATGATGCTCCCTGTACCCTGCCTCTAAAAATGGAACTGAGAAAATGGGCAGAGAGAACAGCCATGCTCTGGAATGCACTACCCATTCATTTCCCATGACCTGGGAGCATTCTTTCTCCCTGTGGTCAGCTACAGAGCACATCTCTCTCCCAGTTTACAATCACCAACTCTTCCTCCTTGGGGATGGATAAATTAGGGCCTTCTGCATGGTTTTGGGTTCTTGAAATTGAGGTTTCTACTTTCCACTGGAAATAAGGTCACACAATGAACTAAGTCACAAAATGTATCCTGAAAGGCCCCTGACCAGTATCTCAACTTGATCTTCAAGAAATAGGGTTATGCAAATAAATATATTTCATGACAAGACAGTGCCTAGGAAGTGTGATTACAACTAGTATTGCACTAAGATAATGATAAAAACCAAATGACATCTTGTGTTGATATTCTCTGTGATTATCCTTGTGAGAAATTCCCAGAAGAAAACTCATGAATATTTTTTTAAAAAACTCACAATATATGATGGGCATAATGATGTCACTTTCCATCTCACTGACAGGGTTCTTCACCAGGCAACTGTAATTCCCAATGTCTTCTTTGGTCACTGGAGCAATATGAAGGGTGTTGTTTTGGGGAGAAAAGGAGTTGGTGGAGGTGGTGTGTACAGGCCTCCCATTTTTTAGCCACTGGTAAACCAGTCGGGTGCCCCCTTCCACAATGCACGTCAGGGTCATGTTCTCCACGTACTCCACAGCCCCAGAGGAAGGCTGAGTCTGCACCACCGGTTTCGTGACAGGGTCTGCAATATCAAGAGAGATAGAAATGATTTTTGCCACCAGGGAATTGTAAAAAAGTCTGTGAGGACTTTCAAATGTTACATCCTGGGGAAATGATTCTACAGTTTTATACCTTGTAAATGTGGACAGTTCAGGCAATAATTAAAGAAGAGAATAAAAAAGTTACAGAAAATGCAAAATGATAAAACATAAAAGTATCATTTATAGCAGAGATTACTAAATTCTAGAACTTATACTGCAAGGATTTTCTAATGAGAACCTTTACTTTATAGATAATACAGTTAGTGGTAAACTGAAGTTAAATGCCCACTTCATTCTTTCCTGTTCATTGTGCTTTCCCCAATACCACAAAGGTAGACTCTCAGAGGGAAAATTCACATGGTTATTCCTCTCTCCTGATTTGTCCTAGTGTCCCAAGAGCAGCTGGTTGGGGTAGATATGGTGAACCCAAATTTCTATCAATCACCTGTAAAATATAAAGCTCATATATATTATGCTTTTGGGAGACTGAGGGAAAGTTTGAGAGAATCACATATGTACCATTTACTTTTCCTTCTATGTAAGCAAAGTAATTATATGTTCTAATTGCTTTGCATTTGTGTTGCAACATTATGTCAATCACTTTGACAAACCAAAGCCTACATTTCAACAGCAATTCAATCTGAAAATAGGATAAAATGTGTTATTGGGATTACACCACTTTAGAGATATAAAAGACAAATCCAATAGAAATTTCTGTTGCAACCTCAAGTCATAAGAAAATAGTTTTATTTCATGGGTCTGGTACACAGTAGATACATATTTGTCAAATGAATAAATTTCCAAGAATGGGTAAATATTTTCTCCCTGAGTTTTAACTCTAAAATTGTTGGATAAGGATGGGAATTATATAAGTACTCACAACCATTTTCAGCAAGCTTCATGAATCTTTGAGGTTCTTGACTCTGATAAAGGACAGTGACTTGCCCAGAGTTACAGAGCAGTTAGTGACAAAATGAAGATGGCTTTAACTCTGGCAACGTTTCTTTCCTGCTTTTTGGAGACATATGCATTTAATAATCTCCTTCCGTGTATGATTACAGGACACAGAGAGTGTGGGATGATATATAAGTGACAGGTGATAGGCTCCAATATTTAGATTTTAATTTTCTACAAAGCCTTTAATTGGGGTTGATGCATCTCCTCAGGTAAATCTGTCTTGACTCATACTTTCATTTTCCTACACTGGAAAATGTTCATTAGGGCACAAACAGACCCAATCCTTCAGCCCAGAGAAGATAGGAGAAAATGAAAGATAAGGAGAAAGGGAGTTGAAAGGCAACTTGCAGGGGAGCTGAGCAGTTCTGAAGCCTCCAGTCTTTCTCAAGATGGGTGCAATCAACCTGTCCACTCAGTGTAATCCTATATCTTCCCTGGCAAGAACAAAGGATTTAGAAGAGCTTTTGGTTACATTTTTATGATTTAAAAAGAAAAATGTGTTATGTATATTTATTATGTAGAAAATCTTATGTTTAAAATATGTCTATGTGTGGAAATATATGTGGTATGGGATAAGTCACAAGGGTAACATGTCGATGGTTCTGCATGGGGAGAACCAATCATTAGAATAGACATTGGTATTGTGAGCATATACTTGCCTAAAACAGTGTAACTCCAATGTGGAAGTTTCCTAAGAAGACTTTGTGGGCAGGCCCTAAACCCATAGTAAGGCTTTTGGGTTGCACTTCCTTAGACAGATCCAATTTCACTACACATTAACAAGAAATGGATGTTCTATTAAAAGTTTTGGGGAGAGTTAGGATATTACACAGGAGAATTTCATGAATATTTCCTTTAGAATTTTCTCCTTTTCGTTTCCTAAATTTGCTCTCTAGGCATCTGCTTCCACATCCTGTGTCTTTGCTCTGCTGCAGTCTCTCTCATCTCCACTCATTTCCTCCACAGATATTCACTGAGCACCCACTAACAGCCAGCGACAGGTTTCAGGCACTGAGGACGAAGCAGGAAACAACACAAAGTCCCGGTTCCCATGGACCTCATATTCCAGGTAGGGAAGAGAAACAATAAATAAATAAAAATATATAATACGCCCAGGTGGAATTAAGTGCTATGAAGAGAATACAGCAGAACTCAAGATAGAGAGTAACTCTCTCTCTCGCTCTTGCTCTCTCTCACTCTCACTCTCTCTGTATTTGGGGAGTGAGGTTATACTTTATATAAGGTGGTCAGGAAAGGCTTCACAGATAAAGTGACATTTCTGCTGAGACCTAAAGGAAATAAGGGAGAGATCCATGCTATTACCTAGGAGAAGAACAGTCTAGGTAGAGTGAATAGCAAGTACAAAGGCCCTGAGGTGTGAGTGCGTTTGGCCTGTTCAAGGAAGAGCGAGGAGGCCAGTGTGGTCAGCACAGAGTGAGTGAGAGAAAGAGAGGTAGGAAATGGGGTCAGAGAGGTGCTGGGTGTGTTGGGGAGATCATGTTGGGCCTTGTAGGCCACTGTGAGTACTTTGACCTTTATTCTGAGTAACAGAAAGCTATGGGAGGCTTTTAAGCTGAGGAGGCAGGAGGGGAAGCAGGGGGCTAGGTGACAGGCTGTTAGGCTAGCCCAGGCCAAGCTGACATGGGGTGGATCGGGGAGTAGTGGGGTTGGTGGGAAGTGACTGAACTCTGTCTATATTTTGAAGGTCAAGCTGACAGGGTCAACTTGTGGGCTGGATGTAGCACATGACAGAAAGAGGCGGTCAATGATGACTGAAAAGCTTGGGCCTGAGCAATTGATGGAATGGAGTTGGTATTTACTAAAATGGAGGAATATTGTTAAACAAACAGGTTTAGAGGGAAAAATCAGAAGTTGGCTTTAGGACATAGTATATTTAAGGTACGCCAGTTACATACCTCAATAAGGAAAATAAACGTCTGAAAGTTAGCTGACCCCACTCTCTCTCAGAGAACATTTCCAGCAACTTCTATTGTTCCTTAAGTATGGTGCTTGAGCAAGTCTCAACCTTCCCCAAACAGTGTACCAAAATAAAAGTCTCCAAATGACAAAAATAGGGCTCTTCCCAGGGTGCATTCTAAGAAAATAAGATTTTCTGCATCTCATTATATCAGCAACTTTATACTGATAGTTCCCAAGCAAACAAATAATAAATTCTACTTGTTGCTTGATTACCTTTAGCGGGGCACTGTGCATATCCTTTACATGCATGTCTTATGTAATCTTCAGAAAGCCTCATGAGGTAGATAATGTCTTTCGTGCCATGAGGCCATGAGACACTGAGGCTCTGAGGGTTAATTAGTTTTCCCAAAGTTGCAGAGCCAGGACCTAAAGCCCAGGTAGTCTAATCTCCTGAGCCTTTGCTAACTACCATGCTACCCAGCTGCCCATGGCACTTATAGTGGACTCACCATCAACGGTGACTCGTATCTTCTGACTAGCTGATAGAGTTCCATTTCCCTGAATGTTGACCTTCACGATGTAATTGCCTTCGTCAGTGAACTGCAGCGGGTTGATGAGCAGAGATGCATTGGGTGGCATCATGGTGAACTTGTGTTGGTATTCCAAGTCAGGAACCACAGACTTGTTCACAGAGCCCAGTAAGTATTTGGGCATCGTGTGGGGTCTCTCAAACAGCCATATGATCTGGATGTCTGATGCCTGTGTGTGGAATCCATAGTGCACAGGGAGGTAGAGGGCTTGACCCCTGATGCCATGGATGGTGTGCGATGGCACTGCCACCTTCAGCCCCGAGCAAGCACCTGCCACAAAGGAAAGGAGAGCCATCAAGACCCTGAGCCACATTTCACAATCTAAAGTGGCAATGCAGAGAGATCCTGATCGGGTGATAAGCCTTTTCAAAGAGACGCTTCTGGTACTAACCATTCTAGTATCGGTTACCTGTAGAGGTAAATATTTGTCTCTGAAACTTTCTGCATTTTAAAACTCCACCCAAAGACTATGCTGATTGCGTGACTTCTTTAAAGCCAAGATGAAAAGGAAAAGCAGAAGTTATTATCTATGACTGTTAAAGAAAAAGAGAACTGGGAAAGATTATTAGTTCTAAAGTCCAATGAAACCTTTAAAAGCATTTGAAATTGTGACAGCATTAATGTCTGAGTCATATCACATCCTAATCAAACTATGCGATTTGAGAAACACTGAGGGGATACTTCCTCCTCAGAATCTTCCTCCAAAGTCTTCTGAAATGGCTTAATAGTCGATTATTGGAAGTTTTCCCCTTTAGCTAAAGCCTTGCCCAGTGCAAATATCCCAAGGAGAGTGGCATTAAACCGTTATCAGTCATGATCAGTCATTCCTGCCCAGAAGCAGGAATCTGGTTGGTGTGTTTGAGGAAGAGCACGAGGCAGGAGCAGATGGAGCAGAGCGGAGGAGGAGCGTGGTGAGACAAGAGGTCAGCAAGGTGGCCGGTGCCAGATCAGACAGCGTCTTAGAGTTACAGCAAACACTTTGGCAATTTTACTTTGAGTGAGATAGGGATGTAATTGGAGTTTTACGAGCAGAGGAGGGATATTACTATTTATTTTTTAAGGTGCACTCTAGCTGCTGTGAGAATAGACTGAAACATGGGCAGGAGCAGGAGCAGGGTAGGCAAGAGATGACTGTGCTGTAGACCAGGGTGGTAGTAAAAGATATTGTGAGAAAAGACTGGTGGTGCTAATGGGATTTGTTGACACATTGGGGATGGGACACAAGAAACAAAGGGAGTCAAGAATATTTCCAAGGTTGTTGACTTGATCAACTGGAAGAATGGAGTTGTCATTTATTAATCGGCAACTGAGTTAATCATGGAGAAGACTGTGGAGAGAATAGGTTTTTTGGGAGAAGATCAGGAGTCAGATTTGGATATGTTCATTTTAGATGCCCATTAGACATCCAAGAGGCAATGTTGAAAGGATATACTGGGCACGAAAGCCTGACTAAAGTAGGTTTAGGAGAGAATGAGGGGCCTGGAGGGCCTTGGAGTTCGGAGCTCTGCCCACTGCATAGCCCTGGCTCCTAACTTCCTGTGTGCCTGGGCTGTTTGGGCCCATGCACTCGCTGCTATGCTTGCAGGTTTCTTCCTAGTTTCTGGTACCCAGAGACTTCGCCATCTTTACCTCGAGCCATGATATATTGTTTTACTTTATCTAGCATTTCTATGTGTTTGCAGCGCGAAGAAACTCCTCCTTAGCTCAGGCTACCATGTTACTGGAATCCTAATGAAAAACTCTCTGTTTCAAAATCCTCATTTTACAAGGGAGCAATATGGTACCTTCATCATATGAACATTTGAAATGGTGGGGGAGAGAATGGGAGGAATTTAAATGTGAAGCATTTTGAACAGTGAGGGAAACAAGAAAGAATGGAAAGGAAATTGGAGACAATAAGTATAGACAGCACTTCTGGGAGTTTTGCTGTGAAGGAGAGCAGAAAAATGTTTTTTTCTTTCTTCTTGTTTTCTTTACATGGATGCTGAACAGCATGTTTGCAGCTACTGGAAATGAAACACTAGAAAGTGAAATGTTGATGAAGCAGAATAGAGATGGATAAAGGTAGAACAAAATCTTCAAGTAGGTGAGAAGAGATAGAAATTCAGGCACAAAAAGGGATCTCTTACAATTTCAATTTTCTAGTATATAAAATATTTATCCTCTTTGATTCCCTCTCCTTTTCATCCCTACAAGGAAGGGGATCTTCAAGCTTTATCCAAATCATGTTGTGACTTGGATAATTAGGAAGGGAAAGGTAAAAAGATTTGTTCGTCTTTTGCGATGATTTCTTTGGAGAAATTGAAAGATGTAGGACTGCTCCTATGAGGAATCAAGTTCGATCAGCAGTAAATTTCTCTCTTTCCTCCCCAGGGTAGAGGTGGGAGCAAAGATTTCCATGGTTTTGGTCTTTGGCTAGGTGTCAGTAGACAGTGAGACCCTGAGGCTGGCAGGGAAGTTAGAGCAAAGAACTCAGGAGGAGAGTGCACAAAGAGGAAGATTAGAGGAGGTTAGAGGAGAAGGGACTCCTAGATGCTCAACTGAAATTGACTATCCGGACTGAAAATTAGGTGAATATATGGGAAAAAGAAACGTGTCTTAACAGTCTCCTTGGGCTGTGTATTTGTGATTGACATATATATATTTTTTCTGATAATGGGCTGAACACACACATTCATTTTAGTGGTTTGGTCCATAACGAAGAAGTTGTAAAGGTATGAGGATTTTCTTCTGTTTTCTTTTGTGCAAGAATGTTTAAGTTAACATTCTTGTTAAGCAAAAATGTTAAATTTGTAGTTGTTCCTAATTAGAATCATTAGAAAAAGAAGAAACTCATTGCTGGGAATTCTAAAGACGAGATAAAGTGGACTGCAGAAAAGGAGTAGTGGTTTCTGCAAGGAAATCATAAGAGAGAGAAAAGAAGATGAGAGAGTAAATCTAGGACTTTAAACTAGTGATGTCTGAGATATGTGCAGCAGAGGCTGACAGAAGGGAGTGAAGCTCTTGAAGTCATAGATTTAGAGGGACATTGGGCATTTGGATGGGGGACCAGTACAGGAAAAGAGTCCTCTTAGTATATGTTATCTTTGCAAAACAACATGCATCTATATTCCTTTCATTAAAATTGGTGATAAGAAGCTCCTGCCAAGTTCCTGGTAAGCAATAAACAAAAATTAGTTTTTTGAGTACCCATTGTTATTAACTTAAGATAGGTAAAATGTAATTATCACTGTATTTATTAAGCATATTGCTGTCTCCTTTTTTTTTTTTTTGGTGAGGAAGATTGGCCCTGAGCTAACGTCTGTTGCTGATCTTTCCTCTTTTTGCTGGGGAAGATTGGCCCCCTGAGCTAACATCTGTGCCCATCCTCCTCTATATTGTATGTGGGATGCCGCCACAGCATGGCTTGGTGAGAGGTGTGTAGGTCCACACCTGGGATCCGAACCCGCGAATCCTGGGCCGCTGAAGAGGAGAGGGCAAACTTAACCACTACGCCACCGGGACAGCCCTGCTGTCTCCTTTTTTACTTCAGTGAATATGAATATATTTATGACGGTTTCCTGGTTCACTCTTAATCTTGGACTCCCTTATCCTATTTCCACCACATATTCTTAAATTTATCACTTGCAAATTACCTTGAAATAAGGGATTTCAGGAACGTAGTCTCTAAACTTGCAGAGAGATTTCTGTATTTGATACTTTGATAAAGTTAGAAATCCACTGAAACGCAAGGTCTTAGTAAAGGACACATACTTGGGATAAAATGGTGATTGGTCAGTTAAGTGACCTTAGACAAGTCATTTTAGTTTTCTGGACCTCAGTTTTCTCATGTGTGAGAAAAAAGTAATATTAGATGAGGTCTAAGGACTCTCTCTATTCTTTACATTTATGTTCTTGACATTCTGAGATGCTTTTCTCAGGGTAGCAGCTACCCTACATTTGAAGGTGAAGGGCCCGTATTTAATTGAGAGAGGGCCCGAAGAATTCTGAAGTATCGAGTCTCAGGTTTTAGTCTACTTATTAAGTTGTCAACCCCCGGATATCCTTTAATAAAGTGGCAATTCTATGTTTATTGCCAAGGAATCAAGAGGGATGGTGGGAATCCACATCATTGCTTTGAGAATGCATTGGACAAAGCTGCATGGCTGCTGACATAAAACTCAGTAGTCGCCTCTGACGTGAGTAGTTGGTCACCGACTCCATTTAATACGTTTTACAGCTCAACCTAGAAACCACTGCTAGACTGAGATGTAGAATAGACGGCCTGAATGCGACTCTGGCCAATCTGTTCTTGTCGTTTGAGGAAGTCATCGCAGAAGTCCTTGTTTACTTTATTTTTTGTTGGTGGGAGGGTGGTAAGGAGAAGAATCCTTTTTTATCTACTTTTTTTTTTGTAGTTGAAAAAGATAAACTGAGATTGTAATATTCTGAAAATGGTTGGGAGGCACTTTACTACTATGGAGTGCTAGCATCACTAGAATAGAAATGTTGGTGACTTTTGGATCTTGAATCACAATGTTGAATCTTTAAACATTGGCATGATGCAATCCTTAGTTATAGTGAATTTTGGGGAATAAACAGATAATTGGATGCTTCCTCTACATTTCAGGAACACATAGTCTCCTGCCATTGCTGTATTCCCTGCTACAAATGTGATGAAACCATGCCGCCAAAGCAGCAGTTTACTAACTTAAAAAAATTAGCTTCATTTTGAAAATTTTTCAAGTGCTCTTTTCTAGTTGTATGAGAAAACCTAAAGGACTAAAACTATTGATTTTAGAAAGTCAACCTCTGTATGGACAAATAAACTTCCAGAAAATAAATGATATAAAAATTGATGAAATCTTAATTTCCTTTTGATATTCCAAATATTTGGACTTAAATAAAAATTCAACTTCATTATTAGTTTCACTACTACTAATTTTTTGAGTATAAAAAAGGAAAATAGAATTTTTGCATATCAGCCATTATACTAATCTGGAGAAACATTGATAATACCATTAATAATCTGACATACAAAATTATAGCAATAATCTCCCTTTTAGAGACTCTCTTAAACTGTACAACAATAGCATTATAAAGGAATGCCCAGTGTTAAGAAACGCTTGAAGTCATATTGTAAAGTTTATCTATATTCCGGCAACAAAAGACTCCCTAGCCCAGTTTCACTGTATTGAATATAAACATCAGACTTCACAAAGTGACCTCTAGATGCAGTTCAAAATAGTTGGCATTTAGTTCCCCATTATCATGTATTATGATATTAGCAAGCATAACAAAACTATTGTTGACTGTAAATAAACTCTTGCATCTTTAGAGAAAATAGAAATTATGAAATTGTACTTTGAATAGACTACAAATTACATTTTGAAGATTTTTTTAAAAGAAAAGACAAACAGATATTCATTCCAAAAAACAAAAAGATTTCCACACTATCTCTGGTCTTTACAACACATTACCAATGGAGAAAAGTAAATTTGCCTAAGAAAGAAAGTCTTAAGGGATAATAACTGTTTTAACTACTTATGAACATGCTATCTATTTCTCTCAAGTACATTTTAATTTTATTTTAGCTGAATTCCTCAAATGAATTGTCTCTAAGTTCTTCTTAAAGCCAATTATAAAAACATTACTTATGAAATGACAGCAGTCCAGTTATAAAATTAAGTGGGGCACTGACACATAGAATACTTTCAAAGCCCAGAAAAATGCAAAAAAGAAAAGATAAAAAGCTAGTTATGGTAATTGTTTAATTTTTCTAAAAATTTCAAAAACTAAAAATCTATATAGGCTTGAATTTGACAACAAAAACACTAGGACAATCACAACTATGGGAAACTCAAACACTTTTAAAAAAATTTGCAAACTGTACATTTCAAATATGTGGGATACATATAACATTAGGTATAAATTTGAATAACAATCAGATTTACATGAAAACTATAACAAAATATACCACTGAAAGCAAGGCTCTAAACTACAGAAGAAGGCTAAAACTTAAATTGCTTATTTAGCTAAGTTGTTACAATTTAAGGAATAAAGTCTTTTTTGAATTCCTTTCTGTTGAATATAAACAAAACGAGAAGCTAATAACTTTTAAAATTGATAAACAGGAAAGAATAGAAAGGAGAATATCTGGTGAAAATAACGATGACATAAAAACAGTGGGAATATTGGAGAAAGACTCCTCTAAACTCTAAGGATCAGGAGGAGAATGAGGGAAAAACAGTAAGGTAGAGAAAAATTTTTTTAATAGGACTAGCCATTGGGCAAAGAGAAAGGCAAAAGGCATTTTAAAGAAAAAACTTTTTACACACGTCTCCCTATTGTGTATAAAATATTTTTTGTCAGTTTGGAACCTCACCTTTTTCCATATTTCATAAGATAGGTAATTTAAAGTGAAGGAGAGCTCACAGCTTGCCACAATATCTTTAACGTAAAAAACAGAAAACCATTCTCATAAATCGTTTTGAGTTTCACTATAAGCGGTCACAAATTCACAGCCTATAAGAATTTTTGGAAAATAAAATGCATTGAGGACTATTGAACCTACACGTAAACTCTGTAAAAAGAAGACATTCATTAGGTTTGTAGAATGTTTTAACTTTCTTAACTAGTGCTATTGACAATAATTGTTGTTCTAAGAAAACAATAACCATCTATTTACTGAACCTCATTTCTCCTAAATGTTCCTGCTTCTTTGGTGGAACAGTGTGTTATTGTTTAAAAGATTCTGAGCTGTTCTTCAACTGAGTGAATCTACAGCCTACAGCAAATATTTACCTTATGCCCACAATTTAAAAAAAACAACAGCTAAAACACAATTCATGCAGTGCCTTACCTAAGAGAAGGAGGTATATTTTGCACTGAAAGACCCCAAATGTGCTGCTGAAGGGCTCCATGAAAGCATCCTGTCCCATGCATACAGCACCCTGTTCCTGGTGGCAACTTGGTTCATGGACCAGCAGCTGCTGGTTTATTTGCTAGGGAAATTAGCAGTGAGGTAACAGACCCTATCCTGCCTCTTGCTTCTGTGATTTGAATACAGAGTGAATGTGTATACAAAGGACACAGGGAATGGGAACACCTGTTATACGCTCTGCAAGAATACAGGCTTATGACTTTCAGAACAGCTTCTTAGCGATTATCAGTAATTGTCAGTCTATTTCATGAATTATTCTTAGTTATTAATAATCACATGAAGGAAAACATCCTTTTGGGGGACTTTATTGAAAAACAGTATGCTTTCATAATGAGACTATATCATGAAATTGCCTGAAAAACAAAAGCTGGCTTCCTATCATGCAAAACTACGCCATTAATTTGAAGTTAAAATTTTTTTCTATGAAAATTGAAGTACTTCATATATCTGCTAAACAGTTTTAAATCATCATGAAGTCACTAATTAATATGTAAAAGTTATACCAAAGAATCAAAACAGAGCCCCTGAATATCTTTAAAAATGTATTTTTCTATGTAGTATTTCCTATTACAAATGTCTGTCATGGTTTTATTGAATCCATGAATTCATGTTATTTTTAAAAGCAAACCACAGGTGTGTTTCCAAGTGACACTGAATCATGGACTGTGCGTAATTATAAAGAAAAGTCTATGCCAACAAATAATATCTGAGGCCACATTTTCACAGCTGAAGGATAAAGGAAGTGAACCGATGGCCCAGAGATCTCAACTCTACTGTGGTGTCTGGGCTACCACTTTTCAGCCTGGCCCCTTCACTGTCATGGCAGCAGGTAGTCTGAGTACTGCTGCTTAATTTGCTAGGTTATAAGTTAACTCCCATCTCATTTCATTTCATCTGTTGCAAGAAGGCTCTAGCCCAAGTCTTCCACTACATAAAATAAAAAGTATGTAACCAAATCTGCATCAAATCAAGCAAACTCCTTGCATAAATCATTTTTAACAGTAAAGGCTCACTGAGGAAGTTCAATGACCGGGAAAAGAAGAATATTCCTCAAGCATAATTAAAGGTAAAAAAAGGAATGATAGTTATTTTGGAATCCAAGTTTGGAAACAGTTTTTGCATTAAGCCCTCAACTCTTCCGGAAGTGCTTCTATAGGCAAAGAAAATGAGTGAGTGTTGGAAAACCTGAGGTCTCTTCAGAA
The DNA here is from genome assembly GCF_020826845.1 of Diceros bicornis minor. Lineage (NCBI taxonomy): Eukaryota > Metazoa > Chordata > Mammalia > Perissodactyla > Rhinocerotidae > Diceros > Diceros bicornis. The sequence goes on from NC_080742.1 coordinate 30,555,735, forward strand.
GTTACTTTATGATTTCTCCATGCTCAGAAAAAATGGCAAGGGCTCCCCCACCCCAGGTAATTGCTATACCCCAACTTTCTCTGTGCTATCTCTAAGTCTATTGGAGCACTTATCTCATTAACCTCAATTAATTTTACTGCATGTGTATGGTCCCTCTGGGCTTCTTGAATACAGAGACCAGTCCTGTTCATTTATCCTGAGCATCTAGCATAGTGCTTATCTAGTATTTTTCTTAAGTTGTTCCCCCAGAAATAATCCCCAAATGCTCCTCGGCCCATGTCTTCTGATTCTCAATTGATGCTTAAGAACTGCACATAAATTTTAATATTGGATTGCAGAAAATACAATTTGGAAAGTAATAAGGAAGTTCTACAGATATTACATAGGCTACCCCTCACATCTTTTAAATCAATATTAATTTCCAATTGCCTTTATTAAATAAGCTCTTTCCACTGTTTTTAAAACCCAGTGCTGGCTCATGATAAAGTTTGTTGAGTCCTAGGAAAAATGAGAGAAATAAAGACAATGTAGTGAGTTTTTCCTAATGTTAAATTTACTCAAGTTAAAGGACTGTTTTTTTATTCTGAGATTTTTTGTTTTTGTTTTTCGTTATATTTTAACATATCCTTTCTTTTATGATATAGTCGATAACAGATGCTACATAAACAAATTAAATGCCAAAATGAATCACAGCTGTGATCTTTTCATGTCGTGGCACACATTAAAAAATGACAATACCTGTATGACGCATCTTGGGAATGTGCTATGTGGCATAACCGTGACAAAGCGCCCTCTAGCGTCAAGTGGTAGGCATAAAATCTTACCTGCCAGAGTAATTTCTGAATTCAGGATGTTTACATAGGAAGCCAAATAGGTAATGTTGAAACATAACTTCAACTGTTGTCAATTTTTACATGATTGTTAAAAATGATTTAAAGTGTTTTACCATTATAAGAAATTTCTCACCATCAATATCTCACATCTCACCTGTAACTCACTGGAGAGCTCTACTCTATCATATTGTTCAGAAGGCTTTTTATTGATCTTAGTTATATTTGCATTTACAATGAAAAAGTTGATTAATCTAAAGCAATCTATATCCATAGTGATTAAATTTCAAGCAATGCAAAGAGCCACTGAAGGTACCGTGTGTGTGTGTGTGTGTGTGTGTGTGTGTGTGTGTGCGTGTATGGTGGGAGGTGGTGCAGGGCATTTTTGTCACCTCTCAAGTCACATTATAGTTAATTGTCTAGTTTTTATAAATCGTAAGTAAGGTTGGTCTTGCTTTATAAAGCACGCAGTCTGTTACATGCATTTCAAACATCCACATTCTTTATTTACTAGTAGCATGTGAGTGCTTTGCAATGGTGAGAGCAATGGGAAAGGAGAGGTGGTGAAACGCCAATGCCAAGGTCGACATAAAACAGTGGTGACTAAGAAGAACTGGGGAAAGAAAGCACTGTCTTATGCTGTAATTAGATTCTTGGAAAGATTAGTTTACAGGGAAGAGCTGGCTGCTAGAGGAGGCCATCACAACCGTCTATGCCTGTGCTGATGTTCACTCCTATATAGCTAAGTCTACAAGGCTGCCTGCCAGAAGCCGAGATCTACCATTATGGCTGCTAAATGACTATGCAGCAATGTCTTTCTTCCTGGGCCCCAATCCAGGTCACCACCTTCCCTTCAGCAAGTGTTCTGTTTTCTGCCACTGCTTGCTTAAGAAGTGTAGTTACATTATCCTGGAGGGGCCACATCTTTCCTCTGTTTTGTTATTTATAGGATGATTAGAAACTTATCTTCCTAATCCAAACAGGATCTCAGCTTTTGTTTAAGATTCCAGAGGCTCCTCCTGTTCGGGCCATCAGAAATATGCCCTTATCCTACTGTACTGCTAATGCTACTGCTCCAAATCAGATCAGCTTACTAACTCTCAGCCCTGATGTTCCAAACTGCAAAAATGGGGCCACACTCCTTTACCAAAGGACTATCATCCAGCAAGCTTTCCTCAAGACTTGTTGGCAGGCCATCCAAGCCACTAGTTTGCTCTGGCCAACCACTCAAGGTTCTCGGGCAAGTGTGAAAGTCCTAAATAAGTCTAATATATGTATTTTTGGAAAAATGGAAATGAAATAACATGCTTCACCTTTTTAAAAAGTGCTCTTTAGGGCTCTAGGTTTTTTTTTTTTTAAGCTTAGGGAGTTAAAAATGCATCATGTATAGCTCAATTATTTTCTATAGTGCTAGGGTAGGTTGAATTAGAAAATATAGTTTATTTAGACCACAGCACTGATTTACTTTACATGTTTTCAATATTATAGTTGTAGCCTTTGAACTTTTAGAAGCCTGGGTTGTCCATTTCTTTTTAGTTTATAAGAAATAAAGTAAAATGTAGAGTGTTAGAGTAAAACATAGTTTTAATGCTTTCTTGCCTTTTCAGGGTCAAATAGATAAAGAAAATACTCATTTCTCCAAATTTGGCTGATAGAAAAAAACAAATACGCTGAACAAAAAAAACCATTTTTTTTTGGATTTGGATCTGGGTTCTAGTCCTGAATCAACCTCTAATAAATTGTGTGGCCTCAAAACCACAGGTGGATAAAGTTTCTCATTTCATAAAGATTTTCACACACTAAGCCCTGTCTGACAAGATTAGAGCAGGTAAAGAATGAACTAAACCAGGATTGCCCTAAAGTGACAGTATTTTCTTTATAGGGTTAGAAATAGAGTCAGAGAAGCATATACGTGAACATATAATTTCAAGAGGAATTGTTAAGTGCAATGATGGAAGTATGCACAGAGTGGTTCTGTCAGAGCAGAGAACTGGGCAGAATTATGACTAAAAGACCTCATAATTGTAAGGTGCTTTACAATTTATAAATTGCATTCACTTGCCTCATCTCATTTATCCTTACAAAACCCAAGGTCAAATATTACTACCTCATTTACAAAAATTAATAAGACAAGACTCTGAGAGGTTAAATAACAGAATTTCAGAGTTGTAAATAACCTCTATATTAGTGTCCCCTAAATTTCAGTCACTGCAAACCGCTTTTACTATTTTTGCCACATCTGACTACCAGTCCTACTATTGTTTACCTAACATTTTTCATTATTGTGGCACACTTTAACATTTTTTTTTCCGTTGTTTTTTTTTTTGAGGAAGATCAGCCCTGAGCTAACATCATGCTAATCCTCCTCTTTTCGATGAGGAAGACCAGCTCTGAGCTAACATCTATTGCCAATCTTCCTCCTTTTTTCCCCCAAAGCCCCAGTAGATAGTTGTATGTCATAGTTGCACATCCTTCTAGTTGCTGTATGTGGGACGCGGCCTCAGCATGGCCGGAGAAGCGGTACGTAGGTGCGCGCCCAGGATCCAAATCCCGGCCGCCAGTAGCGGAGCGCGTGCACTTAACCACTAAGCCATGGGCCGGCCCTAACATTTTTTTTCGGTTGTCTTAAGAAATATTTTTGGAATCATGGATCTGAATTTTATTTTTTTTCTAATAAATATTAATTAAAAATAAATGTAAATTTAAAAGAATCATTGGTACCACATTTCAGGACTTGCTCTTCAACACTATACAGAAAACCTTTACTTAAACATCTGGATAATAAGTCCTTCAGTTTCTGTATGCACATCAGCAGTAATCTTAGGCAAGATTTCTTAATTTAATTGCATTTCTTAACTTAATTTCTCCATACCTCAGTTTCCTCATCTTTAAAATGGAGATAATAGTACCCCCATAGGATGTTTGTGTGGGTAAATGAGATAATACATGTAAACCTACTAGCAGAGTTCTTGACAATGCAGTAAGCTTATAATGAATGATAGCTATTATTAATTGTTAGCTCTGGGTGGCTTTTTTTTTTTTTGGTATTCTCATAATTGGAAAGTTCTTTCTTAAATCGAGGCCCAAACGACTCCCCTATTAATTTGTCCAATTTAACTAAACTGCTAAAATTGAAAAGAGGACTTTAAAGTGACATGTGTGCTTATTATTACGTTTTATTTTCCTTCTTGACTTGCCTCAGATAGCGCAGGTAATAAAATGATAGGTGGGAGTTGAACCCTTGAGTTTTAGGGCTTTTTGGCAGTGGATGCCAAGACTGAGGAAGAACAGCCCTAACCCTAGCCAGCCGCCTATTGGACAACCTGAACCACACCTTTCCTCAAGACAAGCCCAGTGCTACCAGGGGAGTCCCAAGTGCTCAGATCACCTCTCGTAGAGTGCCTTCCCTTGAGTTCCTGCTCCTTCCCGGCAGTCTCACGTTCTCCCATCCCGCCCCTCTAGACCAGGTGGGGTTTCCTTCGTCACACTCCTAGGGGGCATCATGCCAGTCTGGTTTCTATACTGTCTTAGTCTTTGTTCCTTTCGCTGAATGGCTAGTCACCTATGAGTTAGGTTTTTGCCTCGCCGAAGCACACCTACCGAGAGCAATGACCGGCAATCGCCGTGGTCACTCAGAGCAACAAGCTTTGCAGGCTTAACTGGAGCGCCCCCTATTTTGCTTGCTGGGAAATGTAGTACCTTGGCTGTTCTCTCTCCTCCATTGCAAGTGCCGGAGGCAGCTGGAAGACTACAATTCCCAGCATGCCCAGGGCAAGAAAGAATGACCCGGGTCGGCTGGTCCACGTGACCATTCACTATGGCTTCCCTGTGTCGGGGCCAGCTGTCTGGTGGTTCTGTGTGATTTGTTAGTTCTTTGTGGCAGAGAACCCTCCTCACGATTTCGACAATGCAAAAAATCAAATCTCTTATGACCCGACAGGTAAGTAGCGGCAGCTGAAGCAAAGGCCTCCTTCATTTCCGCTGGGAGAAGAGCCGTGATGTTCTGTCTGGGCCGCTGTGGGAGGAGACCTAAGTTATAGGTGGTGGCAGGTGCCAGTGGCACGGGGAAGCCGGGACACACCCTGGAAAATTCACCTGAACCGCCCGGATCAGACCCTTGCTCTAGCGGGTAGCGGCGTCCCAGAAACGTTGGTTTGGAGGAGGTGAATGAAGGAGTCAGAGGTAATCTCTGTCTCCCCTCCTCCCCCTTTTGCCATCTTTCCAGTGACAGCCCCAGCTGCCTTGCAGGGTTCCTCATATCCATGCTGTCTGTCGTCTTTGAGCAGATGGCCTGAGTAGGGAGTTGAGGTCTGTGCCCTAGAGATGACCTGGAAAGAGTGAAAACAGCTAATTTGAAGACAGAATTTGTAGCTATATGACTTTGGGCAAGTTCCCAAACCTTGTAGTTTGTTTCTGGTTGTAAAAATGAGAAGAATAATTATTTTTGTTCATCTTCTCTCACAGATCTGTTATGAGGGTCATCACTAAGCGAATGTATGTGAAAATTGTTTGTGAAATGCTGTCTTTTAAAATCATTGTCATGGCAAAATAATAGTCTTTTATTTTTGCCCAGAATGGTGATTCATAAATAAAACTTTGGCTATTTTCTGTGCCGTCTTGTAAATGTTAGGGACTTCCTAATAATGCCTCAACTTCCTTCAAGCAAGAAGTGAAAGAAATTTCCCTTTATGTACTTACCGAGCACGACTTGGTTTTAGATACCTTTGTTTATTTAAAGTCTAATATTTCACTAGAACTAGCCATCTTTATTATTTTAATATGAGAGGAAGGTAATTTAGATTAGAGTTTTAAATCAACGTGGTTTTGAGAACTTTGGAGAATGTGTAGGATAATCATTTAATGAAAAGTTCATTTATGAGTTTTTTTGTTGTTGATTAAAAAAATAGAAATTCCAAATTAAATTCTTATTTGAGAATTTAGAATTTGGGAGCTATCTGAACAGGTTACAAATTTGAGGTTTCTGGTGAACAATACATGAGTCCTACATGATTATTTTACTCCTGTCAAATAATATTGTTAATGTCATGAACATAGAATTAAAAAGTTATGTGAATAAGAAAAGATTTAAGTAAGGGGGTAGTAACCTTTGGCAATCCCTCACATTTGTTGAGTACTAGTGTTATGCTTCATATTATTTCTTATTTGAGAAGGAGTTTGGGTCCTGCTCCATCCTGTAGTTAACTGTGTGACCTTGAGCAAGTCACCTAACTTTTTTGAGCATCTGTTTCCTCATCTTTAAAATAAGAATAATAACATGTACCTTATGGAGTTAGGCTGGTGGTGATATTTATATGATACAGTGGAGGTAAAGAGGTAAATAAAAGAGCTAATGAAGTTCCTGGGCCTTATCAAAGAAGTGCTTGATCATAGAGATCATCTCAGTGGCTGCATTGATGGTAGGAAAGCAGGAAAACTGAAAGCAGCCTGTTGCAGTAATTCAAACAATAGATGATTTTGGGCTGACTATGATATCTGATTTTTAAAACAAGATACACTTTTGTACGTTATACCACTAATACTCTTAAACTGCCTTTGGAATGCTGAATTTGGATTGTGCATCAGTTTGTGCTCTTTCATGTTGCTTACCATGCAGTTCAGTGTAGTCAACATTGTCATCATTACACAGCAACTTTGGTTGGCTTATTGTTTTTTAACCATATTTTGTAATAATAAGTGGGACAGAAAAAGACAAAAGTCCAGATATCAGTGATAATAAATTTACGTCTCCTGAATGTGGTGAAGTTGTGCTGAAAATCATAACTCTTTAGCCTCAGTCAAGTTGCTTATTGGACTTGAGTGGGTGAAATCTGTGCTTATTGGATGGAAAAAAAAAACAACTAAAGAATGCGTATAAAAAGTTAGAACTATACTATGTAAAAAGTGAGGTAAAATTAGGAGTTTTACACAAATTTTTAAAGTCATCCTAATTACATATGTTTAAGGCTTGGCTTCCACGTATTTGATCATCGTTAATACACAGTTCATGAATCTATGAAGTATGAAAGTAGGGTGCTACCTAGAGTTACATTGGGGATTTTATTTAGCGCTCTTTATTATTGGGTTAAATGTAGTAGTATTACAAATAAATATACACAAAGATGTTTCTTTGTGAGGCTACAGAAAATGTAATAATATGAGATATGAAATTAAGGGTTTTTGGCAGTTCAGCTCTCCCAGGATCTTGGTTTGGAGTAGAGGGGGAGAGTGGGCTTTGTTAGCTATCTTTATTCAGTTGAGATCGGTTGTTTTGCTTTCTCCATTATACTGATCTCTGTTCTTTCACTTCATTCAACACATGTTTATTGAGCGCTATGTGCCAGGCGCCATTCTAAGTTTGGAGGATGCAGCAGGGAACAAAACAGACAAGTGCTCAGGCAGACATGGTGAGAAATGATTTGGAGGAAAACAGGATAGGGAGTACTGGGAGTCATTGGGAATTTGGAGTCGTTCATGATTTTAGATAGGGTGGCTGTGGAAGGCCTCACTGAGAAGGTATATCATTTGAGTAAAAACCGGAAGGAGATGAGGGAGTGAACCATGTGGATATGTGGGAAGGAGCATTCTAGGTGGAAGGAAAAGCAAATGCAGAGGTGCCTGAGGCAGGAGCATGTTTAAGGAATAGCAAGAGGCCAGTGTGGGTGGAGTGAAGTGTGTGAGGAGAAGAGTGTAGGAGATGAGGTCAGGAAGCCGGGTCACGCACAACTCCATCCTGACCTCGTCTCCTGCTGCTTTTCTCCTCACTCGTCGCAAGGCCATGCTTCTATTTTGATTGAAATAGCAAGCAGAGGAGAGATGTAATTTGACATATACTTCAGAAAGATCTTTCTGGCCTCTGTTTTAAGAATAGATTGAAGAGGGAAAAAGCAAAACCATGTAGACTAATAAGGATGCTATTGCGGCAATCCAAGTGAGAGAGGGTGTGGGCCTTAACCAGGGTGCTGGCTTTGGAAGTGTTGAGAAGAAGTGGGATTGTGGATATATTGTAAACGTAGAGTTGACAGGATTTCTTGACATATTGGATTTGGGCTGTGAGAGAAAGAGAAGCATCAAAGTTGACTCCAAATGGTTTGGCCTCAGCAATTGGAAGAATGGAATTGCCGTTTACCGAGGTGGGTAAGACTGAGGGAGGAACAGATTGAAGGAAGGGAGAATGTTTTTAGACTTGTTAATTTGAAAGCCTCTCAGATATTTAAATGGAGAGATAAAGTAGTCAGTTGGCTAAAAGACTCTGAATTTCTGAGGAGAAATCTGGGGTATAGATAAAAATTTGGGAGTTACCAGCATATAAGAGGTATATAAACTGGCTAAGCTCACCAGTGAAGTGAGTGAGATGTGAGAGTCCAAAGTTGGAGCTCTTGAGAGTTCAGTGTTAAAAGGTCAGAGAGAAGCCGTGGATCTAGTTAGGCAGATTGAGAAGGAGCAGCCAGTGAGGTAAGAAGTCTACAGCATCTTGAAGAGCACCTGTCCCATAACAGCTGCTCAATAAATATTTGTTAGGTGAATGTTGGATAAAGAGAACAACCAAGTAGAGTGGGTACTGGAAGCCAAGTACAGAATTTAAAAGAGGGCGTGATCAGCTATGTTAAATGCTGCAGATGGGCCATGTAAGGTGAGAATGAGAATGTGCCTTTTTTTTTGTGAGGAAGATCAGCCCTGAGCTAACATCCGTTGCCAATCCTCCTCTTTTTGCTGAGAAAGATTGGCCCTGGGCTAACACGCATGCCCATCTTCCTCTACTTTATATGGGACACCGCCACAGCATGGCTTGACAAGCAGTGTGTCCGTGCGCGCCCAGGGTCCCAACCTGCCAACCCCGGGCCGCCAAAGCGGAGCGCGCGCACTAAACCGCTACACCACTGGGCTGGTCCTGAGAATGAGCCTTTGGACTGAGCAGCATGGAGGTCATCGGTGACCCAACAACAGCACTTTTTGTGAAGTGGCGGGGAGGAAAGGCTGATTAGGGTGGGTTTGAGGGAAATTGAGGATTGAGTATAAACACTCTGTGGAGTTTTGCTGAAAAGAGAAGGAAACACGGTCATCTCACGTGCTCCTTTTGACCATTGGGACGTAAGTTGCTGGTGTCATAACTGGAAACTGAGGGTTCATGTAGACATAAGAGAAGTAGTCTGTAGTGTTAATCTGATTTGGACAAAGAAATAAAGTGCAGTGGCAGGTGTTATTTATGCTGAATTTTGTATAAATTTAAACTGGGGGAATTATTAAAACAAAACCAAATACAGAAGAAAAGGAAATAATGCTTAGTGATTACAGTGAAAGTTTCAGTTTCATCAAGGCGGAGTACTATAGTTATAACCATGATTTCCTGCTTTAGAGAGGTAAAGATAAAGTAAAAATGATGACTTAATTTCTGTTAGTAAAAATTTATGAAATTGCTAATTAAAAGGTTCAAGATCTATAATCCTAAAATACAGGTGAGTGTCAGATGTTGTGCTTTGAGACATTTATGTAATTCTTCATTTCTGTTTTGATAAGAGAAAAGAAAAGCATTTCTCTGTGATCACAATAATATTCAGAATAATGGTTAACACTTAAAGAATGCTTGCCATGTACCAGACACTGTTTTTGGCCTTCACATAACATTATCTCCTTTCCTCCTTATAGCAGCCTCTGAGTTGTCACCATCTAATGACTGTCATCATCATTGGAATATAATGATAGGCAGGTTAAGCAAGTTGTTCAAGGCCACAGAGCCCATTCCTTGAATCACTGCATTCCCCTGCTTCCTAATATGTATATAGGGTTTCCAATTGTTATTACTTTTATTTTGTACATTTCATGGAAAGTTGCCATGTATCAGTAGCAAATTATTGTGTTCAGTGACTAATTTGGAGGTTATGTCTTTTTCTAGATGTTGGTATATATCACTGTTTACGTTTCAGCCATTGGTTTCTTTACTGAGTAGCTCTGGGGAAAGAGAAAAATTACATGTGATATATTCCTCCAAGGATTTCTGTTAGGTTGGTTAAACAAATCTATACTTTTTAAAGTGTTTGTTTAAAAGGCATGGCAATTGCATTTTTTACAGGGTATTTTAGAGGTGGTCATGATTTTGAATCAAATTACGATGATTTACTCTCACATATGTGTGTATGTATGAATGTACGGTGTGTATAATGTATATAGAAGGTTAGTTCTGTAACTCAGCCTTGCCTTCTTTACCACTTGATGCTTTGCCCTCATGGTGACTATTGGTGAGAAATTGGGACAAGGAAGAACAAGGGCACAAGAGTAGTTACATACGTTTATTTCCTCACTCATTATAAGACAGTAAAACTCAGTACCTATGCTTTTTTTATTCCAGCAAACTTCCCTGGAAACTTCATTTTAAAGTCAATTGTATGTTCCCATGGGAACAATCTTCTAATTAGCTGGAGATTGGAGCTTGACCAAACTTTTCTACTGGATAATTTATTCATTTCTTTGGTGTTTACTCTGTTCCTGGAACTTTGCTAGCCAATGGGCTATAGAGGCAAATAAGATTTGGTCTCTCCCTTCTCTTGGGACTTTGGTCTGGGAGCGAAAAAGAGATATATTTAGTATTTAAAACTTCATTACTTTGGTAGAGGTATTATGTTGGAAAATGTCTATCTGGGTTTCTAAAACATTAGTGATTATATGAATCACCAGCGTTGCTTGTTAAAATGCAATTCCTGGTCCTAATCCAGAAATACCTATTCATTAGATCTGTAGTGGGACCCAGGAATCTCATGTTTAAAAACTCCCCGAGTGATGTTGATGGAGATGATCCAGGGACAATACTGAAAAATAGTGTGTTCTTTGAAGCATAGGGATTTAGGAAGACTTCATAGAGGAGTTAATTCTTAAGGTAGGGTTTTGGTTTCTTTAGAGGGTGGCTATGTGGGTGTGTAAGAGAGAGAAGGCTGGGTGGGGTATTCTGGGAGTAATGGAAGATTTGGGGGTGAGGCAGAGAACCTTGTCATAAAACATTGTAGATATGACTGGTGGCATTTTAGAATAGGGAAGATAAAATACACACCTCCATAATTTAAAAATATGCAGGTTCTGCTCTAAGTCTCAAATAATCAACCTAAATGTACCATATATTTTGGTTACTAAGGATATTGCAGGGCCAATATAGGGCACCTAAACGATGAAAACTTGACTGTAGCAAAAATCTCTCCTCAGATTCATGTACCAGCTAATTTAGCTTACAGACTAATATTACAGGGATTTTAGGTGTCTGCTTTGAATAGCCTATTTTTAAAAAGAGGCCTTGAAAGAAAATTTAAATTGCTAACTTCTTTCTGGCTTGATAACTTTCCCTGGTGCAAATGAGACTTTCAGAATCCCTCAGTTGATGTGAATATAGAAAGTCCTGGGTACCAAAGAGCTAAAGTACAGGTAGAAAGCGGTGAGACATGAGGTTTAAGTCTCAAGTATGCAGTATAAATTCGGTGCATTGGTGAGAAATCATCAGGTAAAATCAAGGGATTACTTATGTATTAATTAAGCAATTAGCATTATTTAAAAATCTTTGATTAGCTCCTTTGGTTGGTGTATTGTCTCTGTGAATCATAATACTTGGACCTTTTTACCAGGTGAATTTGGTAATGATTAATAGATAAGTGCTTTTATAGAATGCCGTTTGTCATCCAAGTTTCTTTTCTTTTGTTTGTTTTTGAATCATAAGGTTAAGTTAGGCTTCAAACGTTAGTTATGAAGGTGCCATATAATACTTTTATTTTAAACCACCAAAAGTACATCTTTACTTGATATAATAATAGTACTATATGTATTGACAATTGTTTTTAGAACATATGTTCTATATGTTTTAAAGCAGGATAATTTATATTTTTTAAAATGGTGATTTCTATTCTAATAGGTATGTTCTATCATTTTATGGTTCTGCAGCACAATTAAAATTCTTTTATCTTGTTTTTTTTTTAAGGGTCTTAAAAGCCCTCCGGAGAGCCTCAGTGATCTCGGTGCCATCGAGAGTCTCCGGGTCCCTGGAAAGGTATTGATCTACATGCGTGAGCATGACTTTTCACTTCTTTAAGAAAAGATTATTGCCTTTGGATAATAATTGATTCACAGAAGCTTTGCCTTCCCATAGGCAGATGGTTGTTATGATGAGCTAGGTAAATTTTTATAGCACAGTAGGCTTGGGGCTTGTTTTTGCTTTCATTATTCATTGGGATACGTATGATTCATTATAGTGTAACAGAAAATGCAAAATTGATAAGTTTAGAGTTTATTATTATATTAAATTCTTAGCCTGAAAGCAGTTATATATATATGAGAAACTTATTGATTTATCTGCTGTAATTTGGAGAAATAAAATGAAATAATTTACTTTTTATGTTGTAACGCTCTGAGCCAAAAATCACAGTTAATTATGTTTTTGTTATGAAGCAGAGATTTTTGAATAAGTAGCTAAAACATAACTTATACCAAATTGTAGATATCTTAGATTTTAATCCTCTGATATTCATGTGAACTTCTCCGTTTACAAATTTAATAGGTGTTATTTGATAGCTAGCTGGCTTCACCTCAGGAGAATTATTAACCATTGTTAAATAAATAAATCCCTGCTGTTTCTCACTCTGGAGTGTTGCCACTTAGAGCTGTGTCTGTAAATAGCAGCTCCATCACAGATCAAAGCCTGTTCTTCTGAAGGTCTGCTCTTGTGATTTTCAATTTGAGGATCATATTTGAAACTACTGTTTGTTTTCTGTGTCTGGCATCTTAATACATAGGGCTTGTTTCTCTTGATCAGCAATTATGAGGCCTCTCGTCACACCTCAGTGTCAGCTGCTTAGGAGGATGATGTCTCACTTCTATGAGGTGCCTTAAAGTGAACTTTGTATTTACTGCTTAGCCTTTATTTTAGATCAGACCCAAACATATTCTCCAAATATGATAAAATTCTAACCAACTCTTTTACATGAAATTGCTTAGACAAAAACCTTAAAGAAGCATTTTGAATAGTTTTATATAATGTTATAAAAGATTATTGAATGTGATAAAACTGAGAACTAAGAGATAACCATAAATCCTAATTGACAAATAATTCTCTTTTTTTCTTTGACTTAAGGAGAAAAGATTATCATGCATTATGAACATGCCTTGAATTAGATTTCATTAGATGTTTTGGAACCAATGTAAAATTGATAAGTGAGCCTCTTTAAAAAATACATGAATGTATTGCATAAGAACTTTCTGTTGTCTTTAAACTGTGAGCCGTGATGTTTTTCCAGTACTGGTAGGTAGTGAATTTATAATGGTCTCATTACACAGTCTTCTTACTGACTCCCCACCTTAGCCCAACAGTGACCAGCGGTGTGTACTTTTGAGATGACTGGCTCTGGGTAGAGAGGCCAGTCTTGGATCACAAGGTCAGCAAATGTAAATAGTTCAGGTGATGATTAAGTCTGGGGCCTTGGTCTGATTGACACACACTAAGAAGCTAAGTTAGTTAAATTGTAAAATAGTTAATAGTGAAATTAGTGTCTACGCTAATTAGTGTCTACGCTGTCAGCTTAAATTTAGCCTTACACTTAGAAAGCCTTATAAGCGTCTTGTGCCTATTCTCTCTGTGCGTTGTCTTGAAACATCACAGGTGCTGCAGTGTGAGCAGAACTGCTGCCTTCTACTCTGGGTGGTTTTGAGAATTTAAGAGTTGCTAGGTCCAGAGAGTGGCAAAGTTCCAGTCAGTAGACCAAGTTTGATATGGATGAAGTTCGCAGGCAGTACAAGAAGACTCATGTTAAGAAATTCCCTACACAGCATGGCTTGGTATAACTTTAATGCTGAGCATATGTTTCACAACTTAGATGTTCCTTTATAGTTAGGTCATACATATATTTTTTCTATTTTTAAATTTTTTTATTAGATCCCCAGAACTTATTCATCTTATAACTGGAAGTGTGTACTCTGACAAATATCCTCATTTCCTCTAGCCCCTGGCAACTACCCTTTTATAAAGGCTCTGTTTCTATGAGCGTGGCGCTTTTAGATTTTATGTACAAGTGAGATCATACAGTATTTGTCTTTCTCTGTCTGACTTATCTCACTTAGCATAATGCCCTCACTGTCCATCCATGTTGTCACAAATGGCAGGATTTCCTTCTTATGGCTGAATAATATTCCATTGTATATATACATATATACTACATCTCCCTTATGCATTCATCTGTTCACTGACATTTAGGTTGTTTCCATATCTTGGCTATTGTGAATAATGCTGCAGTGAACATGGGGGTGCAGATATCTCTTGGAGATCCTGTTTTCATTTCCTTTGGATATATACCCTGAAGTAGGATTGCTGGATCATATGGTAGTTCTGTTTTTAAATTTTTGAGGAACCTCCATACTGTTTTCCATGGTGGCTGCACCGATTTACATTCCAACCAACAGTGCACAAGGGTTCCCTTTTCTCCACATCCTCACCAACACTTGTTATTTCTGGTCTATTTCTAGCCATTCTGACAGATGTGAGGTGATACCTCATTGTGGTTTTGATTTGCATTTCCCTGGTAATTAGTGATGATATATATTTTTACATGATTTATTTATATACAATTGCTTTAAAATTAATGTTGCAGCTAGTTCTTGATGACCTGAGCTTTGATGGTTTCAAAAAACGATCTTTAGTTTTTCAAATTATTAAAAGCATTTCAACAAAATATAAAATATTAATTTGAAATGATCATTTAAAAATAACCTTTTCCTTTAATAAAAAAGTAATATATACTCTGAACAGAATACATGGTAAACAGAAAAAGGTACCTAAAAAAAAATATCGCAAAAATCACTAACATAGTCAGGGTTAACATTGCCTTCTGGTCTTTTCCCTATGGATATTCAACAAATTTATTGAGCATCTGCTATGTGCTAGCATTCTCTAGGGTCTGGCAATACAGCAGTGGAAAAGACCAAGATCTTCCAAAAGACAAAACTCTATTGTCAGAGAGCTTACTTAGGTTCAAGGAGAGGGAAGACAGAAAGTAAACAAGGTGATTGCAAATTATGACAAATACTATGAAGGAAGTAGGGTGATACAATAAACTCTGTGAAGCTGGGCGTTATTTCACATGAGCTAGTCCGTGTAGGTTCCTCCCTCCTTTTTTACTTTTACAAAAATGGTATTATACTCTATAAATTATTCTGAAGCTTGGGTTTTAAACGTAGTAAAATGTGTTGCGTAGAAAACACAGTATATTACTAGGTTTAAAAAGCAAGCTGCCCAGTAGTCTGGAGCAGGTCGATATTTTTTGAACTTAATAACAGTTTATGCTTGTCAGAATGGCTATTATCAAAAAGACAAAAAATAACAAGTGTTGGTGACAATGTGGAGAAAAGGGAACCCTTGTGCACTGTTGGTGGGATTGTAAATCAATGTAGCCACAATGGAAAACAGTATAGAGGTTCTTCAAAAGATTAAAAATAGAACTACCATATGATCCAGCAATTCCACTTCTGGGTATTTATCCAAAGAAAATGAAAATATTAACTTGAAAAGATATATGCATCACCATGTTCATTGCAGCATTGTTTATAACATCCAAGAATGGAAACAACCTAAGTATCCATTGATGAATGAATGGATTAAAAAAATGTGGTATACATATGGAATATTATTCAGCCATAAAAAAGAATGAAATCTTGCCATTTGTGACAAAATGGATGGACCTTTAGGGCATTATGCTAAGGGAAATAAGTCAGAGAAAGACAAATACTGTATGACCTCACTTACAGGTGGAATCTAAACCACACCCGCCAACCCCCCCAACCAAAAACATACCCGAAGCTCATAGATAGAGAGAACAGTTTGGTGGTTGCAGAGGCAGGGAGGTGGGGGAGGGTGAAATGGGAAATGGGTGAAGAGAGTCAAAAGGTACAAACTTCCAGTTATAAAATAAATAAGTCATGGGGATGTGAGGTACAGCATGGCGACTATAGTTAATAATACTCTATTGCGTATTTGAAAGTTGCTAACAGAGTAGATTTTAAAAATTCTCATGACAAAAAAAATTCTGTAACTATGTATGGTGACAAATGTTAACTAGACTTACTGTGGTGATCATTTGCAATATTTACAAATATTGATCATTATGTTGTACACTGGGAACTAATGTTGTATGTCACTTATACCTCAATAAAAAAAATAGAACACTATCTTAGTCTGGGTTCCCCTGATATTCTAGTGTAAGAAGTAAAAAACAAATTAAAAAAACCCAAGGCTGGCCCCGTGGCTTAGCGGTTAAGTGCGCGCGCTCCGCTACTGGCAGCCCGGGTTCGGATCCTAGGCATGCACCGACGCACGGCTTCTCCGGCCATGCTGAGGCCGCGTCCCACATACAGCAACTAGAAGGATGTGCAACTATGACATACAACTATCTAGTGGGGCTTTGGGGAAAAAAAAGGAGGATTGGCAATGGATGTTAGCTCAGAGCCGGTCTCCCTCAGCAAAAAGAGGAGGATTAGCATGGATGTTAGCTCAGGGCTGATCTTCCTCAAAAAAAAAAAATAAATAAAATAAAAATAATAAAAATAAAAAAAACCCAATCTGTGCTATTTAAATAGTGTAAATACTTATATAGAGAAACTTTTAAACATTAATTTCGTTTATTAGCTTTACCTCACTCAGGTATTGGTAGAACATAAAAAAAGGCGCTCTTGGTCTTCAGGAATGGACCCATTTCTTTTTCCTTTTCTTGTTGTAATGTCTTTCTAAATTGTAACAAGGAATTGAGGTTCCAGTGGGGTTTTCAAGAAAGAAATAGTTTATGGGGCCCGGCCCCATGGCTTAGCGGTTAAGTGCGCACGCTCAGTTACTGGCGGCCCAGGTTTGGAGCCCAGGCGTGCACCGACACACCGCTTCTCTGGCCATGCTGAGGCCGAGTCCCACATACAGCAACTAGAAGGATGTGCAGCTATGACATACAACTATCTACTGGGGCTTTGGGGAGAAAAAGAGGAGGAGGATTGGCAATAGATGTTAGCTCAGAGCTGGTCTTCCTCAGCAAAAAGAGGAGGATTAGCACAGATGTTAGCTCAGGGCTGATCTTCCTCACAAAAAAAAAAAAAAGAAAGAAATAGTTTAGCTTGGGCTGTGTTACATTAGAAGGTTCTAGTATAAAGAGTAAGTAGGAAAATATTAGGGTGAATCATATGAAATGGCTGTTTGTTTAGGCTAAAAATGGTCTAATATTGGCAAATTTCATATGGTTCAACTCACTAGAAAAAGGAGGGTAGTGAAGGAGAACTGAAGAGGGGCATTGGGTGTGCTTGATAATCCAGAAAGGATTGTTGATTTTTTTTTTTTTTTGAGAACTATATAAATTCTGAGTGAGAAGAAAGCTTAGAAATAATGTGGTACACTTTCTGCATTTTATAGACAAGATGACACTGTATCCCATTTTAAGAGGAGATGTGAGTCAAATAATAATCCACATACTGGAAATTTGGAATTTTGGTGGAGTAAATAGTATGGAAAACTAAAAAAATTAGGATCATTTTCAGAACTTGCTATAGGAAAGGAAACTTTGAGAAAGATTTCAAAAATCTTAGCTTAAATGGTTCGGAGTCAAGGTCAGTGGTGCTCAAACTTTGCTGCACTTTAGAGTTATTGGTACCCAGGCCATACCCCATTCCAGTTAAATTGCAGTGTGTGAGGTGGGGTCAAGTGTCAGGAGTGTTAAAGGTCCCCAGGTGATTCCAGTATGGAGTCAAGTTTGGGAACCATTGACCAAGTTGAGGATCTGATAACAAGAATGCAGAAAGGGAAAATACAGGAATTTTTTTAGAAAAAATTTTGGAAGTTTTAGTGACAATTTTTGTAGGGAAAAGCAGAATAAAGAATTAGTGATGACCTAAAATTTCATTCCCGGGAAATGGATTCTGTTATATCTCAAATGAATGGGATTTTCATGCAGAGGTAAGGATATAAGAATGCTATATTCAGTATTATAAATACTATATAATCTATATAGTATTTACTGACTAAATTTGTTATCTGTTTAATGAAATTTATACTTTTTTGAATTATATTAAAGATTTTTACTTACTTTAATTTGTTACAAGGATTATGAAGAATTAAGACTAAAATTTATTTTAATATATAATAATTGCAATAGCCACATGATTAATGGTTACAGAACTTGTTAGGACTGTGTTTGAGAGTATTTGTTGAATCCTGATTAAAAAATAAAAATATCAGTATTCGGAACCTTATGAATCTACATTTAGACTTTAAATAAACACTTTCTATAATGCTGCCATAATGATTACCTATCATAATCCTGAAAAAGAGTAGTAAATATTGATACTGTTTTATGAATTTTTACTGAAATACTGCCTCCTGATATTATTCTTTAAAGATAAGTGTTTTTTTTAAGGCCTTGATTTCACTAATTCATAAATACAAAGAGGACTCAGCTATGTTTTCTAGTACATGCTTGGTTTAGCTATGCTTTTGAGTTTTTTCATTAAAGAAGAATATAGGGTGATGGGACAAAAGAGGTATCTGTTGAGGTTAAAACTTGAGAATATATCTGTCTAAATATAAGAAAGTATTGTTGTTTTTATGCTGAATCCATTCCACAAATATTTGTTGAGCACCTGCCTACCCTGCAGCATTTCTGTTTTATAACATTCTGAGAGTTTGGGCAGAATGTTTTCTAGCATTTAAAATACTTCTGTGAAGTAAGATAAGTGGATTTGACTTGGCTTCTTATCATCCGTGAAAGGAATCCTAAAACTACACACTAACTACAGAGCTTTGTTTTCAGAACTTTACCCAGATATAAGGAAAATGTGCTAGGATAAGAGTGAAGAGAGCTAGGTTCAAATATTGACTTAAAACATTCAACTTATTAAAGGAAAGTCATTTTAATTGCTTTGTTGCCTCAGTTTCCTCATCTTTGAAGAGATTTGATTAGACTAGATGCTATTTAAGAGCCCTTTTTGCTCTATTTTATACTTTCTATATTGTAATATTTGTAGGAGAGAAATGATGGAAGAAATACACATTCAAAAGAATGTACTAAGTAGTTTTTTAAAAGATGACCATAGTAGTATCTGTATTAGGATTAGTATTGATGTTTGTGACTAGGAGACTTTTTTTAGCTTTAGTGATTGGGGTAAAAACTTCCAGTTTAGGATTATGTATCGTTTAAGACAGGTATCTTCTGCAGGTGGTACCAAAAGAGACTCTAACCATGGATCTGCAAAATCATTTAGAGTTTTTCTTAGGCACTCAAGGCTAACAATATTTAACTGTGTTCTTTTAACCATTAATGAAATTATGCTTCTCTTGGCTTCAGATGCTTTGAGATTTTTAACCCTTCTTCCATAGCAAATCATAAAAGGTCATTCATGCAGTGCATTTGACAATCATTTTTCGAGCCAGGCACTTACTAAGTTTTGAAGATGCAGAGAGGCATAAGACTCTGTTCCTACTTCAGCCTACGTGGGAGAGACAAGCGAAAATAGATAATCACAGAGTAGTGTAAGTACAGTAGAGGTTTACAGTAAGGTATGCACAGTGTTAGCACAGCTGAGAGAGGATTAGCAGTGGGTAGAAGTGAGTGCAGGGTCTTTTAGAATTGGTGATTAATTTGTTTTAGAAGGATAACCAGTGTACAGGTGGATTTTTGAGTGGAAATCCTGGACACTAGGATACTGATTAAGAGGAAGATAAGAACATGAGGCTTAGGAAATGGAGAAGGGTTAAATTTGAGAGACATTTTAAAAGCAGAATTTAGGAATGAGGATTTTATTGGATGTGGAAGGCGAAGGGATTGGAAAGACGGGGGTTTTTAGACACTGGGATGGAAGGCGCTGTGATGTCTCTTCTCAGACTAGACAGTATTTCTTCTTTTAGAGAGAGGGTCTGATGAGACGTTTGAAAACTAAAAGAAAAGCAAAATTAAGACATATACACTGGAGTTTTCTCTCTGTACTTCAATTTGTGATGTCTTTTTTTCAGCATTAGCCCCCAAGTGGACAGGCATGTGGCAAACAGCTTGATGTTGTTTACTGAAGTTGAGAGATTTTTAAAGATAGTTTTTTTTTTGATATTTGGTGTCTCTAAAGCTGTTATATTTAATAATTTCATTTTCATTGAAATAAATTTAGGAAAATACTTGTTAAAAATATAATGATTGAGTAAGAGAAGTAAATAAAAGTATTTGGAAGAGTATCAAATATAAAAGTTTTGCTTTCTAATTTTGTGTTTTTAGTACACATTAATA
Organism: Diceros bicornis minor; assembly: GCF_020826845.1. Lineage (NCBI taxonomy): Eukaryota > Metazoa > Chordata > Mammalia > Perissodactyla > Rhinocerotidae > Diceros > Diceros bicornis. Next base: position 30,575,827 of record NC_080742.1, read on the forward strand.
ACTCAGTACATTTCTGTGAATAAAATCAGGTTTTATTCATGATCTATTTCTTTAAAAACAAATATGTGTATATTTGGAATGCTGTTATTGTGTAGAGAGTGGTTAAATACATTATTTTTATCACTTAAGTGTGTTATAAAGCTGGATTAAAATAATGCCATTTTAATAACCTTTTATAAAAAATCTATAAATCATTTAGCTGAAACCTTTTTTTTTTTTGTTTTCCATGAACATGGAATATCTCTCTATTTATTTATTGCAGTAACATTGGTTTATAACATTGTAAAAGTTTCAGGTGTACATCATTGTCCTTCTATTTCTGCATAGATTACATCATGTTCACCACCAAAATACTAATTACAACCCATCATCACACACATGCACCAAATTATCCCTTTCACCCTCCTGCCTTCCCCCTTCCCCTCTGGTAACCACCAATCCAATCTCTGTCCCTATGTGTTTGTTTACTGTTGTTATTATCTACTACTTAATGAAGGAAATCATACGGTATTTGACCTTCTCCCTCTGACTTATTTCACTTTGCATTATACCCTCAATGTCCATCCATGTTGTCACAAATGGCTGGATTTCATCGTTTCTTATGGCTGAGTAGTATTCCATTGTGTATATATACCACAGCTTCTTTATCCATTCGTCCCTTGATGGGCACTTAGGTTGCTTCCAAATCTTGGCTATTGTGAATAACGCTGCAGTGAACACAGGGGTGCATGTACCTTTGCAAATTGGTGTTTTCAAGTTCTTTGGATAAATACCCAACAGTGGAATAGCTGGATCATATGGTAGTTCTATCCTTGATTTTTTGAGGAATCTCCATACTGTTTTCCATAGTGGCTGGACCAGTTTGCACTCCCACCAGCAGTGTGTGAGAGTTCCCTTCTCTCCACATCCTCTCCAACATATGTTGTTTCCTGTCTTGTTAGTTATAGCCATTCTGACGGGCGTGAGGTGATATCTCATTGTAGTTTTGATTTGCATTTCCCTGATAGTTAGTGATTTTGAACATCTTTTCATGTGTCTGTTGGCCATCTGTATATCTTCTTTGGAGAAATGTCTGTTCAGGTCTTTTGCCCATTTTTTAATTGGGTTGTTAGTTGTTTTGTTGTTGAGATGCATGAGTTCTTTATATATTTTGGAGATTAAGCCCTTATCAGATGTATGGTTTGCAAATATCTTCTCCCAATTGTTAGGTTGTCTTTTCGTTTTGTTGATGGTTTCCTTTGCTGTGCAGAAGCTTTTTAGTTTGATGTAGTCCCATTTGTTTATTTTTTCTATTGTTTCTCTTGCCCGGTCAGACGTGGTGTTTGAAAAGATGTTGCTAAGACCGATGTCGAAGAGCGTACTGCCTATGTTTTCTTCTAGAAGTTTCATAGTTTCAGGTCTTACATTCAAGTCTTTAATCCGTTTGGAGTTAATTTTTGTGTGTGGTGTAAGGTAAGGGTCTACTTTCATTTTTTTGCGTGTGGCTATCCAGTTTTCCCAACACCATTTGTTGAAGAGACTTTCTTTTCCCCATTGTATGTTCTTGGCTTTTTTGTCAAAGATTAGCTGTCCATAGACGTGTGGGTTTATTTCTGGGCTTTCGATTCTATTCCATTGATCTGTGTGTCTGTTTTTGTGCCAGTACCATGCTGTTTTGGTTACTATAGCTTTGTAGTATATTTTGAAATCAGGGAGTGTGATACCTCCAGCTTTGTTCTTTTTTCTCAGGATTCCTTTAGCTATTCGGGGTCTTTTGTTGTTCCATATAAATTTTAGGATTCTTTGTTCTATTTCTGTGAAAAATGTTGTTGGAACTTTGATAGGGATTGCATTGAATCTATAGATGGCTTTAGGAAGTATGGACATCTTAACTATGTTAATTCTTCCAATCCAAGAGCACGGAATATCTTTCCATTTCTTTGTGTCTTCTTCAATTTCTTTCAGAAATGTTTTATAGTTTTCGGTGTACAGCTCTTTCACCTCTTTGGTTAAGTTTATTCCTAGGTATTTTATTCTTTTTGTTGCAATTGTAAATGGGATGGTATTCTTAATTTCTCTTTCTGCTACTTCGTTGTTAGTGTGCAGAAATGCAACTGATTTTTGTATGTTGATTTTGTATCCTGCAACTTTACCATATTCGTTTATTACTTCTAAAAGTTTTCTGGTGGATTCTTTAGGGTTTTCTATATATAAAATCATGTCATTTGCAAATAGTGACAGTTTCACTTCTTCCTTTCCAATTTGGATCCCTTTTATTTCTTTCTCTTGCCTGATTGCTCTGGCTAGGACTTCCAATACTATGTTAAATAGGAGTGGTGACAGTGGGCATCCTTGTCTGGTTCCTGTTCTTAGAGGGATACTGTTCAGTTTTTCACCATTGAGGATGATATTAGCTGTGGGTTTCTCATATATGGTCTTTATTATGTTGAGGTACTTTCCTTCTATACCCATTTTATTCAGAGTTTTTATCATAAATGGATGCTGTATCTTGTCAAATGCTTTCTCTGCATCTATTGAGATGATCATGTGATTTTTGTTCTTCATTTTATTAATGTGGTGTATTACGTTGATTGATTTGCGAATGTTAAACCATCCCTGCATCCCTGGAATAAATCCCACTTGATCATGGTGTATAATCTTCTTGACGTATTGTTGTATGCGATTTGCTAGTATTTTGTTGAGGAGTTTTGCATCGATGTTCATCAGTGAAATTGGCCTGTAATTTTCTTTTTTTGTGTTGTCCTTGTCTGGTTTTGGTATCAGGGTAATGTCAGCTTCGTAGAATGAGTTAGGGAGCTTCCCCCCCTCCTCAATTTTTTGGAAGAGTTTGAGAAGGATAGGTATTAAGTCTTCTCTGAATGTTTGGTAGAATTCACCAGGGAAGCCGTCTGGTCCTGGACTTTTATTTTTGGGGAGGTTTGTGATTACTGTTTCGATCTCCTTACTGGTGATTGGTCTATTCAAATTCTCTACTTCTTCTTGATCCAGTTTTGGAAGGTTGTATGATTCTAAGAATTTATCCATTTCTTCCATTTGTTGGCATATAGCTTTTCATAGTATTCTCTTATAATCTTTTGTATTTCTGAGGTGTCTGTTGTAACCTCTCCTCTTTCATTTCTGATTTTACTTATTTGTGCCTTCTCTCTTTTTTTCTTGGTGAGTCTAGCTAAAGGTTTGTTAATTTTGTTGATCTTTTCAAAGAACCAGCTCTTGGTTTTATTAATTTTTTCTATTGTTTTTTTGGTCTCTATTTCATTTATTTCTGCTCTGATTTTTATTATTTCCCTTCTTCTACTGATTTTGGGCTTGGTTTGTTCTTCTTTTTCCAGTTCCTTTAGGTGCATTGTTAGATTGTTTATTTGAGATTTTTCTTGTTTGTTGAGATAGGCCTGTATCGCTATAAACTTCCCTCTTAGAACCGCTTTTGCTGTATCCCATAAATTCTGGCATGTCGTATTTTCATTTTCATTTGTCTCCAGGTATTTTTTGATTTCTTCTTTGATTTCTTCGTTAACCCAGTCGTTGTTCAGTAGCATTTTGTTTAATCTCCACGCATTTGTGGCTTTTCTGATTTTCTTCCTATAGTTGATTTCTAGTTTCATACCGTTGTGGTCAGAAAAGATGCTTGGTATTATTTCAGTCTTCTTAAATTTATGGAGACTTGTTTTGTGGCCTAATATGTGATCAATCCTGGAGAATGTTCCATGTGCATTTGAAAAGAACGTGTATTCTTCCGTTTTTGGATGGAATGCTCTGTATATATCTACTAGGTCCATCTGTTCTAGTGTGTCGTTTAAGGCCAATGTTTCCTTATTGATCTTCTGTTTGGATGATCTATCCGTTGGTGTAAGTGGAGTGTTCAAGTCCCCTACTATTATTGTGTTACTGTCTATTTCTGTTTTTATGTCTGTTAATAATTGCTTTATATATTTGGGTGCACCTACATTGGGTGCGTAGATATTTACAAGTGTTACATCCTCTTGTTGGATTGTTCCGTTGATCATTATGTAATGCCCTTCTTTGTCTCTTTTTGCAGTTTTTGTTTTAAAGTCTATTTTGTCTGATATGAGTACTGCTACCCCTTAGCTGAAACCTTTTTAAATTATAACCTCAGCGTTATTCCACTAGATGGCAGTGAAAGTCTGAAGAAAAACTGGGTGGGCTTTAAAAGCTATGTTTTATTTAAAACACACAAACAACCTGATGAACCAGCTGCTTTGATGGATTATTATTGTTGGTCTAGTGGGATTTTAACAAAATGTGTCATTTCCTCACGTAATCAGACATCTGGCAATTCATTACAAACTTATATGATGTATGTTTGGTTTTAGGGTATCTGTGATCTTGAATCCTATTTCATTTGGAAGCAGAAAACCTATTTTTGTTCAGTGATTTATGATTTTTATAATACTGATTGAATATTGAAAACTTCATGTTTTTGTTCTTCCTTTTAGCTCTGTATAGATTTTGGTAGCTAAACATTTTTTGCTTTCAATGAGAGCTCTAATGTGTTGTTAACTCTCATAAGATTATTTCTGTTTTTAGAATTTATTATAACAGAATAGCTTTTTTATGTTGACTGATGAAGAAATGAAACAGTTAAAAAGAAGAAGGCTTTGATAAGATTTGTCTTGCTGAACCCAAATTCATGCTTTACAAGAGTAAAATTTCTTCCTTTTCTCCCCACTCCTTCCCATCACAGTGCATTCTGCCATTCAAGTATGTAACGTGAACTGTGGTCTAATAAGCTAAGTACAGAAATGGAAGTTGGTTTGCATTTTATTTTTTATTTTATAAATTTTCTGTGGGGTTTTGAAACCTGTGAAATGAAGATTGTGCATTCATCTTTTTGTTTGAATAAAAATCTACTGATGAAGATGATAAGTTTCCGAGCTGTTCTGTGGGTTTAAAAATTAGGTTAAATTTATTTTCAAAATTAAAGAGAATATTGAGTTTAATAATGGTAAGGAGAACTGCTAAGTTGTCATAACTAACTTTTTTTTTTTTTTGGTGAGTAAGATCAGCCCTGAGCTAACATCCATGCTAATCCTCCTCTTTTTGCTGAGGAAGACCAGCTCTGAGCTAACATCTATTGCCAATCCTCCTCCTTTTTTTCCCCCAAAGCCCCAGTAGATAATTGTATGTCATAGTTGCACATCCTTCTAGTTGCTGTATGTGGGACGCGGCCTCAGCATGGCCGGAGAAACGGTGTGTTGTGCGCGCCCGGGATCCGAACCTGGGCCGCCAGTAGCGGAGCACGCGCACCTAACCGCTAAGACATGGGGCCGGCCCATAACTAACTTTTTATACTTACAAAAGTGAATAGAATTGAAAATCTTGAACTTAGTTTGGTATTTTTAATTAGTGTGCTATTTTGTATAATTTGAAAATAGGGATTAAATGTAAAATCTGTAGTCTTTTTTTTCTCTCCTAAACTTGAATACAGTCCTTTCAGAGATGAACTCTTAAGTGGGAAACTGCTTTGTAAAGTTATAGCCTAGTTCCTTAGAAACCATAAGTATACTGGAAATGTTTTATAACACCTTACACTTGTGGGTTCCAATTGTCTATATTGTTTATATATGTCTATTTATAGACTTGAATCCCTAGTTCTCATAAAACCTTTTGTTGTTATGTTGAGAGGAAAAGTGGCTTGGCTAAAATCAAAGATGTTGACTTAAATTTCTGTTATGATTGTTTTTTTCTTTCATTTTTCATAAAGTTACATTTATGATGTGCATTTTTATGTGTGTGTTCATGTAGCTTTATCTCAGAGATGATCAAAATAGAAAAGTAGGCTAGGTAGTGTTATATGCAGTCTTATAGAGGATTGTGACTGCTGGAAAAGACAGCCTGTAAAATATTGAATAACTTCTTTGTCGTCTACCACTTCCCTAAAGTAATCCTGCTTGGTTTATTATGTTAAGAAGATATTGAATATTTATGCTTACTTTTTTCATATAGCATCTGGCATATTTTATTTTTAGTAAAGGCAAAATATGGTTCTAGAATATACAAAAATATATTGGATTTAAAAAAAATCTCAAATTGTTGCATTTTATTGCCCCTTGGCGTACATGCAGACTCTCCCCCATGATGTTTTTCTACCCTGTGGAAAGCCACCTTCTATTGCTTAATCTGCTGTATGCTTTCCCACTACACTGTTTTTACTTATGGTTTGCTTTAGATTTGTAACTGTATTCCCCCAATTTCTCAAATTTGAAATTTTCCCTCTTCTCCTGTTCTCTAAATGCCACCTGTTCCATCAGATGTGAACTCACTATCCTTTGATGCCCTTCGTTTTGTCTTTATGTCCTTTTTGTTCTGCCTCACATTGCCATTGTTTATTCATCTGACCTCTCCTCTTACTTTAGCAACTATTTGAGGGAAGAGCTGCGTTTTAGTTCTCTTTGTTTCTGTATGACCTACTATGGAGAATTTTTACATAGTGGGAACTAAAAAAAGTTGTTAAATTGAAATATATGATTTGACCAGGAACGGTAAGGTAATAGACCTTTGAAAGTAGGCAGGTTATTTCCCAGTGAGAGTGTGGGAGAGAGAGTTGATTTGTCCTTTTCTGCCATTTGTACCTTTGCTTTTATCCCCTTTACAGTTAATCGTTACTTTAATTGTAGTTTTTCTCCAGCTTTAATTCTGGGATGACATTGATATACTTTTTCTTTATTTTAGGTGTAGTTGATTACCAGCAGCAGGCAAGTTGTAGCACATTTGATGGTCTGTAGTTGTTGACAAATTATTTTTGGATTTTCAAGTTTTACAGAGCATTTATACCACTATTAATGATAATATATATTTATTAGTTGCTTTGTGACCTAAAATTTACTATAAAAATAAAATTCTTTAAAAAATTTTAATAATAATATAATAGTCTGTAAGACTGAAATATTTTATTCCCAAACTTAAAGTATCTAATATTATTGTAACTTTTAAAAAAAATCACATATTTTAACATGGTATAAGGAGTTTCATTTGTTATTGTAGTCCCTAATTTTGCCTTTTAAATTTTTTTGTAGGAAATCTTTTGTTCATTTTGTTTATGTAAAATTTTGCCTCATACATATTCATTGGCTTGCAAAATTGGTTCTGTTTTAGGTGAAGAATTATGTATTTTTGTATATCTCCAATCCCAGGAAATCAGTTTATAGAATGGCAAAACTATCGCATAATTATGTTAAGAATATGCAATCTGGCAGTTTCTGTTTATTTTTCTAATTTACGTGCATAAAATATCCCTAAAATCATTTAACGTTTATTGTTATTTCTAGTTAGAAGAAAGAAACCTTTCATTAAGAGTTTGTGGAAAATTTTGACTTTTCCTTTTTTTATTCTTATATTCCTTTTTTAAATACAATTCACTGTGTAAATTTTAGTTTGATCAGTGATTATTATCTACAATGTATGTTGGTGCTGCGGAGCATAATGATGGAGAATAAGGAGAAATCTCGGTTCTCAAACAGTATGTAATCTGATTAAACAGGCAGCACTGACAGCAATGAAACATTTAGAGAATGATTTAGGTAGAAGCAGAGTCTTACTGCCAACAGATGCAGTAAGGTCAAAAGGAACACGGTGATCGAGATTCTAGGCAGAAGGGGGGTTTGTCTGAATGAGTTCAGATGTATGTTTTCACACAGGAGCCGCTAAGTTATCTGAAGGGAGAGGATATTTTATAGGGATATAGTGCTGGGTATTTGTTTTGGATTGAATTCTACTTTGTGTGCTCTGTTTCTTTTTCTGCCTTTCTTGGCTTTATCCCTCTCCTTAGTCCTGACTACTTAGAACGTCAAATGTTACATGATAGTTCTTTGCATTTATATGGGTTTGTCTGCTGTCTGTGATATAATTGCTTAGTTCTCTAGGAAGGAGTGGCATTTGATCTTTTAAATACCTATACAGATTGTACTGTTTTTACAGATTCCTCACATTTGTGAAACGTACACTTGTGAGATATTTATAAATGAAATCAAGTTTTCCCTTTTGACAGTCTTAATAGCTTTGGATATTTGTTTCACTGTCATATTGAGTGTGTGTGTGTATGTCCTTTATAGGTGAAAAACAACAAGGCATGGAGAAACTAAGTTGCCCAAGGTTAATGGCAAGGTTGCAGCTAAAACCTAAGTGCCCTTACCTTTAGATCTATCAATTAGATAGTGTATGGAGAACCTCAGCATAGAGTTATATGCCATAGGCATTTATACATGTAAGATGAAAGTGCTTGTCATTGCAGTCTGTTTGAATTTTTGGCTTGGCTCCATATCTATGATTTTCTATCTTAGCAATTTTTATAATCTTTACTTTTTTTTTCTGAATGGTACCAACTACATGCATTTGCTAGTGGTGCTATGGAAATCCTGCAGAGGCAATATTGCCGTATCCTCACTTGGGCCTTATTACCCGCCTCAGTTTGCAGCATCTTCAGCTGGTATTTCAAATGCCTGTGGACTTTTAGGGAGGGGATTGTTAGGAATTTCTGATCTCTTTTTCCGTTTTATGTCTCGCTGTCATTTCACATTTCCATGGGATGCAGGGAGGTTGCCTGTGGATAGGCTAGTTGAGAACCCTTCCTCAAGTGGTGTAGGGTGAACCCAAGTCTGTTCCTCAGCGCCATTGTCCAGGGTGCTGCACAGATTAGTGTGTTGTAAATAAACCCCCACAGGAATACAGCTCCCACTGTTAGGATGCTGGATTTCTTAACTGTACTCAGAGTATCTGATTGCATGCTAAGTTGGTGATGGCTGTATCTTTGACCTCTTTTTGTTAGTGTATTTTGTAAGTTGAGTTTGTACAGAAGAGGCATTTTCTTTTCTGTGCACTTCTAATTATGCAGGTTTGATTTTTATATGACTTTACCGTCTCTTTTAAATTTATTGGAATTTTAAACCGTTAACTATTCTCTGGAGTTTCAGATTTATTGCTCTAATATTTTCTTTTAGCTTGAATCTACTAAGAGAAGATAATTTTATAGTTAATAATTTTATAAATTTAAACTATAAAGTCTAAAAGATATATAAGCTAGGCTCTTTTTTTAATAAATGAAAACTATGCCCTGCAATAAAATAATCTAGAGTATCTCTATTTGGAAAATAATGACCTCTAATTGACCATATAATTTTTGTGTATTTAATTAGTGATGATTCATTAAAAATTTTTAAGTATTATTTTAATGACAGTAAAATGGGTTTAATACTAGTTTCTTTTTACTTAAATGTATTTGAGATTAATTTGAATAAAAAAATTGAATGACGAAATTGTTATATGTCTATAATAATGTCTTGATTAATTAGTGTGGTAGAGAGTGGGTGTCTGAATTAGTGAAATTTCCAGTTAACTGAAGGTTTATCCAATTATGCAGTGAAATTGCATAGAATAAGGATGCTGACGTTAGGGGTAGAGGTTTGTCTGTCAAGCTCTTTTTAGTTGTATAAATCCATTGAAGCCCCGTTCTCTATCATTAGAAAGAAGGCTTTTTATCACATACAGAGCTTTAGGTTCATAATCAGGTCATTAATTGAAGTATCAGTACACTTTGAAGGAAGCCTCATAGAATTACAGAGCTAAACTTGTAAACCTTTCCTGGACCCAATATTTCTTAGCCAAGCAGTGAGATTTTCAGCAGAAGGAAGGATGTCTGCTGCTCAGGGTTCCGATGCTTATTGTGACTCCAAAGTCATTGAGATATTGTTCCCTGGTTGTCTGTGGTGAGACAGATTTTAGAATGTTGTTAAATGATGAAAAATGTGTACATATGTAATATTGTGTGTATGATAGATATATTAGGTAGTCACTTTTTTTCCCTTTGTTAAACATCCAAGTTCTCTCAACTCCTCATTGAAACACAAGGAATTGAAAATAAAATCTGAATCTTCAAACTGGCTAGTTTTTTCCTCAACAGATGAGTAGTTTTTAGTGTTTGACTATTTCCTAATTTTCCATGAACTTTCCTGTTTTCTATCGGTTTGTCTCCTTGGTCAGAATGGTTCCCAGGAGATTTGTGACTGTGATTGTTTATTTCCACGCAGATAGAATTCTAACAACTACAAGTACTATAATTGTGATATTTTTTTCTTAAAGGAGGAATTCCGAGAACTTCGAGAACAGCCTACTGACCCTCTAGCTGAACAAGAACTAATTAATAGTATTGAACAAGTATATTTTTCTACGGACTCATTTGATATTGTTAAATATGAGCTGGAGGTAAAAAAAAAATTTCATTAGAAACCTATCTAAAGTCTATTTTGTTCAGTGATTGAATTTGTAAGTGAGATTTGAATGCTTTATAGCGGTGTTATATTATTTTGATACCAAGACTGGTCTGTGATGACCATATTGTGATTAAATGAACTGTCAGCATTGTTTAAAGATGAAATTATTTTTAAAAATGTAAAATTAAGTGCACCTGTAGAATATGAGTCCAGGAAACATTTCTGTATTTTTGGTTTTTAACTGTTAGCATACAGTATGTGAGTATGCTACCTCTATCTTATTTTATATTGGCTAAATATGTTTAGAAAAGCTCTGAGACTTTTAATCATGAATGTATATTTACATACTTGTTTAGTCATGGTAAATACCCCTATGCCATAATATTTACAACATTGGCATTTTAAATTTATAGGAACTGCAAAAAAAGTAAGAATAGTAAAATTTGGTTTTAGATAAAACCAAATGCTGTATGCATATGCATTTTATATGCAGTACATACAAAGTCAGTCAGTCCCCAACTCATTCTGAAGTTTCATCAATTAATTTACTGAGACTTGGAGTTTAACTTGGAGTTTCCCGTCTACACAATGGCATGCGTGTTTGTTAGTTCCCCATACTATCCTCTGAAAGCCAGTGTGTAATCTAGAATGTACTCCAATACCTGCCACTATCACACTGTAGTGCTTAGTTACTATTCATAGTATTTCAGAGGGGAAATATGTTTTGGGTTCTGTCGTAGACAAGTAGAGATGTACCTGTTGCTGGTAGAGTAGAGGATTAGGGTTAGAGACTTGCTCACATTCTTCTCTTAAGGTCTTGGAAGCAGTGTCTCCCAGCCTGGGGGCCATGGAGTTTCCTAGAGGTTGGAGGCAGCAAGAGTGGAGAGAGTAGGGGTGAGTGAAGGATGGAACTTGAGCACGAGAGGATTGGGTAACAGAGATGTGTAGGCTCTTGTGTCTGGAGTCTAGTAGGGAAACTGGGGAGGACAGGAGGAATGGACAGGAATGGGATGTGATGCTGTTTTGTATGCACAGATTGTAGTTCATAAATCAGAGGTGTGCAGATAAATGAAACCAAATGAAACAATTTATTTTTTACTCTTCATTTATCAATTTTTTTAGAAGCTCCCTCCTGTTCTCAATCTGCAAGAATTAGAGGAGTACAGAGACAAGTTGAAACAACAGCAAGCTGCAGTAAGTAAAAAATACATTTCTTTCTGACGAAACTGTAAATGAAACACAGCACAGAGGTGTAATCTTTGTAGATCTTTATGGTTTAATTAATATATTAGCATATTAAACAAATCTTATTATTTAACATGACTTTGACTCAAATGATACATTTATATTAAAATTTAATGCCTATTCAGTTGCCCTCACATTACCTTGATAGATTTGCTTCTCTACCCATAGTTTTGTGATGGAGTTTTCTTATCTCAGAAAAAAGGCCCCTACTTGTCGTTGAAATAGGTCCAAAGAGAATACAGGGCTAAGATTCAGAAAGTCTGAATTGTGTGACATTTACACACACAATTTTTAATTGTGCGACACTGGGCAAGTCAGTTAGCTTTGCTAAATCTCTTTTATTTTATCCGTGAAGTGGTAGGTTAAGCCTGCATTTTCTCTAATGCTGTAAAATTCTGTGATTCTTTATTTTCCTCGTGTTAGGCTGAACTCCTTTTATAAAACTCAGACTATATTAAGATTAAATAATCGTGGTATGTTGTCCTGTTAATTTTTTTTACTACTAAAGAAGCAATAATAATAAATTTATCTATTTGAATTTAAGATATGATTTTTAATAACACATCTGATAAATAAAGGAAGATACACTTCTCTTTCTCTTGTATTGTACCTGGAGGTCTCAGCGTGTGCTGGGATCTCCCTGGGAGTAGCAGCAGTGGTGTGGGGAAGGGAGTTGAGCACTAGAGGGTTGTGAAGTAAAAATACGTCGTGCTTTTGGAGAGATTTCAGTGAATGGTGGCGTCTTTTGCCTTCCCTTGGTTTCAGCATGTTTAAATATGTACTCCTCCATCTGTGTGCTTTATGTGGTAGTATTCTTTTGGAAGTGAGCCCCATCACAAGGGCCATGTAGCATAGTGACCTTGGGAATTTGATAATCCTGGTCTTGAATCCTGGCCTTGCAATTTACTAACTGTGGGATTGTGGGTGAGTTACTACTTTGTTTCAGATTACTCATCTGGAAAATGAAGAAGCATGTTACCCATTTTAATAGATGGTTCTGAGTACTAATTGAGGTAATGTAGGAAAAGCACTTAGTACACTGCCTGGCACAGTGCAGACTAACAGTAACTACATCGTCTATTTTTTAAAAAATACCCAATTTGGTAAAATTAGGTGGGTTTCTGTCTGTGTACATCTATACAAGTTCATAACTGTACACATCTATACATATCTGTACAAATTCAAAGCAGATTAAGAAAACATGAAAGGATTAATGCCTAGTTGAATGTGCATGTAATGTTTTGTTTTCAGTAGGCCTGAGGAAGGGGAGCCAGTTGTGTTTCTTGAGCAGATATTCACTGAACAGCTTCAGTGTGCCAGGCTTCATGCTAGAAGTGGTGCCTATGTAGTGTAGTCCGGCAGGGGCCGCTGAAATTGTGAAATAGGAGCCTTGTGTTCAAAATCATTATAATTCTAACTTGCATACTTTAACAATACTCATTGTAGGGGCCCAGCCCCGTGGCTTAGCGGTTAAGTGCGTGCGCTCCGCTACTGGCTGCCTGAGTTTGGATCCCGGGCGCACACGACGCACCGCTTCTCCGGCCATGCTGAGGCCGCGTCCCACATACAGCAACTAGAAGGATGTGCAACTATAACATACAACTATCTACTGGGGCTTTGGGGAAAAAAAAAAGGAGGAAGATTGGCAATAGATGTTAGTTCAGGGACAGTCTTCCTCAGCAAGAAGAGGAGGATTGGCATGGATGTTAGCTCAGGGCTGATCTTCCTTACCAAAAAAAAAAAAAAAAAGAATACAGACAAGAAAACAGGCAATTGCAATAAATCATTAAAAAAAAAACACTTATTGTATTGACCAGTGTTGACCAAATATTGTTATTGTATTGACCAGTATTGACCAAGAAAACCTTAGCTATCTTCATAGCACTCCAAAAAGCACTTGTTTTCAGTTTTTCGGAATTAGAGGACCAAATTACTGTTTGTCTTCTTAAGTGGTACAAAGGATCTAAAGGGTGCAGGGACGTTCTCTGTTTCCCAGATATTGTTTCCATAAATTTACTTGATTAAACATTTCTTTATCTTAACAAGTTCATCTTTTTAAATCAAATCCTCTACCCTTAAAAGTGGTTACACTTCTGTGCACGTTAGTTAAATCAGATAGTGATACTCATATTATTAGCGGTAATAATGACCATTTATTGAGTTTCTGTTAAGGACCAAGAACTGTGCTATGTGTCCTAACTCCCTTACTGATTTCATAGCCAGAGAAATGTGTGTGGCCATAGCATGCCAATTTCTGCTGTAGAAGTTGTTGGGAAGACCTATGGAATATTTTTGCAAAAATTTTATAAGTAAAATGTAGTAGGAAGCATAAGACTTTTTCTTTTATTTCCTTTGTTTGCTTGCATGTTCTTATAGGTCTCTAAAAAAGTAGCCGATTTAATCCTTGAAAAACAGCCTGCTTATGTAAAGGTAGGATAATATTTGTTATTTTTAATAGTAAAATATTGAAAATGTTTGAGTGACTTATGTTTGAAACTTGAAATATTTTAATTTATTCTTTTGTCTTTAGTTCTGTAGCTTCATATTGACTCTATTTGGGGGGGGGGGGTGTGTTTTTCTCTCTTTTAGGGGAATTTACCAAACTGAAGAAGTGAAGGAGTTTTTATATTGATTTTGAAGTAATCTATTTGGTTTTCCAAACTTTAGCAGGGCCAGTGAAAATTGCTTCTATGTTCTTGGTAACTTGTAGATCATTAATAATGATCACTCAATGGTGATATAACAGGCTGCCTTTAAAATGTGATAAAATTGGTACTGTCTAGTTGAATCTGCCTTTTCATCAGAAAATCAGAGACTTCAAAATCCATTGAAATATCTAACTGTTCAAAAGAAGACATTCATTGTCAAAGCTTCTTAGCCAACAAATCATGTTTGTCATATCCTTGATTACCTTGTGAAGTTCTGTTGGGTAGAAACATTTAAACGGGTATATTATTAGTATTTGTTTATATCTGTCTAAAACAGGTTGGGTCTAGATTTCCTTACAAGCAATGCTGACTAAATATTTTGTCACATGCCGTTGTGAAAATTAGTTGAAAGTAGTTATTTAAAATAATTTTGTGAAAAGAATACCAACAATTTTCAAGTTCAGGTATTTTTGTTGCTACTTTGTTTTCCAAGCAGGCTTTTCTTTGAAACCCACTCAAGATTTTGTTTAGAGTACCATACAAATAAGAGAGAAAAATTACATGCCTCAAACAGTAACCTACACCTAATCTTTCCACAGGAACTTGAAAGAGTCACGTCTTTGCAGACAGGTCTTCAGTTAGCTGCCGTTATCTGCACAAATGGGAGGAGGTATTGCATTTGATGATATTTTGTCTTTAAGCTGGAAAACATTTCAAGAAAAGCTGTGAAGCTATCATTGATAATTGATTTTTTATTATGGCTGTGGTTTCTAGAATATCATTCATTAACAACATATATTATGATCTAAAAAGTACACGAAGAAGGTATGTGGGAAATGTCTGTAAATCTGGTTATGGCTTAAAAATATTACTGTTTTTGTATTGCTTATTAGATCAGTGCTTCTCAAACTGTCTATGGTGAAGGACCAGTGTTTTTTTCTTTTCTTTTTTAACTTCCAACTCGTTACAGACTATTATTTTTGTAAAATGCAATAAAAACAAATTACTAGGAAAATGAAATAAAAAAAAAGCCAACCAAACACATACAAAATACAGTCCCAATTTTTTATTATTAGATTCATCAAGCATAAAATTATTCTGTCAGCTTTTGCTCTAAGTGTTTTTAAATGGTGTTTTCCATTTCTGTCCTTTTCTGGTGGTGGACCAGGAACAGTCTGAGGATTGGCACTAGTCCACCCACCGTGCTTTGAGTAATGCTGATTTAGACTGAGCCATTGAATAAATTTGTCAATTAGTAGTCACAATTCCCAATTATAAGAGTAATCCAGGATACTACCTCATTAGTTGCCTAATTGTTCTGTGTGAATAGTATTATTATACTAGAAAAATTTAACCATTTATTGTTCACTTTTGCAGACACTTGAATATTGCAAAGGAAGGTTTCACTCAAGCTAGTTTAGGCCTTCTTGCAAATCAAAGGAAACGTCAGTTGCTGATTGGACTTCTGAAATCTCTGAGAACTATAAAAACATTGGTATACACAGGTTACTTTTTAAAAATTAAAGCTTAATTTTATGGTTGAAACAGATTTTACCTTTGATTTTTGTTTTTTCAGCAAAGAACAGATGTGCGCTTAAGTGAAATGCTGGAGGTAAGTTAACAAGGCTTGGAAATTTGGTGATCCTAATAATATTAACTAGAAAAATTATAGTGAAAAAATTTCAGCTGTGCATTTTCCTCAAATTGGTTTATGGTATAAAGAGCATTTTTAGACATGTAAACCTACTTGCTCTAAAGCATTTTTCTATTGACGTAATATACTCCATTTAGAAAAACTTATTTAGGGAAATGTTTACTTTATAGCAACGTGAGAATGTTAACTTTATCTTTTGATTGTATTTGCACTCAAATAGCAATAAAATTAACTTTTGCATCTAACATATAGTAGTGATTTAAGGAAATGTCATATGTTAGTTATTTTGGTATCTCATATATTAATTGATTTTCTGAGTGAGCCATCTGTTTTCTCTTTGATGCTTCTTAGCATTCTCTATATACTTCTGTTATACGGTTCACCAAAGCGTAATGTAATATGCATGTTTCCCCATAGTACTCAAGCTCCTTCGGATAGGTACTTTGTCATCTCAGCATCCCCAGTGGTTTGAATTGCATTTGTTGAATTTAGATACGAGGTTAAGGAAAAATTTTTTATGGTTTTCTGTATAATCACTGTATTACTTCCAAACTATTACCACTAAACTAGGGTTTGAGAAATCCATATGAAAAATTCATTTGGCATTAAGTTACTGTTTAGGTGATAAAAATATTCCGAGACTATTAATTAATATTCCACTTTTTTCCGGATTTACTTATTTAAAAATATTTATTGATTTCTTGGTGGTAGAACTGTTGAATGTTGATTACAAGCAGAATGCATATTATTTTGGAACATTTTATATAAACATTACTGAAAGAAGATATATTTACAGTTAAAGAACACCTTCCCTGTGAAGCAACTTATAATTCTATATAAGCGTTATCCACATATCATGGTCTCAAAGGGCTATTACTGTGTGTTTGAGGGAACAGGATATTTTTTATATGCACATATTTTAGGCCTGGAGCTAGATGCCTCTTTGTATTTTATTGTTTGTCTATCATTGGTATTCCAATCCTTATTTAAGAGGAATTAAAATTTTCTAGTTCTGTAACTTTTGGATAGAATATGAACAGAGGTTTGTTTTTTTCAAGGGCTTTAAGAAAAATGTTTCCAGTCTAGTGACTTCTGTTGTTGTTATCTTAAGGAGGAAGACTATCCAGGAGCTATTCAGTTGTGCCTGGAGTGTCAGAAAGCTGCCAGCACTTTTAAACATTACAGTTGTATAAGGTAAGGTAATATAAAATTTTTAAAGCTGACTCTATTGTCAGTTTTTATGTAGGAGTTGTGTAACATACAATGTTAATAAACATTGAGAATTAATATTAAGTGCTATGTTCTAGTTTAGCATTCTTGTTTATAAATAGGTAGTACAATAAAATCGTAAATAGTAATTCTTAATGTGTGAAAGATTAGATACTTTTTAATCTTGCCCCTTTGTGTCACCTCATTGAAACTCTTTTTTTTCATGTTCTTTCCAATCTGATTGATTTCATTTTTATAGAGTAGTAGAGAAGAATAAATTCATCTATTAACATCTCCATTGCATCTCTTGGGAATTCTTCCTCCTTAACTTTGCCCAGCTTATAAATATTGAGAATGTTATTGCAGTGTGTTTGTCATATCCAGGTGGTTCATGTGTTTGGCTCATCATGATAAGAATTCTTTTGGAAAATTTAAGTGTGACTTCCCTTTATGTGTAGTAGTGACCTTTGTAATATTTAAGTGATTATGTATTTCATGTGTTAGACCTTTTGTTTAATTATTTGTAAAATTTCCAATGTAAAAATGGCTGCTGCATTCTTTGCTATTAGTTCTAACTTTATTAATGGATTTTTGGTCTGCGTAAAATGAAAGTTTTGTGTTACTGGCGACGGTACCTTGGGGAGGCTGTAATCCCCAGGTGTGATTTCCATCATTCCTCTAAAACCATCGCAAATAAACATACAATCTAAGTAAAATAGTGTGCTTGACAAGCAAAACTAGTTTCGAATTAAATTCATACTTATTCTAGAATATAGCCCCTCGTATGGAAATTCTGGCAGTCAGTGAGCATGTCGCACTGATGTTGTAGATGTTGGTTGCTAGTATCTGAAAAATAAAAGGATTATGAGAGCAAAACATTAAATTTTTTCTTTTAATATACTTTTACATAATGAGTCTCTGCTGGGTATAGAATAAGGGCTAGACATATCCCCCCTGGAGATGCTATTTAAATATTTCTGGTATTTTTTTCTTTAGGATCATGTGTATTGAAGCAACATACTTTTTATTTGATTAGGAAATACATAGTTGGGTAGTACCAGTGATATTCTGGTTTTATCCATTTTGACAGTGATGAACTGTCACTATTAAAAACTTCATTATGTCCTTTATACTGTTTAGATTAAATGAATAGAGAAATAGCTTTAGTATGTTGACTCTATTTGCAAATTTCTAACAAGGCCTAGGTCCTGAAAAAATATAACACCAGTTTAGTTCATTTTGTGGTGATACATCTGTTAGAGTGAGAAAAGCTTATTTATGATTGGCTAAAAATAATTCAGGCTGTTATATATTTACTGAGTGTTTATTATATGCAAAGTACTTTGTTTTGGAATTGGCTGTATCATGATGAACCGTAGATAATGTAATCAATATAATCCTGGTTTTCTAGAGTATGTAATCTATCAAGAAGGACTTGGATTGACTTAGGCACAAGTGCGATGGGCCTTAGAAGGAAGTTGAGCATACAGTGGAAGCATTGGGATCTCAAGCTCCTTAGTGGGTCAAGATAAGGAGGACGTGAGGAGGAACAGAAGAAGATAGCAAGGCCAAGATATGAGGGGTTGTGGATGTGAGATTACGGGTATCATGAGGTCTTTGTTGCAGAGATATCAAGCAAAATGAGGACTGAAAATATCTATCTATTGGATTTATAGCGACAAAGAAATCCGAGTTGTTGGGGACAGGTTTCATTGAAATACAAGTGTAGGATGAGGATATTTTATAAAGAGGAGAGATGTGGAATTGAGAGGGAGAAACCTGAATATTTGAAAATTGATGGGAAAGATGGAGAGGTTGAAAATAAAATAGAGAACATAATAATACATTCAGACTTTGCAGGGATTATGGCAGAGCTTGACTTTGAAAAGGTCACTGTCTATTCTAATAGGAGAGAATGGGTATGGAAATTTGGTGGCAGGAAACTGAGGGAGCAGGTGACATGTTGACACTTTATTTTTTCCATTAATTAAAAACTTTATTTTAGCTATGCTAAGGTAAATATTTTACTTGACAAGAATTAATTGTAAAAAATGTTTTTGAAAGAAATTCTGCCTTGGGCTTTTTAAAATTATGAAGTGGTGTCTAAGTACTTTTTCATTAATATATGTAGTGATACATGGAGGAGGTGTAACTACAGTTATCTGACCTGGTGAAAAGTTTTGAAATTGAAAAATCTGTAATGATGATTTGAATTAGTAATGGTTTTATTTTGGATAACACAGTATATAAGAAGTATGCTGTGTTTACATATGTGAGTCATGCATGTAGTAATAAGAAACTTGTTTGTCTTATTCTCTGAAAATAGGTAAAAATACATGTGCAAATACATTAAAATGCCCCAAGGAATTCATTGTAATGGGATTTTACCTTAGGTTTCCTGGGAAAACCGTTAGAGTGGTGTTTTTAACTTGGTGATTTAGTGACAACGTCAGAGTGACTCAGAGAGCGGAGCTATTAGTTGGAATTGTTTGGTGGTGATGATAGCCCCTCTACCAGCAGTTCTTCTCGCCTCATCCCTGCACTGTTTCCTTTGCTAGCCACCATTCATCCTGCCTAACCCTAAAGGGTCCCCTTTTCCCTTCACCTCTTATTTTACTCTTTTGCTCCTAGTTGGGAGAGCATGAGAAGTTAATGTGATATGTGATATAGTGATAGAGTTAGTTGATATGTGGGACAGGTTGAGTCCACAAAAATGAAAAGAATTTTATTCTAACTTCCTTTTGTTTTTATCTTCATTAATTAGATGCACCTTTTTTATTTTATGCATTTATTTTTCTTTCCTTGGCTCTTTTTCCTCTGATCTTCTAAAAACAATACTGTACCTGTTCTTGAGCTCTCTAGTTGGGCCTGTTCAGACATGATTCATTAGCACTTTAAAAAAAAATTCATTTAATTTACCTGGAGTTGTGGAATTTAGCCAAAGCCAAGATTTAATTTTTGCTTGGACCTGAGTGAATCAGAGTGAAAAATCATTTGACATTCTGGTAATCATAGGAATAGTAATTAATGTCCAACTGACTTTACTTTCATTTTCTTTAACATTTAAATTTATTCTTATTCCTGTTGATGACTAGACAATCATGAAATATATTCCCTTTAGAAATCTCCTTTAAGAGAACCACTCCACGATTCAGAGCATTTCTGGATTTTGTATATATGTATATACACACACACACACACACACACACGCACACGTACACACACATGCACAATATATAATATATATATACAGAATATAGTATATATATTATAATATATATAAATTTTTTTTTTTTACATTGAAGGCAAGTTCATATGTATAATGTATCTGCTCATCTACTTGCTAATTTTTCCTTGGTAGATTAATATGTTCCTCTTTTCTTTCCTAGTCACATTGCTCATTTGTTGGAAATAAAGTTTTTGGTAGAGGGCAGAGAGGTCTTAGGAGTAGATTACATGGAACAACTGAGGGCTGATTCTTAATGATTCTGAAAGTAGGTAAAACAGAATTTACATATTTGCCTCTGCATAAGGAGGCACTGACTGCATACCTAGTAAGTCTCAGGTTTTATGACTATGTAGTTTAATACATGAAGTACCAAGTAATATCATGCATCCAGTTGGTTATGTAGGGGAGGAAGACAATTCCTCCACCCTCTAGGTCCTTCTACCTGGTCTAAGAATTAAATTGACATGAGACAGAATAATAGGAGAAAATCAAACAAAGTTTTATAACGTGTATACACGGGAGAAACCCAGGAAAACTGAGTAACTCGCCAGAATGGCCAAAGCCCACCACCTTAAACACTGTCTTCAGCTAAAGACGAAGGACGATGTTGTGGGTAGTGGTTTGGGGCATCAGAGGGGAGAAAGGCAATTCACATGGAGATGGGAATGCAAATGTTTGTTAAAGAAGTATTTGCTGGGCCCTCTGTAGACAATGTGAACCAGGAGACACACATTATATTACATTACAGTTATCTTATGGTATTAGCTCCTTCCTGGAACAGGCCTTCTATCTTAAATTCTTTTAGGCAGTTAGGGAGAAGGTAAAAGTTTCTTTCAGAGTCTTTTATTCTTAAAAATAATCAAGCCAAAGAGACATTTTGAGGTGGCCAATTCTGATCCCTCACAATTGAACAAAGAAAGAAAACAATGAAAGAAAAGGTACCTCTTCAGTACCTTGTGTCTTCCTTGAGATGTGCTGTTTTTCAGCATGTTTAATAAAAGAGACTGTACCACCAGTTTTGTTCACTTTTATAACTGACAGGGAATGTTTTTACATTATTTGACATTTCTTGAGTTGATTGACAGAGTCATATAGTTGGGATTTACTGGGAATAAGAATCAGAGTACGTTTATGTTAAAGTATATCTGAATGAAGCATTTAATTTCTTTTTCACTTGAAAGTTATCTAAATTAGTTTCAAGAAAAGTTATTTTTAAAAATCAAAACTGCTTTATTATTTTTTATTTTGTTTGAAAGAAACTACTTGAGTGAACCTCAGAGCATTCTGGATTATGCATGTTACCACACAAAATTGGGGTTCTCTGCCCAATGTGCATAAAACAAGCCAATTAATTACGGCATCAGCCTTTAGGAAAAGAGGTCAGCTTTATTCTACGAGATCGATCTGCAGGGAGAACAGGTAGCATGTGCCCTCAGATCTGTCTTCCTGATTCAGGATTTGGGGTAAAATTTAAGAGGTTAGGGAGAACAGACTAGCATGTGGACATGCTGGTGGGACAGGTTTTGATTGGTGGGCTCAAGCATTCATGGTGAGGTTTTAAACATTTATGACAGGGTTCTAAACATTTATGACAGGGTTCTAAACATTTTTCACAAGGTGGGGAAGGAATTTTAACACTGGATCTTCCTGAAAGAGGGACCCGTCGCTTCTGATAAGAGTCCGACTTTCGAGTTCCAGTCATGTCCCAGTCCTTGGGTTCAAGTTCAGTTGTGTCCTGGTCCTTGAGTTCCGTAGGAAGGAGGATCTTTGGTTCCGAGGTCGTTTCAGGTCACAATTTCTTCTTTTGCCCATGCCTTGGCCACATGAGTTTGCAGATTTTCTGAAACGCAATTCTTAATCACTCTGTTGATAAGAGGTGGTGTTAGTTGAACTGGTCCTGGAGCGCCCGTGATAACATGCACTGAAAAGTTTGCAAACTGTCAGAAGCAGTGTGTGGAGTACTGTACTTTAGCACAGACAGATGTATTTAATGTCTCATAGTCTTTAAAATATTATTTTATTTTTTTCTCAGAATATGATTTTGACAGTTGAATGAAAATTATAGGTTGTAGAACTTTATATCATACAGTAATGAACATAGCTTTTAGGTACAAATACAGCAGTACTAGGGATTGTTCCTCCCCTCTTGCCTTTGATTTCTTTCTAGCAGGATGTGCCTGCTCTCTCTTTCTCTAGGCTCAGGCAAGGGGAAGGAACCCAGGAATCCTGCCTGGAGTAGTGTTTGAGCAGTGAGTGTTTCTGCCAGTCACCAGGCCTGCTTAGTTAGACCCATGCACATGTGTAGATCTAAAGTCCTTGTCGCTGGGTTGGCTTGGGCCAAGTTATTGATACCATGCTGTTTGGACACTGCATGCACTTCTTATCTTTTATTTTAACTTGTTTTTCTTTGCCTCCCTACCCCATGCAGTACCTTTTAAAAATATGTGAAGTAAAATCTACATGTGGCAAAAACATAATATTTAAACAAAAAAGGTCTTAAACAAAAGGTAAAAGGCTTTTCTTTCTGCCCCACCCACCATTCCCTTTCCTACTCCTTGGAGTAGACCACTTTTACAGCTTTTAAATTTTTTTCCTAGTAGATTTCATTGTAATTTAAAATACTACGTTAAAATATCTTTTTCCTAATTTATCACTGTAGATGTTGTTGATACTGTTGACTGTTTACTCCCTGTAATAAAATATCAATAAGAGGTAGGAATTTGTCATACTTCCTTTTATTTCCTTTTCCTTCTCTGTCTTCCATGTTTTGTTAGCGGAACTTGTTATTTTTTACTTTGTCAAGTTTATAACATTTATTTTCTATTTGTAGCTATACTTAAATCTTCTGTGCTCTTTCAGTAGGTTACTTCTAAAAAAATTAACCTAATAGAAATCATATTTGCTGTATTATGATTATCTAAATTTTATTTTCTGTAGAACTGAGTAGAGTTGATACTGGCTCGACGCAAGGTTGACATAAGGGAAGCAATGTTGTAGAAAAGAAACCATAGCGTAACTTTGAATGACCTCTGACTAACTAACCCCGCTGGATATGCACCCTCTAGGAGATCTACCTGCTCTGTAGATTTTATGACCTCTGCTTGTGTATATACCTTCCAGCTGAGAAAAAGACAGTAACTTTGTTCTTTTGAGTTCCTTAGGAACGTGATGACCCCTGGACAGAGAGTCTGTGCTGATAGCCATCAGTGAAAACTGAAAGATCTGGTGTGGCAACTCCAGAGGGTCTGTAACACCAGAGGGTCAACATTCCTAACCCCCTCTGCTATAACCCCCTGGCTATATAACTGCCTCAAGATTCTGTGCCCCACTTAAGATGGTTCTTTAGGACAGTAGTCCCCCCATCTCCCGATTTGCTAGCTTATTGCTTAATAAATGCCCTTTCTCTGCCACCATCTCGCCTCTTGACTATTGGCTTTTGTCTTGCGGCAAGCAGATTGTACCCTTTTTGCAGTAACAGAATGATTGAACTTATAAAAAAAGGAAAAGTAATCCTTTGTCTCTAAATGAAAATCAAAATCCATTAGTGTTTTTTCTATTTCTGTTGAACATTTTTCACTTTTTTTAGGTCCTCCTCAGTTGCTATCATTTCTTTATAATATTCCTTTTTTGTATATTCCTTTGTCTTGTTTTGTTACCTCTTTGACAATTTATTTATTTATTTAAAGCTTCAGTGCATCATTATGTATCCTACAGTGCATGGTTGTGTATCCTAGTTGTTAGTTTAGTTCTTTATGTGAGGTGCCACCACAGTATGACAACTGACAGACGGGTGGTTTGGTTCCACAACTGGGAAACAAACCCAGGCCGTGGTGGTGAGAGCATTGAATCTTAACTACTAGACCACCAGAGCTGGCTTGAGAATTTTTTTTTTTTTTTTGTGAGGAAGATCAGCCCTGAGCTAACATCTGCCAGTCCTCCTCTTTTTTTGTCTTTTTTTTTTTTTTTTTTGCTGAGGAAGACTGGCCCTGGGCTAACATCCATGCCCATCTTCCTCTACTTTATATGGGACGCCGCCACAGCATGACTTGACATGCGGTGCGTCGGTGTGCGCCCGGTGCACGCCTGGGATCCAAACTGGCGAACTCTGGGCCACCGCAGTGGAGCGCACGCACTTAACCGCTTGCACCACGGGGCTGGCCCCGAGAATTTTTTTTTTAATATGGGGCAACATGGGAGGTAAATTTTCAGATTTTGAAATGATCTTCATTTAGTCCATACACATGATTGAAAGAAAAATTATTTTTTCTTAGACAATAGAAGGCATTGTTCACTTGTGTTCTAGCCTCCTATTTTATAGGACAGAGTCAGATGCTATTCTCGTTCTCATTCCACCATAAATGGTGTCTTTCCTTTAGAGATTTTTAGGATTTTTCTCTTTTTACTTGATGTTCTAAAATTTCACCAGTCATCTAGAAAAGTCATCTGTGTCAGACTCTTTACTCCTAGATGACAAGACAAGAATGAAGTATTATTTAATGCTTATCTGCATGAAATGCTATGTTACTTGTTATACCAAGAGCTTTTGGAAATTTATTTTTTCTCCGGGAATTTATATAATAGGCAGTTAACAGGCAGGACTGTGGGGTAATATGCCAGTTAAGAGCACAGAGTACACAAACAAAAGACCATCAGAGATGTTCATGCTGTGAATGGCTCACTTTTTATACTCCTGCAGGAATGGGAAATATTGACATTTATAGGAGTGGGAGTAGAAGCTAGGCACCATTGGCTAAGGTAGCACTGACTATACAGTAGTTCTGAATTAGATTTTAATAAGATTTTCTCACTAAAGCTTTTTTTTTTAGCTTTTAAAAATTGTATCATGATCATGGTGATAGTGATGATGATTATGATAATAATATTTGAAATTTCTGTGGCCTTTATTATGTGTCAAGCACTATACTAATCATTTTCCTTACCTTTTCTTATTTGGAATTTACAGAATATTCCTCGGAGGTATTGTTATTGTCTCTATTTTATAGATGAGGAAATTGATGCTTTGTAAAATAAGTGGCAGACCTAGGATTTAAACTTAGGTCTGTTGGAATGCAGAGCTTGTTGCTCTTAACCACTACTACACTATGCTATCTACTAGTGTAATAGCTATGATATACAGTGAAAGCTCATGGTCAGTAGGCCAATGTTTATTATTCTGCTCCAGTTGCTGGGTTGTATACTTACTAGAGTTAATTATATTTTTTTCCTAAATCTGTTGTTTCTGCCAGTTGTGTTTGTTACTATATTTATATAGTTTAAGTAAATAAACTAATGAAATTAAACAAGTTTTTGAAAGTAAGTTGAATACACTGGAAAAACAAAACATACTGTTAAAAATAAATTTCCTTTTTAATTTGTTGGTAGATGAGACAACTCATAAAAATTGGGGGATATAAGGTGATTTGGCATTTGGATTGTTTTGCATTTGTCTTTAAGTTCCTACTTTGCCTTAGAGAAACTGAAACTTGAAATTATAGGCAATTTATTTGTGATTTGGCCCATATGAGAAGTTAAAACTGCAATCAAATGAAAAGACGCTGGCTGTAAATCAGAAATGAATGAATGAAGTACATTTATACAGTTGTAGTTAAAATATTCAATACACGTGTAAACACGCGCACACACACATAAATATTCCTATTTTAACTTTGATCAACTGACCAACTAAAGGGTTTTCTGCTGAACTGTAACACAGACTTAGCAAACTTTGTCTTTAAAGGGCCAGAAAATAAATATTTTAAGCTTTTTGGGCCATAAGGTCTCAGTTGCAACTATTCAGCTCTGCCCTTGTAGCTCAAAAGCAGTCATAGACAATATGTAAACAAATTCATGTGGCTGTGTTCCAATAAAACTTTATTTAGAAACATAAGCTGTTGGCTGCATTTGTCTCCTGGGCCTGATCTCTGCTCTAGAATTACAATTCATAAAGTTTGGAGATGTTTTGAACATCATTCGTATCCTTAGTGATGGACTCTGAGTTTTTCCTGTGGTAAATGATTGTGTTCTGGGTTAGGTCAGGGATTTCTGAACAGAGTGAGGACAGAGATCTGGATAGATCCAGACTGATCTTAGGAGTTCTTTTACAGTCTGCTCATGGTTTGAAGGATTATGTGGACACCTCATGGTACCTCAGGGTTGTTGGTTTAGCTTCAAAGTGTTTGAAAATCAGGTTTTCTTTGGGATCTGTTGATAAACTCTTTGCCAGCTGTGAGTAGATTGAAACCACTGGAAGAGACCTCTGATCTAAGCAGACTGGAATTTCCAGGGGCTGTGGACATATACTGGAAGTATAAATTTTACTTAAGTTTGTTATTCCAGAAGTTTAGGACTCTACTGAATCATATACAAAGATGTGGTAATTGGGTAACTGGTGTTCAGCATATAATAGAATTTTGAAACTTTAGAGCTGGAAGCGACACTTTGGATCTACTCCACTTTTTTATAGGAAACTGATGCCCAGAGAGATTAAGAGATTTGACTTAAATCACATGGCTCATTAATAACAGACCAAGGAAGGATCATTAAGATGCTGATTACCTGTCTACCATCTTGTCTTTCTATATAGTCAAATCTGTACAAAATTTTGATTTATATGCCATAGGACTCATTTTGCAGAGCTGTATGTCCTAGATCAGCTATTTAAAAGAAGACTATTAATTAGTTATTTATACATATGTTATCTTTAATATTTTATGTGGTGATGGTAAAAATGCCACCCAAATTGTTTGATTCATTCCATTCAGCTTGCAAATAGCCTTTAATAGCTTTTAGCTTTCCATCTTAGAACCAATAATTTTCTTGACCATAATATAGCTTTTATTTATTCAAATGTTTATGACTAGATCCTTTTAACATACTTTTATTAATTGACTGAAATGAGTTGAATTCATGTTTCTTAATGATGGCTAAGAATTTCTTTAAAAGCTGTACAGTTAATATGTCCACTCCTTAATCACATAATTTTTATATATGTGTTTTTAATTAGTAGTAAATTGCTGTCTAACTACAGTTGTAGATTTTGAAAGCATTTTTAATAAAACAAAAATATTTGATTTAAAGATTTTATATTTAAAATCTTCTGCATACTATTTACATTACCATGTTTGTATTAACTCTTAATACATAGGCTATAGAATCATTTTAACCATTAAATAATAAAAGCAATAAAAATGTCTAGATTTATGATAATTTTATAAATAAACACTAAAGTCCTGAAGCTGAAGAAATCATTACTCTTTCCTATGAATGAGTTTAGATATATTTCTTTTTCCTCCAAACACAAAATATTCCCTGAAAGGATATGTTTACCAGTTGTGACCTAGCTATTATTCCAGGTATTCTTGCCTCTCCGTATCTGTGTCTCTATCTTTAGCCTTAGGTGAGCTTCTGAGCCCCATATGATAGAGGAGTGTAAGTAGCTTTAGCTCTACTTAGCTCTCTTTTCTTTTTGCTAAGGCACCTGTAGACTCAGAGTCTATTGTGGTTCTTTTTTTTTTTCTAAAACATTCTCCTTTCTTTTTTTTCTATCTCTATATTTATTGAGGCAGAAAATAGGGGCTAAAAGGAATAATGGTAAAATTTTACCATTTTTGTTTTAATTGCAAATTTGATTCAGCAGATATTTATTACCTGCTCTGAGTCAGGCAGTGAGTTCATTTAGCCCTAGGGAGTCAGTTAGCCCTGGGGAGTCACTGAAGAATAAGCCACAGTCTCTGCTCAGAGAGACAGTCACAGATATTCCTTACTATAATACAAGGTGCTGTAAACAGACTGTTGTGAAACTTAAGGGAACAGTCAGTTAGGAGGGGAAGACTTCCTGGAAAAGATGACATTTGGATTGGGCCTGGAAAGATAGATGGACATTTGCGAGTGAGAAAAGGAGAAGGTATGTTCTAGTTATTGTGAACATTATTTGCAATAACAGAGGGTGTGAAAGTCTGGGGTTTGTTTGGGGAATTGCACAGAATCCACATGACTAAAATATAGTCACTGAAAAGTGAATGGAAAGTTAATTTTTCATGTCAGTTATTAAGAGTCTTACATGCCATACTAATTTGGGGCTTTATCCTTGGTTTAATGGGGAGCCACCAAAGGTTTTAAAGCAGTGGATTAATGTGATTTTATTTCTGCTTTACTTAGGAGCTGCAAACACAGATGTCTTTAGGGACCAGGCAGGTAACACGTATGTGAAGTTGCCAGATGTAAGACAGTGGGAGGTGGTGAGGCCCTCAGGACTGGTCAGACCTTGCCTAAAGCCTTTTACATACAAGCTATTTGAAAAGACTGTCTGCCAAATCAAACAGAATATTGACCAAATCCAATCTGAAGTTAGACCCCTGCTCAGAGCTATCCCTGAAAGCTTTTTGGAGGATGTTGCACAATGTTTGGTGTACAGTAGGTTGATAGTGTTTGTCAAATAAATGGATGGATGGATTAAAGGGTGGGGGTGTGTGTGTTGTCTACAGAGATTCATTAGGAGGCTATTAAGATAATTCAAGCAAAAGGTGATAACGCTTGAGTTAGGACACAAAATGGAGAAAAGAGAAGCATAGGTGGATGTGAGAAATACTGAAATGGCAGAATCATCAGGATCTGATTAGTAGTTACATATGAAAAGAGGGAAGAATTAAAGATGATTTTGAGATTTCCAGCTTAGATTGAGTGGGTGGTGATGATATGAATCAAAAGAGAGAGAGCATGGGAGAAGGAACAACTCTGAGAGAAGATCCTGATTTTTTGGGGTAAGGGAGTGGGATGAGTTATTTAATTCTTTCTAAGTGCTAAATCATCATCATGGCTATCTTTTCTGGGGTCTTATTTTGGGGCCTTCAGCTCTCATTCTTATTTTCATTCATTTATTATTTTTTGGACAGAAATTATCCCAGAATCAATTTTGTAAGGAAAATCTCAGTCCTGCCTGCAACCTATATCTGTGGCTGTGGCTATTTTTCAGGCATAAATCCTGGTTAGAGACCTTAATTTTTCTAATAAGGTATCAATCCTACACTGGTGATTCTCAAAGGGTATAGTTTTGCTCACTCTCAGTTTTTACTAGCGAATATAATCTCCAATTCTCAACTTGAATCAAAAGCGTGCTTATATGAATAGTGTTTGTAGAAAATGGCCTAATTCCTCTAGATGTTTGGACATTTATCTTTGAGACCATCAAAAGCTGGGTACTTGTATTATTATTGGTTTTACTTTTCTGCCAAATTGCTTTTCATCTATCTATTTCTGTGCATCTATATCTATATATATCACATCACTCTGGTGTTATCTGCTCAGCTTGTATTAAAAGGCTCTATAAGAAGTAAATGCAAGGAGTCCATGAATCCATTATTGTATATTCTGTAAGGCTTTTGCCAAGGATGTTGGCCCCTTTATCAAGACTCTGGCGAAATTTTCTCTCAGAATTTAATGCCAGAAAAAGTGATTTTTGTCTCTTTCTTTTGTTTTTTGTTCTTTTTTCCCCTTGAGTTACTAGTGTGTTTTGATATTATGGACACTGAATTGTGTTCTGTGGCCCTCCCTATTTGCTTTGTACTTGGGGATTCAAATTTATAATCAAATAACAACCGTAAAAAACTTTGTACAATTTTGGTGTACCAAACTACATCTTTCACTTGTTCTTAATATTTTATTTTACTTTTGCCTTACTCTTTTTTGTTAAAATGTTTTTGCTATGATTGTATTTATTTTGTTAGATATCACAGATCTTTTTTAATAATGAGATATTATAATTCAAATAATATCGGTTCTGTTTGTTTTTTTAACTGACTTAGGGAGAATTAAAGGGAACAAAATCAGATTCAATCACATATCCTAAGTGAATAACTCAGTAAACTTTTACAAAGTGAATATAGTTATGTAATTACCTCCCAGAAATAGAAATAGAATATTTCTAGTACCCCAGAAACTTCTTTCATGCCCCGTCTCAATCATTATTCTCCCAAGGGTTCTGGCTTCTGTCACTAATGTTAGTTTTGCCTGTTTTGAATTTTATATAAATGGAATCAGACAGTATGTACTTTTTAAACTGACTTCTTTTGTCCAATATTATGTTTTTGAGATTCAGGTGATACATTTTCATTGCTATAGTATTTCATCGTATAAATATATCACACTTTAATTGTCCATTTAATTATTCATAGACAATTGTGTTGCTTTAAGTTTTTGCCTATTGCAAATAACGCTGCAAGGATTGTATATGCATTTCTGTTAGTTAGATATTTAGGACTGCTAGGATATAGAGTGTATGTTGAGTTTCAGTCTATGTTACAGTTTTCTGAAGAGGTGATATCAGTTTCCCTTTTCTCCAGCATTAAATTGAGTGTTCCATTTGCTGTGCATACTTGCCAACATTTGTTGATGTTATTAATTTTTTTTTCAAAGATTTTATTTATTTATTTTTTCCCCCCAAAGTCCCAGTAGATAGTTGTATGTCATAGCTGCACATCCTTCTAGTTGCTGTTAATTTTTTAAAAATATTTTTAGCCATTCTGGTTGTTACGGTGTCTTATTGTAGTTTTAATCTGCATTTCCTGAATGCCTAATTGGAGTGCCTGTTCATGTTTATTGGCCAATTGGATATCTCCTTTGTCAATTATCTGTTCAAGCCTTTTGCCCTTTATTTTTATTCTGTTCTGTTGATCTGTTTATGTATCCTTATGTTGGTACCACACTGTCTTATTGCTGTAACTTTATAATAAGCTTTTACCTATTTTAGTATATGTCCTCCAACATTGTTCTTCAAGATATTCGTGACTATTCTTAGCCCTTTGAGTTTCCACATAAATTTCAGAAGCAGCTTGTCAGTTGCCACAAATAAATAAAAAGCCTGCTGGGATTTTGATTAGAATTCGTTATGCTAGGAGATTGTTTTGGTGAGAACTGGTATCTTAACTATGTTGTAGTCTGTTTACATGGTATATACCTCCATGTATTTAAGTTGTCTTTATTTTAGCTCAGTTTTGTATTGTATATATGTATATTTTCTTTTGTGAGGAAGATTAGCCCTGAGCTAACATCTGCCAATCCTCCTCTTTTTGCTGAGGAAGACTGGCCTTGGGCTAACGTCTATGCCCATCTTCCTCCCCTTTATATGGGATGCTGCCACAGCATGGCTTGACAGGTGGTGCGTTGGTGCGTGCCTGGGATCCGAACCTGCGAACCCCGGCCGCCGGAGCAGAGCGTGCGCACTTAACCGCTATGCTACCAGACCAGCCCCTTGTGTTGTATATTTTTTATTAGATTCCTTCCCAGGTATTTGGTTTTTTGAAATGGTATTTAAAAAAATTCCATTGTCTAATTCTTTGTTCCTAGTATATAGAAATTAGTTTTATATCAATTTTGCTATCAATTTTTAGTTATTAAATTCTTAGTTTTATCTGTAGATCCTTTAGAATTTTCTACCTACACAATCCTGTTGCTGCTAGTAATGACTCTTTTATTTCTTCCTTTCTAAAATTCTTTTCCTTTTATTTATTTTTCTTGCCTTACTGCACTGTCTGTGGAATCAGCAGCACACTTACTGCTCAGACTATTGATCTGTGAATTTATTGATTATTTAGTCAGCTAACATGCATTTATTTAGCGCTTAGTTTGTCTCTTTTAAAGATAGACATATCTAACTCTCTGTTTTATTTAATAGTGAACTGAATTCAAAGCTGCAAGATACTTTAGAACAAATCGAGGTAAGAAGGATTATATCATAAGTTAAAAGGCTTTTTCTTTTCAGAGGTTTTTGAATAGCATAGATGAATCTTATGTTTTGACTTTTCTGTTATTACCAGTGTTTCTAGGTCATGCTTTATTGTTACTTTTCATTTGGAATAACTGTATGTAGTCAAGTTAGTTTTAATCTACTTGTAAACTCAATAATAGTTTTGGAATTATGGGATCTGAAAACGCTATGTGAAAATATCACCATATCCAGAAAGATCCCAAAACTGTTAGTCATAGGTATGTTCTCATGTAAATTATAGCCAAAATATTTACCATGTATTAATTATTTTTTAATATCAACTACTTCTTTTTAGTGAGTTAATTTATTTAAGAATAATTATTGGCTGATGAAAACCCTCCTAAATCCCTAGACTTCATAATAATATTTCATATAATTCATAAAAAATGTAGAAACTGGAAAGGAAAAGATATGTCATTGTGAGCATGATGTCTTGCTTTTCCTTCTACATTTATTCGGAGTTCATCTCTTAGCAGTCTTTGCAAAGCAGGGCAGTCATTTTAGTAAATTTAATAAGAATTATTTTATTTCTTCTGGTATTTTATTTTATTGTTTTCCTGATAAGAGTACTTATAAAAGTTGAAGCTGGACTTTCAAGTGACCTTTTGTGAAAGTAGTTTTGGATCATAAACGCAATTATTTACTAATTGTAAGAATGACAATTTATTTGAAAACCATAAAGATAACTGCTTTGAAAATCCCTTATGTAAAAACTCACTTGAATATTTTAAGGAGGACTTTCTTTAGAAAGCCCAATATCTCTTCACTGTTAATATACAATATTATTCTGTACTTATACAGAAAATCATTATTTTAAAATGAAATCATTGAAATATAAACCCATAAACAAAGTGAGTGCATTTAGATAGAAGTACATACCTGAAGGTATGTACTTTTAAGATCAATGTAGTTTTGTTGAGAATTAGTTTTCAGTGATTACAGGAGGATTGTTTTATTATTTTTCAATAGTCCTACAAATTCAGTACATATAATTGTAAGATTTTAGCAGATGCTTGAAGAAACATAGAATTAAGTAAAAATAAAATATAAAATTTCTTTAGTAACTATTATACTTACTTTGTGTCCCTTGAAACACTAGACATGTGTTTTTAGAAACTCACATGTTAATAACATCTCAGTAAACTTGATTATAGTTGGTACTAAATGAGAATTATAATTTATATTTTTATTTAAATTTGTTTTTGACTATTAAATCCAGTGTGATAGTAAATGTGTTTAGATATTAATTAAATGCAAGAAATTAGTCTTAATATTTTCTTTTCATTGCCTTAAAAACATAACTCCTTAACCATCTCTTGCCTCCTCTTTTAACTACATAGGAACAGTTGGATGTAGCTCTTTCCAAAATCTGTAAGAATTTTGACATTAACCATTACACCAAGGTTCAACAAGCTTATCGACTTCTTGGAAAAACACAGGTTCGTTTTGAAAGGATGCTTGCTTTTTGCTTAGTCAAGAATTTGTTGATCTTCATGATTGATTGAATCTGAATATTATTAATGTAGTGTCCTGTTTCATTTAACAAAGTAAATTTTTATGCTGTAATAAGAGTTAGTAACATGGTTGTTCACATAGGCTCAGAGTGTGTGTAGTATTATTAAAACATTACAGAAATTTGTTTTGAACTGTGAAGTGTTAGGTTTAATATTGTCACAATTTTATGTAGGTTTTTAAAAAAGTATAGGATAATTCAGTGGGAGAGGATGTGTAGCCTCTTTTATTTACTTCAGCTCTTGGTCTTGAATGAGAACTTCTTAATTTAGAGCTTCATGGTTCCTAGATGGGCGAGCATCGCTCCCTCAAAGTGGTATGTAAACTTTTGTGCATTGTGTACATTTGTCTGTAAAACAGGTCCATTGCATTCATCAGATTTTTTAAAAGATTCTTTTATCCCTAGAATATCCTCACTACTCCCACGATACATGGCTTTCCATACTCTTACTACTCAAGGGCTTCCTTGAAAAACTTGCAACAGGGGCCATGGTTTGAAAGTTAATTGTACCGTGTGCATGTACAGGATTATACATTTATCTGTAGAACAGCTGAACATGATAGATGTAAATATTTTCTTCCCTTAAATGTCTCCTGTCTTAGAAGGAAATTATATTTCCTTTACCAAAGCATTGAAATTCTATTCACATTTTAAAATCTGAATAAAGAAATCTGATTGTTTATTGTACGTTATTAATTTTCATGTCTTAAGCTATAACTAGGGAAAAATACAAGAAGGAATACACTTGGTAATTTTGAGTGACACGTAAAGACCTTTGAAAATATGATTGTAACTTCTGATTTCCCCCATGAGATGAATTCTTTCACTCGTTAAATATTTCTTGGTACCTACTATGTGTATTGCTCCAGGCAGCTGGATATAGGCCCTCATGTCTCTTACCTTCTAACGAGGGAGACAAACATTAAAGAAGTAAATGAACATAATGTCCGGTGGTCACAAGTGCTATAAAGAAATATATATCAGGGTCAGTGGATGGAGTGATGGAAAGTACTGATTTATATAGGATAGTCAGGAAAGGCTTCTCTGAGAAGGTGACTGTTGAGAAGCATCCTGAACAATGTAAGAGAATGATGGCAGAGGGGATCCAAAGGTGTGATTATGCATGACATGTTTGAGAAAGATCAGGATGGGTACCAGTCATAAATACAGAGTAACAGAGCAGTATTCATGATTCAGATTTGTCTTTAGTGGTATGATGTTCTGGTTATTTGAAGGGTTATTTGCAAATAATCAACACTGCAATTATAATTCTGTGAATAATAGTGATCTTTGTGCCATAGCTATAATTGGTAAAGATTTTTTCCTATGTTTTGCAAATCTGTTGACATTTACTTTAATAACATGAAATTATGTTATATATTTTTTTCTTTCCATAGACAGCAATGGATCAACTTCATATGCACTTCACCCAAGCCATTCACAATACCGTGTTTCAAGTTGTTCTTGGTTATGTGGAACTATGTGCAGGAAACACAGATACAAAATTCCAAAAGCTGCAATATAAGGATCTCTGTACAGTATGTAGTAACTTAATTACTGTTGCTATGTCTCTTTTTTAGTTTTTAAATTCATATTCCATCTTTCTTAGCGCCTACTCTTTGAAGAAATAAAAACAAATATGTTTGCCAAAAGTTTTTTTTCGTTCCATATTATTCTTTTCCTCAGAGAAACTGGAAGATTCAGTCGCGCAAATGGTAAAGGTTGATGAGATGGTGCAGAGTTGTGGAGTGCGGTTGCTTCTAAATGGACTCTCTACCCTCTCATAGCTTCTTTTACCTTCTCTCTCAGGCTCTTAATGCTCTTCTATGATTGCATCCAAGGTGCTTCTAAGCAATCGTCTTTGCTAGTTTTCCGTGTACACTTGCAGTCTTTTTGTGTTTATAAGTGCTGTTCTGTCAGCATTTATAGCTAATTTTTCTTCTTCATTCTTTTTTTTTTTTTGTGAGGAAGATCAGCCCTGAGCTAACATCTATGTCAATCCTCCTCTTTTTGCTGAGGAAGACTGGCCCTGGGCAAACATCAGTGCCTATCTTCCTCCACTTTATATGGGACGCCGCCACAGCATGGCTTGACAAGTGGTACCTCGGTGCGTGCCCGGGATCCAAACCCGGGCCGCCAGCAGCGGAGTGCACGCACTTAACCACTATGCCACGGGGCCGGCCCCTCTTTTTCATTCTTAGAGAAACATAAGTCTGTAGATAATATAATCCACTGGTGAGAAGTGAACTTGTGTGGGCTCTGTTTTAGAGTTGGTCCTGCTGATGAATTAATGTAGAGTGTGAGGAAAAGAGAATGATGTACAACTGGGAGAATGGTGGTGTCATTTGCTTTTACAGGGATGACTGGTCTGCAGTGGAAAGTCATGAATTTTGTTTGATACGTATTAACAATCAAGTAGACTTGTTGAGGAGGTAGTTGGATAAAAGAACCCAAGGAGATCAGAGCTGAAGTTATAGATTTGGGAGTCATCAGCATCTAATTGTGTTTAAAGCCATGATACTGGACAAGAAGATTGGGGAAAAGAGTATAGATAAAGAAGACACAAGGGCCCTGGGCCTTCTGACATTCAGGGATTGTGAGGAGGAGAGACCAGGAGAAGAGTCTGAGAAAGAGTAGCTGGCTGGGTAGGAGGAAGACTAGGAGCTAGTGGTGTCACAACAGCCCACAGAAGAAAGTGTTTCAAGAAGAATTCACTGTAAACCTATCTCAGATGCTTCTGAGAGTCTGAATAAGGTGATATCACAAAATTGACCACTTGATTTGACAATATGGAAGTCCTTGTTGACCTTGGTCTCTTTAATTCTAGCCCAAGAATCTTCTGTCTCTCACTAGAGATTTTCTTGAGTTTTCTCTAATGTCATCTCAGAAAATAACCATTCTAGGAAGTAGATATCTATTCTCTACTGTAATTATGTCCAGGAATTAGTGTGAAATTAAGGTAATCTTCATTCTTCAGTGAGTTTATTGTCAAAAATGCAGGTTATATGTTCATTGGAAACTAGAGAAGTATTCTTACTTGAGCTACAACAAATATTCCAGAAGGATGTGACTGTATATGACAGGTTAAGAATTAAGTTAGTAATGACAATAGATGATTGTTAGTATAGCTAAAAATGTCTTTTTAAAATCGCTTCATAAATCATGAGGACTGTTTCACAAATTTTACAAGTATTGTGTGATATGGTTGCATAGTTATATTTTTAAATATCCAGTTTTAAGTACGGCCATCCTTTGATAAGTTTCAATGATTTTGATATGTGTTGGTTTTATTTTTTTATTCATATATTTTCTCAGGTTGAGAGTATATATTTTTAAATTAAATATCCAAACAATTAATTTTATTTTTTGATTCTATTAGTGTTACCATCACTAATAGATGATGCAGTCACTAACAGATGATGTAAATGGTAAAGAAATTTATTACAAGTTATTGATTTTTTCTGTTAAAGCAGAAAATAGCTTTTAATAATTAAAACAAACATTTTAAACAAATTAGGCTTTTGTATTTCAGTCTTCTTTACTTTGGTTAGATCTGGTGTATGTGTACGTGTATGTGTGTAGTGTATTTTGACCATTACACTTTCATATGCTTTTAAAAGTCAGACATGTTTGTGCTTATGCTTCTTGAGGAAGTCCTCTGTGCAGTTACGTAATACAAAGCTGAAAGTTGTATTTAGCTTATAAATTTTTGTAAACAAAAATTTATGCTTAAGGTTTTACCATAGCATTATTTGTGAAGTAGCTATGTATATTTCAATTATTAGATAACAAAGGGCTTACCTTCTTGATTTCATCTTGAGTAAATGCTTATTAAAATTACTCCCAAGAAACATCTGGTACTTCTTTATAAAATTATCTGTATATGTGTGATAGTAGGTGAGGTATATATAATTAAATTAAGGAAACAAGTGATTCATTGGTATACTAGAGCTTAGCCATAGAAAATATCCCCAAATACCTCCCGGCCCCACAGCACAGCAGGCACATATATTGTTATTCATCTAACACAGTTGTACAGTTCTGGTTTGTATTCAAGCTGTGCTAAAACATTTTGGTTTGAAGTGGAGAAAACTGGAGCAAATGCTAATGATGGCTTCATGGAGGAGTTTCTTTTGAGGAAAGGATTTAACAGAATTAGGTATGTAGCTTCTTTGTGTTGAAAGAACAAACTTAGAGGAGCAGAATAATGAGGTGAAGAATGTGATGCATTTTAAGGTGGCTCATTTTCTTTGGCACTATTCTTGATAAAAAATTAAGGAAGTTAAGGGACCAGCCTGGTGGCATAGTGGTTAAGTTCACGCACTCCCCTTCAGTGGCCTGGGGTTCGTGGATTTGGATTCGGGTGCGGACCTACACAGATGTTAGCAGACTGGCACAGATGTTAGCTCTGGGACAACCTTCCTCAAGCAAAAAGAGGAAGATTGGCAACAGATATTAGCTTAGGGCCAATCTTCCTCACACACACACAAAAAAAAATTAAGGAAGTTCAGAAATTACCCTAGACCTCTTAGAAGTATTTAAGTCAGTGCTGCTCCAGGTAGGTAGGGATCTGGACGTCTCTTTGAAACCTAACTAACTTTTATAATATTGAGTCATATTTGACATGTTTAAACCAGGTAAGATTAGGAAGAAATTATTTCTCATCAGATTTATTTGTTTAGTTAGTTTGATGAAAAGATGTGAACTTTTAGTAACTGATTTCTATAAATGAAGGTGGTTAGCTCAGGAGAGGAAAAATGGAGGGAACCTTTAGAAGTTTAATAAATAAGCTGATGAAAGGAAATTTAGATGTGTTCTGGTGAGGAAGGAATATCAAGTTTCTGGAATGGCACAACTCAGGCAAAGGAGATAATTTTTGAAGGAGCCTTGTGTTAGAATGTAAGGTTCTTAATTTTTCAGTATGTGGCAATTAGGAATCATTTTAGCCCTGATTAAAAGTAAATGATAGGGCTGACCTGGTGGCATAGTGGTTAAGTTTGTGTGCTCCACTTTGGAGGCCTGGGGTTTGTGGGTTCGGATCCTTGGCATGGACCTACACACTGCTCATCAAGCCATGCTCTGGCGGCGTCCCATGTACAAAATAGAGGAAGATTGGCACAGATGTTAGCTCAGCAACAATCTTCCTTAAGCAAAAAGAGAAGATTGGCAATAGATGTTAGCTCAGGGCCAATCTTACTCAGAAAAAAAAAAAAAGAGTAACTGATAATAATTATGGAGGAAGCACTAGTGCGAGAGCTTGTGTAACAATGGAGTGTCAGGTAAGAAAGAGGCAACAGAGCCCTCAGGAGGTATATCGAGGATGTTGATGGCAGATTTTGAAAGTGAGAAGAAAGAGCCAGGGACTTGGGCTGTTGGTTTTCTCTGTACAGTAGCAATATTTTGAAGGAATTCCTTAATCTTAGATAAAGTTTAAATACAAAATTAAAAAATGAAATAAATGAAATGGTACACTGATCAGAATTGAGAGAGGGATAAAGTTCTTATAAACAGGGCACAACTGTGTTTCCTTTTTTTTTTTTTTTTGAGGAAGATTGGCCCTGTGCTAACATCTGTTGCCAGTCTTCCTCTTTTTCTGTTTTCTCCCCAAAGCCCCAGTACATAGTTGTGTATCATAGTTGTAGAGTTGTAGCTCTTCTGTGTGGGACACCGTCTCAGCATGGCTTGATGAGTGGTGAGTAGGTCTGCGCCCAGGATCCGAACCAGCTAACCCTGGGCTGCCAGAACGTGTAACCGCTGCGCCACCGTGCTGGCCCCATAAGTATGTTTCCTTTAAATGGAAAGAGATTGGAAATGAAAAGAGAGAATCATCTGCTTACGCTTACTCATAGTATTTTTTTAAACCACTTGCAGATATCAGTCTGTTACTGAATGGGATAGAATGAAATTGAACTAATTTTTTTATATCCCTTTACAAAGAAATCTGTGGCAAAATTAGCGTTCTGTTCTTATTTACTCTGGTAAACAGAGAACTTCAAAGTTCTTAAGGCCAGCAGCATCCTGTCCTGTTGTGAAATTTTTGCCATTTGTGTCCTGTCACCATTGCTCTAAGTTTAAAAGTTTAGTTGGCTTTCAGCTTTTTGAAATCATTTTGCAATTGAATGTACTTATTTTTCTTTCTTTACTAAACTATGTTTTCTAAATGATTTGATTAGAAGCACAGTTTTTTTTTTTATTTTGCTGAGGAAGATTGGCCCTGAGCTAACATCTCTGCGTATCTTCCTCTATTTTGTATGTGGGACGCCTCCACAGCATGGCTTGATGAGTGGTGTAGGTCCACGCCCAGGATCCAAACCCGCAGACGTGGGCCACCAAAGCAGAGTGAACTGAACTTAACCACTATACCACCGGGCCAGCCTCCAGTTTTTATTTTTATAGTTTATCTTTCAGTCTGGTTTCCTTGTTTTTCTTGAATGTATTGGCTTACAGTTTTTAGATCAGTAATTTAGGTTCTTTTCAAAAATGTGTACAGGGCAGGCCCGGTGGCGTAGCGGTTAAGTGCATGCGCGCTGCTGTGGTGGCCCCAGGTTCAGATCCTGGGTGCGCACCAATGCACCGCTTGTCAAGCCATGCTGTGGTGGCATCCCATATAAAGTGGGGGAAGCTGGGCGTGGGTGTTAGCCCAGGGCCAGATTTCCTCAGCAAAAAGAGGAGGATTGGCAGATGTTATCTCAGGGCTGATCTTCCTCACACACACACACACAAAAAAAGTGTACATTATTTTGAAGTGCAAATAAATGACATACTTAGCAGCAAAATTTTCAAATAAGAATTAAACCTCAGGGCCGGCCCCGTGGCTTAGCAGTTAAGTGTGCGCGCTCCCCTGCTGGCGGCCCGGGTTTGGATCCCGGGCGCGCACCAGCGCACTGCTTCTCCGGCCATGCTGAGACCACGTCCCACGTACAGCAACTAGAGGGATTTGCAGCTGCGGCATGCAGCTGTCTGCTGGAGCTTTGGGGGAAAAGAAAGAAAGAAATAAAATTAAAAAAAAAAAAGAATTAAACGTCATTCGTTTCTGGAAAGGACCAATGTAAAGGGGCGTAGTGGTTGCTTTATTTACTTAAAAAATTAAACTTGTTTGCGATTGCATTTACATTTTGATGTACCCTGCATGTTTACACCAGTTTGTAGAGAGATTTAAAGACACCAAGTGGAAGCTTTTTATTTAGTGACCTTGTAGAAACTCTTTGTAGGTTATTTGAAAGTTTGTGAAGTATGCATCAGTTTAAAAAGAAAATCTTTTTTT
This sequence comes from Diceros bicornis minor, assembly GCF_020826845.1. Taxonomy (NCBI): domain Eukaryota; kingdom Metazoa; phylum Chordata; class Mammalia; order Perissodactyla; family Rhinocerotidae; genus Diceros; species Diceros bicornis. The sequence continues at coordinate 30,616,573 of NC_080742.1, forward strand.
ACAACATTTCTTTGGCAGGCTGATGGGTTTCCCTGGGGAGCTTATTTCAAGATGTTAATTAGGATGTTATTGATTAATTTTATGATAATAGAGCTGGCTAAGCTGGCTGAAGTTTTCCCAACCATTTTTTGCAGTTGTTCATTTCCAAATGATCTTAATGAGTTTTGAGTTCTGTTTTTGAAATGAACTTGATAATGTAGTAATACTTTGGGAAAAAGTGTAGTGTTTCTTTTAGAAAAAACTTTTTTAAATCATTTCAATATTTGTTTTCTCAGAAGTTGACACATCAGAGATGTTTAGTAGATGTTTGTTGAGTGAGTTGGATTGCCCTTTTGTCTCTAATTGGTGTGATCTTGACTTTTCAAATTTCGTCAAGTTAAGGAGGAGAGAAAACCAACACTGAGCATCTTCTCCGTGCCATGAACTGTAACAGGTGCTTTGTAAGCATACATCCTAGACAGACAAACTAAAGGCTAATGTTCCATTCTTCTAGGCTTTTAAATTTTCATTCTTATAAATAATATCTCTTGATATTAAATTGTAGTTCAATGTCAGTTTTTTTGAGTGTCAATAAATATCTTTAGTAAGATCTCTGTTGAAGATATAGTTTATTTTGATGTTCATATAAAAACCGAAAGACAAATTCCTTTTTTGAGTCAAAAACATGTTTCTGTTGCTAAATTCTCAGGGTGCTTTCTGTTGTGAAGAATTAATGTATTTTCTCTTATCAAATAGTGTGAGAATATACAGACTGTCTTTACCATAGATGATAAGCTGCCAGGAAGTTCAGAGCTAAATTTAATGTTCATGTGTAGTAACCATCTTTTTGGGTTCTCTATGGAATTAACTGCCTCTTTATCCTTTTTCTGTCTCTGACTTCTTAAATTAGTCTGTTACTTATATGTTATTACATCACTTACTATCTTTATAAACTTAGAATATAGATTATATAAGTAGTTGCTCAAATTAAGCAATTGTTATTATGCTATTTACTCTTAAAAATACTCATATTTTAAATTATACAACTAAAACATTAATTGTAGGAAAATACAGATAAGCAAAAAGAAGAAAATAAAAATTAATATTTTCTGCATGCAAAGCTGGTTCTTTTAATGTGTGTATAAGCAAATAACCTTTAAAAGTAGGGTTATGCTGTACACACAGTTTTATAACATTTTTTTCCATTTGCTATGTTATAAACAGTTTTCTATTTCAGTAAATATGCTACCCATAAAACTTTTAATGGCTTAACAGTATTTCACTGTAAGAGATCCTGTGGATTAATTAACCAGTTTTGTACTCTTAGATACTTGTTATTTCCAGCTTTTGTCATTATGGACAACACTGTAGTAGATATTCTTAAAGCTAAATCTTTGCACACGTCTTTAATTATTTCTTTAGGATAAATGATGAGAAATGAAATTCCATTGTCAAAGGCTTTGCATTTTTAAGCCTTTTGGTTCATATTTCCGAAATTGCCCTGTAGAAAGTGTGTTTCAATTTACAGTCCTCATCAGCAGTGTCTGCTTTTATCCCTTTTCCTGTACATATTAATGCTGATTTGTATTTAATAGCTTGATTGTTGGATACCAGAAGGTAGCATATCAAGAATAATTTATGTTGTTTATCACTCAGGCATATTTAGGATGTGAAAGAAATTAAACTGGGACATTTCATTGATTGTTGAGGTTAATTTGGTTGATTTGGTTGGATAGGGACCTTTCCTTTCTTACTGGAAGCTACAAATTTAAACATTTTGTCAGAGAGAGAAACCTTTTCTGCTGGAGGAATAATATTATTTACTTGAGTGCTTTATGAGGTCTGTTTTAGCATATTTAAGAATTTAGCTGTCAGATTTATTCTTAGCACATATATGTAGCACCCAGTTAATTTTCGTATATATGAATTGTATATTGATTTCTAAATATTTAAGATAAAGAGGTTTTGGTAATTTTTAAAATTCAAAACTTAATGATCAGAAGATAGGTAAGAAAAGTTTATCCATCTCTTCCATTTTCCCTGCCCTTTACTCTTGGATTGTCAAGAACTGTGAAGGGTCTGAAATTTTATTTTACTTGTAAACTAACAAGCTAGCCTGTTACTGTTTCGTGGATGCTGGTAGAAGACACAAGACTCCATTTCCTTAGCACTCGGACTTGCTAAGTGTAAACCCATTCCCTTGTCACTAGTCAGCTTTTGTTAATCAAGTAATCAGCTTGATTACTTGAAGTTCAGCTCAGCAAGGATAAATATGACTTTCAAGAGTTTATAACCTAGTAAGGTCACATTAATTATGATCAGAGGTAGAGTAAGAAATGTTTAAACAACATAAAGTATCAGTGAGGTCAACACAGTTCTTTAAGGGATCTAAGGAAGACAAAACTCGATCTTGTTAAGAGGAGGCTGCAACTTTTGAGTTGGGTCTTGGATTTCAACAGGCACAATGTATATGGCTGGGTCCAGGGATATAGGGAAACATCATGAACAATGGCATGAGAGGAAGAGAGCATAGGGCAGGTGAAAGGAACAGTAAGTTGCCCGGCTTGGTTTAACTGGAGTTCAATATGGTGATTTGGTTGTTTCTAATGTATCCTGGACTAATGAGTGCCTGTGGAGTGCCTGCTTTGGGCTGTAGTTATCTGGGTAACCAGCCTTCTCTCTCTTGGCTGGCAGCGGAGGGGTTTTTTAGTTACTTAAACCGGCTCAGGAGTGGGGAGTCCTCTTTGCTGCCATGTCTAAGAACCCTTAAAACTATCACTGTAATTTAAACTGCTGGGTGATTTTTTGTGTGTGTGGGGATTGGGGGTAAATGTTAAACAGTCAACCTATTTTTAGAGTGTGACACACAGCTGCCAGGAGAAACAAAAAATAAGTTACTGGTAGAAAGCCATTCTTGAAACCTGCCAAGAGACCCTGTTCTTAATGTGGTAGTGCTTTTACATTTAAATACTGCCCTTTTTTGGTGATAATCTCAGCATAGGGGTTCACAGCATTTTATCACTTGAAACTTTCAAAGATAAATTATATATTCTGATTACACATGTTTTGCTTGTTTTATAGTATTAAGCTATTTGATTAAGGCCATTTAATAGCAATTAGAAAAACTTGAGAATGGTATTAAAGGAGACCCTTTTGTCTATTTCACAATTTAGAGGGTGCTAGTTACTTAGTTCCAAGTTGGCATCGTTTATATCTTACATATTACGTATGTCTTTGTGTGTGCATACATATTTAGTATTAAGGATAAAATGCCTAGGAGATGAAAATGATTTTTTTCACATGATATATTTTTAAATAATGAATCCATTTTGGTACAAGGTAAGTTTTGCTATAGCATATGCACATTTTTATCTATGGAGAGTCATAGTTTTTAAAGCTTCAGGGAGACTCTAGGTTATTTGCTTTATCCCTTGTGGTTTAGATACCTGAAGTGATATGCTGGAGTTGTGACCAAGTAAGTGATAAGTTGGGCCCCAAGCCCAAACGTGTGCTATCCAGTCTGCTATACCGTGCACCTCTCTGGTTTCCAGTGGTTAGTAAGTACTTAAGATATTCATATTTTGTACAGCTTGGCCCTTACAGAAATAATTAGAGGTTGGAGAGATCTTGTAATTGCTTGGCCCAGCCACTTATTTAGGTCCAAAGTTCAGTCTCCCCAGAGATGTTTTTAGTTTCCTGGGCTTGGTGCTGTTTTGACCTGCAGCATATTTCCAGAATATAACAGTGGTCCTCCCCTGAGCTTCTAGTGATGTGAGCTCACAGTGCTGACAGCATTTATCTAAAGATACTGATAACCATTTGTTATTTTTTGAAATCCGTCTGTCAGTGTGTGTATGTGGTTGGGGCGAGGGGGATGGCAGCGCTGGAAGTTTGGATCTCTGTGAGGAACCAAAACATCTGTTCCTTTGATGTTTGTCAGGATGTGATTACAGGGCTAAATCAAAGTGAAACAAGAACAAAATAATGCTTTAAGGATACTCCTAAGAATTTGTATTTTGATGTTTTAATATAAAAATCATCTTCCTGAAATTTTTGTAGGTATTTGGTAATAGAAATTTCTGATGGATATAGAAGTAAATTAATAAGAATTAAAAGACTAAATCTGTCAGCTTCCTTACTACTTAACTTTGCACTTAAGCAACTTTGAAAAGATGACTTTTTTCATTGTGTGCTTCAAATTTGGAAAGGCTGCTTATATTCATTTCTGGATTTACACTGTTCTTTGAAAATGGCCTCTAGATTCTTATTAAACTTATTGTTTATAATTAAGGCTTAGATGTTGCTGGTTTCAATAAGCTAATTTCATCATTTTTATTTTGACCAGGTAGGTTGGTTGAGATGGTTAATAGTAGAAATGGAAGGTACCAAGTGTTACTCTTAGCTGGTAGTGATGAGATGGGAAATCAGATCTGTGGATTTTGTGAAAGTGTTAATCGAGGTTTGGTTAAGGACCCTATTTTGATGTTTGAATTGTGAAGCAAGTGGAAATGCTGTGTTGAGCTTTTTGTATTATAACATCCGGATTTGTGAATCTTCTCTAAATTCTTCTCCCTAGGATATTTGTTACCTTTAAGAATCACCAGAGTTACTATACATGTATGTTATCTCTACAGAGGTGGTGGATTTTTAAAAAATATTTTAGTTTACTTAAAATATTCCTTTCCTGCATTTTTTTTAGACATTTCTAAAATACTATGCTTTTTTTCTCTTCTTCCCTCACCTCACAACTTTCGCTGAATAAATTGATGCTACTAGCTTTCAGTCAAAGAATGGCAGTGGAAAATAGCTCTAGAATGCAGAGAAGTAGTTGATAATTAAATTTGTATTTCGCATATAGTCTTTAACAGAAAACTTGAAGACGTTATTTAGTTCTTTGGGGTGTCTCACTGTGTGAGTATTTTCTAAATTGATTAATTCAAGATTTTCATTGCTATTATTGGTATGTGATAAGAGCATAGAACTGGAATTACAATATGATGCTTCTCTGCCTTGGTATTCCTGGTCTTACAGGAAATGAAGCCCCCCTTAATTGGGACTTGAACTGAGTTGCAGTGTTAAGTATTTAGTAATCAGTGAATGGATTAAACCAATGATGAGGTAGGCAGGAATCTCTAACACTGTTTTATGAAAGGTGAAACTGAAATCCGGAGTGGTTTACTGTCTAAGGACGTGTGACTGGTAAGTTGTGAAACTGGTGCTGCTGGGACACACAGCTTCTAATTCCTCATCTAGGCCTCTTTCTATTATGCTCTGCCGTGTGAAGAAGAATTGGTGTCTGAGGGGAGGTTACATGTGCCATTAATTCAGAAACTCAGATTCTCTTCTTGGCCTGCCTTTTATTTTTTGGTTACTTACGCAGTTATTTGCTTTATTTGTTGGTTTCTTTGAATGTCTTTTGTTATATTCGGGGTTCATCCATGTCTATCTAATAAGATTCTCTATTTGAAATTTGGAGGTGATTTTTATAAGTTAATGAGAGAACACTAGTTGCAAATGATTTTAGTAATACTCTTTGTTAAAAGCGTGAGAAACATTTGTTGTTATGAGAGTTGACACCAGTTGGTTGCATGGTATAGTGGAAAGTGGTTTCTGGAGTCCAGTTTTAAAATGAAATGATTCTTTTAACCTATTGCCAGTGTAGTCTTCAAGTACGGAGATTAACACAACTGGGCTTAAATGTATTGAAAACAGTATTTTTTATCTATCCCACCTTGCCTTTTTTTATTAAACTATTTACAGTATATGTATTTAGTACAATGAATCTCTACATTTGTTTCTATTTTAGAATATAAATTTAGGCAAAACCCATCTTGTTATCTGGTGCTCCGTATATCATAGTCTTACGTTTGCACATATGAACATATTTAAAGATAATGAAATTTGGATTCTTTTGGGAGACTTTTAGGAATGTGCGGTGATTTAGCTAGATCTGTGAATTATTTACAAACTTGAATCAGTTTGGTGAGAAAAAGCTTGCTATAACTTCACTAAATAATTTCAACTTTTTTTGAAAAAAGTTTCACATATACATCCCTGTGTTTATATCTTATCCAAACTTATTAAATTTTGGCCAATTATCAAGAGGTATCATAGTAAAGAACCTCCTTTTCCTCAAATAAATAGGCGAATAATTTGGCTAGACAGTGGTTGGGTGGAGAATAGAAGGAAGTAGTTCTAAGTTTCAATTTTCTGGTTTGTTAAACTGTGACAAGTATAATAAAAATTAATTGGTGGACTATACACAATTATTTGTATATTCATAATTTTTCTTTGGGAAAAAATATGATTAACAGTCTGTTTTATCTATCAGAAAGAATGTTGGGCCATAATTAGGTTAAATTTATTTGCGTAATGTAAATATAAATTTATGCAAAGTTGAGTTTATGAAAATTAAAAAAATTGACTTGTAGAAGAGTACCTTTCTTCAGTGAATGACTGCTGAGTTGCAGCCTAGAACGTTTCTGTGATTTTTGCTTTTCTTTGCCCTCTACTTTTAGCTTTTTCCTGACCTTGCACATCACTATCGGTTTTCGTTACATGTGTGTGGTATAAGAGATCTGTCAGGTGTAATGATGTGGTAAAAATAAACCAAGGAAAAAAATCAAGGCTAGTTCATTGTAGAGGTAGTAATTACAAAAGTAAACCTAAAAAATTACCTTAAATCATGGCATAACCATGCAAAAATATTTTATATTGATCTCTGCAAGACATGTGTAAATCTGGATAGCCATTCTAATTCTTCTATAAATAGGTACCTAAAGCCAATTTGGTACACCCAGAGAAGTTTATCTCCCTCCTGCATTCCTTCCATTTCATCCCCCACTCACCTCTTATAGATAACTAACTTTAGTGTTTTCTTGTTTATCTTCCCTGTCTTTATTTTTTGATGATAAGCAGATATATTCATTATTTTTTTCTATTTCTTATGACATATATATAATTTAAAACAGAAAATTTTTCTCATAGATATATCATATGAAAGGGAAAATTTTTTTTAATTTAAAAATTTACAAAATGCATATGTCTGCTTATTATTTTTCACAGTTGCATACTGCTCTGTTGTGTGTATGAACAATGATTTGTTCAACCAATCTCCTGTGTTTGGACATTTAGATAGATTCCAGTATTTCACAATTACAAATAATCCTTCAGTGAATAACCTTGTGCATATGTATTTTCACATTGTTTGAGATATATCTTCAGGATAAATTCCTAGAAGTCGGATTGCTGGCTCAAAGGGAAAATATACATGTAGTTTTGTTAAACAATGCCAAATTCCCCTCCACAGGGTTGTATCATTTTGCGTTCTCACTAGCAATGTATGAGAGTGCCTGTTTTTTCCACAGTCTTGCCAACAGAGTATATATATGGTATAAGAGATAAACAAAGCTGGACACTAATTAAAGTGTTACGGACAGATTTTAATCAGTAATATACTGTTGCATTAGGGAAAAGAATCCAGCCTGAGCTGAACTCAACGTCTATTTGTACAGAGGTGATGGGCCATTTTAAAGGGAGAATAAGGGAATAAGGAGGGGGAGGAGCAGGTTCTCAGTAGATTCAGGGAAGTGAAAAATTACAAAAAGCAGGAAGAGGGGTGGAGATTGGTCCACGTGAAACCCATCTGGGTTTGCTAACTGGAGCTTACTGATGTTAGGCTCCTCCCACCTTCTCCCTCAGAGGCCGACAGACAGGTGCCCTACCTTCAGGCCTTGGCTGGAACAAACAGTAAATTCTCTTGGCAGCCTTGAGTTTTCTCAGGCAGGCACTCTAAGGCAAGATAGGGTCATCCCAGGGATGTGGCCTTGAGCTGTTAGAAACTACATTAGTGTTTTGTTCAAGTCTTTATAGGCCAAGATTGAGGCCTAGTGAAGAAGAGGGCTCAGAGGAGCCTGGCTCGAGTTTGGTCAAGGAAAGAATCTTTGTTAATGGTCAGCTTTAAATTTTCACTGATCTGATGGGTGAGAATTTGTATCTTATTGTAGTTTTAATTTACATTTGCCCTATTATGAGTGAAATTGGATGTGTTTTCATATGTTCAGAGGCCATTTTTATATCTTTATTTGTGAAGTGTGTTTATGTTTTCTTCCTCTCTTTCTATAGGATTTTTTGGTCTTTTTCCCCCAAACTTTTAAGAGTTCTTAATAAATATAGGATTTAAACTCTTTATTGTGACGTATGTTTGAATATTTTTTCAAGTTTGTCATTTGTCTTTTGACTTTGCTTATGGTGTTGTGTGTTTTTTTGCCATGCAAATTCTTTTTTTTATTTTTATGTAGTAAAATTGATCAAATTTTACTTTTATTACTTCGAATTTTGAGTCATAATTAGAAAGCCTTTCCCTATATCAAGGTGAGAAATGAATTAAGTCATGTTTTCTTCTAGTGCTAGTATACCTTTATTTTTTACGTTTAGATCTCTTATCCATTTGGAGTTTATGCTTGTGTATGGTGTGAGGAGTGGGTCTAATTTTGTCTTTTTCCAACTGACTATCTAGTTGTCCCCGCACAATTTATGAAAAAGACTATCTTCACCTAAGTGATCTGAGCTGCCATCTTTATCATTCACCATATTTTTATCTGAGGTGTGATCTATTTCTGGACTTTTTTATTGCTATCTCAGTAAATTCATAAATTAACTTAGGGAGAACTGACATCTTGATGATATTGAGACATCCTGAGAATAAGGCGTATCTTTCCATTTGTTCAAGTCTACTTTTGTGTCTTTCAGTTTTCTTCTTAGAGTTTTGGATCATTTTTTGTTAAGTTTATTCCTAAAAATTTACTCTTTTTGTTGTTATTATAAATGGAGGTTTCTCATTCAGTATATCTTCTAAATGATTGTTATTTATGTATATGAATACTATTATTCTTTGCATGTTACCTTCATAACCTGCGACCTTGCTCAATTCTTTTATTGTTTTGAGTTAGTTTTATCATTGATTCTCTAGGAATTATATTCTAGGTATATTATTATGTCATTTGCAGATAGAAGTAGGTTTTTTTCTTCTTTTTCTATTCTTTTGCTTCTTATTGTTTTCTCTAGTCTAATTGCATTGGCGAGTACCTCCAGAACATTGTTAAATAATAGTGGAGATAGTGGGCATCCTTGTCTTGTTCCTGGCCACAGTGGGTATGCCTTAAAGTTTCGTCATCTTGAGGAAATATCCATCCATTTTATTTTCTCATGAGTTATATTAGGAATAGCTGTTGAATTTTGTCAAAGGGTTTTTTTTCAGCATCTGTGGGGATAATCATTTAGTTTGTCTCCTTAGACCTATTAATATGGCTGATTATATTAATAGATTTGATAAGATTTAACCATCCTACCATTCTTGGCATAAACCCCACTTGGGCAATCTGATTCCAGAGCTTAACAACTCCTTTATTTTACTACTTCCTAGTTGACTTTCAGAGATTTGACATGCTTACACAAAAGTGTACTGAGTTAATTACAAAAGTGTAATAAATAAAAATACAAGTTAGGGGCTGGCCCGGTGGCGCAAGGGGTTAAGTGCACGCGCTCTGCTGCAGCGGCCCAGGGTTCTCCGGTTTGGATCTCGGGCGCGCACCGATGCACTGCTTGGTAAACCATGCTGTGGCGGCATCCCGTATAAAGTAGAGGAAGATGGGCACAGGTGTTAGCCCAGGGCCAGTCTTCCTCAGCGAAAAAAAAAAAGAGGCGGATTGGCATTGGATGTTACCTCAGGGCTGGTCCTCCTCACACACACACACAAAAATAAATAAATAAAAATACAAGTTAGTGTTTTTATTAATTGCTTGATAAATGTTTAGTAAATGAGGAGTGTAGAGAAGGGAGAGATTATCATGGAGAAAAAAAACTTTTTGAGGGAGAGAGGATTACTACCAACTATGATATCCTGAGCATCAATCACACCATAGCTATACTTGCTGTATATTTCTTATTTCTACCAGCTGTTTAGCTTGGAGGGCTTACACCAGAGTCATAGTAGCCTTTCAGTGTTTTATCAGCATGATCAGTTGTGGTGGATTGATTACAGGCTGAAGAAATGCTGGGAAATGTCAAATGATGGAGCCATTGCTCCGTTATGACAGATAGAAAGCCTGTAAAATAGAATGGAGCCGTCACTCTACCTGCAGAAAAAAAGGGGAGAATGACAAAATGATAGTTTTTACAAAAGATAGAGGGGGAAAAATCCATGCATTTCCTTTAGGGAGGAGATTTGGTACCACATATTGTTTCATAGCCGTGTTATGTAAAACATTGTTTTCAAGTATTATTGTCAAATATGGGTTGTGTAATTCCATGTGATTTAAAGAATTTAGAGATTGTCAAAGGTACTTAATTTACGCAAATGAAATGATTGAATTCTAAATATGACCTCCTTTTCGCTCGTGTGACTTAGGTCCAAGGATGAATACAAAGCTGCGTTTGCATGCTAAGAAGCACATCTTTTGGGGAAGTTTGCACTGCTGTTTATGAGAACACTTGCCAATTTAGTAGTATATGGATTCGTAGTATCATTTGATTCGTAGTATATGGACCGATATTCCTGATGAATACTAAAAAGCCATATTGAAATGGGAATTACTTGAACAAAATTTTCTTGCCATTGAACTTTCTCTTTAGATACATCAGTGGAAGAAATTTTCTTAATTATCTCTAATTCTTGAATGAATTTGATTAATAACATAACATTTTATTTTGGTTAACTTTAAGTGTTAAAGTAAACATGATAATTTGAAAATTGGCTCTTCCCATTTTCTTCAGCATGTTACACCAGACAGCTATATTCCATGCCTTGCTGATCTGTGCAAAGCTCTGTGGGAAGTTATGCTCAGCTATTACAGGACTATGGAATGGCACGAGAAGCATGACAACGAGGACACTACTTCTGCTTCTGGTAAGAAATTACTTTGATTTGATTTTAAAAACTGAGCTATAAATTTATATACTATATATTTATAAATACCTGTTCATCGTGGTGAAGCTTGCTTTTTGTTTCAGGCTAATAGTTTACATGTGTTATATGTGTACGTACATATATTTACATGTATATATTTTCATTGGGGTATAGAGTCATACTTAAAACTTGCTTTGAGCCTTATATACTTAGTCCTCTTTGCTAAAATCCCTTGACCCTAATCTGTATATTTTAAGAATATTCTGGACTCTGATTAGTCTAGCAATCAGCTGATAATATCTAGGACTCTAAAAAGTCATTTGTTCACCTGAAATTATTCCTTTCATCTTCACATTAAGGAATAAAATTGTAGGAATCAGTAATTTGAAACTTATTCTTCACAGAACTTCATAAAGTTGAAAGGGTCTCTAGAGTTCATCTCCTGTGGCTCTAAAGTAATACTACTGGTATCCTAATACTTCATCATTCCAGAACAAAATTCCAAAGCTATAATTCAGGTGCACTGCCCTGAGCTGCTGGGTCCCTAATAGCCAGACCAGAGAGATAATAAGGCTTATGTTGTAGGAGTGGTCAGAGGTACGTTAGGCATATATCTGGGGCCTGGCCTATGCAAGGGCCTTTTGCTGGTTACCAGTGGACACCCTGCCAGCCTAAGATGAGATAATATCCTTAGCTGTTCCACATAGTTTATTCGCACAAAGGCATACTCTTTTAAATATAAATGTATGTGTGTATTCAGTTGCTTTTGTGGGAGACTTGTTTTGAGGCAGGTCATTGATCTTACCTGTTGACCTGGACGTTGTTAAATTATTTATCTGGAATAGATACAACTGTTCTGGATCTTTAAAAATATAATATATGCATCATTACTTCACTGCATGAGCAGTTCTGCCATCTGTACTTTTATTAACATGCATATTAATTGATAATTGGTTAATTGGTCTTGTAATGCCCTGGCAGTAGGCAGGCAGTATATAGGTCATTGAGCACTGGGTCTCTGGGATCACACTACCCAAGTTGGAATTCCAGCTCCAGTCACACATGAGCTGAGTGGTCTTAGGTGTAAAGTCCTTAACATTTCAGGTCTGAGTTTATATATCTTATCAAATGGGTTTAATCCTAATACCTATTTTTTGACATTGTTTTGGTTGTATAAATATTGAACATATTTTCTATATTTTACATGGGTTTACAATATATGCAAGTCCAAATGTAATTTTTTGGAAAGCAAAAACATTCTGAAGCAGCAAATCTAAAAACGTATACCATTTTTCATTTTCAGAAGGGAATAATATGATTAGTACCGAAGAAACTAATTTTGATCGTGGCTACATAAAAAAGAAATTAGAACATGGACTTACACGAATATGGCAGGTTTGGTTTTTTAAAATTATTTTTTTACAAAAGAATAGAAACCATGTCAAAGTTGTTTTAGAAATTATATTTAAATTTTCTGTATTTATTTGTATTCCTTGAAGATTTAATCATATGTTAGTTTTTCTTTGGAATAAGTCTATCATTTAATTTATATAATTTAGTTGACAGTTATATTTGTCTACAAGTGGCAGTAGAAGAAATCTCTTAATTTGAAAATCTCCAGTGGAAATACTCATATATTCCTTGATTACATTTTTGCTTTTAGTGTCCTAGCAAATTTATGCTTTTCTAAAGAAATTGTTTTCTTATTGAGATGCTCTTTATTTTTATTTCATTTATTTGTATCTTCTTTTCTTTTTCTATTAATTTTAGGAAGAGGATAACTAAATAGATGACATACTTAGGTTGGAATCTAGTATAGAATGAAGAATTTTTTCTAAGCCAATGATTTTTGTGCCTTGAAGGAAGCTTACGTGTTGATTGACTGAATGTATCTTCTTTTTTTTTTTTTTTTTTGAGGAAGATCAGCCCTGAGCTAACATCCATGCTAATCCTTCTCTTTGCTGAGGAAGACTGGCTCTGAGCTAACATCTATTGCCAATCTTCCTCCATTTTTTTCCCCTAAGCCCCAGCAGATAGTTGTATGTCATAGTTGCACGTCCTTCTAGTTGGTGTATGTGGGACGCGGCCTCAGCATGGCCGGAAAAGCGGTGCATCGGTGCGCGCCCGGATCCGTGCGCGGATCCGAACCCGGGCCACCAGTAGTGGAGCGCACGCACTTAACTCCTAAGCCATGGGGCCGGCCCTGAATGTATCTTCTTTTCTTTTGCGGTTTAATAGCTCAATTGTTATCAGATAATTAAATTTGCTAATTTGTTAAAATTTGTTACTTTCTACATACAAGTGTAATTTCTTTTAAGATAACTCTTTTTTGCTTTTTTGGGACTTCTTCCAAGCTTAGAAGACTATAGACCCTTTGACCATTTTTGGTCTTTTAAAATGTATTTTTGATTTTTCTAATGAGGCTGATTTTTAATTTGACAATCTTTTTCAGAATTTCTTTTGAAAAAAATTGTTTAGGAATATATATAATGAAAACATAACTGCAAATTTCCTCAAGAATGACTTAGCAGTTATAATTTAGTGGTCTTCTAACTTTTGATAATTTTATATTTAATATGCTATTTGGATTTATACTTTAATATTTAAAATATATTTATGTGATAGTTATAAGAGGTTTGGCTTCTATATTTTCTGATATGACCATATTAAACTAATTTTTAGTTTTCCATTAATTGTGAGTTTGGGCTGACTTTTTTCTGAATATTATGTATAATGTAAAGGGAAATCTCATACTTGTTGATTGGATATGAGTTGTTTCTGATTTAGTCTCCTAATAGACTCTAATTGTACTTAGTTGAAATTGTAGAATCCATGGTAGAATTTCTGGTAATTCAATGTCTTTTGAAATTTTGACCAGCGTTTTATATAGCTAGTTTCCATTCAGTCTGGCAACCTGCTGTCATTCCTGATATAAGAAAATCTATTAAATATAAGGTGTGGTAAAACTATTCTCCTTTAAGCATTTGGCCAGTTTAATGAAAGTCATCATGCTTTTGAGTATAGATTATTTTGTTTTAGGTTTCAAGCCTTAGAATATCTTCATCTTCACCACTTCCAAGTCTCTTTTGTACCCCCAATATCAGTTCTCAACCAGTTCTAAAACAGGACTGTGCATACTTTAGGAACTCATTGAGTGTTTGTTAAATTGAAATTACCAGGCTCCTAAACTGAAAAAAGCAAGAGCTCTAAAAAAACAAATGGTTTTTGGTAACACATTTAGCTGCTAAAACCTGACATGAATTGAATTCATTTGGTAGCAGAACCTGACCAGTGTTGTCATTAGGCTTGTTATATTAATTATTTATCCTAAAGTGAACATTCATATGTTGCAGGAATATTAATGTGTTTTATTTTGGGATACTGCCCTAGACCCCACTGGGAGTGTTATATAATGTATGCTATCCGTACCATAATACATTTCCAACATCTGAAATCCCAAATTCCGAAGCACAAGTGAGCATGTGACAATTTATAGACATTTATCATAAATTTGTTAGTTGTAGAGATAGTGATAAATGATGATTGAAAAGCATAAGAAGATATTTAACCTCTCTGACATAAAACTAAAATCATAATCACCTTGATTATTGAGATGAAAAGTTTTTAGAATATTGTGGCAAATTTTCCATGTATTTTGACTCAACCAGAATCTTAAAGGAAAAAGGCTGTATCAATCATACTGTGTGGCAGACACTGTTCGTGGATTTGAGAACACGGTGGGGAACCCATGGTCCTTGACTTCATGGAGCTTACACATCCAACCATATGACAGTCTTGGTCTTCCAAGATTTTCCTCTTTAAATATTTGATATGTGAGAAAATACATTTAAAAAATGCTTATATTAATTTCTTTTTATTGTAGAGAATTACGGTTGCAGTATTTCTACTTATTGTGAATTTGAGACTTTTTTTACATCCTAGTATGCCCACCCACTTTTAAAATTCTTCCTTGGGCATTTGAAAAATGACCATGTATTTTCTTTTTTTGTGTTGGGAATTAGGTTCTATATCTATATTAAAACAAGCTTATTATTAATTGTATTATTCTAATCTATATCCTTATTTGTCTTTTGTTTTCTTGGTCTGTGCAGTTCTGAGGGAAGAGGTTTAATCTTCCAGACGATTGTAGTTTTGTCAGGTTTTTCTTTTGTTTGTAACAGCTTTTGCTTTCTGTACTTGGATGCTATGTTTATTGATGCACTGCTAATAACCATTTTACTTAGCTTCTTTGTTTGTAATTCCCTTCATTAATTTTTAAAAAATAGCTCTTTGTCTTGAGGCATTTTGCCATGAATTCTAGTTTGCTTTATTATTACCATTGCTGTATTTAGTTTGTTTGTATTTTCCTGATAAATCTTTTTTTTTTTTTGTAAGGAAGATTGTCTCTGAGCTAACATCTGTACCAGTCTTCCTCTATTTGGTATATGGGAGGCCAGCACAGCATGGCTTGATGAGTGGTGTGTAGGTCTGTGCTGGGATCCAAACCCATGAGCCCCAGGCTGCTGAAGCGGAGCGTGTGAACTCAACTGCTATGCCACCAGGCTGACCCTTCCTGATAAATCTTTGAGCATCCCATTATTTTAAATGTTTTTGTGTCATATTTTAGTTATATTTCCTATAAATGTAAGAAAAAATTTTTTTTCCGAGGGAGACTTTATCTTTTAATAAGGCAATTGAATCTGTTCATATTTTTATTAGTGTTTTAATTCATACTTCTTTAATTGTTAGAGAAGTAGAATATTTAAAAATCTATTAATTATTGATTTGTGAATTAATTGCTCATGTTTTATGCTCAGAGGTTCTAAATGCTTTATATGATAATGAGCAATCCTTTGCATATTGTTTGTCTATTTTCACTTATTTTGTATTTTCTATATGCCGATGGTTAACATTTTTATGAGGTCAAACTATTGACTTTTGTGACTTATGTTCCACTTATTCTTAAAATGTTCTTTCCTATGTAAAGCTCAGATCAATATTCATGTAGTAATTGTAAATATTTATCTAACTCTATATTAATTGCTATGTCCCTAATACCTAGTGTACTGCCTCGAACACTTAATAGGTACTCAGAAAATATTTTTGCCTTATTGAATTGGTTTTTAATCGCTTGAAAACATACAAAAACAGGTTTATTTAATTTGTTTTGTATTTCTTTTGATATATGATGTAAAGAGAGGATTTTTTCCCCCCAAATCTAGTCATTTTTCCCTTCACTACTTTCCGGATAAATTTTTTTCTTCCCTCTTTATGTGTGACGCCTCCTTGTAGCAAGATACGGGGAAAAGAGGAGACTTTGAAGGCAGATAGACCTGGATTCAAGTCTGAGCTTTGTCATTCACTGGGCATGTGAACTTATGCAATTACTTGATCTCTTTTCAGTTTTTCTTCTGTTAGGGAGATAATAAATGCCTGTTCAACAGAGTTGTTTTAGGATTAAAGATAATATGTAAAGTTCTTAACATAATGCTTGACAAAAAGTAAATAATCAGAAAACAGTAATTTTTACTGCTGTTTATTAAGCTCTCGTATGTATGTTAGCACTATTTTTCTGTTACTTATCCTTTCTCATTGATTGTATATTGTTAGCATTTTTTTAATAGTTTTTAATATGTGTAATACAGGTAGGAGAAGTCCTCCAACATGACTCATAACTTTTATTCCATCTTTTCAAAGCTTTATTTTTTAAAAAGAGGTGCATTACTTATTTATTATTTCTGGTGAATTTTAGAATAATTGTTCAGAAGAAAAGTTTTTTTTGTGTGATTTTGGTTAGAATTTTATTGAACCTCTACA
The DNA here is from genome assembly GCF_020826845.1 of Diceros bicornis minor. Taxonomy (NCBI): domain Eukaryota; kingdom Metazoa; phylum Chordata; class Mammalia; order Perissodactyla; family Rhinocerotidae; genus Diceros; species Diceros bicornis. The sequence continues at coordinate 30,633,275 of NC_080742.1, forward strand.
TTAATTTGGAAAAATTGATATCTTTATACTATTTACTCACCCATCTAGTACCTTGACTCAATGTATTGAAATTCATTTTGTATCCCATTAGAGTCGTTTGTATTTTCTTATAGGTCTGATATTTCTTATTAAAATTATTCCTAAGTATATTGTATTTTTAACATTTATTTTAAATGGAATCTCTCCATTTTAAGGTGCTACAGCAGGTATACATGAAAACTATTAATTTTTATATATTATACATAATCACTTCACATAGTTACCTTGTTAATTCTAATTATTTTTGAATTATTTTGGAGTTTCTAGCCTACCAAGCCAAGCATAAATAATGATGATTTTTATCTTCATATCCAGTATGAGGATACAATTCTTATCTTGCACTTATCTTGTGTGTGTGTGTGTGTGTGTGTGTATTAATAGTGATGATATGTCCATTACTATTTTTGTATCTGATGTTCATGGAATTTTCTCTATGATGTCACCCTAAGGATGTTGGCTATTGGCCTACATAGATATTCTTTATCAAGTTAAGAAGGTATATATTCCTGTCTCATTTTAATGTGTAACTATAGAATAAATAGGTCTGAGAACTTATTTTCTATATTTTGTGTTTACTTAAAATATTTTTTGTTGTTGTTTTACAGGATGTTCAGCTAAAAGTAAAAACCTACTTGCTTGGAACTGATTTGTCTATATTCAAATATGATGATTTCATCTTTGTTTTGGATATAATCAGCAGGTAGTGTTTGAGAGCTTGTCTTATTCTTTACTTTGATTCATTCAACCATTATAATGAAAGAAATCATGAATCAGTGAGTTACCATGTATAACTTCTTCATGGATTTGAAGATAATTGAACATTCATAATCTAATTTCTGATGGGTTTGTATGTTAGTGTGTTTAAATATTTCTGCCCTTCATATGTTTGTAAACCATAATGGATTTTTGATCTTTAGAATCTTCAAACATCCAAATTTTTGTTTTATCTTTGAAGAGGTGACTTGGACTTCTCTTTTTCTATAATAAAGATATTGCTGAAATTTATATAAATCTTTTTATCCAATTAGGTTGATGCAAGTTGGAGAAGAATTTTGTGGTAGCAAATCTGAAGTTTTGCAAGAGTCTATTAGAAAGCAAAGTGTCAATTATTTTAAAAACTACCATAGGTAAGAACTCTAATAAAATAATAGACTTATTTCTAATGCTTAACCTTATAGTATTAACTGATTTAAAATAATTATTTTTGAATTTGAAAGAATATCTTTATAGCTCTTTTTAGGATGGTGAAGGATTTTTTACCAAAAATATCATCAAATATTCTCATTAAGTATTTATTGTAAATTTTAATATATTCTGTGTCTTAAGGGGCTCAAAATATTAAATTAAATATTGAACTGATTTCTTTATGAGTGAAAGATGATTATTACATCAGGGTTCACCAAAAGAATTGGGCCACTATTCAATGCCTGCATATATGGTATGAGCTAGTAAGGAAGTTAAGTCAGTAGAGGCAGCACTCAGTGAAGGGTGCTTGAAAGCATCTGCCTTTTAGGAATTAAAAGTCTGCTAGAGAAGAGGGCATGGTATTTGGCATCTAGCTATAAAGCCAAGATTAGGTACTACATTGCTTTGCAAAATAATCACTACTAACTTTAGAAAGGGTGACTAGTAATGGTTTTGGCAATGGAAGAAGGTGGAAGAGATGTTCATATAGCCATGTGATTATATGCTTTAAGCAGCATTAAGTTGAGGGAACTAACATTTATTAGACCTTTCTTGATATAAGCTGGACCCTGTGCTATATCCCTTATATACGTTTGATCATTTGAAATGGGTTATATCTTACTTTTTAGTTTGAATTTTACTTTTAAAAATTAAGTTTGGATTTTGTTGTTCTTATTTGATGCCAGGGAGAGTCAGGATTTGAAATTCTGCTTTCTCTCCTTGTTTGGAGTCAACACCTGGTCACAGTGATATGTGCTGTGTCACAAGAGAGATTACTGGACATCAAACCATTGATTAATGAGTTATTAAATATATTTAAGCACAAGTTTTCTGTCTTAATTGTAAACTATTAAATATTTGTTTTGAAAGATTTAAATTGATCCTGTACCCAAGCAGAGCCTTTGAGTTTTATAATTGAATGAAGAGAATGTTTAAAAAAATTTTTAAAAAAGTTTTAATTGCTTAAACCTTAGGAAAATGTCACATGAAACCCTAACACTGTCTTTATTTATGACTTCCTTTTCTATTGAAACTTAAGTCCTGCTAAGACAGAAGGCCTGGCCTATACACATTGCTTACAAAGGGAGAGGGGCCTTTTAATCACAAATGGGAAAGGATAAGGAACTATGAAAAGGAACCAGAAGCCTCCCTTACACTGTCAGAAAGACGTGCCAGAGGCCCATTTTCCAAAGATTGTTTATATCCAACAAGATGAATGGGAGACCTCTTGGTGTTCTAGTGATTTGCAAGATGTGTGCAATGCAAAAACGCTGATTTATTTAATGGTCTCCATTCTGCATTCTCCTTTACTTATTGTTAACATGTGTCTGTCGTCTGTGGCAGTCAGGCATGGGCATTTCTAAACTTTGACCATGATGGAGATTCCTCACAAAAGGACACCGTGGTGAAATTAGAGAATGTAGAAAAGAATTATTAAATGTTTCCAAAACACTCAACATTTTAATGGACTTCTCTTACAAACATTTATGGAATATGTTTCCCATTGAAGAGGCTGTGTTGTATTGTTAGAAGGAGAGCTGGACTGGGAGATAGTAGACTTGGGTTTTTGTCCCATTTTTTGCTGCTTGCCAGCTCTCTGACATTGAACAAATCATTTAACCCCTCTGGGCTATGGTTCTATCAACTGTAAAATAAGGTGGCTAGACTAAAAGGTCTCTCTAAGTGTTGCCTGCAGATCTTGCCCTTTTTTCTTGCTGTATTGTATATTGTAAAAATTGGAATAGGTTAAAAAGTAAAGGTTTAAATTTTTTTAGTATTCTTCTCTTTCCCCAGTGTTTAAACCAGTCTGGCTAATATACTTTAACTCACCAACAGCTGCCATTTGGAAAATTATAATGAAAGTCACTTGGTAAAGTTGGTGCCAACCATCAACGTGTTCTGAAGTACATCTGTTTCTTTGTAAAGCAAGATAAACTTGACAGACGGTTTAGAAATGATGCCAATGTACATGTATTGAACTGACAAAAGTCATTACATTGGCCAGTGATAAATCTAAATCTGCTAAATTACAATTTACTATCTCACGAAACCCTACCATGTAAATACGAAAAACAGTATGAAACATAGTGAAATATAGATCGTGTGTTTTAATTTTGTTAATAAAAGTGTTTAAATATGCCTACAGTTTGTTTCATGGTTGTCTGCTGTCAAATAGAGCTCTTGACAATGAAGAAATTCTTGAACCAAGTTATTCTGACTTGGAGTCTATTTAGGCTATTGGTTTGAAGATACAGGCATAATAAAAAGGTGAAAATAGAAGCATTTTACTCTTTAGTGGAACATCTGTTTATAAACTGTACTCATGTTGCTTGTGGTAGCTGTATTAAAGTATGTATGCCATTGTCTTTTTCCAGGGAAAAATTGTATGAGCATGTGAGGTAACACAGTCTCTATCAATATGAATTCTTATCTTTCAATTATATAAGTTTTATTCCCCTAAATTTCTTTATGTTCAAGTTCTAAGTTTGTATACACCCAAAGCTATTGTTCTTCTGCCAGATGTTGCAGAATTCCCAAAAGCACAAATAATCTAAACAGTAATGACATAGAAATTATGTAGCAATGTATAATTGCCAAAACAGTCTATTTAACAAGCACATTTTATTTTTAATTACAGTCATGTGCCGCATAATGATGTTTTGACCAACAACAGACTGCATAAACAACGGTGGTCCCATAAGATTAGTACTATATAGCCTAGATATGTAGTAGGCTGTACCATCTAGGTTTGTGTAATTACACTCTATGATGTTCGCATAATGACGAAATTGCCTAACAACTTGTTTCTCAGAACGTTATCCCTATCATTAAGTGACGCATGACTCTACGTTAATAATCAGAGCTTATAAAATGTTGTCAGGGATCCTAAAGGTGGATTGACTGATGTTAGAAGAGGGGAGGGGTCACCTGTCCTTTTAGGGAGAAGAACTTTCCCCTTGCTTGAGTCATAAAGGTTTGTTCTTTAAGTATCTTTAAAATGTGTGTTTCTAGGATCAAGTTTATCATCCATATACTTATCTTTGTTTTCTGTGTAGACCAAATGATTTAATCATCTCTTCTTTTTTGAATATTGAGTCTGATATCCTCTAGAATTGACTTACTTATTCCACAATATTCCACAACCTCCCTCCTCACCCCAGTATAATCTCTGTCAAATAAGCTGTTTTGGTTGAGGCTTCAGAGCAAGTGGTAAATAAGTTATCAATAGTTTTAGTTGTTTTATAGTAGATTTCAGAAAGAGATGTTTTTTTGTGTGTGTGTCTGGGAGATTGGCCCTGAGCTAACATCTGCGCCAGTCTTCCTCTGTTTTATCTGTGGGATGCCGCCACAGCATGGCTTGATGAGCAGCGTGTAGGTCCGTACCTGGGATGCAAACCAGTGAACCCTAGGCCACTGAAGCGGAGCATGCAAACTTAACCACTATGCCACTGGGCTGGCCCCAGAAAGAGATTTTTTTCTTAAGGAAAAAAGCTAACACATATAATAGCTTCAGTTTACAAGTGTCGAAGCATATGTTTTAACTACTATTGTTGTGTAACAAACTATCGTGAAACTTATGAGGTTAACCACCATTTTATCATTTTCACGTATTCTGTGAGTCAGGAATTTAGGCAGGGATCAACTGAGTGATTTGTCTGCTCCTCATAGCGTTGTCTGAGGTTACTAAGCAATACTCAGCTGGTGGAGAGGTTAGTCTAGAGCGTCCCAGTTGCCTTTACTTGCATCTTAGTGGAAGTGGCTAGGAGAATGTACACAGCTGGGTTCGTTAGCCAGAGTGCCTGCATGTGGCCTCTCCAGTATGGAGAGGCTCTTAGGGTAGTTGGACTTTTCTTATATGGCAGCTGGCTTCCCATAGAACTAGCTTTCCAAGAGAACCAGCAGAGGCTGCATGGCTTATCTGATATAGGCTCAGAAGTCATACAATCCTTTCACTACATTCCGTTGAATACAAGCATGTCATAAGGCTGGCCTAGATTCAAGAGGAGGGAAATGAGACTTTATCTTTTGATGGAGTGGTAAGGTCATGTTGTAGAGGAGCATGTGTCTGGGATAGGAGATATTGCTGTAGCCCGTTTTGCTATATTCTTTGAGGAAATATGGAGAAATGTTTTTAGGAAACAATTTTTTTCGGACTTGGTGATAATGGTACCAATAAATTTATTTAATTTATTTTTAATATGTAAAGTATTTTACTGAAAATTAGGTTATATATAAAAATGAAAATACTTTTTATCTCTAAACTATAAGGGGGCTTAAATTTTGGAGTTAAAATGAGAACAAAAGAAACAATGTCTTCGTTGTGTATATTTTAGACTATAATCTCTACCATATGTATATGGTATATGGTATATATATACATACATACATACACACATGCACACTAATAGTGGGTAGACCAATATTAAACTCCTCTTAGTTTGTACTGTTATTAATTTACAGTTTTCTTCCTGCTGGTAAAGAGTTTGGGGCAGCGTGGTGTTATCAGTGGCCTTGAGTTCCTACCTCTGTTGTGCTGCTCACTGGCTTCACTACCTGTGTGATTTTAACCAAATTTTTTACTTCTCTGAGCATCAAATTCCTCTTTTAAAAATGTGAAAGGCTTATACTGCAAACTCTACCATCTTTAAACTCTGTGACTTTATAGTTTGTTTTTAGAACCTATCTTTTATTGCTTCAAGTCTTTTATGAGGTTCAGTAAAAGATCTGGCTTTCACTCAGTTCTTATTCACTGATATTTTTCCTTTAACTTGTAGGTCAACATATTTGAGATACCTTACAGATAGGTTATTATCTTCACTGTATTTGGCCTTTGACATCTCTTTAATTTTATTTTAATTGTATCTATTCTTTTGTACCAAAGAAGGTTCTTTGTATCTTGTTTCTTAAAGACATAGGTGGTACCCAGAGTGCTTAAAGAGTAATAATCGGGATTGCTTTCCATATAATTTTATGATTGGGTCAATTATGTTATTCAGCATCTGATTACAGTTTGTACTTTACATACTCATTGCTTTTTCGTCATAACTGCTATCTTTTTTGTATATTAGTATAGTAAAACAGAAGAAAGGAAGTAAAATGCAAATCTTTCGATTTGTGTAAAATGTTCTTGGGGAAAGATATGCAAAGGAAATTTTCTGTGGCTCTAAATGAATCAATTTGGCTAGTATTGTCATTCACAGCCAAGAAATAAGTAGATTTTTGCCTTTTACTATTCTTTCCAACTATGTTGCAGTGAGAAGAACAAGGTTTGGAAATCAGGTTCTCTGTCTCTGCTGTCTGCTAGTTGTGACCTGTGACCCTTCACAGTGGGTTGACATTTCCTAGGGCCCCATGTGGCCTTATCTGTAAGATGGGCCTGCCCGTTATTGCAGACAATTTAGGGAGGGAAGTGAGAGGATTATTAATATTTTTTCTTTTGAAAAAAACTTATTGAAGTGACATACATAAAAGTACACATATCTTAGTGTACAACTCCATGAATTTTTACATATATGTACACCACATAAACCACCCGGATTAAGATCTAGAATTTTTCCAAAATCCCAGAAGGATCCCTGTGTCTTTTCTCAGTCATTACCCTCCTCAGATTACCACATTCTGACTTTTATCACCATTGATTAGTCATGCCTGTTTTTGAACATTATGTAAATACTGATTTTTTTATGCTATTCTGAATTGTATTGCTTTTTATTTTAAATTTCCAGTGGTTGCGCACGTGCGCGCACACACACATGCACATATATGAATTGATTTACTATATTGACCTTAGATTCCTGTGATCTTGTGGTTAAATTAGCATTGTATTAAATCTAGTAGTTTGGAGATTCTTTTGAATTTTCTATATATATAATTATGTCATTTGTGAATAATGATGGTTTTATGTATTCCTTTCTAATTTTTGTGCTGGTTGTGACCTCTGGTAAAATATTGAATAGCAGTGGTGATTGTTGAATGCTTTGTCATTAAGTGTGATATTTGTGGTAGGTTGTTTTAGATACTGTATATCAGGTTAAAGAAATTTGTAAGAGACAAGCTAGAGTTTAAGGCAAGAAGTATTACTAAAAATAAAGAAGATACTTCATAATGATAAGAGATTATTCATTAGGAAGACTAACAGTCCTAAATTTGTATACCTCTACTAACATAACTTCGAAATATGTAAAGCAAAAATATTCAGACTAAAAGGAGAAATAGATGATTTCATAATTATAGTCGGAAAGTTTTGTATACCACTTTTAGTAATCGATAATGTAAGCTGACAAAAAAAATCAGTAAGGATATATATTTGACCATTATATTTAATAAAATTTGCCTCACTGAGATATATGTATATATGTGTGTGTGTGTATGACTCAACACTTGACAACTGCAGAATACATAATTTTTTTAAGAGCACTTGGAAGTTTATCAAAGTTAATCATCTGCTGGGCCATTAAAACAAGTTCTTAAAAAATGTCAAAGGATTGAAATCATAGAAAGTATATTCTGTGACCACAGTGGAATTAAATTAGAAATAAATAATGGAGAGATAACTAGAAAAATCTACCAGTTTTTGGAAATTAGACAATGTACTTCCAGTGGTCAAAGAAGAAATCATATTGGAAATAAGAAAATATTTTTAAATAAAAAATAATAAAACTATAGCATCAAAATTGTGGGGTACAGCTAAAGCAGAGGGGAGAATTTCTAGCTTTAAATGCATCTTTTGGAAAAGAAGAGTTTGAAAATCAGTGCACTAAACTGGAAAGTTACAAAAATGACAGCAAATTAAACCAAAAGAAATGGAGGGAAGAAAATTATAAGAGCAGAAATCAATGAAATAGCAAATGTACAGTAGAGAGAAATCTACAAAACTAATAGCAAGATTGAGCAAGAAAAAGAAAGAAAACACAAACTATCAATATCAGCAGTTAAAAAGAAGGTATCTGTAGGTCCTACAGATACTAAAAATATAGTAAAATGGTAGAACAACTTTATGCTAATAAAATTGACAATTTAGATAAAATGAACAAATTTCTTGTAAAACCGAACTTAATAAGCTGACAAAATATAGAAAATCTGAATAGTTCTGTGTCTTTTAAAGAAATTGAATCTGTACTTCAAAATGTTTCCATAAAGAGAATCTCCAGGCTTGCTCTCCTCACTAGTAAATTCTACTGAACATTTAAGGAGAAAATAGCAACACCAGCTCTTTCAGAGAGTAGAGAAAGAGGGAATGCTTCATAACTTATTTTATGAGGCCAGCGTAGTACTGATACCAAAACATAACAAGGACGTTACAAAAAAGAAAAATTATAGGCTAGTGTCTCATAAGAACATAGATGCAAAAATCCTAAATGAGTATTGGCAAAATCCATCCAGTGATGTCTAAAAAAGGATAATACGTACATCATGAACAGGTATGGTTTATTGCAAGAAAACAAGGTTGGCTAAACAGTTCAAATTAGTAAATTTAATTTACCAATTAAGAGAATGTATGAAAAATACCATAATGATCATCTTAATAGGTGAAGAAGAAATTTTGATTAAAAAATTCCAGCCTAGGGGCTGGCCCCGTGGTGTAGTGGTTAAATGTGCGCGCTCTGCTGCTGGCGGCATGGGTTCGGATCCCGGGCCTGCACCCCTCTTGTCAGGCCATTCTGTGGCGGCGTCCCACATAAAGTAGAGAAGGATGGGCACGGATGTTGACTCAGGGCCAGTCTTCCTAAGCAAAAAGAGGAGGATTGGCAGTGGATGTTAGCTCAGGGCTGATCTTCCTCACAAAAAAAAAAAAAAAAAATTCCAGCCTAGTTCGTGATTATAAGAAATCACGTTTGTGTGTAATTTTTACTGTCAGTCTAATTATGGCCTTATATTTAAATGCATCTCTTGTAAACAGCATATAGTTTGGTCTTGTTTTGTTTTGTTATTGTTTTTAAATCCAGTCTGATGATTTTCATATTTTGATTGAACTGTTTTTTCCGTTTCCATTTAATGTTTTTATTGGCATAGTGGGGTTTAAACTTACCATATTGCTGTTTGATTTCTATTAAGTGTTATCTATTCTTTTCTCATTTATTTTTTCTCTTCCTTTCTTTTGGAGTGATAATGTATATTTTTAATTATTATACCATTATTTTTCTCAGTTAGCTTTTAAAAAATATATTCTTCTAGTGGTTACCATCAACAACATTTCAATATGTATTCCTGTTCTGTTATAGTCGATCTTAGCTATTATAGTCGATTTTATGTTAGTATACTTTCAGAATAATGCAATGATGATGATAATCTTGTAATTGTTTGTATTGTATTTTATTTTCTTAATTCTTGTGTTCAGTGTATTTTTCTTCTTACTTTTGGAGTGTTCATTTTCTTTCTTTAAGAACACGACTTGATGAACTGAGAATGTTTCTAGAGAATGAGACCTGGGAACTTTGTCCTGTTAAGTCAAATTTCAGCATCTTGCAACTTCATGTAAGTGTTTCTTAAGAACAAATAAATCTGTCTTTTGTTTAGTCATCTTAAAAAAAAACAGATAAATGAAAACATTTAAAAAATAATTAAATTAAGGAATAGTGCCTTTCCTTCCTTCCTTAAGAATGATTAATAGCAAGCCTCTTTTACAAGAGTGATCCTTTTATGGATGTCAAAATCTCTCTCTTTTTTATGTATTCAATTTATACATATCAGGAAATCTCTTTTGCCTAGAAAGAGTCACAATTAAAATAATTTTTTTCTTTTGATTTCAGAAGCACTTTATTTAAATTTTGCAGAAAATTAATCAGTTATATTTTAATGGTCTTGAATGAAAATGCTTGTATTTTCAGAATATTTGTCAGTTCTTAAAGGGACTAATAGGTTCTTAATTTATGCTGCAACTCAAAAATTTGCCTGTAATGAGAAAATACCTCAGAAATAAAAGAGGCACTTACAAAAAATACTCTTAACTAACTTTTATTAATTAATTGATTTCTTGAATCCTTATAGAATATGTAATCTGTGAAAGTATCTTTAATTGATTTGCTTTTTCCTTTGTTTGAAACACATTGAAGGTAAATATTCCTTGTGTGATAGATCGTGTCCTACAAATACCAAATGTCAAAATACAATGTATAAACTTAGATCCCTGTTTAGAAGGTCCAGTGTGTTTAGTTTTTGCCTTTGGAAGGAATGGCTTTCTAGAAGCATTTTTCTTATTCTGGATAGATGTAAGGAATACGTGATTAAAAAGTTTTTTATAGGAATAGTCTTTATGCTCATACTGTGTAATAGCTTACTTCTTATCCAGTTCTTTCATATTGCTTTTCTAGTGTGGAAATATTAAATACACTGAAACATGTTGATTAATAAATGCCTTAAAGACAGCAAAATTAACATTAATTTATCATTATTTTAGAATTCTTAAATTAAGATGATTCCTTAACATTATTTAAAATTCTAACATTGATTTTAGAATCCCTAATTAAATAATTTTATTGAATTTGTATCTAACCATCAAATTGTATGTATGCGCACGTGTGTGTGTACATATACTTGGTGTAATTATAGCGCAACTTTGTTTTTACAAGTATGCTGGAACATTTCCATCCAAGTGAGCATTATCTCCTTTAAAGTAGTTACCTTGAAGTTTCAGTTATTGAAGATGAGTAAGTTCTAGAGATCTACCATATAAGATTTTGCCTATACTTAACAGTACTGTATCGTGCACTTAAAAAAAATTTTAAAGGATAGACCTCATGTTAAGTGTTCTAACCACAACAACCAAAGTAAGTAGTTACCTTGAAAACTATTCATAATTGAGATAGTGTTCACTTGACACATGTATTCCTGTAGATTTGGTTTTTAAAAAAATTTGTCTCATTTATAGTCACCTCTTGTTTAGTATTATAAAAATAATGGCATGATTTTTAAGCACTATGATGGATCTGATTTAATGTTTAGTTGCAATTTAAAAAGAAAATAAACACATCATTTGAAACTTAACAAACCAATGTAATTTTTAAGATTATAATTGAATATGAAAAATTTTAAATTGGGGATTAATATTAAAAAGATTAAAAGATACAAGAAAAATATGTACTACTTTTTTTGTGAAAAATCATCAAATCAAGAGTTTTGTAATTCAAAGGAACTTTAGAGGTTATCCCATCTCTTCCTCTGATTAGCAGCATGATCTTGAACTTGGCACTGAATCCCTCTGGACTGCTTCAGTCTCCTCCTCTGGGAAATGCATGATTTGGACTGGATGCTACAGCTCTTTAGCTTTAGCATTTATGATTCTTTCATTCTAGATTGACTCTCTCGCTTTACAGATAAGGAAATTGAGGCACAGAGAAGCCAGGTGACATTCCCTACATTTTATGGGAAGTTAGTGGAATATAATGGATTACTGGCAAGCTAGGACTAGAAGACGTATCATCTGACCTCAGCATGTGTGTTTGTGTTGTCTGATTCTTCGTATATGGAGAAAAATAAATGAAAGTTTTTAGACATTAATATAACAAAGATATATCCTTCATGCCTTGTTTTTGATGTATTCATATAGACTATCTTAAATGGTGCAAGCATATAAGTATGAAAGGTGTTTGACCTAACAACAATTAGTTTTTATAAATTACTTTATTGATTAAAACCATATCCTACTAGGACTTGTGTTGCTATGTTAAAATTTTAAGAATTATCATTCAAATTAAAGTTATTTTCAAAAATTTGTTGTGCATTTCCATAAAGTAAGCCAAAAGTAGCTTGATGTAGACAACACTGTTTTATTGATATCAGCAACTGAGTTGTCTTTAGGAAAACCTTTGAACATGTATTTCCAAGTTTGTGCTTTCAGACAACTTGAAAGATTTTAAAGTAAATAACCTGAAGAATCAGGATTAATTTATTTTTCACTAACTCTACGTTTACAGTGCTAGGATATGTTTATGCACTTGAATTTTATTGTTGTTGCTAAAAGGCATCTGGCTCCTTTTTTTAATGTCTAGGAATTTAAATTCATGGAACAGTCTCGTTCCCCATCAGTTTCACCTAGTAAGCAGCCGGCGTCAACTTCCTCAGAAACAGTGGCCTTGTTTGAGCAGTACTGTAGTGGTGGGAATCCATTTGAAATTCAGGCCAACCACAAAGATGAAGAAACAGAAGATGTCCTGGCTTCTAATGGGGTATGTGGTGTTTTTAAAACATATTGTGGAACATGAGTGAGATTTTCTTAGTGAAAAGTGTTCTACCCACTGAGCAAGGTAATTGGCTAGATTTATTTATCTGTTCACCACCTGCCTTCCTACCTATATGCTTACATACCTGCAATACTACTTGTGCAGATAATGGCTTTACAGTATGCTCTGTTGACATTGTCCTTTTGAACGATAAATTTTGATTTATGATTACTTTGTGTTCTTATTAGATTACTTTATGTTCTTACCAGATTACTAATTGAGTGGGAGTATAGTTTCTTCACTGCATATTTATATGATTTCTTGGATAGACAGATGGATGAGGGAATAGATCATCTGCCCTTTTCTCTCAACTCAACTCTTAGGCAACTAAGTGAGTCATTTTGTTCCATGTCCCTTTATCGGAGAGAGGGTAATGTCTTGCTTAGTTACCTGGCAGGATGTTGTTAGGATTTAGAAGTATGATATTTTAACAACACTTTGAGCAGCTCAAAAAACAATATAAATTAGAGGTTGTATGAGTTAATGGAAAGGATTTGAAAGCAGGTGAATGAATATCACCTTTATTATTTATTACCTGTGTGGCCCTTGCCAAATTATTTTAACTTTATGATCCTTGGTTTCCCCATATTTACAATGAGGGAATGCTTACTCCACAGTTACCTATAGGGTGTTTTCACAACATTTAACTTGGATGGGTCCTTCTGATCCTCATAATTTCCAGAGGGATGCAGAATCATTTTTATTTTATATTTGATGAAGCTGAAGTTGAAAACTGTTCAGATTTGATAAAAATCTGTTGAATTTGTCTCTGTATTTTAGTTTTGGCATTTTCTTTTTTGTCTAGTGAGGATATAATTTAAAAAATATTGCCATGAAAATATACCATTATCATGTTTTATCATGAAGTAGGAATTATTTTATAGTAAACCATATTTAAAATTATAATTTAGTGATTCTCTGTGACATTTTGCCTCTATAAAGTGGACTAAACTGAAGGGAATTAAAAGTCATTCCATGGCTGGCCCGGTGGCTTAGCGGTTAAGTGTGCGCGCTCTGCTACTGGCGGCCTGGGTTTGGATCCTGGGTGCGCACCGACGCACTGCTTCTCCGGCCATGCTGAGGCCGCGTCCCACATACAGCAACTAGAGGGATGTGCAACTATGACATACAACTATCTACTGGGGACTTTGGGGAAGGAAAAAAAAGGAGGAGGATTGGCAATAGATGTTAGCTCAGAGCCGGTCTTCCTCAGCAAAAAGAGGAGAATTAGCGCTGATGTTAGCTCAGGGCTGATCTCCCTCACAAAAAAAAAAAAAACATTCCAATATTTTAAGTAATATATCCCTCTGTACTGGTGATTCATTAATTTAAATCTCACGTAGCATTCGATTCTCATTATTTGTGTTGGTTGTATTCTATAAAGTCACCATGAACACTGAGTTGGCAAATAACAGAACCATTGTTCCTAGACAAAATATGGGATTAGGTTCCTGTGAGCCTCTGGTCACAACATTTTCATCAACTGATCAATACATAACCTTGTTTTATGTATTTTTGCTTAAAGATACCTAAATTAATAGAGTATAGTGTTGATTCATTAACATTGAACTCACAGGTGACAACACTGTACTCATGCCTGAATGAAGCTTATCTAACGTGTATTTTTGCCATAAGGCACGTTACAGTTGTCTTGAGTTTAGGAACACTAGACAGCACTTGAGTACTATACAAGGGGCTGTTCTAAACAGTGAAACCACCAGCAAAAAGCACAAAAATTTAAAACATGTGGCACTAAATAGGCTGTGAAAAGGACACTTGTTTTCAGTAAGAGAGCTGAAACAAGAAGGTAGAGCGTCACCTTGTCTGCCCTCAGCTGGGAACCTGCATGTTGGGTGACTCAAAAGTTTTGCCACACCACACGTATCCATGAGTGACCATGAAAGTGTCATGAAGTATTGATAATAGGGTTACAAATAAATTTTAGTGAGTAGGGAAATTTGCAAATGCAGAATCCTAGAAGATGAGGATCCTTTGTACTGTGGAATCATAAAGCTCTGTTGTTATAACCAGGAAACCCTAGTTTGTGTGGAACACCTTTCTGAATGTCATCAGGATCACACTGTGTACAAGTGAGGGAGAATGCCTATAATTCTCATTTGCAGTTATTAACATGTGAGCTAATCTTTCCAGGTACAGCGTAAGTTCATGAGAGTCAGGGTCCACATCTTAATATGGCCTGTCATAATGCTTTAGATTCTCAAAAAATGCTTGTTGAATTAGGGAACTAATTTCTTTCCATGTTGTCATTATATTGGTCTCTTCAACTAGCGTATGGGGATAAAACTTACTCATAAAATTGTTTTGAAGATTCGGTGAGATAATTCATGAAAGCACTTAGCCCAGTACTTGGTTAAAAGTCAGTAAGTGTTAGCCATTATTTAATCAGGTTAATTTAAAATATTAATAAATGATGGTGATGTTGATGATGATGATACTGCCAGTTTCCTTTGCTGTGTGTGGACTCCATTGTCCTCTCACATGCTGACACTGGGCCACGGTGCCATGAAGATGATGAAAATGTTAAGAAGGCCCCCTTTTTCTCAAGAGTAAATCCACCATTTTTATCCTTGCTCTAAGTAGTCCCTATGTGCTAAGCCTAATTTTCTAAGCTGTCCTTGGAATTAAATCTCATTGTAATGAATTAGAATAGAACATTAGTATGTGTTGTGTGTGTTTATTAAGCTGAATTAACACTTCCAGAGAGCCGGAATTCTATATTCAATCTCTTTGTAATGAATTAGCAAATTAGAAATAAGTGTGATGAAACCACTTGGAGGAAGAGACTCTTTTTTTAAATCAAATATACACTATTCTCCTCTCTTAAGGCCTAGCAGGGTGTGTGTTTGTTTTTATTTTCTTTATATGGACATTTTATTTTTTTTGGACATTTATAAGCTTTTGTAGATATAATGTTTGTATTTTACTCTTTTTCTTTTGAGCTGGTTAAGGTAGGATGGGCAAAGAAGAAAACGGAAGGATAATACCATTCTTGATGGCAAAATTGAAGCTATTAAGAACTTTCTTCTATAAGCTACTTCTTATAAAATTGGATACTTGTATTGTGTTGAAAGACTCCGTGAAAGGTTGGCTCTTCATACTGATTGTTTAATATACTGTGTTCTCTTCAGTATGAATCTGATGAACAAGAAAAAAGTGCCTATCAGGAGTATGACAGTGACAGTGATGTTCCCGAGGAACTGAAACGAGATTATGTCGATGAGCAGACAGGTGACGCTCCTGTGAAAAGGTAATTGTTCTTAGATTGTATGATATTTTGCATTTTATGTTGCGCACTTAACGTATAGGATTTCCTTTAAAGGTTAAGAAGAAACAGAAATCAAGATTAAATTTTTCTGTTGGTTAGAACAGCATGTGACAGAAGTTAATATATTTTTAAAAATGATTCCAGAAAGAGTAAAAATGTCTTTTTTTTTTCATATTGGGCACAATCAAAGAGCTCTTAATTTAGGGCCAGCCCCGTGGCTTAGCGGTTAAGTGCGCACACTCCCGGCCCAGGTTCGGATCCCGGGCGCGCACCGATGCACTGCTTCTCTGGCCATGCTGAGGCCGCGTCCCACATACAGCAACTAGAAGGATGTGCAACTACAACATACAACTATCTACTGGGGCTTTGGGGGAGAAAAATAAATAAATAAAATTATAAAAAAAAAAAGCTCTTAATTTAGAGATCAGTGATTTTTGCAGAAAAACTAACTTTTGATTTATAAAATCAGTGCTGCCTTTGGAGGCAATTTATGTTTCACATAGATCGGAAAACCTCAAGGAGGAGAGTAGTCATTTGTTTTGTATGAGGAGTTCCTGTCTCAATCTAGTAGGAAAGAAAGTCTCTGCCTATCTTCCCAATGTCATTTATGTGCACTATCTGAGCCTTCCATTAAGGTTCCTTTTTTCATACTTGAGTTTTGTTTTATGATAAACTGTCCTCTGCAAAGACTATGAAATATAAGAATTTTTTGTCATCTTCTCTCAGTTAAATGGGCCTCATTCAATGTGTGTGTTAATTTCATGACTATCAGACATTTAATGACCACAAATGTACTTTATTTATTTATTTTTGGGTGAGGAAGATTCACTCTGAGCTAACATCTGTTGCAAGTCTTCCTCTATTTTGTATGTGGGTTGCTGCCACAGCATGGCTTGACGAGTGGTGTAGGTTGGCGCCTGGGGTCTGAACCTGGCCCACAAACCTGGGCCGCCGAAGTGGAGCACGCCGGACTTAACTACTACGCCATGGGGCCGGCCCCACAGATATACCTAATTTTTAATGATAGATTTAAGTATACTCTTCCCTACCCTTTACCCCCAAAGTACCTAGTTAATATTTGATTGATTTATAACCCTGATTAATATAATCTCTCTCCTAAAAAGTGAGCAACTCATGTAATTTTGGATATTTTAATTGGGAAAATTTGTTTTCAGTAGTTTTCACATATGTATCAGATTTAAATATTTACATCTATGATTCATTGCGAATTGAGTAGAACTATTTTGTTAGACTTCTTCATTAGATGTTTTGGGTATATTTTGGCTAAAAGGAAAGCTCTAATTAAATTGCAATGAACAGGTAAGATAGTGTCTGCCAGTATATGTGTATATACTTGCATTTTTGGTAGGGTTATGCAGCCTCCTAAACTGTCTTAAATTGCCCCTAAGAAGTATGAATAATGTGAATTACTAACTGCAGCCAATCAGTTAATAGTTACTATCAATTCCAACTTCTAAGTGTCTCTTGAATTTATCAAAATTCCTTGTATTTCCCTGCTCCCATCCTAGTTCATGCAAAAATCATCTCTGTGCCAGATTATTAAATCAGCTCCCTTACCTTGGCTTCCTGTCTCCAGTCTTGCTCTTTTCTAATCCGTTCTTGGATACAGATTTAGATTTTTTCTTATATACAAATTTGATCATGTCATTTTCCTGGTTAAAATTTTTAATGGTTCACCACTGCATTCAAGATAAGATTCATACTCCTTAGCTTTGATCGCTTTCGATGATCTGGCCTTGATTTACCTTCTTTCCTGTCACTTTTCCCTCTACCCACTCATTCTCAGTGCTAGCACTGGAACTCCTTGTACTTCTCTGAGCACACACTGTTCCCTCTTACCTCTGACCTTATCACATGTTGTCCCCTTTCTTCCCTGCACTTACCGTATAACTTCTACTTTTCCTTTGAATCTAGCACCCGCCCCTCAACACCAGACTCTACCATCATACCTTAGACTTAATTCAGATTCTAAGGAGGATATTTTTTCATATTTGTAAGTCTTAAGTCAGGATTGTTGGTACATTTGATGTATAATTTCCCTAGAACATCTGTTTTTTTAAAGTGACACACGTATTTTAATGATTGATAATTAATGTCTTAGAATCAAAGAAATACATTATAGTACTTTATTTCTTACTAATTTCTCTTCTCTTCTGAACTTTAAGCTTTGTAAGGACAGGAGGATAATCTCTATATCCCCACCTGATACATAGTAAGATTTTCAGTAACTAATTAGTGAATGAAGAATAGATCCTAAGCCGAGTAACTTATTGATTTACTACTTAACAACCCTAATTGCAACTTTGTTTTGTTTTTCCATATTAAGCGTTTCTCGAGAAACTCTAAAAAGCAGGAAGAAATCAGATTACAGTCTAAATAAAGTGAATGCACCCATCTTAACAAATACAACATTGAATGTAATAAGACTTGTTGGTAAGTAGCTGCACCTTTTTAAAAAAACATTATTATACCAGTTAAGTTAGTCTGCTTTTGTTACCAAATGGTTTGTATTTGGGGTTTTCATTGTATACTCCAGTGCCTCCCACAGTGAAGGTTTAAGATTGTCATATGTCAATGCTTTCTCATCTTGATTGTTCCAAATAGTATAATACTAATATTAATGTCAGTTTTTCTTTTTCAATTAGCTACTTAGTATTTGTGTCTTCCACTTTTTCTAAATATTCCAATTAATTGAAATGTAGTGAAAAATTCTCTGTGTGAGTTAGAGGTATGTGTAGGATGGTGAGAGTACCAGTTTTACATTTACACAATATTTTATGCTTAATTGTTTCATTGATCTTCACAATCTTCCTGTCAGATAGGCAGAGTGAATAGTGATTCTCCGGCACCTTCAGACACAAGAGGTCTACAAGCTAAATGTTCACACTGTAGGAAGTGGTGGTGTTATTACAGATAAGACCTTTATTGATGATTTTTTAGAAGGCAAACAACATGAAGAAATGCCATTGAAATATTTAGATTTGGAGATGATGTGAATTTCTTAATGTCAGTATTTCAGCATTTTATGTGCTTTCCCAGCCTTTATATCTCACAAATAGGTCTATATATTTGACAAATAAGTTATAGAGCTATCTTCTCACATTAATTGTCATCTATACCAGTCAGGAATTTTAGTGGTTTTCTATAAAAATCTCTATATTCTGTTTATGGAGATGATAATTTCCTATTGCCTAATTTGATTACTAGTAGCTCCAATAAAATGTTCTGTATTTGTGAAGATAATTTGTAAATTTCGTTAATGAATAAGATAAAGTGGACAAAATGTTTTTTAGAAGTCCTACTCTAGGGAAAATAGTGGAAAAGCAATAATGAATTGAGAGGAAAAGAAAAGGTATATATTTTCATGACACAGAGAAAAATGACAGATTCTAAAAAGCTATCCTGTGTCTGATTATGGCCAGGGAAATGAGCTTTGCTTCTTTATCCAAGAGAGCTAGCTGAACATAGCAACCTTAATTATTCTCTAGAATTTATAGAATCAGAATTGGAAGGTTTTGAGAGGTCATCTGATATAAATTCCCATCAAATAAGGATTTCTTTCTAATACTTGGTGGCCATCTAGCCTTTGTTTCATGTCTCATGTCACTGGAAGCATATTATTTTGCAAGACTACTCATTCTACTATTAGACTGATTTAATTGGTAGGAATCTCTTCCTTATGGTAAACCAAAATCTCTCTCTCTCTGTAATTCTATCTGTTGGTCTTAGTTCTGCCCTTGAAAGCAAATAGAGTTAAGTATGTACTTTTTTCTCCTATTCTTCCATGTGGTCGCTTTTCAGATATGTTGTGGTAGTTATACTGTCCTTCCTTTCCTTATACTCCTCCCCCCAATCCATTCTTCAAGCTCAGTTCCCTTATGTGGTCCTCACTGATATATACTCTAAAATCCTTGTCACCCTCCTCAGCCTTCTGAACTCACTGTGGTGTTTGGTGGCTGAATACTCTGCTTGAGATGTAGTTTAATGAAGTCAGCTTTTGCCTGGTTATGTTGAGGTAACAGACCACACTAACATATCAGTGGCTTTCAGCCACAAAGGTTTACTGTGATGCGTATTGGCTCCTGATCATCTTAGTTATGCTCCGTGTGTGTTTTCATTCTGAGATGCAGGTGGAAAGAATAGCACCAACCTGGAACATTGGGAGAAGAGTAAGAGCCAAACCATGTTATTACTCCTAAAGCTTCTGCTCTGATGTGGCACCCTGACTTCCTCTGATATGTCACTGGCCAAAGCAAGTCAGGCTTGACCATGGGAGAGTATACCTCTGCTCCAGGAAGGCACTACAAGTCCAGGGCAGTGGACAAGGATGCATAATCCTCTTGCAAGAAATGTGGGTGCATAATTGGGGAAAACAATACAATTAACCACATTTAGGTGGTGGTGTCTATTTTTAACCTTACCTAGTTCAAAAAGGACTAGAGGTCATCATGTTGTTTTTCCCTCTAAAAGACGTGTATTCAGTAGAATCAAATAAAATATAAGGCTAAAATAAAATTGAGGAGAGGGTATATTTTCATTCAGTTAAATCATGTTTCATTCAGTTAAATGCAAATAACAAGTACAAGTTTTCACTTCTTGGTAGGTATAAGGAAATGAAGAAACAATTCATTCTGCTACTCTCATTATCTAAGAAAGGGATATAATGATAGAAATGTGCTACTGGTGCCAAGTTCAGAAGACAGTAACAACAAAATCATATAAGGATTACTGATCGACATAGTAGACATTGTTTTCTAACAGTGGATTTATAGAAACTGAGAAAAACTACATTCTTGCGGGCCTTTGGTATATCAGCCCTATAACGCAGAGCAGTCCTGCATAAAACCTTACTCAGTGAAGAGAATCTGACCGTTGTAATTTCAGCCTTCTTCCCCACCAGATCTTTACTAGAGTTGCAATTAGGAACAATGCCTAGTATGGTAATTTAACTTTCTTCGTTTGGGGTGGGATTAGGTGCTGCCATTACTCCCCCCAGTAGATTTTCATGCCTACCACTTTCTCTCTCCCTACGATGTCTTCATCTTCAGTTTGTAAATATTCATAAAATAGAATTTTAAAGGAACCACTCACTAAGGGGTCTCCCACTCTTAAATGTAATATTCCATCCCCTGTTGTTATTGCATAGAGGTGCTTGAAGATTATAAACTGGCAAAGGTAATGCCTCTTCTTAAAAAGCCAGAAGTACAGTCATGTAAATAAGATTAATTTTTGGTGCCTGGGAAGATGAAGGAACTAATTATTCAGTAGTTGGGAGATAGATTTTAGAACATTAAAGGCATGTTCAAAATGTCCTTTTCAAGTAGTATTTATTTGGCAGATAATTAGGAGAGATTAAACAAAAGAAATGTTAATGGGGCTTCCCGGCCCCAAGTGGTACCTAAATCTGTTAGAAAGGCTCAGGGAGCCTTTCACGAATGCAGAGCACTAATGGGAACGCTCGCTTGTATAAAGAGAAAATCCTGTCAGCCTGACAATTTCTTGTAGACAGAGGCAGAGAAATTTTAGGGAATGTGTCTCATCACTGAAGTAGCCTTGGTATTCAAGTTTCTCTGTCCTGGAGGCAGCTCTCCTTTGAGCAGGTATGATAGGTCTGAGGCACAGAAGATAGGTTGCCAAAACCCATGCTTGTAAAAACTGCAGACCTTACAACAAAATTATTACTTAAGCAGCTGGAAAAAATACATACCAGCACATGCATCAGGATTTAACGTGAAACTAGGAAGTGTGCGCATAAGGGATATTTAGGCATCATGTGTCTGAGATGCAGTGCATATGGTGGAGAAAACACAGAAATAGGAGGGAAGAGATCCACTCCTTCACTGGTACGTTCTTTTAGGTGGGACATTAATATTATTATCATGGAGTGTTTTAAATTGAAAAAGTAATGCAAGAAAGTGGTTAAAAATTAAAATACCCCAGGGTATAAGCAGAGCCCCTGACCTCCAAGTCTCCTTCCTCAGAGAAAACTACTGTTTCTCCTCTTTTCTTTTAGAAATATTAATGTGCTTTTACAAGTATATTTAATGTGTGAATCTCTTCTGTTTTTTGTTGTTTTTGTTTGTTTCAAAAATTGGATCACACTATATATGCTGTTATTCTTCTGGATTTTTTGACTTCAACTATCTTAAAGTTACACGTAAAATATCAAAGTATTACATATCTTAGTGTGTTTAGATCTCATTCTTTTTAATGATCCTATTAGATAGGGGTACCACAATTTATTTTATAAGTCCTCTATTTTTTAACATTTAGGTTGTTTGAAGTCATTTGATGCTGCAAACAATGCCACAGCAAATATCCTTGAAGAAATATCTTTGTCCATATACAAATACAGCTGTAGAACAAATTCCTACAAATATTTCCTCATGCTGGATCAGAGTGTGTATACATTTTCAGTTTTGATGGACATTCTCAATTTACCAAAGAAGTTACTAAAGAAGTTACTAAAGAGGTTCTGTTAATTTACCTAACAATGTATGAGAGCATCTCTTCTCCCTGTCTCTCAGCAACACTGTATCATCCAACTTCAGATGCTGCCATCTGATGGGTTAAAAATGGCATCTCAGGGGCCAGCCCGGTGGCATAGTGGTTAAGTGCACACACTCCGCCTTGGCAGCCTGAGGGATCACGGGTTTGGATCCTGGGCGCATACCGCTCGTCAAGCCATGCTGTGGCGGCATCCCATATAAAGTAGAGGAAGATGGGCATGGATGTCAGCCCAGGGCCAATCTTCCTCAGCAAAAAAGAGCAGGATTGGCATCCGATGTTAGCTCAAGGCTGATCTTCCTCAAAAAAAAATAAAATATAAAAAAATAAAATAAAAATGGCATCTCATTCAAAATGTACTTAATAGTGAGTTTAAGCATCTTTAAATATAAAAAGATATTTCTACTTATTTGTGAACTCCTTATTCATTGCCCGTTTTTTTTCTAATAAGGAGATTATATGTTTTAATTTCTACATTAAGGAAATTAGTCTTTTTCTGCCATGTGTATTGTATTCATTCATTTTCAATCCAACAGATTTTTTTTTGAGCTACTACTTTGTTCCAGGCATTCCGCTATCTGTTGGAAATATAGTCCTGCAGAGGACATAGTCTATGTAGTTAAGGAACACAACATGGGAAATAACATACAAAAGAAAAAAACTTATATTGTAGTGTTGTAAGTACAAAAAACAGAAAAGAGGCAGAAAGAAAGAATGATTAACTTTCTTTTTTGGGTGGCAAATAAAAGGGCTGACTCACCAGAGGGCTGACACCCTAACTGACTTTGAAAGATGAATAGATTCTCATAGATGAAGAAGTTGGTAAAGGCATTCTAACCAGAGTGCAAAGAACAACATGCGCAAGACATGGTATATTCAGAGAACACAGCAGTTTAGTTTGCTGTATATGAAAAGGGTAATGGGAAGTAGAAGCAGGGGAGATGTGGCAAGAAAAGGGGGCAAGAACTGGATTTCAAAGGGCCTTATATGCAGTCACACATTGCTTAACAACGGGGATATGTTCTGAGAAATGTGATGTTAGGCTATTTCGTTGTTGTGTGAACACTGTAGAGTGCACTTACACAAATCTAGATGGTATAGCCTACTACACACCTAAGTTATATGGTATTAATCTTATGGGACCACCATCCTATACGCGGTCCGTCGTTGACCAAAATGTTGTTATGCGGCACATGACTGTAATGTCCTGTGGAGCTTGGACATGAACTTGTCAAGGGTTTTAAATGGGAGAGACACAAGCAGATTTGTTTTTTAAGAAAGATTACTCTGTGAGGGCCGGCCCCGTGGCTTAGCGGTTAAGTGCGCGCTCCGCTACTGGCAGCCCGGGTTCGGATCCCGGGCGCGCACCAATGCACCGCTTATCCAGCCATGCTGAGGCAGCGTCCCACATACAGCAACTGGAGGGATGTGCAGCTATGACATACAACTATCTACTGGGGCATTGGGGGAAAAAAGGGGGAGGATTGGTGATAGATGTTAGCTGAGGGCTGGTCTTCCTCAGCAAACAAAAAAGAGGAGGACTGGCATGGATGTTAGCTCAGGACTGATCTTCCTCACACACACAAAAAAAAGATTACTCTGGCTACAGTGTGAATGATGGATAGACTTGGGGTAAAGGGGAAGCTGGAGGAGGTCAAAGGCTAGATGAGAGGCTGTTGAAGTCTCCCAGGCTAGAGACGATGAGGACTTGGGTCTGCTTAAAACTGGCCATTGTAATAGAGAAGTGAAGGCATATTTGAGAGATTTTGGAAATAACGGACAAGATTGGTGAATTAGTTATGAGAGATACTTCTTAAATTTTAGATTTGTGTGAATGACCAGTTATAATGCCACAACTGAAATAGGAAAGATGAGAGGAAGACCAAGTTTGGGGAGCTGATGATAGGTTTGGTTTTGGACATGTGGATGTACCTGTGACACATTTAAATGGAAGTAGTCTATAGACATTTGGATAAATGGATTTGGAGATCAGGAGAATAAACATGGTCAGGATACATACTTGGAGTTTTTCGTATAGAATGTAGTTAAACCCCTGGTAGTAGATGGGTTGGTCTTAACAGAGGCCCTTAACCTTTTGGGTTCATAGAGAATCCAAATGTGTCCACATCCATTGGATACATTGGGGGGACATGTGGATACATTGGAGAGAGGACAGCAAGAGAAGCCAGAGAAGGAGATGATGAATGAATGGTAGAGAGGCAGGAGAAAAATTAGGAGGTGAAGAGGAGATCTTGAAAACCAAGGGATAAAAGCCTCTCAAGAAGGAACAAGTTCATGCTTTATTGGTCTTTTATGGTGATCTAAGCCAATGATTCTTAAATTTTAGCGTGCATCAGAATCACACCAGGCTTGTTCAAACACAGATTGTTGGACTACACCACCAGAGTACCTAATTCAGTAGATCTGGGATGTAACCTGAGAATGTGCAACTCGAACATGTTTCTAGGTGATGTTTATGCTGCTGATCCAGGGGCCAAACATTGAGAACCATTTGTTCCTTTCTATGTTGTTGTAACTGAAATGTACACTGTGTGTGTTTAAAACAGATAAACACATAGATACAGAGAACAGATTGGTGGTTACCAGAGAGGAAGAGGGTGGGAAGAGGGCAAAAGGGGTAAGGGGGCACGTATGTATTGTGACGGATGGAAACTAGACTTTGGTGGTGAACACAATACAGTCTATACAGAAGCTGAAATATAATGATGTACACCTGAAATTTACATAATGTTATAAACCAATGTGACCTCAAAAAAATAAAAATAAAAACAAACTACCATTTGAATTGCCCATTTAAATAACAGGGAAATTTTTGAATATTGGAGAAACACTTTTTCCTTCTCTGTTGTCATAATCCACAATGGAAGAAGTCCCCCCCATACACACTTCCAGCACCTTCTCTTTACCCTTGTATTCCCTCCTCTGCGAGTTGTGGCTCACTGAATTCCCCTAGGCCACCTTTCTCGTGGTAGTCACACTCCTCCCTCTGTGTCTCCTGCTGATGAGCTGGGTAAGGCAGGCCCACTGTTCTTCCTCTTGGTTGTAGTCCTTGTCCTGCTGCTACTTGGTTGGTTTCTTTGCCAGTCACTCTGTGTGTCTCTTCTCCACGAGTGTGCAGGACTCATGGTCTAGATTTAGGTTGAGAGAGTTTCAGCAGTGCTTCTGCTGTGAAGCTTTTCCTCAACTCCAGATTAGGTTAGGTTCCTTTTACATAACACCCTGTACTTCTCCCTCACTGCAGTCATCCTAACTATAATTATTTTAAAGTAATAGCAATAGCTAAGATTTCTTGCTCCCTTATTATATGCTGTGTAAACAGTTCACGTGCATTTTCTCATGAATGCTTCACAGTACCCTTTTTACACACCAAATAATTGAAACCCAGAGATAAATAAATTGCCTTATATCACATAGCTGGTAAGTGCTGGAACCCCGGTTTTCTGATTGCCCGTAAGCTCTTAACTTTCATGCTTCACAGCCAGTGGAGGAAATCAGGGACATCAGTTCTTTTTTCTAAATTAAAGTATAATTGACATACAATATCCTATTAGTTTCAAGTGTACATCATAGTGTTTTGATATTTATATTACATTATGAAATGATCACCACAATAAGTGTAGTTACCATCTGTCACCATACAAAGTTATGATATTATTATTGACTGTATTCCCTATGCTGTACATTACATCCCCATGAATTATTAATTTTATAACTGGAAGTTTGTACCTCTTAATCCTCTTCACCTATTTCACCCACCCCCAACTACTCCCTGCTCTGATAACCACCAGTTTGTTTTCTCTGTTTTATGAGTCTGTTTCTATTTTGTTTGTTCATTTGTTTTGTTTTTTAGATTCCACGTATAAATTAAATCATATGGTATTTGTCTTTCTCTGTCTGACTTATTTCACTTAGCATAATCCTCTCTAGGTCCCTCCATGTTGCCGCAAATGGCAAGATTTCATTCTTTTTTATGGCTGAGTAATATTCCGTTGTATATGTATACCGCCTCTTCTTTATCCATTCATCTATTGGTGGACACTTAGGTTGCTTCCATGTCTTGGCTATTGTAAATAATGCTGCAGTGAACAAAGGGATACATCTGTCTCACTGAATTAGTGTTTTTGTTTTCTTTGAATAAATACCCAGAAGTGGAATTGCTGGATTGTATAGTAGTTCTATTTTTAATTTTCTGAGGAACCTCCATACTGTTTTCCATAGCGGCTGCACTAGTTTACGTTCCCACCAACAGTGTATGAGGGTTCCCTTTTCTCCACATCTTTGCCAACACTTGTTATTTTTTGTCTTTTTGGTAATAGCCGTTCTGAGAAGTGTGAGGTGGTATCTCATTGTGTTTTTGATTTGCATTTCTCTGATGATTAATAATGATGTTGAGTATCTTTTCATGTTGCCTGTTGGCTATCTGTAGGGCCTCTTTGGAAAAATGTCTATCCAAGTCTTCTGTCCATTTTTTTTTTTTTTTTTTTTTGTGAGGAGATCAGCCCTGAGCTAACATCCGCCAATCCTCCTCTTTTTTTTTTGCTGAGGAAGACGGCCCTGGGCTAACATCTGTGCCCATCTTCCTCCACTTTATATGGGACGCCGCCACAGCATGGCTTACCAAGCAGTGCGTCGGTGCGCGCCCGGGATCCGAACCAGCGAACCCCGGGCCGCCGCAGCGGAGCGCGCGCACTTAACCGCTTGCGCCACCGGGCCGGCCCCTTCTGTCCATTTTTTAATTGGGTGTTTTTTTTGATATTAAGTTGTGTAAGTTCTTTATGTATTTTGGATATTAACCCCTTATTGGATGTATGATTTGCAAATGTCTTCTCCCATTCTGTAGGTTGCTTTTTCATTTTGTTGATGATTTCCTTAGCTGTGCAAAACCTTTTTATTTGTAGTTTGATATAATCCTGTTTATTTATTTTTGCTTTTGTTAACTTTGCCTGAGGACACTGGCCCAAAAAATATTGCTAAAACCGATATCAAAGAGCATACTGCCTATGTTTTCTTCTAGGATTTTATTTTTTCCTGAGGAAGATTGGCCCTGAGCTAACATCTGTGCCCTTCTTCCTCTGTTTTGTATATGGGATGCCTCTACAGCATGGCTTGATAAGTGGTGCGTTGGTCCATGCCCGGGATCCGAACCTGTGAATCCCAGGCTGCTGAGGCGGAGCGTGTAAACTTAACCACTACGCCATTGGGCCGGCCCCCTCTTCTAGGATTTTTATAGTTTTAGGTCTTACGTTCAATTCTTATATCCATTTTGAATTTATTTTTGTGTATGGTGTTAGTGGTCCAGTTTCATTCTTTTGCATGTAGCTATCCAGTTTTCCCAGCACCATTTATTGAAGAGACTGTTCTTTCTGCATTGTATATTCTTGTCTTGCCTCCTTCATGATAGACTAATTGACCATATATGTGTGGGTTTATTTCTGGGCTCTCTATTTTATTCCATGGAGCTATGTGTCTGTTTTTGTGCCCGTGCCATACTGTTTTGATTACTATAGCTTTGTAGTATGGTTTTAAATCAGAGATCGTGACACCTTCAGCTTTGTTCTTCTTTCTCAAGATTGCTTTGGCTTTTCAGGGTCTTTTTTGGTTCCACACAAATTTTAAGTTGTTTATTCTAGTTCTGTGAAAAACACCATTGGTATTTTGATGGGGATTGCATTGAATCCATAGATTGCTTTGAGTAGTATGGACATTTTAAAAGTGTTAATTCTTCCAATCCATAAGCATGGTATATCTTTCCTTTTATTTCTGTTGTCTTCAGTTTTTCCCATCAATGTTTTATGGTTTTCAGAGTACAGATCTTTCACCTCCTGGGTTAAATTTATTCCTAGGTCTTGTATTCTTTTTGATGCACTGGTAAATGGAATTGTTTTCTTAATTTCTCTTTCTGTTAGCTCGTTATTAGTGTATAGAAACAAACCGATTTCTGTATATTAATTTTGTATCCAGCAACTTTACTGAATTAATTTATTAGTTCTAATGGTTTTTTGGTGGAATCTTTAGGATTTTCTGTATATAATATCATGTTATCTGCAAATAGTGACAGTTTTACTTCTTTCTTTCCAATTTGGATGCTTTGTATTTCTTTTTCTTGCCTAATTGCTGTGGAGGAACATTAATTCTTATTCCCGGGCAAAGTTCAGAGAGAGTGTGTAATATAGGTTATATAGTATAAGCTGGATGCAGGAATAGGAACTTCTCACAGTTGATAATTCGGGAAGAGACACCTCTTTTTGGTCATCTGGGCTATATATTAGATCACCTTCCTCAATGTTCACAAAGCATGCTGTGTCCACTCCTCTCACTTTGCCCCGTGTAGGGAACTCGAGAAGGGGAGAAGGGGAGGGCAGAGTGCATCTGGACCACATGTTTTAAACTAGGCAGGCTAACTTCAGAGCTATGCTTTTATATTTTTACCAAGGTAGTAACATCTTACAGTAACACATTAAATAGTAAAGAAGAGCTTGTGATGAAAAGCAACAGTCTCCCTCCCCACTGTTCCCTGCCACCAGCATGGAGGCAGTTTCTTGGTCTGTTTCTGTCTGTCTTTCTTCTAGTTGTAATTTCCCAGAAAAGGGTGATGGGAGATAAATGTTTTGAATTCTTGTCAGTCTGGATAGGTCTTTATTCTCCCCTTTCACTGAACGACAATTTAGCTGTGCATGGAATTGTAGATTAAAAATTATTTTCCCTTGGAAGGTGGAAACCTCTAATGTTCTATTCATTTTATTGTAGGTGAATTTCTTTTCTCTGTCTCTGAAAGCTTTTAGTATATTTTTCCTTCATGTTTCAAAACTCTATTGATGTGTCTAGGTGTGAGTTCTTTTTCATTACAGTTGTTGGGTAATTCATGACCCTTTCAGTCTGAAGGTTCATGTGCAGCTGTGACTGATGCTACTATTTCTTTGATGATTTCCAACTCCCCATTTTCTCTGTTCTCTTTTTCTTTGATTTCCCATTACTCAAATGCTTAGTTTCTTAGATTGGCCCTTTATGTCTTTCATATTTTCTCTATGTTTTCCATATTCTTGTCTTTTTGCAGTACCTTCTGGAAGACTTCCTTTTTCTCATTTCTTATATTTAATTTTTTATTTTAAAAATCGTATTTTTAATCTTACAAGCCCTTCCATATTCTCTGTTTTTTTCCCCATCTTCTCCTGTTGTAGGGTTTTATGTAATTATTATATTTCTCTTCATTAGCTTGAATTATTCTGTTTCCTCTGGATCTGCTTTTCTTTTACTTTCACTGTCTCAGTTTT
Organism: Diceros bicornis minor; assembly: GCF_020826845.1. Taxonomy (NCBI): domain Eukaryota; kingdom Metazoa; phylum Chordata; class Mammalia; order Perissodactyla; family Rhinocerotidae; genus Diceros; species Diceros bicornis. Next base: position 30,662,824 of record NC_080742.1, read on the forward strand.
CCTTATGGGCCTGGTGATTTTTTGTTATCTATTCATATCTAAAATAGAAAGCTTATGTAGCTGTTGTAGGTGTCCCCTGCTGCTTAATTAGAACTGTGTTCAAGCTAGCTCTTTCTCCTCAATAGGAATCCTGACTGGGAACTTTGTATAGAGTAGTGCAGGGCTGAGTGGATTTACTGGCAGCCTTTACTTTATGGGTACTGACCCCCAGATTCCCAGAATGAGGTAGATTTTAATCTATAGTGCTGACATCCACACTAGAAGCGTTAGCTTTTCTTATTTATTGTTTTTTTTGTTTGCTCAATTTTTTTTGTTCAGTTTGTTTACTTTTTTTTTTTTTTTGCTGAAGAAGATTGGCCCTGAGCTAACATCTGTGCCCATCTTCCTCTACTTTATATGTGGGTCGTCTGCCACAGCATGGCTTGAGTGATGTGTAGGTCTGCATCTGGGATCCAAACCTGCGAACCCCGGGGCACCAAATCAGAGCGTGTGAACTTAACCACTATGCCACTGGCCTGGTCTTTGTTTCCTTTTTTTTAGGGAGGAGTCCTAAGGGTTTTTATTTTCTTTTGTTTTTTTCTTTGGGAACATTCTAGTAGCCAGTACTCTAACTGCTGGCAAGGGATAGTGATAGAGGGGGCACGTGGATTGGTACAATTTGTCCCATATGTGGACCTTCAATGAATCCATTATTTTTCAGCCCCATTTCTCGCTCCTTCTCTCTTGCTGTACCTGCTGATTCTAGGCAGTCACCATCTACAGAATAGCTTCCACCTCCTTTGTGGTCCTCTTATGATTTATTGACTTTGCATTTTTCCGTCAACCTGCTCCCATTTACTGTCATCTAGTACAGCCGTTAAGAAATTATAGCCTGCAGGCCAAATAATCGGGCTACCTGTTTCTGTAAATAAAGTTTTATTGGAATACAGCCACGCTCCTTTGTTTACACATTGTCAATGGCTGCTTTTGTGCTACAAAGGCAGAGTTGAGTAGTTGCCACAGAGACTGCGTGGAGTGCAAAGCCTGAACTTTCTACTCTTTGGTCCTTTACAGGAAAGGTTTGCCAACTCCTGGTCTAGAAATTTTTTCAGATTTCTCATTTTCTGGTGATCATACCTACCTGCCTTTACCTCCTCACCCTCTTCTCTTCGTAGGTACAGGCTTAATAATGTTGTAAAATTCTCTTTTAATTCAGTAAGTCTGAGGAAATACATAAGCCTCCTCTAAAGGCCTACTCTGTCCTCTTGAACTGGAAAGACAGAGTTCTCCCTCTTAGACACTTTAATACACCGGCAGCCTTATTGATGGCTGCCTTAATCATTTAAAGTGTGAGAGCAGGGACTCGGTAATTCTTTGTCTTAACACAAGGCCAAGTACATAGTAAGCCTTCAAAAAGTGTTTGTCGAGTGTATTGAATGAATGAATATAATTATGTTTAAAATGATTTTTTCAGAGTGGTGGGGAAACATCTAGTTTTTCTATCCTTCTGAATGCACATTTAAAATAGCTTTTACCTATTAATAATTCATTTTTATATTTTTCCTTAAGATTAATTATATGAACAATGGTTAATCTTATTATTAGGAATGGGGAGGAGCTTTGTGTTCTGAATGAGTGTCAATCCAGATATTTGCATTCTACCTTATTCTACATATTCATTTCTCTTTTTTCTTTTACAGGTTAAAGTAATGTAACATATATATTTTTCAGTTTTTTTCTTCACAGTGTCACATTTTGTATGTAAATAGTTGCAGTTTAAATAACTGTAGTTGATGAAATATCTGCATAGTGGTCTAGAATGTTCTAGGAGCATATTTTTCAAATATTTTTCAATTGTGATTTTTTAAAAAAAAAGTCTGATTGCGTGAAATAATTAGACAACATGATTTTGAAACAAAAGACTTGTAAATAGGAGTAAGAATAGAATCTGAGTCGAATGGTTTTAGTTTTCTGATATGTGTGTGTGTGTTTCCATTCCTGACCATCTGACTATTTAGAATCATCTCTCATTTAAATTAAGACAGATGTACTGAGTTCTTAGATAATAAAGAAATGGTTTCCAAAGTAGACAGTAGACATTTCCATTAGAGTAAATTTGTCATTTTTTTCTCCTGCAGTTAATGCGTTTTCTCTTGAGTCACGGGGTCTTCAATAGTACCAATTTAAAATTTATAGCAGTTATGTTAAATAGAGCCAGCACCTGAATTATTTGCTCATGTGGAAATTAAGCGAATGGCCTGTTTTAACATCTTCTGCAGAAAAACATTTTTTTATAGATATACTTTTTTCGCTATTATTTCTCATAAAAAAGAAACACAATTAGGGACTTATTATTTCTTATTTGATTCAGCCCATCTCCCGTGCACCCTTCAAATACATTAACAAGTTTATAAGTGCAGAAATTTTGGTTTTAAGTTTTTTTCTGTAACTGTATCATATGTTTAAAGGAAAGAGAATGGACTGTTGTCATCTCCCAAAGGAAGGAATGAGAAGGATATTTTCTTGGCACTTGGAGAGTGTTGAGCTCTTGAGTGATGTGATGAAGAAATGTTCTTTGCCTCTGACACAAGATTTCTCAGGGCTGGGATTCAGGGCAATGGGAAGTGCCTTCTGTGTGTCCTTTTTCTTCTCGCTTTTTTATTTTTGCTATATGTGTATAAGCTTATTAAAAACACCCTACTTTTTCTCAAGTACACTTTTTGTTTTATTACACCTAAACATTTTTGAAGAAATTATTTTTAATAGAATCTCCAAGAATGAGGAACTGTGTTGTGTGTACAGTGTCATTTCTAGAAGCATATAGGAGTTCTGTGAATATTTGACAAACAGTAAAATATAATGATATAAAAACATCTTTGTAGGTATTATTTATATCAGTGCTGTCCAATAGTACTTTCCAAGGTGATATAACTGTTTTGTGTCTGTGCTGTCAAATACAGGAGCCACTAGCCACAGTGACTGTTGAGCACTTGAAATGTGGCTGGTGTGACTAAGGAATGTAATATTTCATTTTTTAAAAATATTTTGATATTTTTATTGTCTCTGTAATAAGAGACTAACAGATTTTAATTTTGTTCTACTTAATTTTTTATTTTTTTTCCTTTCAGGTAAATATATGCAGATGATGAACATTCTTAAGCCAATTGCCTTTGATGTTATCCATTTCATGTCTCAGCTATTTGATTATTACTTGTATGCAATATATACCTTTTTTGGTCGGAATGATTCAGTAAGTCAACCATTGAGGGGAAAGTGTTTCTTTAAAAAAATTTTTTTTTAATGTAATGTTTATTCTCTCTGTATAAAATACACAAAAAACATTATTTTGAAAATTATCCATCAGAAATCCAACAAAATTATTGATATCAGCTTTCTCTCTACCTAATTGCCTTATTTATATATTAATTATAAGCTTTGTTGTGGTAAACATATTGTACCTTATTCAAATTATTGGCAGAAACAGTACGTCATCTGTTTCTAACCTTGACATATTTTGGCAATGAAAAATGTGCAGGTTGCCTTGTTTAAATCTGGCCCAATGTGTTAATTACTACACAGTAAATGAGACATTTTAAATATTGGCTAACAACCTTAGCAGGCACTACTATTCAGAAAATAATGGCAAATATTTATTAAAATAATAGAAAATCTTTGAACTAAACCATCTGCCTGCCACAGAATTAATGTTTCCTGCACCTCCTTTTTGTGTTTCCAAAGCTCTTATTGAATTTATCTTTTTCTACTGCTAAGGAGAGCAACACAATATTAGGCGGGTAACTGATCCTGTATTTGTGAATTATTATGTGGGTCACCTAGATATTTGACAGTTTTCTGTGTAAAAGCATACTGCTGGGTCCTGTGAATATATCATAATACTAACTTTTTATATACTATATATTTTTTAAAAAATGTGAATTTTAATGGATAATTATATTCATCATATAAATGTTCATATCCTTGCTGTGATTACAAGTATATGAAAGACATGATCCTTTAATATGGGATCTGAATTTCCCGTGTTCTTAATTCTGCAAAATGTTCCTTAGAAAGAAGGCTAAGCTAATCAGAGACTAAGTGTTGCTGCAGAATTTGTGGTACTATAAAATATGTACTAATTCATCATTCTGAATTTGGAAACTCAATAAATAAATATTAAAGAAGAAAGACATTCTAGAGTTTTAGCTAATTGTCAGAATCTTTCAGTCTTCTAGATGAACCTTACTCTGTCTTCTGGGCAATGCTGCTAGACCAGTGCTGTCCAAGAGAAATTTTGCAGTAATGGAAATGTTCCGTATTTGCACTGCCCAGTATGGTGGCCACTAGCCACATGTGGCTATTGAGCACTTGGAATGTGACTAGTGTGACTGAGGAACTGAATTTTTAGTGGTAACTAAAATTAATCTTTAAATATAAATAGTCACACATGGCTGGTGACTATCATATTGGGTAGAACAGTTCTGGACCATGTTATTGATAAGATATATTAATAGAAGGTCCTTCAGAAACTTTTGGGAACTAAATGCTTTTGGACATGACTTTTTAGCTACTTATATACTGGCACAGATTTGTTTAAAATGGGGTTCACTAGAACCTGAGAAATTTAGCAAAGTATAGATAGGTGCTTATTGTAAAATGTGCTGCATATTTTATTTAAAATTTATGTTTTAAAGAACACATTGTCTCTTATATTAAAAGCATTTTCAATCCTGTAAGACTCAGGAAAAGCTATTTTATTATATTTAAACAATTAGCTGTCAGTTATAAGGGGTGCTATCCTTAACCCGCTGTCTACCCATACATGGTATTAGAGACAGTTTGTGTTATATGAACCAAAGCAAAGTGTGCATATGAGTGAGTGTGTATGAGTAAATGTAGCATTTACCCTGCCTCTTAGTTGCACCTTTTAAGAAAGACTTTTCCAATTATTAGATTATGCTTAGTAATACTAGCTTTTAGGTACCAGGTGAATATTGAAAATATGCACATCTTCAAATAGAACAACTTATAATTCAGACTGTACTATTTTTGATTCTGCAAAACTGAAGGAATTTATTTTTTTATTTTTTTAATTTTATTTATGAAGGTATTTTATTTTTTATTTTTTTATTGGAGTAACATTGGTTTATAACATTGTATAAGTTTCAGGTGTACATCATTATACTTCTTTTTTTGTGTGTGTGAGAAAGATCAGCCCTGAGCTAATATCCATGCCAATCCTCCTCTTTTTTTTTTTTTTCCCCTGAGGAAGACTGGCTCTGGGCTAACATCTGTGCCCATCTTCCTCCACTTTATATGAGATGCCACCACAGCATGACTTGACAAGCACTGCCTCAGTGCACGCCCAGGATCCGAATCCCGGGCCACCAGCAGCGGAGCACATGCACTTAACCACTATACCACAGGCCCGGCTCCCATCATTATGCTTCTATTTCTGCGTAGAGTACATCACGTTCACCACCCAAAGACTAATTACAATCCATCGCCACACAGTGTACCTAATCATCCCTTTTGCCCTCCTCCCTCCCCCCTTCCCCTCTGGTAACCACCAATCCAATCTCTGTCTCTATGTGTTTGTTCGTTGTTGTTTTTATCTTCTACTTATGAGTGAGATCATATGGTATTTGACCTTCTCCCTCTGACTTATTTCGCTTAGCCTAATACCCTCAACGTCCATCTATGTTGTCATAAATGGCTGAATTTCATCATTTCATATGGCTGAGTAGTATTCCATTGTGTATATATACCTCATCTTCTTTATCCATTCGTCCCTTGATGGGCACTCAGGTTGTTTCCAAATCTTGGCTATTGTAAATAGTGCATCAGTGAACACAGGAGTGCATATATCTTTATGCATTGGTGTTTTCATGTTCTTTGGATAAATACCTAGCAGTGGAACAGCTGGATCGTATGGTAGTTCTATTCTTAATTTTTTGAGGAATCTCCATACTGTTTTCTATAGCAGCTGCACAGTTTGCACTCCCACCAGCAGTGTATGAGAGTTCCTTTCTCTCCACATCCTCTCCAACACTTGTTGTTTCCTGTCTCGTTAATTATAGCCATTCTGACGGGGGGGCGTGAGGTGATATCTCATTGTAGTTTTGATTTACATTTCTCTGATAGTTAATGATGTTGAACATCTTTTCATGTGCCTGTTGGCCATCTATATATCTTCTTTGGAGAAATGTCTTTCAGGTCTTTAGCCCATTTTTTAATTGGGTTGTTAGTTTTTTTTGTTGTGGAGATGTATGAGTTCTTTATATTTTATATATTTTGGAGATTACCCCCTTATCAGATGTATGATTTGTTTCCCTCTCAACACCAGTTCCAAATGTTCCAGGAGTGCCCCCTGTGTGGACTGTATGTGTCCTTCTGTCATGGCAGGGTTGCTCTTACTGCTGGTGCCTGGGGAGGCTAGGCTGTCCCCCTGGGTGGCTGGTTGTAATGCTCAGCTGTGTGTGGCTGCTGTAGTCCTTTCAGTCACTTTATCAGGTGTGGCGACCCCCAGCACAGTTGGCTACAAGGTCTAATAGCACATTCCTGTTGCAGTTTTTCTGTGAAGTGGATAGGTCCCTAGTGTGGCTGGCCTGCAAGCTCTTATCAGCTCTCTCAGGGTTGCAGCTGAGTGGGGCTGGCCCCAGGCATGGGACCACACAGTTGTTTCAGGTTTTGGAAGGTGAGGGTGACTATCTGGCTGTTTGACAAGCAGAAGTCTGCTGCAGCTGACAGGCCCCACTGCCCACTGGGCCACATACCCCGTCAACACAGTCCTGCCCCATGCGTGTGCCCTGACCCACTGAAGTGGACTTAGTCGCCCCACTGCAGAGGCCCCACACACTCCACCAGTGCAGGCCTGCCCCTTGCGCATGCCCGCCCCTTGCGCATGCCCTGCCCCACAGAGGTGGACTCACTCACCTGGTTGCAGAGGTTCCAGGCACCCTGTCTTTGCAGGCCCACAGGTTGCCTGAGGACTTTCTGTTGGGTGGGACCAGTCCCAGTGTGGGTTGCCTGCCCTGGCTGAGCTGGATTAAATCTGTGCTCTAGTGGATGGGGCAGACCCCTGGACTAGCAGGCCCCAGGGAGAACTCCAGTGGTGTCAGCCAGCGTCTGTGTCAGTATGCCTGTGCTAGGTCACAATAATGGCTGCTGCCAATGTCTCAATCCCTGGAGAGGTCTCATTTCTCACCAGGATGCACCCAGAGCCTGTCAGGTGAGTCTCTTTTCACCAAAGGACTGTGCACCTTTCTTCCTGGTCATTTTAGGTTGCTTTCTGAAACAGGTGAATTTGTGTGTGGGCCCTTTAAGAGTTGGCTTCTTTCCCCTTATGTCCAAAGGCTTTTCTGGGGGTATTCCCTGTTGTAGTTAATAGCCAGCAAAGCCAGGTATTATGACACTTGTCTTGGTTGTTCTGAGTCCAAAAGCTGCTTATTGTGGTAACGCTCCCCCACTCTGATCTCCCACTTCTCCAGGGAAGGCTGCGTACCTTAAGGTTGCTCCCAGCTGGCTGTGAAGCGTCATCGTTAGAAGGTAGCTTTTTTTTCTCTCCAGAAAGGAATTTCTGCCTCTTCCATCTGAGTCAGCACTGTCCCTTTTTGTGGGGGTTCTTTTTATCTAATTTTCAATTCTCTCTTAGGGGTAACTGTTCCAAGAGTAGTTGTAAATTCACTGTCTTCATGGGAGGAGGTGAGTTGAGAGTCTGCCTATGCCACCATCTTGACACTATCTCTGAAGTTTTACATTTATTGGCTCATACAGGATATTTTAACATTTTTTCAGATGTCTATATGTATCTATGATGACCTCTAAATTAAATTTATATTCATCAATCGAATCATCACTCATGGAGCCAACTAACTGCCTTTTCATGTCTTAACAGTCAAGTCTCCCTTCTTATTTATGTTCTTGTGTGAAGATTTTTATAAATGCTTTGGCTGTGTTGTACTGAAGACAATTCTATACTGTGAAATGTTTACTGAACCAAACAAAATTTTCATTAATTTTTGAATGAGGATTTAGGCTATCTCTAATTTGTGTCAGAAAAATATATTAGCAACACTACATTATTATGCTTCTACATGACTATAACACAGTGTACTATCTTTAAGTATCTAAAATCTTACGTTTTATAACTAAAAATAATAACTTGTGGATAAGAAATTCTGGTAAACTCTCTCCTGATAAATGCATTAGATTGAAAGATGTTGGCGTGACCTGTAAATGCACACGTGTAAATAGTTCTCTTGTTGCCTTAAGTGCTGAGGTTTGACGTCTTTGCTTGATGTTTTGGAAGTTTTAAATGCAGTTTAGAAACCCTCTGAAGGCTAAGTATCTGAATGAAAATTCATCAGATACTTAACTTTGGTTAGTCTGAAGTTATAACATTTATTTGCAAGATTATCTCCAGAGTGATTTAACATGCCTTTCTTTTTTCTTTTCAGTTGGAATCAACAGGACTAGGCCTTAGTAGTAGTAGACTAAGAACAACTCTAAACAGAATACAAGAAAGCCTTATTGATCTGGTAAGAATCAGTTGAATCAGTTCTTTTGATTTATATAAAACAGAAATTAGCCAACTAATCAACTACATATAAATGTATGTCTATATGCGTATTGAGTGCCTGAGTCCTTAGTATTACACTAAGTGCTTGTGGGAAGTAAAATGGACGTTTCTTTTAGTCTAATTGTAGAGAGAAAACTAGTATACGTGAAAGAATATAATATTGGCTATACATCCAGTACAAGTTCAAAGAGAGGAAAAGTTTTTGTGCAATATTGATGGCAGAGAATGACTAAAGGAGGAAGTGAGACTTGTACTAGCCTTTGAAGAAAAGGCATGAGATTAGTGGGAAAAAGAAGAAAGAATGGCATTCAGATTAAAGTTCAAGGCTGAGCAAGGGCCTTAAGGTGGGAGCAAGGCTGGCCCAAAGTTTGGCAGATCTTTGTGTTGGGGCACTGGTTATGCTGAAGAGTTGTGTTGTTACAGAGAGTTTTTAGGACCACTTTTATAAATGGCCTTGAAATTCAAGTTTAGGTTCAGTTGGCCATGCAGGAGGGAGTCTGGATTCTTGACTGTATCATACAATGAAATGCACGTTTTAAGAAGATAGGTTAGTTAGCAAAACAAGGCTGACCTTCTATAGTGTTTAAGCTAACATAGCATTTAAAATAAGAAAATTTTTTTCTTGTGGTTGATCACTGTCGCCAAAGATTTTTGTTGTTCAGTATGCTTCTCTGTATCTACATTAACCCCAGGATTCTCCAAATTTTCCTTTATTCCTTCAGCTACTCAAACAAGCAATAATTTTCCTCTTTTTTTCCATAAACTCTATATTATGTGCATTCTGCTGTTACTGAAGTTTTTATAAAGCAATGCAATCATTCATTCTTTTAAGAGATACTTATTGAAATAATTATTAATATGCTGGCTTGGTTGTAGTGCTGAAAATGCATCAGTGCACAAAGCAGGTAATTCCTCTCTTTTTGGGACTTGTATTTTATTGGTGCAGAGAGATAAACAAATACATAATACATAATACAAGTACATAATAATGTCAGGTACTTATATGTGCTAAGAAGACAATGAAGCAGAGTGAGAGGACAGTGATGTGGACAGAGTGACAGGACAACTCTTTGAGCAGAGATGTGAATAAAGTGAGAGAGGCGTGTGCTGCTATCTCAGGTCAGCATAGGGAATAATCTGTATCCATCTCATCCATCTCCCTTACTATTTGGAGATCTTTTTGCCCAGCATGTATATATATATTCATAGCACTTGGCACATAGCCATTCTTCAGTAAATGTCTGTAGAGTAAATGAATAAACTCCAATCATGTCTCTTGGCTTAACCTGGCTTGTTTTCTTGGCTTTGCTATCCATTTAGTCCTAATCTTCATTTTCAGAGTCAAAGCTCCTTGTTTGACCGAGCCGTCTCTTTTTTTGTTGTTGTTCTTTGTTTTTTAAAATCCATTGGCTTTCAGCCCCATTGGCAGTTACCTGTGTTTCGACTTTGCTTTTCCTTGTTTGATACTTAGTGTAACCTTGACCATCAGATCTTGTTTTCCAGATCTTAGTCCACTGCTGCAGTTTTTCTTGCTTCTGGCTGAACAGCTCAAGATGGATGGGCTGAAATTTACGACTAGAGTCATTCACTCTGACCTTTTTCTGTCATCTCTCCTAGTTACTAGCTTATGATTGTCAAACCACTGTTCCAGATTTGACCCCTAAGGCTGGATTTAATGCTTCAGATTTTGCCATACAGTGTATAATGAAATAGCATGACTCAGTAAACAATGGGACCAAACTAGCTGCTCTTTGAGACAAGCTGCCACCCTGATAACAATGAATCTGTAGCATCTGTGTGACCAGTTCTCTGTAAACTGGTGTAGTAGTCAGACTTAGAAAAGTGTTTTTAAAAACCGACTATATCCCCCGCCAATAAATAAATAGATAGATATGCCTATTTTTTATTTTGGTACCTTGTCTTTTAAAAATATCTTTTCTTTAAGTCCTTGTCTTTATCATCTCTTAAATCAAAGACTACCCCTTGGATCAGAAGACCGTGCGAGCGGTCCTTTCTCCTTCAGTTTGTAAGGAGGGCTGACCTTTGACAGGGGCCCTCCAGGGTCCCTACTACTCTGGAGGATAGGACTCTACAGCAAATGCTAGAAGTTTTTCTGAAATTTTTCATTAGTTTCCATCCAGTGTTTTACATGTTAAATTGTTACTCATCCTGATAAGTATTGGTTTATTATTTTAAAAAATGTATTTGTCGTTTACTAGACCTTGATCTCAGGTTTTTATAAGCTGGTGTATTAATTTTCTTCACTTCATTAATTTACATCTACATTGACAGAGAACATTAATTGGTTTCTTGCTCTTCAATATGTTCTTTGACTATTAAAATAATTTATAGTCTATCAATATGGAACCACTCGATGGAAATAGTATTTTTCTTTATATTTCTCCTGTTAGTTAAAATTTTAATAAGTACTTTTTTGGTAATTTTATTTTCTCCATATGTATCTTCTAAGTTTTGCTTCTCTTTAAGCTCTAAAAGGCAAAATGGAATCATCATGGTCTTAAATATGCCACCTGAAATCATTTATCATATAAATTCATTGTAAACTAAGAAAATTTGTTTGACACCTCAAATAAAAGTCTAAGAAAAGGAGTCTGATAAGGGAAGAGTAGAAGAGGAAGCTGGTGTGGGTGATAATGGCACCAGAAATATGAGTTTTTAGTTATCCACTTGGTGATGCTAAATTGTTTGCTTTAAGACCTTTGGCCAACTTTCAATCTTTGATAATAAAAATGTATTTTAAATTGGTCCAGAAAAGTCTATAAATATGACTTCTCTTTGTAGTAGTAAATTAGTGGCAGAAAAGGCTAAAAAAAATGTGACTTTGACTGTGAGAATAAAGATTGATTAGGTTCCATTTCTCAAAGTCTTCAGAGTTCTGTATCCTTTCCTTATTGAACTGGTGTAAGCTGAAACACTGATCCAGTGTAGGAGCTTTGCCGTTTAAGTGCACAATAAGCACATACTACTTATTTATATCAGCTTGACATTTTTGTGACTCTCCTGCTCTCTTCAAGCATATTTCCCTAAATGTAAACACAGAACTTTAGTCGTTAAGCAGATAATTACCATAATTTTTATGCCTAAAATACCAGTGTTAACTGGGGAGAAAGGAAGGCATCCAAATGAAAACTTTTGAAGTGGGGGCAACAATTCCAGTGATCTCTGTAAGAATGTTTTTGTAAGAGAGCTCTGTGAGCAAAGGGGAAACTCAGCATATTTGAACTGGAGGTAGGTAAGGAGGTTGTTGGGAAGTGCTTTGGGCCTCTCCTGTCATACCCAGAGATTAACCGCATTTTCCTCCGGCTACAGATACACCCTCTCCTTGCCTTCCATCACCTTCTAGCACCACCTCCCTCTTCTGCCCTAAATTAACCAGTTAGTATCTAAATTCAAAAAAACTTTTAGTTTTATAAATATTTTGTATATATGGTGATATCTAATCATAAAAGAATGAAATTTGAAAGTGACTCTGGTATTATAAATGTGTGGTATTCCTGGTTATTTTGGAGCTATTTTGAGTTTGAAATTGTACAATATTGGCAGAAAATTCATGCCAGGTTTTGTTAGTTTAATTGCAAAGTATTTTAAAAGAGGGCATGTTTGATGCTTAGAAGGAGATTTTGTTCTTCTTGTGGAGTATAATACTCCAGGTTTCTAATCATAAAATCATAGAAGGAAGCTTATCTGTGCTCATTTAACCTGTACAGTGTTCATACATACCGAGTAGCTGTCAGCTTCTCATTGAACCTCTCCTTCCATAGAAAACTCATAACCACCCAAAGCAACTCTTCCTCCCTACCCTTCTGCCTGATAGAATGTGCTTTGTTTTCATGCAGCCAAATCTACCTCTCTGGAATTATTTTCTGTTATTCTTTTTCTATCCCATTGGGGCCACTTTGGCTAGCGTAGCCATCTTGCCCAGGTGAGTTATCTCACCCCTGAATTCTTTTATTAGTTTTTCTTGTTTTGAGGTTTCGGGCTTCTCACTATTCTTTGACTTGTTCTGAGATGGATATTCACACCTCTGAACTAAGAAGAAAATACGGAGTGCTATAGGAGGCGTTGGAAGTAGACAGAAGGCGAGGAGCTCTGTGATGAGGGTACAAGACTCAGGGGATACACAGCAGTTGGATAGGTATTTTTATTATTAGTTCGTTCAACAAATATATCTTGAGTTCCTATGTCCTTTGTGGAAGAGTGATGGTCCCTCTAGTGGAGGAGGCAGATGAGGAATAAATGAATATCTAATTTAATGTCGGATTGTGTTGAGAGTTACCAAGAACTAGGAAAGAAGGATACAAAGAGGAGGAAAAGAGCGTGATATTGTTTAGGTGATATTGTTTACCTCCTCTGAGAAGGTAACATTGAAGCAGATCCTTGAAGGAAATATAGGGGAGTGAGTCACCTGGATGAGAATTCATTTATTCAGCAAACATTTATTTAGTACCTGTTTATTGAACACTTTATATATGTTGACAGGCACTGTTCTGAGAGTTTGGGATACAATTTTGGTAGGGAGAGGAGAACCAGAGAAAACTCTCTACCCAGATGCAGCTTATTTTCTAGTAGAGAGAGGTTATTTTGGGGAAAAGTGTTTCAGGTTGAGGGAATAAGGAGTGCAAAGGCCCTGAGATGGGACCATGCTTGACCTATTTAGAAACGGCAAAGAGGCCAGTATAATTGGAATGAAGTAAGCAAGAGAGGGTCAGTGATAGATGAGACCAGAAAGGTAGCCAGAGCCTAGATCATGTAGGGCCTTTGGATTTTACTCTAATGAAGACAGGAAGCCATTGAGGAGCTTTAAGCAGAAGAATTGACATGATCTGACTTAATTATTTAAAAGAGAATTATTTTGGCTCCAGTGTGTAGCAGTTAAGGAGAGGGATGAGGTGGCTTGTACCGAAATATTAGTGGAAGAAGTAGTGAGACATAGTTAGATTCTGGATCTGTTTGGAAGGTAGACACATCAAGATTTGTTGATGGATTGTAAGTGTGGTATGACACTGGGAGGAGCCAAGGATGACATCTAACGTCTAGAGAATGGAGGTGCCCTTACTGGAGATGGATGAGACTTTTAGGAGGGACACATTTGAGGAGGACATCAAGAGTTCAGTTTCAGAAATGTTAAATGCACTAAAGGTGAGAGAGAGGTCAGGGCTAGTATGTAAATTCTGAGCTGTTGGCATGTGGATGGCATTTAAAATTGGGACTGGATGAAATCATCTAGGGAGTAGAATGTAAGTAAGTGTGAGGACCAAACTCTAGGGCGCTCCAGTGTTTAAAGGTCAGGGAGAGGAGGACAGACTAGCAAAGGAGTCTGAGAAGTGGCCAGTGGCAAAGGAGAAAGACCAGGAGAGTATGGCGTTCTGGGAACTAAGTGGAGAAAGTTTTCCAGGATCAGCCATGTAGGATGCTACAGATCTGTTAAATAAAATGAGTATTCAGAATTGACTATTGAATTTGGCCATAAGGGGGCCATTGGAGACCTGGATAACTGTTTCTTTGGAGTAGGGCAGACAAAAGCCTGATTGGAATGGGCTTGAAAGAGAATGAGAGGAAGTAAAAACTCTTACCATCATCGTTGTTATCATCATCTCCATCAATTAAACTGATTGATGGCCTGCTAGTGCCAGGAGGCATGCCAAGGTCTTGAGATACAAAGATGGTGAAATTGGTCCCTAACCTCCAAGAACTCACAATGAGGTAGAGGAGTCAGGAAGCAACAACTGATAAAGTGCACTTTGTGCCACATACAGACATAAGTACATGCATAGATAACGTTAACACAAGTAAGGTACTAATTCTTTTTGAAAGACTGAGAAAGTTATAGAAAGGAGGTAAATATGAGCTCAGACTTAAAAAATGAAGAGAAGAGAGCTAGGCAGACAAGGGCAAGAGAGCTAGTAAGACAGGAGTGTCAGTAGGACAGCAGAGCAAGTAGTCTCGTGTGGCTGGACCTGAGGGGCATAGATTACCTCGAAATGAGGCTGGCAAGGTAGCTGGTGTCAGCTGTAAAGGAGTAGTATCATGGTAACAAGTTTAGGCTTTTTCCTGTAAGGAATGGATAGTCAATTGAGACATTTTAAACTAGGAAGTGGTGTGATCGCGTCTCCATTTTAGAAAGATCACTTGAATATTATTGGAAATAAGCCAGTGAACTGTATGGAAAGTAGAGTAGAAACAGGGGGAGCTAGAGGGAGAGGTCTCTGTTAGGGGACTTTTACAATGGTCCAGTCAAGAATGCTGTGGGTTCTTGGTCTTGATGTAGTAGTGATGTGAGGAAGGTGCCTGTTTAGGCATGATGGAGGTGAGGAAGAAGGGGAGTCATGAAGGATTCCAAGCTTCCTCACTCGGACAGTCTGGTAGGTGGTGATTAAATTAAATAGCACAGGCAACTGATTGGTGCCAAACAGTATATAATTTTGTGATTGTTTTTTTGGGGGGGCAGGAGTGGGGTGATTATTCTCCTTTTTAATAATGGAGCTGTGACATTGATTAACTTGCATAGTTCCCTTATCCTGATTCTCCTAGAGAAAGCACAGTTGTTCCCCAAATAACCTTTAAATGCTAATTGACTAATTAGAGATTGAAGAGAGACAGTCTCTTTAGTAGAAGATAGGATATAAAAAAGAACTAAAGGGGCCGGCCCGGTGGCGCAAGCGGTTGGGTGCGCGCGCACCGACGCACTGCTTAGTAAGCCATGCTGTGGCGGCGTCCCATATAAAGTGGAGGAAGATGGGCACCGATGTTAGCCCAGGGCTGTCTTCCTCAGCAAAAAAAAGAGGAGGATTGGCGGATGTTAGCTCAGGGCTGATCTCCTCACAAAAAAAAAAAAAAAAGAACTAAAGAAGAAAACCATTTTCTAACTTGAAAGTTTTTATGATGTTTTATTTCCATTTTACTAAGTTTATAAACCTAAGTTATACTCCCAGAATCCTATACATTGGATGTCTCTTTTATTCATATGGAAAATGTTGGAGATTTGTGACTGTGTCATTGATTTCAAAACTAAACTACATTTACACTTTGTACACTTTTAGGTTTGTTTGTATCTAATTTGTGTGCTATAATTTTCTTTGAGGATCTTTTTTTTTTTTTTGTGAGGAAAATCAGCCCTGAGCTAACATCCATGCCAATCCTCCTCTTTTTGCTGAGGAAGACTGGCCCTGGGCTAACATCTGTGCCTATCTTCCTCCACTTTATATGGGACGCTGCCACAGCATGGCCTGACAAGCGGTGCCTCGGTGCGTGCCCAGGATCCAAACCCAGGCCGGCAGCAGCAGAACACGCGCACTTAACCGCTACGCCACGGGGCCAGCCCCTCTTTGAGGATCTTTTAAAGCTCAACACACCCTGCTCTTTGCATCCTTTTCTTTTATTCCCATGAACCATCTTCCTTCTCATTAATAATCTGTTCCCAGACAAATACAACTCAGCTGGTTTTGTTTCAGTTTATAACTACGTTCTAGTCCTGCCTTCTTGAGATTATACCAGAGTTACTTTGATTAAGGTTTGGGTGTAAAATGGTTAATTACACCATGATTTGGGGTTTTACCAACTTGGTCCTTGAGGGACAATCTCTTTTCCATCATTTACACGTTCTTGAAGGGCATCTCACTATTGTCTCTATGCAACACGTGTCAATTCATAAAGATTCCTTGTGTTAGCCAACTTGGGTCATGCACAGATAATAGCATATAGAGTTGGATCATTTTCACTTAGTATGAAAAGGAAAGTTCCAGTGGTTAAAAAATATAAAAGGAGGGGAAAAAAAAGAACTGAAACTAAATGTAATTAATGTGTGCCTAAGAGTATTTTAATTCTAGTTCTAGTTTTGTAAAATCACGTGGTCTGTTGCTACTAGATTTGCTATTTCAGGCTGTGTGTGTATGTGTGTTGTATTTTCAGGAAGTTTCAGCTGATCCTACTGCCACACTCACAGCAGCAGAAGAGAGAAAGGAGAAGGTTCCAAGCCCACACCTCAGTCACCTAGTGGTTTTGACATCTGGGGATACATTGTATGGGTTGGCGGAAAGAGTGGTAGCCACAGAATCCTTGTAAGTTGTTAAAAATAGTTACTTTGCCATTAAATATTTAAGAAGGGTTATAAAAGTAAACATTGTTTAACTTAGTCAGACTTCTAGCTGTATACGTCTCCTACTTCTAAATATTACATGTATTCCTGAGAAGTATATCCTAAAATAGATTACCAATTGATTTTTAAAACTGTATGGTTGGTTTTCGGTTATATAAGTGGAAGGAGGAAATCTTTTAAGTTTCAGTCTTTAGCAACATGATCCTTGCTTTAAGGAAAACTTTAAAAAAGCATGTTACAGTGTACTTTTATATTTTCCTATCCAATTGTGATTCTAGAGAAACTGTAGTTACGTTGTCAGTTTAGTGTTAAATTTAGTCGACCCTCGACATCAGCAAGAATGCTTCCTGACCTCTATAAATCCAATTTTTAATACAATTAAAGCATATAACTTCTTCCATAAGATGAAGTCTAATATAACTTAAGAGTTTTGTGTACATAACAAAAAGAGAAAAACAGTGCGGCTGCCCGCCGTCTTCCAGCCGAGTGACTCCCACTCCTGCACGCCAGCCTCCTGACCTGAAGTTCACGTGTACGTCTCATCCAAGTTACAGTTTGTTGCATGTTAGGAATGTTTGTGTTACTTCTGAAAAGTGTCAGATGTTAAATCTGTGAATGCAAAGATCTGTTGTGTATAGTTAAATGGGGTCTTTAAAAGATAACCTTTCAAAAAATGCCATTGTCTTTTTTCTTCAATCTTTTGTGTTATCTGTGCTCATCTCTTACATGCAAAGCAGCATAACTCTACACCTTGTGGTATCCACATTAGCTCCTTTGAAGTCACTCTCCTTCTGCCTCAGCTCACATCCAGTCATCAGCTCAGCATTAATTTTTGTGTAGATTGTAAATGAGCGTGTCAAGTAGTAGTACAAGGCAGTTCACTAAAGTGGACAATCATTTTAGTTGTTAAAGTTTTGCTTAGAGATCTTAAAGATTACTTATACAAAAATATTGGCAGAATCTAAATCCTACACTTTGTTTACACAGTGGGTTATTTATTCCCTTTAGGGTATTCTTGGCTGAACAGTTCGAGTTCCTTCAGCCACATCTGGATGCTGTGATGCCTGCAGTCAAAAAGCCCTTCCTTCAGCAGTTTTATTCTCAGGTCAGAGATGGATCTGTATATCATTTCAACTGTGAGCCGGATAAGACTGTCATATGTTATTTAGGGTTTTTTTTTTTACTAGTAGTTGATCACCAAATCCCAGGAGAGCTGGATTAGAATATTCGTTTATTCACTCATGAATTCCTGTGTTAAATAAATAATTATTGAGCACCTCATATAACTTTTAGTCTAATGAGAGAGAGAGCCATACAATAAAGTATGATAAGGGAAAGAAACAGTGGCAGGGTAGTTAACCTTGACTGGAGGAGGAAAGGGGGTGTGGTTGGGAGAAGGTTGTCTAGAAAGGCTGTCTGGAGGAAGTGATGTTTAAACTGGACCAGCCGGGTGAGTTGGGAGTATATTCCAAACTAAGGGAATGGCTTATATGAAGACCAACAAGTGAGAAAGAGCATGGTGCATGTGAGCAGCTGAGGAAAACTCAGATTGTCAGAGCAGGGAAGAGGGCTAGTGATGAGAAAGATGACTGGAGGGATAAGCAGGAGCCATGTGATGCACGACACTCTCAGCCAGGAATTGGACTTTACTTTGAGGGTACTGAGAAGCTACTGGAAAATTTGAAACAGATGAGTAGCATGGTCAGGTGTGTTTTAGAAAAAGTATTTTGGGGGCAGTATGAAGAATGGACTTTAGACGGCTAGCCTAGAGGCAGGGAGACCAGCTTGAAGGCTGTTCCAGAAATACAGTTGAGAGATGATGGAATCTTGAGGTAGGGTAGTGGGAGTGGACATGGAGAGAAGTGAAAGAATTTGAGAAATATTTGCTCCATGAAAATAGGTAGTTCTTTTATAGTTGTAGCATCAATGGTCTCAAATTTATTGAATGTTTCAAAATTATGTTTTGAGTAAGACCTTTGCCCGTGAGTTAAACTATTTTCATAATTTAAGTCTCCAAATGTTTCATTTTTAGATATGATGTATACTGGAAATAGAAACAAAATATTCTTTATAAATTTGATACTTTTAGAAAATATTTGTTTTCATTTCTGTAAAATTTATTTCAGACAGTCTCAACTGCCAGTGAACTACGCAAGCCAATTTACTGGATTGTAGCTGGTAAAGCCATTGATTATGAACAGATGCTGCTCCTAATGGCTAATGTGAAATGGGATGTAAAAGAAATTATGTCACAGCACAACATATATGTAGATGCATTGTTAAAGGCAAGTACTCTGGGAAGCATCTTTGTCAAAGATGATTCTACTAAGAGAAGTATTCCTATAATTGCAATAGCTCTAAAGTAGAGCTGTATGTGAGATTATAGTTATTACCACATTTCTAGCATTGTGATTTATTAATTTGTCCAGTGATTCGTCCATTATAATCCAATTCGTCCCTGAATTGGAATAGGCTTACCTTCAAAATTTTGTGTTCTTTTAGACCCAAGAATACTTTGTAGATTTTTTGTTTTTGCTCGCTAATTTCCCGTTTAGAGTTAGAGTTTGATTGGCATGTCTTGGCTGACTTTCATAGTATGAAAACTCAATAGCCATGACCGTAGTGACAAGAAGGTATTTCTATTTAATTAGAAGATATTTCTATAGTTGTATATATTCATTAGTAAGAGACCATGCCCCTGATTATTCTAAGTGTTTTTTTCCAGAAATCACATTACTTTTGCAATATGTCATGTAAACACCTTTACATTTAATGACTTACAATTTATAAGTGTTCTGGAAAGAACTGTAGTCATTTTTTTCATTTATGCATCAAGAAATATTTATAGATCACCCTACATGTGCCACACACTGATCTAGGTGCTGGCAATATAGTTGTGAATTAAGAACTTATGTGCCCTCAAGGAATGTATGTGCCATTGTGGGGACAGCAGTAAAGAGATAAATTAAGATATAATGTCAGGTGATGAATAGTCTTGTGAAAAAATAGATAACAAACCAAAGAGGGATAGAGAGTGGCAGGGTGTGGGTGGGGGAAGAATACCATTTATTTACTTGTGGTCAAAGAAGGACTCTGATAAAGTGAGAATTGAGGGGGGGCCTGAAGGAAGTGAGGAAATGAGCCATGTGGATATCTGAGGTGAGCAAAGAGCATCTGAGAAAATGAAAACAGCTTTTAGAAAAATTTTGGTTTTCATATTTGTCAGTGAAAAGAAAACTGGCCCTTCTTAAGCTTCTGACTGTTATCTCACTTACAGAAACATTCTTACCTGCTTAGTCCAAGGCAATAAATAATAGCCTGGGACGCTTGACAATCAGTAAACAAAGCCAAAGATCAAAACAGAGATAGCAGCAGAATTCATCTAGCATGCCAGCTCCCAGCAACATATGGTAGCCTTCTGGAGGGCTGGTTGAAGACTGTGAGACTGTTCCCATCAAGGAACTAAGGGTGTCAAGACTAGTTAGCAGTGTCTAGGAGTTAGCCTGAGATCTACGGGGTGAGTGACAATAAGCATGCTCTATAATTGCCACCTTGGAGAAACTTTGATTTCTAGAGTACCCAGGATATTTCAATTGGGAATTTTAATTTGGAATGTAAGGATAAATGTAATTTATAAATAATCACACTCCTCTTGTTTGAACAAGTCTGTTTTTGAAAAGTTGATTCTGTTTTTTATGACATGCCAACTGTGGTACTCATAGGGATGCAGGAAAAGAGAGACTTCTGCACTCAGTGAATATACATACTAGAAGGAAGCTGCTTGCCTCAGTTATTCTAAATTCCAGGAAACATTAGTATTATAAGAGAGAGCTGGTGTTATTCAGATTATTAATCTGAACCCAGTTTTTAGCAGCTTAAGACCTTCTTTCATAAAGAAACTTTTATAAGTTTTGTTCTGTCTATTACTTTTCCAAGTCCAAACCTTTAGGTAAAGACAGTCTGCATTTACTGCCCCAGAAGAATCACAGGGAACATGAAATGGTTTTATTATTTATTTAACAGCAAGCGTTCTCAACATTGAATTTAGCAATGAGTAGAATGACATTTTATACAGTAAGCATATAACATTATCTTTAAAATATTAATAGAATGTATTGAATCATGACTCTTGAAATCCAAAGCAGAGTTACTGTAGTGAAGTGTAAATACAGTAGTGAATACTACTGCTCTGCTAGATTCATGAGATGAAAACGATGAAGAGCAATTATTTCTTTAACTTTGATTTTTAAAAGTAAACTTAGTGGATTGAAGATTCACTTCTTTTTCATAAGTAATTAAAAGCAGTTAACTGTCAGAAATAAATCATCAAAAAACAGTGATTTAGGGAGTAGCAGAAAAGAAAAGGATAGCACAATAATCATTATATGGTAGCTTGACTGGTGATGATCAGATTAGATTTTTTTCCTCCTGTGTTTTATTAGAAAATTTGAACACATGTCAGTCTTGACTTGTTAAGCATTGTACAGCTTGTCTATTGAGGAAACTAAAGAAAAAAATGTCATTTTGTCAAGGAAGGATCAACAGCCTTTCCTTTTGTAAATGAACATATTTTAATGATCATAGTTCAAAGAAACCAGAAATACATTTATTGAAGGGTGAACCATATGCTGTTTATGTGTAATTGTTGGAATTATCTACCTTGGTTACATTTAGTTTTAGTAGAGTGGTATCATAAAAGTTACTAATAAGTAATAAAAAATGTTCAGTTTTTCTGTAATACAAAATATTTTATGTTTTATTTTTTCTTTCTACTATAAATTTGCAGCTCATGACTTTTGAATCATACATAATAATTTATTTACTTTTCAAGACTGTTTAGGAAGCAGAATAATTTATTGGATTTCTGTTTGAGGAGTATAGCCACAAATTAGAAATAGTTTACTATGAGTTGAAAGCTTATTATCACATTTTATTTAAACTGGGCTTCTTGAAGACATTTTTAAAGACGTATTAGATGATTAAGCTCTTTTATACATACTGATAGTCATAGAAAAATTTGAGATGTAAAAACATTTGAACATTGTTAGCATTGTTTCATCAGTTAATGACACTTAGTTCCTTTGAGATGAAATGTAGTGTACTCTGTATTAAAACATAATTTATTCAATTTGATATACTTAACAAAAAACAAAAAACTTCACACTAAGTCCAAATTATCTTTGGCATTATCTCTTTTTGTTTTACTTGGCTCGATGCTGAGTCTTTCTAAATCTTTTTTGCCATTAAG
This sequence comes from Diceros bicornis minor, assembly GCF_020826845.1. Taxonomy (NCBI): domain Eukaryota; kingdom Metazoa; phylum Chordata; class Mammalia; order Perissodactyla; family Rhinocerotidae; genus Diceros; species Diceros bicornis. Next base: position 30,684,745 of record NC_080742.1, read on the forward strand.
ATGGGAAAGCAGTGTGGCATTATAATTATATTCACATATGGCCATGATTTTTGTCGTCTTAGGAATTTGAACAGTTTAACAGGAGGTTAAATGAGGTTTCTAAGAGAGTTCGGATACCCTTGCCCGTGTCTAATATACTTTGGGAACATTGTATACGACTGGCTAATAGAACTATTGTGGAAGGGTAAGTTTTTCATGAAAGCGTGATCTGATTCTTCAATGATACATCATAATATATGAATGACATTATGTATTATCACTAATGGATGGAGAGAATAGGTAGAGATAGTGATAAATAGCATAATCATTCAGGTTTGACTTTGCAATATAGAGAAAACCTTAAACCCCACTGTGCCGTCTCTGTCTGTGCTTTCTTTTCTTGCTGGTGACCTAGAACCAGCTAATAGCAGAGTGAGGAATGCAGCATCTAATGGTTATCTGGAAGTTAAACTAATAATAATTATCATTACCTAATAATGTAATTATTATGATGATGATTATACATAACATTTATTGAGTACTATGTGTCATTTACTGAACCAAGCACTTCACAGCATTATATCACCAAATCCTTACATAAACTTTCTTTGATAGTACTATTATTCTGTGTTTTATCAATGAGAAAATCTAGCTTCAGAAAATTAAGGCTTAAAGAGGTTAAATAACTTGTCCAAGTTCACAGTTTTCAAATGCAAGAAGTCATGTGATCTCCTGATTTTCTGATGGCAAAATCAACCTCATAACCACTATATCACTTTTATTAAATCATTATGATGTCATTATAAACTGTTTACATCTTTCATATGTTGAGTTTACAGGTCTATCAATAGTAATTTTCCCACTTACTCAGAGACCATGCTTATTCTGCCCATAACATCTAGAACACAAATGAGAGTCAGTGATACATTTAAAATATCCCTGGAAAGCAAACTACTATCTCAAAGACCATTCACAGTCATCTAGAATTACACATCAATTGAATTTTCACACTACCATTTATCTGATTTCTCTTCAGATCTTATTTGCTATAAAAAAGAATGTACTATATTAGGAAGTGGAAAGGTGACGGTGACAAGCTGACAACAGTCTTGGCACTCTATATTGAAACCAACAGTGCTATAAGTTACAAAGTGGCTCTGTGTCAAAAATCTGGACTGAAAAGTATTTTTAATAAATTTGTTTAATAAAATAGAAAAGTGAATAATAAATGTTATATTTCTGTATAAAATACTTTTTGTTAAAAAAAAGTTTTGTCACTTCAAATAATATAAACTTCAGTTTTCTCACAAATTTCCTTAGGGGAAGTACCTCATTCCCTAGGATTGGATTCTCCACATTTTGTGTGATTGAGGGAATGAGACACTGACTTATGAGTAATAAAATGTTGTACTGTTAGTGTTAGTATATTCATTCTTATTCCTAGTCCACCTTAGAACACATAGTTTTTCAGTAGTGTAGGGTGTCAGAATAAGTCTATAAAATGTTTTATTATGAAAAATATGTATATACTTCTATGCTTATATGCTCACATGTTTCCTTAGGTTCGCTGAATGTTCATAGGAGAATTATTTCATTTGTTTCCTTTGCATTGAGTAGTTACAATATCGAACACTTTTATGAAACTAGTATTACTTTGGAGTATTCATGGCTTAGTTTTTAAATAATTCTTGGCAGCCGATTAACTGGAATACCAGTTTAACTTTCTTACAGATGATTATGTTAATTGAGTATGGAGAACTGTGGTTTGTAGAATGGCAAAGAACCTTAGAATTTATTAGATCTCTTTGCTTTGCAAGTGAGGAAACTAGATCCAGAGAGGTAAAATGACTGCTGAGTGACACGGCCTGAGCACAACCCAATCTTCTGCCTCAAGGCTCATGTGCTCTTTTCCCTGTAACCCTCTCATTTCTGAGAATCTGTCCAAATACGGGTTAAAGAAAAGTTTAAGTACCTAAAGGTTTCTTTTTCTAACCATCTCATCATTTATATTTTTTTATTATTGTGTATCTTAGATATGCCAACGTCAAGAAGTGTAGTAATGAGGGTCGTGCCTTGATGCAATTGGATTTTCAACAGTTTTTAATGAAACTTGAAAAACTAACAGATATTAGACCCATTCCTGATAAAGAATTTGTGGAAACCTATATTAAAGCCTACTACCTAACAGAGAATGACATGGAACGCTGGATCAAAGAGCACAGGGTGAGAGCTGGAAACCTGTTAATTCAGTTTTTATTCCTTTTCCTTTGTGCTTTTCTTATCTGGTGTATTATATAATTCAAAGTCTTGAGCATGAGATATAAAGAAACATTTGCTTTTTTAGCATGAACTACTCAGGGCAGTGCTTTACCATATTCACACTGTGTCTGTGCAATGCCCTTTGCCTAATCAAATCCTTTTGAGACCTTTGAACTATAACAGTAATTAGTTAGAAAGAGAGCCAGAGTCTCAGCTTTAGCCATGTTTATCCTGTAGCTGTGTTGTAGGAAAAGGCTGAAGTTGGTGAACATCAAGACAAATTGAATACAGCAACATTGAAATGATTCACAAGCTAAAGTTTATGATATAACTTAAATCTTCTTGTGGCCCTCAACAATGAATTGGTGACATCTTGAACACTGACATGTAGTAGTGATGATTGAAAATATTTAAGTGGCTAAATTTAACTTCCATCTTCCATTAGATTTTACCTTAAATATAGGTGAGATTATATTTCTTTTGTATGGATATATAGATAAGTAGAGAAAAATACTATTTATTAAGTGTTATTTAGGATGCTGAATTTTTGACACAGTTCAGATCAACATATATCACTAGAACATGCTCAATACCGGAGCTTTTCTGTATGATTGCTTTATCATTTGTCTAGATAGGCAGTATGTGAAGACGGATTTAATGAAAATATAGGAAGTGTTAAAATTATCACCAAATCTTATTCCTTCACTAACTCTAGTGTTCACATTTATTTGTGCTATAAACACCATGAGTAAAAGCTAAGTAAATTTTTATTTCATTTGACTAAGCAAATAAGGAATTATTTGTATTTACTTTATCAGGTTCATTCTTTCTGGTTTCAGCACTCTAGAAAAATGGAATGAATATTAGCATGGACATTAGCCTGAGTTTTGTGTAAATGTGCACACTGTAGGTCAGTTTCAGATCTTTGGGAGTGAAGTAGAAATGTACATGTTATTGTCAAAGATTTTGATCAATACACCAGAACTGAGACAAATGTCACCACTTTTAGTCCCACTGAGCTCTGCCATTTGGGAACCAAAAGGCTAAGACAGGTGCAGATGGACTGCTGAATGTTACTGGAATCCATTTAGTAAAGGAAGCTGCAAACACTTCGGGGTTGGGAGTGAGGAAGGGGTGTGGGAATAGAGTACAAGTAGCTGAGGGGAGCAAGCACAGCTCTTAGATATCCATGATTTGATGCAAGAACAATGCCCATTTTAGGGTTTCCTCTTTTAATATAGTGGACTAAAATTTTTAGCTGAGTATTTTGAAAGAGCTTTAAGTAGTATTTGTAATTCAGTGACATTTTCCCAGCAGCAGGGACTGTGCTGTCCTCAGGGAGCTCCTCGTGATGTCTAGTCTGGTGCTTGATGACGATGGTACTCGCTAGGTGTTGACTGATTACCTGAGAGAATTTACCAGGTGCTTGCAGGTGCTCTCAGAGGCCAGACACACGAACTGAGCAGCTTGCTGAGTTTTTAAAACGAACTCTTTCTCATATTTTGAAATTGCACTATCTTCAGTGGTTACCTCCAGTGAAGACATATTCTTTTCTTATTAGATAATAGTACACAACTCCCCCTCCCTACCTGAACTCTTGCTGTTCAACCTCCAGAACCAAATCAATATGTAAAGCTTTCTGATGAGTCCCTGTTCATTCTCATCCTGGCAACTTGTTATCTGAAATTCAGGAACCAAATAGATTTGTACAGCAAAAAATACTTATAGTCTTAATTTTACTTACTAGCTACCAATTACAATATGAGGGTTTAAAAACTACTAACTTTCTGATCTTTGTTACCTTATTCATTTATTATATCTCAGAAGAGTTGTTTTGTGGTTGGAGATTTTTTTTATTTTACCTAAAATGTTTGCAAAATAGAGAGTGCCAGAAATACTTATTCAGTAGCATTTTAAAAATTGAAGTGTTGGTGTATTTTGATAACTTAATAACAAAGACTATCACAGAAATGAGCATAAAATGTGTGATCTTAAAAGTAACAAAAAGTGTAGGCATGTCAGATTATCTGCTAGATTAAAAAAATTCTAGTGCTTCCTGTTTCAAATGTATACTATGGTATCCTTATTCCCTGTTATTACAGCTCAGTAGGCAATTTGTCTTTCATGTCTCATCTGTAGTTTCCACTGCTTTTGACTGGTTAGTAGTGCTCAGTAACTATCCACTGAGACCTTAATATCGGCCTGTTCTTTCATTGCATTGATCAAATACATGTCTTTTAGTACTAAATTTGGATCTTCTTTTTTTTGAACAGGAATATTCAACGAAGCAGCTGATCAATCTGGTAAATGTTTGCCTGGGATCCCACATCAATAAGAAAGCAAGACAGAAACTTCTAGCAGCTATCGATGATATAGACAGACCCAAAAGATAATGAGCACAATTCTTTTTCCTCAGTGGCATTGATCTTCTCTCAGCATCTGTGACGTGAAAGCCAATTTTTCATGCGCTCCTGACAACTGTCTGCTAGGAAAACTTTGTGCATGTTCTTTCCAACTGGAGAGTGGAAAACACTGAAGTCTGTGTGGTGTTCTCAAATGACTTTTATATGCTCTGATCTCTTCTCTTCAACTTTTAGTCTCTTTCGTTGTATTCCTTTCCTGAATTGATATTATTGCCTCGTCATAACTATTGTTATGTGACTACAGTTATACCTGTTACAGAAGAATGTACCATAAGTATATAATTAGAAGGAACAGTGACAATGCATCCATGGGCATTTTATGGAAAATGAATTTATGTTGGCATTTTTCTACCCTCTGAACTTGGTTCTTAATGAGTATAATATGAGAGGGTTAATGTACAGTATCTCTTAATTATGAGCACTGCATGAGAATTGAAAAGTACATGTAAGCAAAACAGTTGAAAAATCAGTATATTCTCTGTGTTTTTAAATGTCAAAGTTTATGTCAGGGTTAAGTTGGTTATAACACAGTGATCATAAATGATGAAATTTAATAAATATTATACTCTAACATGATCAGCCTCTGTGAAACTGCATTTTGATATTTTTCCACAGCAGGCAGATTTCATGAAACTATAATGGAATTTTTTTAGCATGTTCTAATTTTAATGATCTTATATCCTGAAACCAATGGTGAAATTTCATTGGGTATACCTTTTCATTGCCTGAGTAGCACGCAGAATGGTGACTGGGATTTTCTTTTTTTTTTTTTTTAAATATGGGACATTTTTTTCATATATGCTTTGCTGTCTTTGAATTCAACTTGTCTTAGGGCAGCAAAACCTGGCGTAGCTGACTCAGGGAAAAATCTGTCTTTGTTAGTCAAGCATAAGTTTAGGGTCATATGTTCACCTTTCTTAAATATCTGCTTTGTATCACAGATGTAAAATAATGTGAGGTTAGCCAATGATAAACTTTGGAACTCAGTTAGTCTTTAGTAGCTGTGTACTGTTCCTCTAAACTTTGCTTTGAAGCCAGGGAACTTCTACCTACATATATGACATAAAAATCAATTTCCCACATACTCCTGCCAACTGTCTGATAAGGAATTTTTTGCATGTTCTTTCTAACTGGAAACTAGAAGACATCTAAGCTTGTGTGGTGTTGGTCCAAGATTACGGGACATGACCTGTAACATCAACAGCTCACAGAATCCTGAAGCATCTTATAAGAAATGGGCCTTGAGTCCTGGGAGTCTTCTGGGAGCTGAGGTGCTGAAGTAGAGGGCAAAGGGTGACATGTGATCAACCATGGAGGTGATAAGGAGATGATTGCCATTCAGTGTCCATCTCTCCCTGCAGATATCCATAACTGGCGCAGTATAATGTGAAACACTTGTAGAATATGTCTGTTGGGGGGTGTGAGTGTGGGTGTCTGTGTGATGAGTTTTTTGTTTTCGCCTCGCACTTTGCAGTTCATTTACTGTCTGTTTAGTATTGACAGTAAATCCTTCCTCTTGTAAAAAAGGTATGAGTTTGGTGCCATTATGATCTACTTGTGGAACTAGACTGTGTACTTAGGTAGTTTCTGCTGGTAGCTTTATTTCTATGCAGCCACTTGAAGAAAACAACCATGAGATAAGCTTGGTCCTCGTATTTAAATGCCGTATTCAGCTGGACGCATAAAGAGGTAATCAATCTCCTTTATTTCTCGGTTGATTGAGCTGCTTATTTCTTCTTTTTTACATGGATTTTGTAGTTGGCTTCCTTTAATTTCTACTTTAGTTTGCTCTAGATGGTATGAACAGCAATTATCTGCCTGGTAGAGTGTTTTCCAGGTGATAGGAATTGACAACAAGAAAATTACTTATCTTGTTAGAGACTCAGCCACGCAGTCAAATAGACCTTTTAACTTACTCAGACTTTGCTTTTTCCATCTTCAAAATTAAAATGGTAAGTCTGTTTGATGCTTTTTGAAAAAGGGTTTTGTTTGTTTGTTTTGCATTAAAAGGTAGCTTAATAAGTGCTTATTGACATCAAAATAGTAACGGGAGATTTGAATCATGAAATTACCTAGTAACAAGAGTTACCAGACATTTCTCAAATACATTATGCAGTGGTATTGAATTATAACCATATAACATTTTTGTGAAACTAATTTTAAGATAAATAGAGTTGAAAATTTTGAGAATGTAAATGGAATTATACATATTCCAAAAACTTTGTTATAAAATTTCTTTTTGTGTCTAAGTTTTCCTTAACTTTGACATTTTATATGAAAGTGCCCTGTAGAATTCAAGATTTTAAGTTGTTGGTATGAGAGCGTTGTAAATTATCCCCTAAGAAAGAATGATTCTTTCTACAAATACATTGTCTTGCATTTAAAAGATGCTAGGGGGCCGGCCCCATGGCTTCGCAGTTAAGTGCGCGCGCTCTGCTGCTGGCGGCCTGGGTTCGGATCCCGGGCATGCACCGATGCACTGCTTCTCCAGCCATGCTGAGGCCGCGTCCCGCATGCAGCAACTAGAAGGCTGTGCAACTATGACATACAACTATCTACTGGGGCTTTGGGGGAAAAAAATAAATAAATAAAAAAATTTAAAAGATGCTAGGGAGATACATAGCAATTCAAGTGAACTAGTTTGCTTCAGTTTATAAAACCTATAGAGGTCTTATAAGTTCACTTTGACTAATAAGCTCATTTGCTCGACTTACAAAATGAAAAAAGAATTTCTCTTGAAACTGGGACCATGTGGTATTTAATCATATCTGTAAGCAGAATTTCCTTTGAAAATTTCTCTTTAGCTAAGTGCTAAAGTGAAAGTTTAAGTTAGATTAAATAGCTTTTTCTTTACCCACTCACTGAAATGTAGTCATAAGAAAGCCTTGTAATTCAATTCACTTCGAAAGCATAGTTTTCTTTTGTAATGAAAAATTGGACCTAAAGATGAAATATAAGTTGAGCTCAGAGCAAAAAGAAGTAGTCCAGGGGGAAAATATTTATGTTTTATATTTATTCTTTATAGTAATTTTAAAACAGACTTAGTGGTTAACAAAATGATATTTAATTCTTGACAATGGTTAATGACAAGAGAATTATTAATACTCTGGTGTAATCTGTGTAAATGTTAAGACCAATGCAGCTTTTCACAAATTTTTTTATTATGAAAAATATTTGCTCAATTCTTATCCACAGATTTTTAAAGGCCACCAAAAAGTTTAAGCTGCACAGCTCCCAAAAGACAAAGCTGTCAGATTTTATACATGAGAATTCTTAACTTGTTCGAAATGAGCAGAGGAAAGTAGTTCATTAGCTCTGATAATACTTTTCTTGATCAGCACATCCTTTTGTGAATATTGCTAAGTATACCTGCATCACTTTTTTCAATTTGAAAACAAAACTACAGCTAAATCCTCTGCTTTACTTGGTAGGGATGTTGGGAGAGGGGGCAGGAACTTGGAACAGAGGGAAAGATACTAGTTTCCTTCCGAGATTTTGGTACTTTAAAGAGATGATTTATTTAGAACATTTTTTGTTTTGTGTTTTGTTTTTGATGAAGAACCATTTTTGTAAGTTACCTTAACAATCACTTCTTGATCTCAAGACTGAGCCTACTTTTTGCCCTGCTGAGGATTTCCAAATTTGCTCTATAAGTAGTTTTTCATGCAGAGCTGAGCCTTTCAATTCAGAAAAGGGATTTCCTTGATCAATAACCTGTATTTTATTCTGTTTCTTTCCAGTCTCTGATCTCTTGATTCTGCCTATCAGTAACCAAAAGGATTTATGTTGTAAAGAAAAGACATTTCCATACTGTGGGCATTTTTGTCCAACTGCCTCAAATAGCATACCAATCTTTGCCTTAGACAGAGGGGACATTTTAGTCCGAGTTTCCATTTCAACGGAGGTCACTTCTGGAGTCTACACTAGAGTGTAGTTATACCCTCAGGGAACCATTGGAAGACAATTTTTGCTGACTACCTGGCATCTACCTTATCTTACTTCTGTAATCCCTACTTCCTAATCACATTTCCAGCTTTAAAAACCCAACTAAGTTGCAAACCTTTCCATGAAACTTATCCTTCTTAGGAGTAGGTACTATGGAGAAAAAGCGATAGGGAGTGGTGGTAGTCATGGTGGAAATACAATTTTAACAAGCATGATTGCAGAAGGCCTCACTTGGAAGGAAGTGAGGAGGCTAGCCATGCAATTATCTAGGTAGAGTATTGTAGATTGAGGGAATAGTGAGTGCAAAGTCTGTGGGGTGAAGGCTGCTGCTCTGAGAACAGTAGGGAGGCCAGCATGGCTGGCACAGTAAGTGGGAGAGAATAAGAGCAGAAACGATGGGGCAGGAGGGGTCACACAGAGTGAAGGCCTGTGAACCATGGAAAGGCTTTGGATTTTACTTTCAGATGGGAAGCTTTTGGAGGATTGTTAACAGAGCGGACACCTGATTTCTGACTTACGTTTTAGCAAAGTCACTCTACCCGTGTATTTGAGAAAAGGCTGTACGGGGACAAAGACTGAAGCAAGGAGATGAAGTAAGAAGCTACTACAGGAAACCAAGAGAGGCGTGATGGTGGCTCAGATTGCAGTAGTGGTAGTGGGTATGGTGAGAGGTGGTCAGATTCTGGGCATACTTCAAAGGTAGAGATAATAGGATTTGTTGATTGATTATTGTGATGTTTGAGAAAAGAAGAATTAAAGATGATTCTAATACTTTTGTTTGAGGAAATGGAAGTCTTTGAGAGAACTAGGTTTGTGAAGATGATCAAGAGAACAGTTTTGGACAGGTGAATTTGAGACACCTTGAGATACACCATTGGAGGTGTGGAAGAGGCAGCTGCACACACGAGTCTGGAGAAGAGATGAAGACTGTAGGTGTAAATGTGGGAGTCATCAATGTAGATGACCAAACCAAAGTATATAACCAAAGCTTTCTTGAGGGGGCAGAAGAATCATACTTGGTCCATGAATATTAATGAGTAGTGGTCATTTGGTTCAGTCCCTTCAGAGTTGCCACCTGCCTTGCAATTGGGCTCAGGACAACTTCCATATCACCGGGATGGACTAAGGAATAGGCTTCCTTGGAGAAACTTACAAGCCTGGGACAGCAAAAAGGAGAAGGCATTGTCCCCCACCCTTTTGCCATTGTCACCATAAGAGGGAGACAGGACTAGGAGAGTAGAGAGGCTGTACTGGGGGAAGGTTTTTTTTAATAGCAAATATGAGAGCAACTCGCCGCCCAGTGACCTGAGGCCTGTGGACGTTGTAGTTCCTCTGGCTGTCAGGAAGAAGCCATCTCCTTCGGGAAGATGAGTTCTGATGCAGCCCTTCCCCCAGCTAGCCCCTCCTGCTCGTTGTCCAGGCAACCTGAGTGAGCTGCAAGGTTGTACCAGTGTCTGTCTTGTGTCAGGCACTGGCTGGGCTCTAGTGGATTGGATAGATAGCGCCTGCCTTCAGGGAGCTTAAATCTAGCAGGATAAACAGATATAAGACAAACCCATTTCATTCTGGGGAGTATTCCAAAGGAAAGTTCTGGAGTGGGAGTCAATAAGACTCCACAGAGGAAGAGATGTTCAAGTGGAGACTGAGGATGACTAGGAGTTAGGTGAAGAGACTGAGGGAAGAGTGTGCTTGAGGATCAGAAAGGCCAGTATGGTTGGAGGGGGAGAGGGACACAGAGAAGGCTGAGGAGATGCGGCAAACTTGGATGTCTTGTGTGGCCAAGCAGGAGACACAAATGACTAAAGCAGCAGATGTTATTCAATAACGAGTGACAGGCATTTTGAGATATGCCTAGTCTCTAGTTACCCTTCTGTGCCATAGTTTTAAAAAGCATTTCTGTTTCTCTAAGATGGGAATAATAATAGTACCTACTTCATACGGCCATTGTAGGAATAAAAGGAAATGTGAAAAAAGTTCTTGGAACAGTGCCTAGCATATAGTAAGAGTTTAATAAATGGTGGTTATTATTATTAATCTTGTTTTCGTGGAGACAGTGACTGGGACCCAGGAGGCTGAAGCAGTTTTCCCAAAGTCACACTGCAAAGTGTAGAACCAGAACTTGAATCCCAAGCTCTTCCCATCACTGCTTCTGGCAGCCGTGTGATCCACGTATTGGCCACAGATGGACCTCATCACGTTTCTTCAGAATGCTGGTCTGCCTGAATTGCATCCAGAATCAATTCCTTGGCTGTACATTTGCCTCCTTCCCAAGGGGTTGGCACCTGCAGAATGCATGGTGGTTTTCAATGGGCCTCTCATTTTTAGTGCCTTCAGATTTAATAGCAGAGCCTATTGTGGGTGAGGGATGGGCCCCGTTTTGGGGAAGTGAGAATCAGTGTGTATGCCGTTATGACAGGTGAATGCTCAAGAGTCTTTCCCTTCATGCATTCTGTTGGTAAACCACCCAAGGGGGACCGTCTTCTGACTCTTAAGTCAAGAAATCCAGGTGTGATTCATGTGACAGTGGTAGTGTTTCTGCTGCCACATCAGCTTCTAAGGAAATTCCAAGTGTTATGTTCAGTTCCACCTCAGAGTTGGGGAAGGTTTTCTCTGTTTCCTCCTCTCAATAACAAGATATCCAGTCCTCCCAATCTCTAAATAGGAGGCTTAAGTCTGGGGCTGGTGAGTGGTGGGTGGCCCACAGCTAACAGAAATGTCCACAATTGGGGCTTCTCAGCGTGAGTCCCTTCTCTGCCCTCTTGCCCACATGGCAGAATGGCCTTTCCCCCTTTTCTGCTTTGCTCTCTTGCGACCTTCCTCTCTCATCCCAGTCACCTCACTGCAGCCCCTTTCTGTAGCCCCAATCTTATTAAATTTTGAGGAACAGAAGTGGTTCTGCATACGGGCATGTTTTTGTTCATAGTTAGGTCAGCAGTTTCTTAGACTCATTAGTTCAGCTTCTTTGAGGGTTGAAGGAGGAAAAATGGCACCTGGATGCTAGTGAGAAGCAAAGAAAGGAAATACACAGAAAACCAGCAGAAGCATTAATGGAGATATAACCCTGCCATTTATCAATATCTTAGGAGTGTCAGGATAGTACTCTGAATTCTTTTAGTAGATTTCTTTGTAGTTTGTAAATTTGTAGATACAACTACCTGATATTTTCCTCTCCAGGCTTATATGTTCACAAACACACATCTCCCTGCACCCCCAACTTTATTGACTAAACAAACAAATGTACTGCCTGGTATCTGTTTCTTCAGATAATGGAATAGTTATTTTAAAATTTATTTAGGCTGAGGTCCATTGGTTACCTCTTCTGAGTCGTTAATATTTGAGACAAAGCTTGTTGCAAGCAAACTAGCTGCAATTTTGTCCCTGAGATTTAAGTGTGTCTATAATAAAATTCTACTTGAGATTATAATTAGTGCACACCTGGGGACTGAGATTTGGCAGTGCCTGATGTGCTTTTCTCAGTAAGTACTTTGTCTTCATCGTTAAAAGCTCACTTGTTGGAAGCTGGTTTAAATGCTGTCCTAAGCATCTTGTAGAGAAGAGCGAAGATGATCTTCATGAGTGAAGTTCCATTGATCACTTCGAGCATATTAGAGGAGTGTTCAACATATTGGCAATTTGAAGTGTTGTTTGGCTGGTTTTTAACCATAATAATAGGAACTTGGCTGTTGTTAAGTTAAGGCATCTCATTGGTTTCTTTTTTTATTTTAAGCCAACATAGATATTGGATTTTTCTTGTTAAAGGTCAAACTCCTCTTCTTTTTTTCTTTGACTCTTCTTTTGCTCTTTCCATCTTAGATTTCATCTTCAGGAGAATATGAAGAGGAATTTTTGGAAGAGATCAAGATTTAATAAAAATGATGGTGGCATAGAAGACTTTGTGCCAGGGGTTGGGGTGGGCAAGTATTGAGCAGTTGGTGTTGAGTTGCTATTCCCTAAGCTTCAGGGACAATGTATAAATGACACAGTTGTAGCGGTTGAAATAGGAAGATTTAGTGATGACAGCATCACACTTAGAATTGCCCATCTGGCAAGATAGAGTTAGAGGGTAAAAAATATTTTAGTAAAAACAGGTAACAATTGAGCATGCAGAAAAAAAGACAAGCAATTATCTCTTCACCATGATTTGAGGAGTCCACAGTGGATCTACATGGAGGTGAGGGAGTGATGAGTGGGCAGGTAGTGTCAGGAGTGTTTTATGAACCCAAAGTCCAGGAACGTCCTATTCATCCAGGATTCAGTGAATCTGTGTGGGAGGCATCATATGGGCCTGGCAGGAGGGAATCTCATAATACGTAGTCCCAGAGGACAACAGGACAAGGTGCTGAGAAGCTTCCAGAGTAAAATCTAACAGTTTTGAAGGTAGTAGGAAGCTTAGAGGTCACCTACTGCAACCTTCCACTAGGAAAGTTATGGACATCACTAATCTCTGGGTATCCACAAGGCAGGATATCTTTTACAGCATTCCCACCAGGTCAATCCTAGCTACTTCTGAGAATTTCCAGCGACCGGAAACTCACTTCCTGACAAGCTCTGATCATCAGAGATCTTCCTGGATCTGAGACTGCACTCCATGGGACTTACAATCGTTGTCCTGTGCTCTGCCCTCTGATCAGGAAGAAAAAAGAAACGTGTTTCTCTCCCTTCCATTAATGGTACCTGCAGCTGCATTGACTGATGATAACCAGATCATATGCAGAATGCTAACTCATTTTGAGGTTGTAGTCAACTAAAGCTCTTAAATTTATTCAGTGCTGTTAAAATCTATCCTCTTCAGCATATGTACAGGGGATTGTTTTAAAAGTCAATTTAAGATCTTACATAATTTTTGTCTAAATATTATTTTGTTATTTTTGGCCTTGTAGCGTGTCTAGAATTTTTTGGTTCCGAGTTCTGTCACTCGGAATATGAAGCATGTCCTACTTTGCTGCCCAAGTGATAAGGGAGTCTTTCTGGTAGGTCCTCAGTCAAGTGAATACAGTTGTGAGTGGGACAGAACCAGGGACAGAGCTCTCAGGCCCGGCACAAGGCAACTCCAGTAATCAGAACTCTGTGAACAGGTGTGTTAGAGCCGTGAATGCACCACTTTTTATCACTTTCCCCGTGTTTTTCCAGTTTGGCAACAAAGATAACGTGAAATTTGTGAAATTCTTTGCTGGGAATAAAGTACTATCAACACTCTCAAAATGGAAAGTGGACGTATTTTGGTATTCTTGTCCTTGCTTGAATCCATGCTGGCTTTTGATGATGACCTTTTACTTTTGTAAGTGCTCACAAACTATTTTTTAATATTTTACTTTTGAATTCTGCCAAGTTTTCCATGGTAAGCTCACCAGATGGTTGTGTGGGAAGCCTAATCCCTCTCAATATATTAGAATATTATTCACCTGATTCCAGACTTCAGACACCTCCCCTCTGTTCATATAATTATGCAGAAATTTCTGCTAGTTCTCATTTCTAGTTCCCGTATAACCACAAGAGGAAGACTTGAACTCATGTAAAGTTTCTAGGTGTTTGTCTACTTACCCGAGTATTATCTATCTCTGACTTTCATTCATCTTAATCCTGTTTGTTCTTCCCTTTCTAATTGTAATGAACATTCTTTTTTTTTTAAACCTAATTAATATTGCTCCATCTACCTCAAGCAGTGATGAGTTTTCCTCCTTCTTCCTGGAGATGGAATACATATATAAAATCCCTTAGAGTTGTCTTGAGGCCTCTTTTATCTCAGGTCATACTATGCTTTAACCTCCAGAAAGGTCCCTTGTCACCCTTTTGTATTTGGCTCTGGCTGGGCACACACCTCTTTGTACTTTTTACAGTGAGACGTGCAGAATATTCCTTGGGCACACTGTCAACTTCAGATAACTCTTTCTCCTTTCTCAGGATGATTGGTTGGAACTCCATAGTCAGAATTTCTCTCTCTCTCTTTTTTTTTTTTGGTGAGGAAGATTAACCCTGAGCTAACATCTGTCACCAATCCTCTTCTTTTTGCTGAGGAAGATTGGCCCTAGGCTAACGTCCGTGTGCATCTTCCTCTACTTGATATGTGGGACACCTGCCACAGCATGGCTTGACAAGAAGTGTGTAGGTCCTGACTGGCATCGAACCTGTGAACCCCAGGCCACCAAAGCGGAGCCCACGAACTTAACCACTACACTACTGGGCTGGCCCTGTCTCTCTTTCTTTTTTATTTATTTATTTTTTGTTGCAGTAACATTGGTTTATAACATTGTGTAAATTTCAGGTGTACATCATTATACTTCTATTTCTGCATAGATTACATCATGTTCACCACCCAAATACTAATTACAACCCATCACCACACATATGTACCGAATTATTCCTTTCGCCCTCCTCCCTCCCCACTTCCCCTCTGGTAACCACCAATCCAATCTCTGTCTCTATGTGTTTGTTTGTTGTTGTTATTATCTACTACTAAATGAGTGAGATCATACGGTATTTGACCTTCTCCCTCTGACTTATTTCACTTTGCATAATACCCTCAGTGTCCATCCATGTTGTCACAAATGGCTGGATTTCATCATTTCTTATGACTAAGTAGTATTCCATAGTATATACCACAACTTCTTTATCCATTCATCCCTTGATGGGCACTTAGGTTGCTTCCAAGTCTTGGCTGTTGTGAATAACGCTGCAATGAACACAGGGGTGCATGTATCTTTACGCATTGGTGTTTTCAAGTTCTTTGGGTAAATACCCAGCAGTGGAATAGTTGGATCATAAGGTAATTCTATCCTTAATTTTTTGAGGAATATCCATACTATTTTCCATAGTGGCTGCACCAGTTTGCACTCCCACCAGCAGTGTATGAGAGTTCCCTTCTCTCCACATCCTCTCGCATGCATATTGTTTCCTGTCTTGTTAATTATAGCCATTCTGACGGGCGTGAGGTGATATCTCATTGTAGTTTTGATTTGCATTTCCCTGATAGTTAATGATTTTGAACATCTTTTCATGTGTCTGTTGGCCATCTGTATATCTTCTTTGGAGAAATGTCTGTTCAGGTCTTTTGCCCATTTTTTAATTTGGTTGGTAGTTTTTTTGTTGTTGAGATGCATCAGTTCTTTATATATTTTGGAGATTAAGCCCTTATCAGATGTATGGTTTGCAAATATCTTCTCCCAATTGTTAGGTTTTTTTTTCGTTTTGTTGATGGTTTCCTTTGCTGTGCAGAAGCTTTTTAGTTTGATGTAGTCCCATTTGTTTATTTTTTCTATTGTTTCTCTTGCCTGGTCAGACATGGTGCTTGAAAATATGTTGCTAAGACCGATGTCGAAGACCGTACTGCCTGTGTTTTCTTCTAGAGGTTTCATAGATTCAAGTCTTACATTCAAGTCTTTAATCCATTTTTTTTTAAAGAAATGTTTTTTTTTTTAAATAATTTTATTTATTTATTTTTTTCCCCCAAAGCCCCAGTAGATAGTTGTATGTCATAGCTGCACATCCTTCTAGTTGATGTATGTGGGACACGGCCTCAGCATGACCGGAGAAGCGATGCGTTGCTGCGCGCCCAGAATCCGAACCTGGGCTGCCAGCAGCGGAGCGCGGGCACTTAACCGCTAAGCCACGTGGCCCGCCCCTTTAATCCATTTGGAGTTAATTTTTGTGTAGGGTGTAAGGTAAGGGTCTACTTTCATTTTTTTGCACGTGGCTGTCCAGTTTTCCCAACACCATTTGTTAAAGAGACTTTCTTTTCTCCATTGTATGTTCTTGGCTCCTTTGTCGAAGATTAGCTGTCCATAGATGGTGGGTTTATTTCTGGGCTTTTGATTCTATTCCATTGATCTGTGTGTCTGTTTTTACCAGTACCATGCTATTTTGGTTACTATAGCTTTGTAGTATATTTTGAAATCAGGGAGTGTGATACTTCCAGCTTTGCTCTTTTTTCTCAGGATTCCTTTAGCTATTCGGGGTCTTTTGTTGTTCCATGTAAATTTGAGGATTCTTTGTTCTATTTCTGTGAAAAATGTTGTTGGAACTTTGATAGGGATTGCATTGAATCTATAGATTTCTTCAGGAAGTATGGACATCTTAACTATGTTAATTCTTCCAATCCAAGAGCATGGAATATCTTTCCATTTCTTTGTGTCGTCTTCAATTTCTTTCAGCAATGTTTTATAGTTTTTGGTGTACAGATCTTTCACCTCTTTGGTTAAGTTTTCTCTTTCTTTCTTTAATGTTCTTCTAGAGCTAAATTCCCTTTCAGTCTCTGGACACAGGACTGTGATATCTTTTCCTGACCATTTTCTGAAATCTGCTGTCTCTTGGGGGAGACAGTAGATAGCATAGTGGTTAAGTGACTCAGCTCCAGGGTCTAACATGCTAGGTGAACTTGGGCAAGTTACTTAACTTACTTGTGCCTCTGTTTCCTTTTCTGTAAAATTAGAATAATAGAATAATATGTCATAATGGAGGATTAAATGAGATAAAATACGTATAATTCTTAGTAAAGTGCCTGACACAAGACAATATATATTAGTTATCATTATGGTCTAGGGACCATTTTTGACGATGCTACTATGAATTCTAGGAATTTGGTTCTATTCTTCCAACATTCTCATCATCTTCACCTTATTAACCAGCTGTTCCCTATTTGAATGGAGTTTTAAAAGGCTTCCTCCAGGGCTGTGTGTCGTGCACTACACAAATGCAGGGGGCAACAGTCACACAGACTGTGGTGGGATAGTGCCTCCTTCAGCTGTGCAGTGCATGCACACTGGCCCTTGTTCCTTCCACTACTTCCTGAACGATGAAGCCATCAGCAAGGCAAAGCAGGAATTCCTCAGGTGCCTTTAGCAGAATAAGCCTTATAGAAGATGTCTTCAGATTTGAGGTCCGCTTCAGGAGTTTAGTCTCGTTGGAGGAAGTGGAAGCCAAATTGGAGAGTCCCTGAGGGAGGGAAAGAGTTTATGATGCATGAACTGGGATGTGGTGACTGATGTATGTATAAACAGCACCTAGAACTGGATTTGAATACTTCACCTTCCTTGGGCAAGTGGCCTACTCCCTGCTTAATTCCCACTCTTGGTCACCTCAACCTCTCACACTCAGGCTTTGCAGTTGAAGACTAATGGGATGCTGCATGTTCCACAGTCCTGCAGATGGATAATGAGTTTAGCTGGTTTTGCTTCAATTTCTTAGAATCCTCTAAAAATAATGTATCTTTACAGAAAATGAGTAAACCGCTATGAGGTCTCTAAGATGTGTTATATTTTTCTGAGTCACATAATAAACACTTAGCGTTAAGCCTTCTGTTTGTTTTAGGCAGTCTCCATATTTTCCACTGGCACGGGAATGTGGAAGATTCCACCTAGGGCAAGGTTCTTGACACTCTACAGTGCACCAGTTCAGAGACAGATTAGGAAGACTCACCACATTTGCTCTACCACTGTCATTGAGCAATTTGATAAAAATAGTGCTTTTGGATTTATTTTGAAAGCAAGCTTTATCAGCTAATGAGTTGGTATTATTATTATCAACTCTTAACTGAGTGTTGGTATTTCTATTTTCCCTTTGCCTTGGTTTCGATGTTAGTAAATTGAAAAATGGACTTAGTCATTGTATGAGATGATAATTTTAACCTACAATAGGGCAAGTAGATAGCACGAGCCTCGATAGTGTCACCGTTTATATCTTAGGACTTCAAAGCAGACCAAAACCAGCCTTAAAATGGCTTTGTGTTGACGCTCCTAGAGCCTGTCCAGGTTTGTAATGTAGTTGTGCCTCTGGCCAGTGAGGGAAATGTAATCCACATGTCGTTTTTTCTTTAGCCTATTGATGTGTGGATTACATTGATTACTTTTTGAAATATTGAACCAGGCTTGCATCCCTGCAATAAATCCCACTTGGTCATGGTGTATATTACTGTTTTATATATCACTGAATTCTATTTGTTAATATTTTTGAGGATTTTTGTCTATATTAATGAGGAATATTGGTCTGTGGTTTTCTTCTTTTAACTTTGTGAAGTTTTGATATCAGGAAATGAATTGGGAAGTTTTTCCTCCTCTTCTATTTTCTGGAAAAAGATTGTTTAGAATTGGTGTTAACTCTTCAGTGAAACAATCTGGGCTTGGAGATTTCTTTTTTGGGAGATGTTAAATTACAAATGCAATTGCCTTAATAGATGTAGGGCTATTCAAATGATCTGTTTCATGTTGAGTGAGTTGTGGTAGTTTGCGTTTTTTGAGCATTTGCTTCATTTCATGTAAGCTGTCATATTTATTTGTATAGAATTCTTTGTAATAGTCTCTTCTTAGCCCTTTGGCATTTGCAGAGTCTGTAGTGATACCTGCTGTTTCATTCCTGATATTGATAATTTGTGTCTTTTCTCTTTTTTCACTTTTAAGTCTTGCTAGAGATTTGTCTATCTTATTGATCTTTGCAAAGAACCAGCTCTTTATTTCACTGACTTTCTCTATTGTTGTTCTGTTTTCGATTTCATTGATTTCTGCTCTTAGTTTATTACAGTCATATGCTGCATAGTGATATTTCAGTCAATGATGGACCACATATATGATGGTGGTCTCATAAGATTAGTACCATATAGCCTAGATATGTAGTAGGCTATACTATCTAGGTGTGTGTAAGTATGCTCTATGATGTTCGCACAATGATGAAATCGCCTAATGATGCATTTCTCAGAATGTGTTGTATCCTTGTCGTTAAATGACACATGACTCTGTCTCTTCTTTCTGCTAGCTCTGGGTTCCTTTGATCTTTTTTGTTGGGCACTTAGATTATTGACTTGAGACTTTTCCTCTTTTCTAATGTAAGCATTTAGTGCTATGAGTTGCACTCTCAGCACTGATTTAGCTTCTTCCCGCAACTTTTGATATGATGTATTTTCATTCAGTTCAGTGTATCTTTTGATTTTCCTCGAGACTTTCTCTTTGACCTAGAGATTATTTAGAAGTGTGTTGCTTAGCTTCCAAGTGTTTGGAGATTTTCCTATTATGTTTCTGCTATTAATTCCAGTTTGATTCCATTGGAGTCAATTCAGTGGAGAAAGGATAATGCAGAAAAAGCATTTGAAAAAATTCATCATCCATTCATGATAAAAACTCTCAGAGAAAGAACACAACGCAAAAACACTTCAAGTAACATTATAGTTAATAGTGACTGGCAGAATTCTTTCTCCCTGAGATTGGGAGCAAAGCAGGGATGTCAGCTCTCAACAGTCTTATTCACTTTGACTTCAAGAGTTATTATAAAGCTACAGTAATCAAGATGATTTGGTAGTGCTGTCAAGATAGAAATATAGACCGATGGAACGTAATGGAAATTCCAGAAATAGCCCCACATATATGTGGTTATATATTGATTTTCAACAAAGCACAAAGGCAATTTATTGTAGAAAGCTAATGTTTTCCATAAATGGTGCTAGAACCATTGGATATCCATATGGAAAACAAAACAAAAAGAATTGATCCATAGCTTGCATCATATGTAAAAATTATATATGGAGCTCATATGGATCTTATATCTAAATATAAAACCTAAAATCATAAAACTTCAAAAATAAACAGGAAAAATTCTTTGTGACTTTGGATCAGGCAAAAATTTCCTAAATTCAATGCCAAAAGCATGATCTGTAAAAGAAATTTGTAAATTGAACTGCATAAAAATTAAGAACTTCTACTCTTTGAAAGACATTGTTAAGAGAAAAAAAGACAAGCCACAGACTGAGAGAAGACATTTACAAATCATATATCTGATTAAGGAATTGTATCTAGAATATATAAAAAACCCTCAAAACTCAATAATTAGGAAACAAAAACCCAATTAAAAAGTGAACAAAGTATGTGAACATGTTCTTCACCAAAAAAATATATTGATTGCCAATAAGCACATGGAAAGATACTTAACCTCATTAACTATCAAGGAATTGCTATGTGAATTTTGTATGTGAATTTTGCCTCAATTTGTTATTAGTGCCATTGAGTTGATTCCGACTCCTAAGCAACCCTGTGTACAGCAGAGCGAAACCCCTCTCAGTATTTTTGCACCATTCTCTCACCTTCCGGTGCTATATCAGACAATGCTCTGCTGCTATTTGTAGTGTTTTCATGGCCAGTGTTTTTGGAAGTGGATGACCAGGTCCGTCTTGTCTGTCTTGTTTTGGAAACTCCAGTGAAACCTGCCCACCCTGGATGACCCTAGTGGTAAGTGAAATACTGGTGGCATAGCTTTCAGCATCACAGCAACACGCAGCTGCCACAGTAGGACAACTGGCAAATGGTTGCTGGTGGTTCCTTGACTGGGAAACAAGCCTGGGCTGCAGTGGTGAGAGCACCAAATCTTAACCACTTAACCACTAGCTCCATAAAGCTGTTAAAAAAAATTAAATATATTTATGTTTCCACTTGCCAAGATATTAAGAAGTTCAATTTCAATTATGTTTTTAGGGGCCTTCCTCCCTACTGAGGCCATCTAAGAATTATGGGGACTTCCATGGCTCCTGGAAAACAGGTGAGGGCTAATTGACCTTTGCCACTGCAGATGCTGCTACACAGTCTGGTCCTCCCTGTGTTCTTAGGCCCTCATTCTCGGGTTTACCTCAGAGGCAACCTACTCATTATTTTTCTCTACAAATCAAAGACTCAGACCCAGAGACCTCCACAGCATCTTAGGGCTCTATAGCCATCCTCCACAAGCACCTTGCCTTCATATGTCCATCTGGAGTCCTGCACATTTCTGTCTTCGTCTGCCCTTAGAAACCTTTCCTCTTTTGGAAATTCAGCTTTATTCCCCTGCATGAGCCTTGAAACCAAACAAAAGCCCAGTGAGCATTTGTCTTTTGAGTACAAACAAAACACAAAGAACCTTTTAAATAACTTGTTCTACTCCCATACATTATCATATTTGATACCATTGAGGCTTGTCTGACTCTAAAACTTAAACTGCATCTCCAGACCTTTTGGGCTCAATGTTTATTGGCAAAATCTTTCTAAATATCTCAGTCCAGTAAATGCCCACTCATTGGTAGATAATTGAGGGTTTTTTGTTGTTGTTTGTTTTTTCGACGATGATCAAAGACTTTGTAGTAACTCAGAGTCATCACTCTCAGAATTAATTCTCATTGTTCAAACATGTCAATATAGGTAGAAAAGATCAACTATATCTGTCCTCTCTTGAGGGGTTAGCGTTTTGACTAAATCTTGTGATTTGTGTTTCTCCAACTGTGTTTTGTTTCTCACAAAATATTGGAAAATGCTGTCTAATCAAAGCTTCTGGGTATTTGAGATTTTACTTATTCTAAAGCTGGTCAGGGGATATCTAGGCTGTTTGATCTTTCATGAAAGAAAGTCACAAATTTCTTAATGTCAGAGACAATATAAAAAGAATGCTCAGCTTCAAATGATCTCAATAAGTCTCAGTTGCCCAAAATTTCATGAGGTATATTCTGGATTGTACAAAAAAACCGTAATATAGAACTTCTGGTATTTCTAATTAGTACTGTTTACCCTCTGAAAATGTCCTAAGTGAAGTAGCATTAATCTTTGGATGGGAAAGGCAAGCCTCTGGCTCTATAACCTCCATCAAACAATTAATTTGGTGTATGGCTTCAAGTATAGTGATATTCATAAGGGTAATGGTTAATTTTATGTGTCAACTTGACTGGGCCATGGAGTGCCCAGATATTTGGTCAAACATTATTCTGGATGTTTTTGTGAGAGTGTTTCTGGGTTAGATTAACATTTGAATCAATGGACTGAGTAAAGCCGATTGTCCTCCCTAATGTCAATGGGCCTCATGCAATCAGTTGAAGGCCTAAATAGAACAAAAATGCTGACCCTCCCTCAAGTAAGAGAGAATTCCTTCCGCCTCACTGCCTTCAAACTGGGACACTGGCTTTTTCCTGTCTTTGGACTCAGATTGAAACTTCTGCTCTTCCTGGCTCTCAAGCATGCAGCCGTTTGGACTGGACCTGCACCATCAGCCCACCTGGGTCTCTAGCCTGCTGACCCACCCTGTAGATCTTGAGACTTTTCAGCTTCCATAATCACATGAGCCAATTCCTTGTAATAACTCTCTTTATATATATGTATATATCTCCTATTGGTTCTATTTCTCTGGAGAACCTTGACTAATATAGTAAGTTTTCCCTCTTTTTAATATGTCCTCTTGGGCCCTACAGAAATATGAGTATTGGCTAGTTTCTCTGGTTTCGTTTTTCTTACTGAGCTCAACAACTTTAGCATATGAAATAAGCAGTATCAGGAAAAGACTGGTGATTTCAGAAAGTCCTTGCTTTGACTAGAGCCTCTCCTCCTGTGTTAGCTGTAGAAAGGGTTCCCATTCAGAATAAAACCAAAAACATCATATGAGTGGACCTGAAAAACAGCACTTTATTCTAACACCAGAGCGGGTAAAGTAATGTGTGTGTGTCTGTTTAAACTGATAACACCATTCATTTGTTTGGGGCAATGAGCAATTGTTTTAATAATCAGGTTATAAGTGAAAAAAAAATATGATCTTAAGCATTATTTGAAGCTCCTGGGTTGACAAATAAACCAGATCCAGTTGGGCCACAGCAGACGTGGGACGTGTTCAAAAACAGGTTTGCAAGTTTGGGGAGAAGAATGCTCTGTTCTCCTTTACTAAACATCCTAAGAGGGCCCCTTGTAGATTAGTGGTTAGGAGTGTCTTGAATGAGGAGGAGGAGAAAGGGCTCAACAAGGAAATTGGAGGGAAAAAGAGAAACCACAGCAGTTCCTGAAAGTAGATCCTTTGAAGTTCATTCAAAACTTAAAGTTAGGATATCATGTCCTTTTTCAGAAAGACTATTTGAGATTTCCTTTGTGTCTCTCAGATTGTGAAGTGAGTACCTCTCTTGCCATGAAAACTCAAGTGTTCAGAAGAGCGCATACAGAGAAGTTCCATGATACTAACTCTCAGGGCAGGCCAGCGTGAGGCTTTCTTCCCCCACCTTAGTTTCCATTTCAGTTGATGTTCAGTTTACCCCCATTAGGTGAGGCACCCATCTGAGTTAAAGATCATTCACTGCTAAGTGGGGTATGCCTATTTCCCCTGCATCGTTTGACCATTTTTTCACGCAATAGTATTGTTCAAGGTGATTATATGCAAATAGAAGGAGTTCCAGAAAGCCACAAAATGTTTAGCACAGAATAATATCTTCAGCAAGAGATTGATTACATTCCAGTCTTCAAAGCAAATTGCCCCTTATCATGATAAACTAAGCAAGGGAGACCTTGCAGCGAATCTTTGCAGGGGTTTGCGGTTGATTCCTGTGTCTTCCAGGCTGACCTATGCCAAGGCCACCATAGGCTGTTATTACACTAGCTCCACCTCTTGGATTCTCTAGAGCAGGTTGTGCTCAAGGTCATGCTCTTTCATTATTTTTACAAAGGTTATTTAAAATGTACAGCAATATGGGATTTGATTTTCATACTACTTGTAAGTTTTTTTAAATAATAACAAATGTGAACATCTGAAAAAATATTCCTTGTAGACCATTGTCCTGATGTTGTTTCCAGAAAACATGGTCCAGCTTTGCTCTCTAATGCCATTTGTCACTGTTGGAAAAGTTTTATTTATTGTTATTCTTGACTTTCATTTGTTCTACTCCACTTGAACACAAGGTTTTTGAGAGCAGGGACTCTGTCTCTCTTGTTCGTTGCTGAACCCCTAGTGCTTAGTATGCAGCAAATAAATTTGAATGAATTAGAGTGGACATTCGAAAATAATGTTGAATGATTTAATGAATTTCAGGCCCTGTGCTAGGCAGTTAGAATACACGAACATGAGTAAGGTATAACTCTAGCCCTTGATGAGCTCACACACATGCACATACAAAGAATTTTCTAATTAAAATAAATTTCATATTATAATGCTTCCTAGCTAAAAGCCATAGGATATGTTCTTCCAGTCATTTTTTTCCCTAAGCAGTGCAGTGGGCTTTATGTTTACCTAAGCACAACTTCTCACCCACTTATTTTTGGGGACCAACCCACCATATTGCTAAGTGAGTCAATGGGGAGAGGCGCAGGGGCTGGTAATGCAGCATCATGGAAAGAGTCTTGCTGTATCCTTAAGCTTGTTGTCATCATTGTCCAACTAACTGAGCACACCAGCTGCAGAGGCCCTCACTGACAACTAGGAAGTAGGAGAGTATTGCTGGCATGTGGAGATGCTGTAGGGTTTCCCAGTCAGCATTTCCCATGGTGTGTGTCTTGGAACACTGAGTCTCAGGATGATATTAGATATGACGTGAATAAAATAAAGTGTGGGCACACATACTTTGGAAAGGTTAGAAGAAAACTAAACAGATTCCTTTACTTCAAAATCCTTAATATGCTAATATAGATTTACAAAGAGGGTTATATAATATTCAATATTACTCCACCTTATTTGACCAGTGTTATGGGTTGAATTGTGTCCTCTCAAAAATATACGTTGAAGTCCTCAACCCTAGTACCTCAGAACGTAACTTTATTTGGAAATGGGGTCATTGTAGATGTAAATTGTTAAGATGAGGTCATACTGGGGTAGGATGGGCCCTTAATCCAATATGAGTGGTGTCTTTATAAGAAGAGCAGAAAGAGACACACAGAGAGAAGAAGGCCATATGAAGAAAAAGGCAGAGTTTAGAGTGATGTATCTAGAAGCCAAGGAACACCAAGGATTGCCAGCTGTCACCAGAAGCTAGGAGAGCCATGGAACAGATTCTCACTCAGAGCCCTCAGAAGAAACCAATCCTGTCAACACTTTGATTTTAGACTTCTGGCCTCCAGAACTGTGAGAGAATACATTTCTGTTGTTTTAAGTCACTGTTTTAGTCCATTTGGGCTGCTATAACAAAATGCTACCGACTGGGTAGCTAATAGACAACAGAAATTTACTTCTCACAGTTCTGGAGGCTGAAAGTTGGAGATCGGGGTGCCAGCATGGTTGGGTGAGGACCCTTTTCCAGGTTGCATACTTCTCCTTGTATCCTCACATGGTGGGAGGGTGGGGGGTGAGAGAGCTCTGTAGGGTCTCATTTATAATCCCGTTCATGAGGGCTTCACCCATCACCTAATCACCTCCCAAAGGCCCCACCTCCTACACCATCACATGGGGCATTAGGATTCCAACATGTGAATTTTGGGGAGACACAAACGTTCAGGCCATAGCAGTCACCCCAGTTTGTGGTAATTTGTTATAGCAGCCCTAGGAAAATAATACCAGGGAACTATTTTGTTCAAGGAGTATCTTGGGAGAACAGTCTTTGAAAAGCACTTTGGTAGGTGACTTCACACGTTGAAATGTGACTCTCTAGTCCTTTTTTGTCTTCCAGATTTTATTAAATAGTAGAGAGAGGCTTAGTTGAAAGATTCCTGTTTTGTGGCCTTAGAACCAAAATTTTGAAGATTTTACTGTTGCAATGAGCACGTGTTTACTTGGCAGGGATTTTTAGCCTTGGGAAGTCATGATTTACCCGAATCTCTTCATTAAAGTAAAGACAAATCTGAGACAAGGAGCACAGTCTCCCCAGAGAGCTGCAGCAGCCCTTGGAAGCCTGTTAGAGGAAGGCTGAGCCTTGTAGTGGCAGGAGCTCTGGAGTCGGACAGGCCGTGGTTCAAAACCAGGGTTTGTGGCCTTGGATGAATCACTGGGCCTCTCTACACTTTGGTTTTCACAAGTGAAAACCAGGGGTACTAATGGCAGTAGCTCTGATACCCACCACCTCACCAGTTTACTTTGCAGTTTATGGAATAGCAATGTAAATTTAAGGTTCTCATTAGGTAAGAAATGGCTCTTTTGTTCTTCCTTCCTTTTGTTTGACAGAGAGTTTGGTTGTAGAGTTTTTTGTATCAAAATTTTACACATACATATTCTCGAGGTCAAATAGCTTCTACTGAACCGTAGATTTGTTTCTCAACCTTCTTTGATATAGAGAAACTCCTGAAAGGTCTTCTAACTTGTGCTATAATTGGAATGACTGGGCCTATAAGGAATAAGATGTAGGGTCCAGAAAGAGATTTTCCAAATTGACATTTATAAATATCTAAAGTATCTTAATATTGTATTTTGTTCTAAAATATGCCCTATCGTGGTTCCAAAAGTAATTTGAAGCAGTCTATTAGTAAAATATGCATGCATATAAAAAATAAATCAGATATCGTATAAGGACGGAAAAGAGCAGTACAATTTCACTTACCAGAGAATTACTGAAATAATACATAAGAATTTGTGCCATTTTTTTGGCAGCCAAAGAAAAAAGGAAAATAGGTTATGTTACATAGATACCAAGTCTACTTTCAGACTATTCCAGGTGCCTTTATTGGTACCAGAATCAAACTGATGCTTGTACCCTCTTATGCAACTTTCTTTTTTTACAAGGCGGCTTTGTATTGGGAGATAGCACTCTTTGCAGGCAAATGACAGAGGAGAGGGCCTGGAGAACCTGTAAGAATTTATTAGAATACAGTTACTACAGTGACTGTATTTTTCTATTTTTATTTATCTATCTATGTTTATCTATTTCCTGTGTCTGCTTTCAGAGATATGGAAGGTATATTTATAGGGACCATGACAGAATAGAAGCTTATTGTGTGCCATGATGCAAATCTGGACATCTACTGTTCAGTTTGCCCTGCGTTCTTTCTCTCTTCTTTTGGGAATTGTATCTCTCATCTTCTGGGAACCATTCTTTCCACTACTTCACCCATGAGGGAGCTTTCATTGTTTTATCTGAAGTTGTTGCCTCCTTGGCCACAGTGATTGGTCTAAGTTTGGCACCTAATTTAAGCTGAACCAATCAGAGAGCTTTCCTAGGATTTTTAAGCCTGAGTTCAGAGGGTGCAAGCTCAGTACCCTTTCTTGGGTGAAGCTGGGAGAAGAGATAGTAGGTCATCATGTTTCCAGTGTAGAGGAGTCCAATCTGAGAAAAGGAGACCTGCGCTCAAAGAGAAGCACAGAGATGGAGAGACAGAGAATACTGGAGGTGTCCAAGTCCCTGAAGCCCAGCTGCTCTCCTGCCCTGCCAGTGGCTTGATTTTGTAAACAAAAAATCTCCTTTCATTGTCTAAGTTAGAGTTGGAGTTGTTACGTGTAGCCAACCGGTCCTGACTGCTTTTGAAACCTACAGATGATTTGGCCTGCCCAGCATCCTTCTCCCCTTTTTCTGGTAACAGCACTTTGATTTTCCTTTTAGGAACCACCCTTCCTCATTCTCAGTCCTTGTAGATGGGGTCACACAGACCCTTACTCACATCCCCGGCTGGTTGCAAGCATAAAAACATGATCCAGGCATGGCTAAAGAGATTATTTTCTGGGTTTTAATTGGAACTAGGGGGAAAGGGAAGCTGGAAAAGCCAGGGATTATAAATTGGAAAGGGCATGCCAGTGAACAAAGCTAACACAGAGGGAGTGAAACTCAGGAGAAAGGGAGACTGAGTCTAGATGCTATCTTGAACTTGTGGATCTTGCTATGCCTAAACCCAGTTCAACCTTGGCTTTTTCAGCTATATGAGCCAATGCATTCCTTTTTTCTCCCTTATACTGATTTGAGTTGGCTTTCTGTCACTTACAACTAAGGTCCCTGGTTAATAACAATGTCTGAAGTTGACCTTACATTAATGGAGTATTAGGTTACTTGAGAGGGAAGCCCCAAAGCACTTCATATACAAATTTAGGAATTTCTTATGCTGGTTAGGTCTTATGGGGGATCAGAATTGGCCACCCCAAAATGTGTCACTTTGGCTTGATTATTTTTAAGAACGGAAGACTCTGAAAGAAACTTTGACCTTCTCCTAACGGCTAAAAGAATTTAAGATAGAAGACCTCTTCCCCCACTACCGCCAACATCCTCCTTTGTCCTTAGCTGAAAATGATATTTAAGGTAGTAGCTTCTGCCATTTTAGCGAGTTACTCAGTTTTGCAGGGTCTCTCCTGTGTATACATGTTATTAAACTTTGATTTTCTCCTGTTATTCTGTCTCATGTCAATTTAATTCTTAGACCAGCCAGAAGGACCTAGAGGGTAGAGGAATAGTTCTTTCTCTGTTACAGTATCAAGTCAAAATGAGTCACCAAAAGGTGGAAAACCAAATTTAAACAGATTGTAATCTATCAACATGGAATATTATTGATTGATGTTTTCCCAGAAATACTTTCAAACTTCCTTAGAAAGAGTGCCAATAAGCCACTTAAAATCAGATCATGCTATTTACGCCATCCATGGGAAGAATAAACTAATTACAATATATGTTTTTTGTGTCAAAGGCACAAGAGTTACATTACTTTATACTCAGGTCTTTCCTAGGAGAATGGTTGGTGTTAATCCATTTTTATTATACTTGATCTACCATTTGGTAGTGAACATAGAACATTCTGAAATCTTTTAGGTGAAAAATGAGTCAATGCTTCAGTTAAGTGAAATGAATCAATGTTGCTCTTTGGCAAGGACTGACCTGTGATTTATTTTTTTAAAAAAGAGGAGAAACATTCCCTGCTGGGTATATTTAGACAAACATTTGTCTGATATAATCTCTCCTTTATGATTAATTTCTTTGTCCTCATTGGCTCTTGATAAATATCATGTTCACTATCCAAAAGACACAGTTTACAAATGTTTTAAGACCCAGCAATTACAATTTTTCCTTGTCACATCACAGCTTCTTGTTTTTGATATTTTTTTTTTGTGGTTACAAGACCTTTCTTAATGACTGTGTGTTTCCTTATTTTTGGCAAAACATTTGCTCTTGGGTGGACTGATGTTATCCTGTCTTCCCCTGCTGCCTGGATGGATAAGAAGGTGTTTGTTTATTTGCTTGTTTGTCTAGGGTTTTTTTTTTTGATAGAATCAGTGGGGCATTTTTTTCTTTTTTTTTTTACTACTGCACATAGAGTGTTTTCTTATTCTTAAGGAAATAACTAAGAACATATCCCTTTTGAATTCAAATATTTTTTGAAAAATTATTTTTATTGACTCCTTCACATTGCCTAAAGCTTCTAAAATTATATGAACTTCTATAATTCAAATTGTCAGGAATAGAATAATCACTCTTAGATCTGATACACTCAAGAGCAACTTTCCCGTGACAAAGAAATTGAAGACTATGTAAATTGCAAAGCACTTTGTTATTTTGATGCTGCGTCAAGGCAAAAGGTTAATTATAATGCCTTTTAATCCTGTTTTTAAAAAGCAATCTATAGGAATTTGTTATGTAAATAGATTTAGTTTGGCACTCTCTAAACAAGATGATTTCCAGTAGGATATTCCTAAAAGATTTTACTTTAAAGTACTTTTTAATTTTTGCTTATGCAAAACTTTGGTCATGTTCAGATTGAAAAATACTTTTTTAAAATTAAAAGTTGAAAAATTAAGAATATTGAAGTGCTACAAAGAATATGGTGCTCTCTAAAAACTGAAGCCAATCTATCCAGAGAAATACTTTCAAAATAACTTGAACACGAAGGATAAACCCAGAGAACACAGATGCAGCTGAAGTTATTAATAGACAGAAGACTATATTCAAATCTTAAATGGGAGATGAATTTAAAAAAATTATTAAAAGCATAGCCCAAAGAATTCCATCATAATTTTGGGAGGCAGTATGTTCCTTCCATCCTACTTCAGTGAGCATTATGTTTAGTTCTGACCATCTCATTACCTGAGAAATGTAGGCAAAATGGAAGGAGTTCAGAGATAAGTAGCAGACATGACCAAAGGCCTTGAAAATCTAATCCACAGAGGTGGATACTCGAAAGGCTGATAGCCTGCCTGGAAAGACTGGACAAGCTGTTTGAGCAGACACTGAGTGGATAATCAAGGTCAGAGGAAGAAGCAGCAGAATGAAGGAAACATGTAGTAGAGCCAGCTTCATTAACAATCTCAGAATGGGAACTCACTGGGATTGCGAAAGGACAAGACTAGACAATTAAAACTGGATAAATGAACTCGCGACCACAAGTTAAGGATTGTTAAAAGGTAAACTGAGGCATATTAAACATTTTAAGAGTTTATGTGAGGAGAAATCAATTCAAATCTGGCAGCAGCCAAAACTGGAAGTCATTAGGAGCACTCCCCAAAGGAGCTGGGGAAAGACATACATAGAGAAAGTGCAGAAGCAAAGAAAGGAAATTATTCAATTGGCTATAGCTTAAAGCCTAGTGGGCTGTTGTGATTAGTTGTCCTTAGCATTTTTATTTCGTAATTTTGAGGCATTTACAGGCTTAGATTTTGGTTTGCTTACCATGGTATTAGAGCCACCATGGAAAATTTACATGTACTCCATTTTCCCGGAGGTAGAAGTTCACAGCATGTTTTTTACAAATACCAGATTCTCCACAATGTCTTGGTTATAGGCAAGACCTGCTGCTTGATTTCCAACGTATGTGGGCTAAGTAAGTTTCAATTTTCTGTCTTCTCAGCCAGCTTGCAGTCAACTCTGTACATTTGATTTGTGTTTGTTAATGTGATTAAACATGATTCTGACTTCAAAATTCTTTTTCACAGTTCAGTGGCTCTTTATCGGTGCCTTCTCCATTGGAAACAAAAATTGAAGCCCAAGCTTTGTCTCTTGGTTCTTCTCACTGAGTTGGCTTCCTTACAATTTGGGGAGGTCTAAAATAACAAGAGAGTTTTCCACTCCCTCCCTGAGAGGTGGAAGACTTGAGTTAACTGAAATGAAATTATGAGTTAGGGCCTCTTTTCCTCCTCCTTCTCTTGAAGGCAACTCTTCTCCTCTTCTACATGCAGCCACGAACTTGCCAAGAAACTAGTGTCTGGTGACCCTCTGTGGTGATAGCCCACTGGGCCCTGCCCTTCACAGAATTCTTACAGGATCTCGGCTCTTCTTGCTCTTTGTGCCAAATTTCTCTGTTTAGAATCCCATTTCTTGGTCTAGCCCGTGGCTCAGAAATTGTTAAACTAAATGTGTAAATACATGAATGATTGTTTACTATTGTGTTAACCTTTCTAGTTAAGGAATTTGCATTTGACAATAGTCTTCCTTGTGTACAGTCTTAATATAAAATGACTTACAAGGTGGGAATTTTCAAACAATGTGGCGTATTGTAGGGATTCCTATTGGCAGGGATTATGTTTATGAGCAAGGACCCTGGAGGCCCTCTCAATCACAACATCTTGGCATTGGTATATTTTGTTTAAGCATAGTAGTTAAAAAGGCAGGGACCCCATTTATTCTTCAAGACTCACTTGAGACTTAACTTTCTCAAGCTTTCTCTGACTCCTCCATTCTGGTATAGTTGTACCCCATCATTTGTGCTTCCATAGCACCTGAGTCATTGCTGTTACCATGCAGTACTGTAGTTACTGGTTTACTTGTCTATCTCCCTTACTGAACTTTAAGAAAAGACCTATCTTGGTCAACTTTGTAATCCCAAGTGTCCATCATGGTAGTTGTACATGGAGGTACTCAATAAATATTTGTTGCATGACTGAATGAGTGGTAGACCTAGGTTAAGAAGTAAAAAGGCCTTTTACAAGTCTTCTATCTTTCTCTCTTTTGGTTTTGGGTGGATTGTGTCTTTCTCATTTAAACCTACAAAAAAAATGATTATCACTTGGAAGGAGCAGAAAAACTATAAGTTAGAGAGCAGAAATCTTGCATGAAAGATTAAATGAGTATGCCTTATTATACAATTGAAATGTAAATATAGCACAACTGGTTTTACAGGGAGGAAATATCCATAGACATTTCATGGGAATTTGAATATAGAGCTTAAAAAGAGGAACAATGTGTTAGGAAAATATTTGCCTACTTTATCAGAAAGCAGAACAATTTTGCTTGCTGCAGAAGTCTGAAATGGACTATGATCTCAAATCAATATAATACTTTGGATTATACTTTAAAAAATTACACTATATTGTAAAAACGTATATATGTTGGATACATCAGCTAAGTTTGTAAAGGAAGTCTAAACATGAATGTAATATAAGTAATATTCCTCTTTCACCAACTGTGTCTACCCTAATTTTAGGAACAAAAAGGGGGACTTTTTTGGTTGTTCTTGTGAAAACGGTGAACAGGCTTATTCTAATGGTTTATCATTACAAGTTCATTTAATAACACAGGGAATTTCATATTCTCCCTTATAATTATAATATAAATATAATATAATAGACTCTTACAATTAGAAGCTATTAGAGAAGAATGAATATATAGTCTGTCTTGATTCCAGATGTCTTGATTCATAGTCATAATTGGTTGGTTGTTATCTCCTTCAGAGGAAACAGTGTCTTGAGGAGAGCAGGTTTAATATATATTTAGTCACCAATTTCCCAATTATGACTGGGTTTTAGTAAGACTATATAAATTACAGCAAGAAAAACATTAAAATGTCAGTCTTTAAAGTTCTTGACCAACTTGGATCATGTTTATTCACACTTTCATTTATATTTGAAACATATTATGAATCCAACCCAAGATCTTCTTCACCTACATGCTTTCTCCAAACCTCTTCCTTTCTCGAAATCCTCTCTCTTAGTTAATGCCATAAACATCCTTCTAGTCACCTGGCTGGAAATCTTGAGGCCATTTCAGCTCCTCATTTTCCTTCATCTTCCACGTCCTGTGAAATACAAGTTCTAGTTTGTTCTGCCCACAGAGTTCTTCTCATACCTGCCATTTCCTTTTCATGAGCACGAGCATTGGCTGATTCCAGGTTCTTAGTATCTCTTGCTTGAATTAGTACAATACTCATTCTAAGTTGAGTGTATGTTTCAAATGTTTGCCACTGTCCATCCATTATGCCACTGCTCCCCTTAAATGATGTGGAAGTCTTTGCATTGCATTTGAGTCTCTTTTATTGATCCTGCAGTTCAACCACAGCAGCCCACTGTTCCCCAAGGCAGCCATTTTTAGATCTCTGCTTGATTTATGATAGAAATGGCAAAATAGGTCTCAGCCCTTGGGCCCAAATCAATTCCATGTAATGTGTATCCTTCTGAGCTAAGTGGCAGGGAAGGTTTATGTGGTAAAGAGAGAAGGGAGAATGTAATAGGACAAGAAACGTATCATACTCCTCCTTTTCCCTTCTTCAGCTTTTCCATGTATCCAGTGTTTTGCTTCTTTCGCTTCAATGCCTTCTGAATGCCCCTGCATGCCCTGCTTCCTGACCTGGGGTAGGGCTTACTGAGGCCTGGGGTAGCTCTTATCTAGCTGAGAGCTAGATAAGACACCCTTGGGGGTGTCTTTGGGGTGGACATGCACTTGCCTTCTCCGACGGTCTTCTAATAAAGGATTTAGTTCTTCTCTGACTGAGGTGGCTTAGGTGTCCTCCTCTTTGGGACAGAGATGTCCTTCTGTCCCTGAGGTTTGAAGAATTTCCTTACAGACCACAGGACACGTTTTTTCACCTAGAGTCTTTTTAATACAGGATTGCATTTAAATGGCCTGTTCTTGGGCTTGAGTTTCTTACTTTACTACAGCATTACCCTCACATTCTCCCAGAGCCATGTTCCCACTGCTCTGATGCCTACTTTTCTGAATGCTGAAGAAGTTCTGCACACGCAACGGGGAGAGTGAGGTCAGTGGAACGCTAAGCCCAGCGAGACAGAAATAAAGAAGATAACGATGGTCATTCTGGAGGGTGGTAGGGTTATGTCCTAAGAAGAGGGAAACCTGAGCACTTCAAGAACTTATGGGAGAGTTTGAGTGCTTTCTTTGCTAGCTCCTAGCAGAGATCCGCCCTCAATCCACTGTCGTGAACAATTTCCCCTTCACCTTTTCTAGTCTGTGAGTCAGTAATATCTGTTCCATGGAGAAAGAGTTGGCTTCTATTGTTGGGCTGTCAAATTCTGCTGAGTTTTGTACCTTTGCCGAAACACTTAACCATTTCCTATGGACAGCTGAAATCCAAATAGAACCAACTACCCAATAACCTTATTTGCTTTCCTTAATTAATTAAAACTGCTAAAATTTTACTTGTCGGGCTTTTCTTTGAAAGCAGTGGGAAATCTAAGGATAACTTTTTGCTGAGAAATAAGTAAGATATGATCTTAAAGGTGAATTTAAAAAGGTGACTGCATCCCACAAGCCCAAAGAGTTTCCATTATAATGGTCCAGCTGCTTGGCAGCATACCACGTTCACGCAACAGTGACACATTTTCAGATTTTGCTATCAAAATGCACACAGCTAAACCCAGTAGAGCAGCCCAGTACCAATGCGAGCAAATGGGGAATCCATCAAAGTATAAAGTGCCCAAAGGAGACCTAAAATTTTCCTTAGAGATCTTTCTTCCTACATTTGCTGATTTCTTTTAATAATTGTAGAAATAGAGACTATTTATGCTGAACTTTATGTAAGTTCCTATTCAAATGTGGTTCTTGTGATATAGGAAACATTTTTATTTTTAATTTCAGAAATATCCAGAACTGAAGTGTGACAGTAAAGAAGTCAGAGTAATGGTTTGAACAGGAAATCTTTAAGGTGTTATGTTTTAGTCACTGCAAAGGAGAATGGTTTTGACCTAGAGTCTTAGTTTGGTGGCACTGGATAACCACAAGGATAAGAAGACTAAATTGAAGACATTTTAACTAGATACCTCAAGAACAATGGTCTCAGTTTGAAAAATGTTTTGCAAATCAAACGTGGTAACTTTACTTCAAATGCATTTAATGTGAAGTCAAATATATGGTAAGTGTGTGTAATTGGAAAATATCCATTTTCTATCATTTTGTGGGTATATGAAGACAGTTAGCATTAATTTCCCAGTCTCACTGATAGCCTTCATGTGTGTAACTGTAAAGCACCAGTTCCCAGCACAGTTGTCCCCCAGGAGTGACCCACACCCTCTGCAGGGTAATGCTTCTCTCTTACCACTGAGCAATCCGACCTTGTCTTCTCATCATCAGCCTGGCCTTGTGGACATCCCTGTGTTTGTTCATGTCCTCATGGGGGATCCTTCTGGATGTTGTCTTCTGAAACATCCCAAAGTATCCCCACCTTCAATTGCTAAAATGACAAAACTCTAAGGTACAAAACAGTGCTGTGCCCCTTCAATCCTCACTGTCCCTGGGCCATGCTGTGCTCTGTGTGAGGTTGTTCATCATCTTCCTGCTTTGAGCTTCACTTTGGACCTGGCCTGGAGCATTTCTTCTTGTGTTCTGAGTCTCACAAAGTCTCTGGTGAAAATAGTCATTTGATTTTCTGCTTTCTAAAACTATCTCCTTGTAGAGACTAAATAACTACCTGGTACAAGACAAGATGGTGTCATATTTCCCTTTCAGCCCTCCCCTGGTTTAGGAAATAAATCAGCTCCTACAATTAAACCCCGGTGTGTGGTCCCAGCAATAGCGCTTCATCCTACATGCCCTTAGAGGGCTGCGTTTCCTTTAGGGCCAGCCAGGACCCCTCAGGATGCATCATGATACAACTCTGTAGTAAAGACAGGAGGGCCAATAAACTGCAGAATTCATGTACCTAAAATTCTTTCCAGATAGACCTAGAATCTTTCAGATCATCCTCCTCTCCCTCACTCCAAACAACTCCTCCCAGCAACTTCTGAAAGTGAAAAAAGAGAAAGAGAAAACAGATGAATCAGTCCATCATACATTCAAATGAGCGTGTGACACGGTGATGCTGAACCTTCTGTATGGCAAAGGAGCTCCACATGGGAACCTGCCGTAGCACATGCAGTCAACATGGGAGCTGGGAAAGTTCACTTCTACTTCACTCAGGTACTGTCTCTAATTTAAAGCGATCAAAGTGGAGAAAGACACTAATACACTCAGTTTTCTATAAATTGGTCCAGAGAAATATGCAACACAGAGGACGATAGAGACCCAGTTATCCCCCTTTTATACTCCTTGGAATTTAAGAGATTTCAGAAAATAACTTCATTCATCAGAAGTATATACCAACTAATAACAGACTTTGGGCTTGATGCAATTTATTTTACTTATTGATTACTGGATCTGTTAGGAAATGTTCAAAATATATTGCCTTCTTTTCCTTACCTAGAGGGAGAAATTGTATCTGTCTGGTATATATCGCTTTAGTGACAATGTTATGTCCCAGATGAAAGTTGACTATATGGACAAAAAACTTAGTACTTTGATCATTATCTTAGAGGGATTTACCACTGATTGAAAAATCTTCAAGGAACTCTCTAGGGAATATTAAAGTAGAAGTCTTTTTAAGTAACATGGTTTGTCTTACTATAGTTTCTTTGCTCCCTCCCTCCAAGATAAAAACGGGATAAAAGTGTGAGGAGTCAAAAGTTACTGGTTTGGGGGGGGAGTGACACTTTATTTGGGGGAAATCAGTTCTCTGATTAACTGGGAACTTATCCACTTAGAAAGTGGAACTTCTTGGGGTAAATTGTCTTTACAAACGATGCAGGAAATTGCAGTCTTTGGAACATTCTTGCAGATTCAGTCATGTTTATTGTCTGATCTCTTATGAACGATTTTTAGAAATACAGTAGACCCTTGACATGGTAGACTTTAAAACATACCATTTGGACCACTCACAGGCAACCCAAAAGATCAAAAATGTGTGGTTTGCTGAGGCATGAATTTGAGTGATTTTCCACTGGAAGGATGAGTGAGGAAGCGTATTCCTTATCTATATAGGTGGATTAGTATACATGCAGGTTGGGGAAAAGAAAGGCAGAGTTAAGTTATTAGAACCCAGGGGCCCAAAGGAGAGATCCCTCCCCCTCCCCTCGAGAGCTGGCACTTGGACCTCTGAGATGAGGGCACAAGCCACTGGTGCTTGGATCTTCGAGTGGAGCACGTGGCAGGAGGTGTGCAGTGTGGCTGGTGCTGATGCCTCTGGGGCGCACACTGCCTAGTGCTTGGATCACTGATGCAGAGCAGATGGCTGATGTGCTGAAGGGGCTTAGAATAGCTAGGGCTGGGAGAAGCTGGAAGCTGGAGCTGGAGCTGGAGGGTCATCCGCAGTGGGGGATGGGGTTGGGGGTGGGGAAGGATGCTGAGAGAATCTAGAAACCTTCCAGTCACCAACCAGTGACTTCCACTGACAAATCGTAACTAGAATCCAGCAGGCAAGGGAATCTGGGATGTGGAATTTCCAGAGACTCATCATCCCAGAGCAAATGCAGAAGAGTGTTGGCACTGAGAGACGGTTAGCCAGTACCTCATACAGTAGCCCTACCCCATCATCAAAAACATTGGCTAACTTGCCCAAAGTCACAGCTGGGAAGTCGAAGGGTTGGGATTCTTGGGTGAGTACATAGAGATGGAAGAAACTATTCTCTTTTCATGATGTCAAGCTGCTTCTAAATGAAGAAAGTGTTCTGCTTTTAATCTGTTTTTATTAAAGGAAATATCAGTCAAGCACATGAAAAATGCAGCATATTTCCATGGTGGCACAAATGACTATTCATAGAATATGTGCTTTATTGCTAAGACTGAATAGGGAGGAAATTTTTCATGGATGCTGTGTAATATATACTATTGAAAGAACTGTGGTTCACTTTTTTTCAAATTTGAAATGGCATTTTATGAATGTAAGAGTAATATGTGCTTACTATGAAAGTTCAGGAAAAAATAGAAGCATTTAAAGAAGGAAATATAAATCCCCGAATAGTCCAGTCCATCAACCAGAAGTAACCTGTTAACTTTTGATAACTATCATTTCAGTATGGTATACTCTAAAATGGAAAAAATTGCTGTATTTATTTATTAAATATCTATTTAAAATGAACCCATTACATAATAACACATTATAAAATAACTATATTTTCCAAACAAATTTTTCGAAGACAAAACATTTAGTGAGAAGAGTGGCATTATTTTACATTTTTGCATGTCTCTTTAGCGACTGTCTTGAAGACAACTGGATTCTTATATCTGCTTCTGCATTCAATCTGTTGAAATATATTGTTTTTGGTTGAAGTATACGAAGAAAATCTAGCCTCACACAGATATGTACTAGAAAAAAAAGAGTATTTTAATAGCTCTTTTGGATAATTGTGGATATTTCTTCTTTGACTCATAACCTAACCTCTTCAAGCTTAGGTGCAATGCAATCACTGTATTTATATTTTTTGAAGTTTTATCATTGCTAAGGAAATTCTTCACATAGTCATAGAACTATAGAGCCAGAAAGAGCTTCATTTCAGATGTGGAAGCCAAGACATAGTATGTCGTAGAGCTAGGATGAGAACACCAGTATTTGGATTCCAATTCCATGATCCTTTCAGGCTCCATTTCACGTGGGGTTTACCTGTCATTGTTTTTTGCTTAAAGAAACCTTCATTTTCAAGAACATGAAAATGTTATTTGTAAACTGTATTTTTAAAAATAATAGATACTCAATTCCATTTTTCCTGTCTGTTTTCTCCAAGCGACTCAGTTTTTTGAAGAAAGAGAGTGAGAGTGTTGGTCGGCTTTTGTAGATTCTGAATCAAGCGTGCAGGTCCCTCAATTTCTCCGACAAATATGAGGCTGCGTGGTGCAGTGCCATTCTTTAACTGCTAGTGTGCACTGAGATATTTTCCAAGCTGAGGAAGCCTTGCCACAGATACCTAACAGACTGAAATTACCATCTGCAAAATGTTTTTCTGTTAGAGTGCATTATGAAGTTAAATCTATTCTTTAAAATTCTGTCAACCAGTAATTCATGTAGCTAAAGTAGAAAATTTCTGTGGAATTGAAAATTGCTTTTAGTTGTACTATTGTTCAGGAAGAATAATTTAAAAACATCTGGATTCTACTTTCTTGGCTTGTGATCCTGGTTTATGTTGCTTTTTCCTCTTGTAGGTGATAAGATAGTGATTCGAAGAATAGGATAAAATATAAATGTGACTCTCTCTTAAGTCCTTACTAATAGAGAAGGAAATCTCTTCCAGATTTTCAAATGACTGGGTTATTCAGCAACTTCGTAAATATTTAGGATTCAGTAAAACTCAATTTGGGTTTGATTTCATACTTATATTTGTAATTTTTGACACTACACCCTTTTAGTGCTAATGTGATGTGTATGTTCGATTCATGAGCACTCAAAAATCTACAAACACTATAAATTAATAAATAAGACAATTTCAAGCATGAAAACTGTTTCTATCAATAAAGATATGAATTTTGGCTTTGGTAAATGAAGTATGACATGGGCTTACCTCCCCCAGAATCTGTTCAGAAGTCTCAGAATTTGAATACTATTCATTCTCTCTTTCGCTTTACCTTTCCTTTTGCAAAAATTCTTTGAACTGTAATCTAAAGAAAGTGAGCGGTGCGCTAGTCTTCTCTCCAGGTTATGTTTTCTTCCATTTAGTTGATTTTCAAAGTCTCAACTGGAAATAAGAATAGCTGTTTTCTCCTAGTCAGATTGTCTCCTGCCACCTACGGGTTGTGTGGCATTGAGCAAGTTAGCTGACAGAGCCTTACTTTTGTGATGCATAAAACGGGAATAATATCTTCTTTGATATGGTGTTTCAGGGGATAAAATGAAATCATGCATGTAAAGCACTTAGCATAGCATGTGACCAAAGTAAAACCTCATTTATCATTATAAAAGAAACTCTCCTGATTTTCCACATGAAGCCATGTTCTTCCTTCCCTCTGTCAAGCATTCTTGTGGATGCCCATGGCATGCTGAATGCTGAGGCCCAAAAGCTATTCAAGAAGGTGTAGTCGAGAACCAACAGCATTGGCATCACCTGGGTAATCACCCAGCATCATCAATCTTGTTAGAAATGTGGATTTTTGGGTCTCAAACCCAGAGCTGCTGAATAGGATTCTGCGTTTTGACTATCCTCAGGTGATTCGTAAACACGTTCAAGTTTAAGAAGCACTATGACAAGTACACCTGCTTAACAAATGTCTGCTCCCAAATCATTTGATATCAGTTGCTCTTGCTTTTGTAATTCCGTAATTTAACTAAGTACCAAATAAGGCTAAATAAGAGTGTGAAAAGAGATGAGAAGAGAAAGTTGTGTTTAAGAAAATTAAGTTAAATGCTTTGGAACAATAATGATGAATGAATTATAAAATTGCTGTTGAAGTACGTGTGGGTGAGGCAACTGTAAAGATTGGAAAAATGGTAAAAATCTATAGGATTTTGAGCCTTGAGTTCTACTCTTGCATGTTTTAGCTTCTAGACTTCACTTTAAAGAAATTTAATATCACTTAGTCATTGGCTGGGGCCGCTCTGAAAGAGGGGGTGCTCAGCTCAAAAGATGAAGGGGACCTGAAGTTAACAGCTGGCACTGGCCAGCTAACTACACATCTGGGCAGCCAGTCCTTTCCTAAAGGGAGAACTTGCAATGTCTGCCACAATCCCAATCTGTTTTGTTTTTTTTTTTAATCTGCAAACCTATGGATACATGCGTGGTGTAAATAAATAAGCCTATGAGACCAATGTCTTATTTACTTTGTTGGATGAAGACTCCTACAAATGTGAAGACTGAACATCCTGAGCGCAAAAATAATTTATACATTTTAATTACAAACACTCAATCATGCTCTCTGTGTACCAGTCTCTATAAATATAGTCATCAACAGCCATCCCCAGAGCTGTGAATTGAATCTTAACTGATTTTCAAATTATTGTGAATTTTCTAACTAGTCAAAATTCTGAACACAGATGGGCTCATTCAGGATGCATGATGCATATCTAAACCACCAAGGAAATATCTGAGCAATTTAGGAATCTGTCTTGCACCATCTCTGCTAAGTTTTACAGATTAAGAGTAGCCAATGGAGAAGGATGTTTATGTGAAACTTCTATCACAATCTCAAGCTTTCTCACATAAAGGCAAGGTGATGTGGTAAAAAGAGTGACCCCTGGAGTGAGAAGGCCTGTGTTTGAGAATGGCCTCTGTCATTTAGTTCCTGATTTAATGTCATTAGGAAATTGGTGATCACAATGTCTATCTCACAGAAGCCTGAAAGGGAATAAGGAAGTGGATTTGTTGACTCCCTGCAATGAGTCAGTAATTATATTTACTTATTATGTAGTTTAATTCTCAAGATGCTGTGAAATTAGATATCTATATTTAATAGATGAGGAATATGACTACACAGTTACTAAGTGGCAGAGATCAAATTTGAACCAATTTCTATACAATACTAGAAGTTGTGTTCTTTTCTTTATACCAGCCTGTCTCCAAATAAGAAGTTTGTGAAATTCATGTACATATATGTTAGTTATTATTATAAATAGAATGTCAAAATAGCACAATGCCTCAGTTTTGACTGAGGCTACAATGGCCAAGAACAATATGATAGTTGTCCAATATCCCTATAGAATATCCTAAAGCAAGAGATTAGCCCACATTGGAGGTCCCAAGAGTTGTAAATTAGTTTCCCAACATTGTCCTATAATGCATCTTGAGAGTATAAAAGAGTTGCAGTAAAGTGGCCTTGGAAGAAGAGATTTCTTAGGAGAGTTGTAAATATTCAAGATGCCCAACTTACCCCCTTCCCCATCAATGGCAGAATGAAGGTAGTTGTTTCCTCCCTATTAAAACCAAATTAGAAATGCTGAAAGGAGAACCACTCAGAGAATAAAACTTGATATGCTTAAAGAAGATAAAGAAAAGAGAAAGATTGGTGTCTGACCTTCACCAAGAGGCCTATCATTGTGAAACTGGTTGAAGCTGCCCTGCCTAATGCCAGCATAGAGAGGGGGCACCTCTAGTGGGGTAGAGATGCATGATCTCCAGGGACCAAATGTGGTCCTAGATGGAAGGGAACCAGCCTGGAGTGAAGAGGTGACCCTACCAGAGGGAGTGGATGGTGGGAGAATGTCCACAGGCTGAGAGAATATCAGCTGGTAAGAGAGTAGCATCTCACCCTCCCCCCCGCATATGGAGGCACACATAAAGGGAGCCTCCATCAGAGGGGAGGACTTCTGAGGAAACTGCACTAGAAATAGCCAGAAAATTGTAGGTCCTACACATCTAGAGGGAATAAAGACAGATCACAGACATGCCTACCATGTAAAACTCTCTTCTCCCTCCTAATCCTGCCCTCCCTGGGCC
Source organism: Diceros bicornis minor (assembly GCF_020826845.1). Taxonomy (NCBI): domain Eukaryota; kingdom Metazoa; phylum Chordata; class Mammalia; order Perissodactyla; family Rhinocerotidae; genus Diceros; species Diceros bicornis. Next base: position 30,727,317 of record NC_080742.1, read on the forward strand.
CAGCCCTGGAGTGTGGTGGTGGGGAGAAATACTGATCAACAACTTCTGCCCTGCCCATGCTGCAATTGACTCTGCCAGAATCCAGAACTGAGGGACCTAGAGAGTAAAGACATTTTAAGTTGAAAGAAGTTTGCAGTTAATGAGACTATTACACTGTCCTGAACATTTTAATTCCTGAAATGAGATTATTCCTCTGAATGAAGAAGTGCCTTCCCAAAACATCATCCAGCAGTGCAGAAGAACCATTTTACAGAATGAGTTTAAAGGAAATGACGAAAAAGAATGAAAATGCTGTGATTTCTCCCTACAGAGGTCGGTTCATTCACATACAAGCTTTATTATTATCATCTAAATAATAATGGACTATATAATGTAGACCACCCTCTAATAATAGTGGTCTAAATAAAAGTGGACTTGGTGCTGGTCCTCATTCATATTCAGCAGGTTGTGGGTGATGATAAAGGCCAGCTGATTGAGATTTTCTGGTGTAGAATTGGTGTAGAATTAGAGACCTTGAAGGAATCTTTATGATAACCCAATGTCTAGCCCCTAGCACAGTGCCTGGCATCTTACAAATATCAAACATTCAATAAACATTTGTTGAATGGAATGTAGTCCAAGATCCTCATTTTACAGATTCAGAAAGTGATGTTCAGAGAGGTGAGGTGGCTTGATAGGTCAGATAACTAGTCGGGAGCAGAGACCTTCTATCAGACCATGGCCCTTGTGTTACTTATCCAGTCTGGGGTAAACTGCTTCAAAAAACTCAGTTATAAATCCTGGTAGGTAATTAACTTCAAAATCTGGATTTAACTCAACAAAATTTATTTCTTGCACGTGCTACAGGGATGGCATGGACTGGGTTGGGGTTCTGCTACAGGGAAGCCAGGTTGTCAGAGGTTCCACCATCTTATGTTGCTGCCATCTCAACATGTGACTTCTAGTGTTGTTGCAGCAGAGGAAGAGAGCAATGGAGAAGGCACACTGTCGTTTAACTCTCTTGAAGTGAAAGTGACACACATCATTTTCCACTCTGAAGCATTGGCCAGAATTAACACCTGGTCCCAACTTTCTGCAAGGGAGCTGGTAAATCTTCCAATGTACCCGTGACAGAGAAAAGAAATGGATATAATGATTTGGTAATTGTTACCATATCCAGAAACGAAAACTCACTTTAACTTTTGTTCTCCTATCTAAACACCAAAACTCAGAATTGGTCTCTGTCAATTGCAAGGCCACATAGGAGCATGGTTGCTGGATGGTCAAATCAAAATATCTCTTTAGAAGCTTTCTGTGTGCCATCTAAAAGCTCATACCTGTTTAAGGAATTGCTACAAAAGACACATTGAAGCCAATATTAGAGCAATTTGTTAGAGCAATCTGTGCTGATCTGTTAAAAGAAAGTTCTGTGATAATATGTTTTGTTGACAGGTGTTATATCTTATTTGGTATGAGGGTTTTCCAGCAAAAAATAGGCCCAGTATTCTGATAATCAAATTCCCTCCCAGCAGGAAGATCAATCTTATTTTAACAAATAATATATCCTCACAAGGAATGGCTTCATCTCAAAAATTTCAAAATGTGGACTGTATTCATTTTTCTAAGGAAGAAACTTTTCCTGTGAAACAACCTCCAATGGCTTCAGTTACAATGGCAAAATACTGTTGTTTGAAAGTGTCATAGAGAGACATGAGATAAGAAATTAGGGGCTGAATGGAAATGTGATGTGGATAAAATGGGAATGAGGATGGGTTTTTCTCCTGCAGTCTCTTTGAATTTTAAAGACAGCTCAATACTTTTGTCACCAACAGCATCTTTTGATGCTTGTAAATATCTGAGATAAAGTGAACAATAGAAACTTATCAATAAGAACACCTAAATATGTAAAGCAAATATTAACACACTTCAAGAGTGAAATAGACAGAGACAAATAGAATAATAGTAGGGGACTTTAATACCCCACTTACACCAAAGGATAGATCATTCAGACAGAAAATCAATAAGGAAGCACTGGACTTAAAAGACATGTTAGATCAGCTGGACTTAACAGACATACACAGAACATTCCATCCAAAAGCAACAGAACACACATTCTCCTCAAGTGAACATGGAGTGTTCTTCAGGATATATCATATGTTTGGCCACAAACCAAGTCTTAATAAATTTTAGAAGATTGAAATCATATCAAGCATCTGTTCTGAACACAATGAAACTAGAAATCAATTACAAGAAAACTGGAAAATTCACAATATGTGAAGATTAAAAGCATCCTACTGAACAACCAATGGGTCAAAGACGAAATCAAAAGAGAAATTAAAAAAATACCTTAAGACAAATGAAAATGGAAATACAACATACCAAAACTTATAGGATGCAGCAAAAGCAGTTCTAAAAATGAGGATCATAGTGATAAATGCCTACATCAAGAAACAAGAAAGATTTCAAATAAACAACCTAACTTTACACCTCATGGAACTAGAAAAAGAAGAACAAATGAAGCCCAAAGTTAGTAGAAGGAAGGAAATAAAGATCAGAGCAGAAATAAGTGAAATAGAGAATAAAAAGACAGTAGAAAAGATCAATAAAACTAAGAGTTGGTTTTTTGAAAAGATAAACAAAATTGACAAATCTTTAGCTAGACTCACTAAGAAAAAAAGAGAGAGGACTCAAATACTGTTATATGTCACTTAACAATGGGGATGTGTTCTGAGAAATGCATCGTTAGGAGATTTCATCATTGTGCAAATATCAGAGTGTACTTACACAAGCCTAGATGATATAGTCTACTACACACCTAGGCTGTGTGGTATAGCCTATTGCTCCTAGGCTACAAACCTGTACAGAATGTTACTGTACTGAATACTGTAGGCAGTTGTAACGTGATGATATTTGTGTATCTAAACATAGAAAAGGTATAGTATATGCTATATGTATATGGTATAAAAGATAAAATGAAATACAATATAATAGATAAAAAATGGTATACCACTATAGGGCACTTATCATGAATGGAGCTTGCAGGACCGGAAGTTTCTCTGGGTGAGTCAGTGAGTGACTGATGAGTAAATGTGAAGGCCTAGGACATTACTGTACACTACTGTAGACTTTATAAACACTGTATACTTAGGCTACACTAAATTTATAAAAAAATATTTTTCTTTCTTCAATAATAAATGAACCTTAGCTTACTGTAACTTTTTTTTATTGAGAACATAATAGTCTACAACATCGTGAAATTTCAGTTGTACGTTGCTATTTGCCCCTTCACCTCTTGTGCACAGCCCCTAACCCCCTTTCCCTCTGGTAAAACTAAACTGTTCTCTTTGTCTGTGTCTTAGTTTATTTTCCACATATGAGTGAAATCATACGGTGTTTGTCTTTCTCTATCTGGCTTATTTTGCTTAACATAATACCCTCAAGGTCCATCTGTGTTGTTGCAAATGGGACAATTTTGTCTTTTTAATGGTTGAGTAGTATTCCATTGTGTGTATATATATATATATACACACACATACACACACACACATACACACACACACACACACACACACACACATATATATATATATACACACACACACCACATTTTCTTTATCCAATCATCAGTAAATGGGCACTTGGGTTGCTTCCACTTCTTGGCTGCATGTGAATAATGCTGCAGTGAATGTAGGGGTGGATAAGTCTCTTTGAATAGTTGATTTCAAGTTCTTTGGATAAATACCCAGTAGTGGGATAGCTGGGTCAGAGGGTATTTCTATTTTTAATTTTTTGAGAAATCTCCATGCTGTTTTCCATAGTGGCTGCACCACTTTGCATTCCCACCAGCAGTGTATGAGGGTTCCCTTTTCTCCACATCCTCTCCAACATTTGTTATTCTTTGTCTTGGTGATTATAGCCATTCTAACAGGTGTAAGGTAATATCTTAGTGTAGTTTTGACTTACAGTTCCCTGATGATTAGTGATGTTGAACATCTTTTCTTGTGCCTATTGGCCTTCTGTATATCTTCTTTGGAAAAATGTCTGTTCATTTCCTCTGCCCATTTTTTGATTGGGTTGTTTGTTTTTTTTTGTTGTTCAGTTGTGTGAGTTCTTTATATATTTTGGAGATTATCCCCTTGTCGGATTTATGATTTGCTAATATTTTCTCCCAGTTAATGAGTTGTCTTTTTGTTTTGTTCCTGGTTTCCTTTGCCTTGCAGAAGCACTTTAGTCTGATGGAGTACCACTTGTTTATTTTTTTTGTTTGTTTCCCCTGTACAAGTAGATATGGTATTCAAGAAGATCCTTCTAAGACTGATGTCAAAGAGTGTACTGCCTATATTTTCTTTTAACAGTTTTCTGGTTTCAGGTCTTACTTTCAAGTCTTTGATCGCTTTGAGTTAATTTTTTTGTATAGCAAAACATAATGGTCTACTTTCATTCTTTTGCACGTGGCTGTCCAGTTTTCCCAAATCTATTTATCGAAGAGACTTTCCTTTCTCCATTGTATGTTCTTAGCTCCTTTGTTGAAGATTAGTTGTCCATAGATGTGTGGTTTTATTTCTGGGCTTTCAATTCTGTTCCGTTGATCTATGTGTCTGTTTTTGTACCATACCATGCTGTTTTGATTACTATAGCTTTGTAGTATATTTTGAAGTCAGGGATTGTGATGCTCCAGCTTTGTTCTTTTTTTCTCAGTATTGCTTTTGCTATTCAGGGTCTTTTGTTGCCCCATATGAATTTTATGATTCTTCATTGTATTTCCATGAAGAATGTCATTGGGATTCTGATTGAGATTGCATTGAATTTGTAGATTGCTTTAGGTAGTATGGACATTTTAACATATTTATTCTTCCAATCCATGTGCATGGACTATCTTTCCATTTCTTTATCTCATCATCAATTTCTTTCAATAATGTCTTATAGTTTTCATTGTATAGGTCTTTCATCTCCTTGGTTAAATTTATTCCTAGATATTTTATTCTTTTTGTTGTGATTATAAATGGGATTGTATTCTTGAGTTCTCTTTCTGTTAGTTCATTATTACTATGTTGAATAAGAGTGGTGAGAGTAGGTAACCTTGTCTTATTCCTATTCTCAGAGGGATGGCTTTCAGTTTTTCCCCATTGAGTATGACGTTGGCTGTGGGTTTGTCATATATGGCCTTTATTATGTTGAGCTACTTTCCTTCTATACCCATTTTATTGAGAGTTTTTTTTAATCATAAATGGATATTGGATCTGTCAAATGCTTTCTCTGCATCTATTGAGATGGTTATCTGGTTTTTATACCCCATTTTGTTAATGTGGTGTATCACATTGATTCATTTGTGGATGTTGAACCATCCTTGTGTCCCTGGTATAAATCCCACTTGATCATAGTGTATGACCTTTTTAATGTATTGCTGTATTCGGTTTGCCAATATTTTGTTGAGGATTTTTGCATCTATGTTCATCAGCTATATTGCCCTGTAATTTTCCTTCTTTGTGTTTTCCTTGTCTGGCTTTGGTATCAGGGTGATGTTGGCCCTGTGAAATGTATTAGGAAGTGTTCCATCTTCCTCAATTTTTTGGAATAGTTTGAGAAGGATAGATATTAAATCTTCGTTGAATGTTTGGCAGAATTCTCCAGAGAAGCCATCTGGCCCTGGACTTTTATTTTTTGGGAGGTTTTTGATTACTGTTTCAATCTCTTTACTTGTGATTGGTCTATTCAGGTTCTCTATTTCTTCTTGGTTCAGTTTTGGGAGGTTGTATGAGTCTAAGAATTACCCATTTCTTCTACATTGTCAAATTTGTTGGCACACAGTTTTTCATTTCTTATAATCCCTTGTATTTCTGTGGTATCTGTTGTAATTTCTCCTCTTTCATTTCTAATTTTATTTATTTGAGCCTTCTCTCTTTTTTCTTTGTGAGTTTAATGAAGGGTTTGTTAATTTTGTTTATTTTCTAAAAGAATCAGCTCTTTGTTTCACTGATCGTTTCTACTGTTTTTCTTTGGTTTCAATTTCATTTTTTTCTGCTCTAATTTTTATTATTTCCCTCCTTCTGCTGACTTTGGGCTTTGTTCTTCTTTTTCCAATTCTGTTAGGTGTAGTTTTAGGTTGCTTATTTGAGATTTTTCTTGTTTGTTAATGTGGGCTGTATTGCTATGAGTTTCCCTCTTAGGACTACTTTTGCTGCATCCTATATGAGTTGGTATGGTGTATTTTCATACTCATTTGTCTCCAGATATTTTTTGATTTCTGATTTAATTTCTTCAATGATCCGTTTGTTGTTCAGTAGCACGTTGTTTAGCCTCCACATCTTTGTCGCTTTCCCAGCTTTTCTCTTGTAGTTGATTTCTAGTGTCATAGCATTATGGTTAGAAAAGGTGCTTGATATGATTTCAATCTTATTAAATTTATTGAGGCTTCCTTTGTTTCCCAACATATGGTCTATCCTTGAGAATATTCCATGTGCACTTGAGAAGAATGTGTGTTCTGCTGTTTTTGGATGGAGTGTTCTATATATGCATCTATTAAGTCCATCTGGTCTAGTTTTTCCTTTAGATCTACTATTTCCTTGTTGACTTTCTGTCTGGATGATCTATCCATTGATGTATGTGGGGTGTTAAGGTCCCGTACTATTATTGTGTTGTCCTTAATGTCTCCTTTTAGGTTTGTTAATAGTTGCTTTATGTACTTTGGTGATCCTGTGTTGGGTGCATATATATTTATAAGTGATATGTCTTCTTGGTGGAGTGTCCTTTTTATCATTACATACTGCCCCTCTTTGTCTCCCATTACCTGTTTTGTCTTGAAGTCTACTTTGTCTGATATAAGTATGGCAACACCTGCTTTCTTTTGTTTGCCCTTAGCTAGGAGTATCATCTTCTCTCCCTTCACTCTAAGCCTTTGTTTGTCTTTAGAGCTGAGATGTGTTTCCTGGAGGCAGCGAATTGTTGGGATTGTTGGGTCTTGTTTTTTTTTTTTTTTGAGGAAGATTGGCCTTGTGCTAACATCTATTGCCAATCTTCCTTTTTTTCTTTTTTTCTCCCCAAAACTCCAGTACGTAGTTGTATATCATAGTTGTAGAGTTGTAGCTCTTCTGTGTGTGATGCTGCCTCAGCATGACTTGATGAGTGGTGAATAGGTCCGCGCCCAGGATCCGAACCGGTGAACCCCAGGCCACCAAAGTGGAATGCACGAACTTAATTGCTACACCACTGGACCGGCCCTGGGTCTTGTTTTTTTAATCCATCCCACCACTTGGTGTCTTTTGATTGGAGAATTCAATCCATTTACATTTAGAGTGATTATTGATAACTGAAGGCTTAATGCTGCCATTTTATTGCTCATTTTCTGGTTCTCCTGAATTTCCCTTGTTTCTCGTCCTGTGTATTTCAGACTACCAATTCAGTTTGGTAGTTCTCTTTGATGGTTTTCTTAGTTTTCTCTTGATTTATCATTTGTGTCTCTGTTCTGATTATTTGTTAGTGGTTACTATGAGGTTTGTATAAAAAAATCTCATAGATGAAATAGTCCATTTTCTGAAAGACTGTTATTTCCTTAGACTAAGCCAGTTCCATCCCTTTCCTCTTCTCCTTCTAAGTTATTATTGTCACAACTTATTCCATTTTGTGTTGTGAGTTTGTGGTTAAAATGATGAGATTATATTTATTTTTGATGTTTTCCTTCCCTTTATCTTTAATGTTATAATTAAGTGTTTGCTAAACTCTTCTGATAGAGAGCTTCAATTTTCTGATTTTGTCTACCTATTTATCTCCTTGCTCAAGGCTTTTTAACCTCTTTCTTTTTTTTTTAAAGTATGATGGCCTTTTTGAGCATTTCTTGTGGGCTGGGGTGGGGGGTGGGGGGTACTTGTGGCAATGAACTCCCTTAGCTTTTGTTTATCTGGGAAAGTTTTTATTTCTCCATCATATCTGAAGGATATTTTTGCTGGATAGAGTATTCTTGGCTGAAAGTTTTTGTCTTTCAGAATTTTGACTATATCATTCCACTCTCTCCTAGCCTGTAAGGGTTCTGCTGAGAAATCCACTGCAAGCCTGATACGGGTTCCTTTTTAAGTTATTTTCTTCTGCCTTGCTGCCATAATATTTTTTCTTTGTCATTGAATTTTGTCAGCTTTACTACTGTATGCCTTGGAGAAGATCTTTTCACATTGATGTAGTTAGGAATTCTATTAGTTTCTTTCACTTGTATTTCTAGCTCCTTCCCCAGGTTTGGGAAGTTCTCAGCTATTATTTCTTTGAGCAAACTTTCTGTTCCATTCTCCTTCTCTTCTCACTCTGGAATACCTATAATCTTTACGTTGCATTCCCTAATTGAGTCTGATATTTCTCAGAGAATTGCTTCATTTCTTTTTAGTCTTATTTCTCTCTCCTCCTCCATCTGAAGCATTTCTATATTTCTGTCTTCCAGACTGCTGATTCCTCCATAATGTCAGCTCTGTTATTCAGGGAGTCCAGATTTTTCTTTATCTCATCCATTTTCTTTTTCATCTCCAACATTTCTGATTGGTTTTTGTTTATAGTTTCAATCTCTTTTGTGAAGAAGCTCCTGATTTCATTGAACTATCTATCTGTATTTTGTTATAACTCATTGAGTTTTTTTATTATACCTATTTTGAATTCTTTGTCATTTAGATTATAAATTTCTGTGCCTTCGGGATTGATTTCTGGGTGCTTGTCATTTTCCTTCTCGTCTGGAGTATTAATATATTTTTTCATGCTGTTTGATGGCATGGATTAGTTCCTCTGCACAGTGATAGGATCTGGTCACAGGTTCCACCTGCTGCCGCTTGGTGGGGGTCAAGAGCTGTATATTCTGAACCTGCCATGACCCTGGCTTGCTTGCACACAGCTGCTGCTTTTCTATCGTATGAACGGGTGCTCTGGCCAACCAGCTGAGCTGGAGCACTGGGCAGGGGGAGGATTGCTTTCTTTCACCTGCATAATCCCAGGGGTGTTCTCGCTCTACCCTCACTATCTGCTCTCCAGGGGCGCTGGCTTGATGAAGATACTCTATCAATAGCTTAGTCACCTCTGTGTGGGGCTTTCCCACAGGCTGTGAGGGACCTTGGAGAGTGAAGGTGTTCCAGCAGAGTGCTACCTCTCCCCCCTCTCCTCTCAGAGCCACACGTGGTCCCACACCTTGGGGCACTGCCATTGGGAGAGGGAGAGGAGATCCCCTTACCTCCTTCCACTTCCTCCAGGGGGTCCAGCACCTCCACCTTCAGATGTATGGCTGTGTGGGTCTCTCGGACATCTTTTGTGTTGTGTGAATGTCCTCTGTTGGTATATGAATGTCCTTTTAATTTTATCTTGGTGGTGAGAGTCTAAGGGAAGAGATCACTCCACCATGATGCTCTGCACTATTTTACTTTATAAACTTTAAAATTTTTTTTAAACTTTTGACTCTTTTGTAATAACATTTAGCTTAAGACACATTGTACAGCTGTATAAAAATATTTTCTTTATATCCTTATTCTATAATGTTTTTTCTATTTTTAAATTTTTTAATTTTTAAACTTTTTTTTGTTAAAAACTGAGACACAAGCACACACATTAGCCTAGGCCTACACAGGGTCAGGAGCATCAATATCACCGTCTTCCACCTCCACGTCTTGTTTCACTGGAAGGTCTTCAGGGGCAATAACACACATGGAGCTGTCATCTCTTATGATATCAATGTCATCTTCTGGAACACCTCCTGAAGGACCTGCCTGAGGCTTTTTTTTGAGAAGATGTCACTCTTTTCAGATATATGTCCATGGTAGCTTACTGGGTTTGTTTTTTTCATCATAGATTTATTTGTTTGTAAACAGATAATGCAGCATAAACATTTCTCTCTATTAATGAAAACCTTTTAGTGTTGGGGTCTATGTTTTCAAACTTTTTAAGGAGCTTTTTGAGGTCTGCAAAGCTTCTGTTAAACCCTTCACTGTGAATTTTCTTGGAGGTTTTCCTTCTTTTTCTACTCCTGCAGTTTCCTTTTCTCTTGCCTCTTCTTCAACTATGTGTTCTGTTCCAATTCCAACAACTTCTCATTAGTCAATTCCTCAGGCACCATCTCTAGGAGCTCCTCAATGTCATCCTCATTCACACCCAGGTTAAAGTTGTTTGCCATCTCAACCACAGCCTTGTTGACTTTTGCAACTTCCTTATCCTTGGCAAATCCTTTGGTCATGAACCTCTTGAGTGTTTTCTTCCAGATGTCAGTCATACACTCCTTGGTGACATCACCACAAGCCCAAGCAAAGTTCTTGATGCAGTCATAGATGTTGTAATCCTTCCAGAATTGCATCAATGTCTTCTCAGTGTCTTCCTCAGTTGCAACAATAGTCTGGGCAAAGGTCCTTCTCAGGTAATAGATTTTAAATGTAGTAGGTTTTAAAAGCTGCTGTAACTCTCTGATCCATTGGCTGGATCAAAGAGCTGGTGTGTGGAGGGAGAAACACTACTTTGATATTGGGATGAAGATCACCAATAAAAGGATGATATCTGGGAGAATTATCAACAATAAGAAAATTTTGAAAGGTATGTTATTCTCCAAACAGTAATTCTCCATTTCACTGGCATAGCAATTCAGGAAGGCATCCTGGAAGAGGAACTGGGTCATCCATGACTTCTTATTGCTCCTGTAGTACACTAGCAGTGTGTGCTTATTGATATGCTTGAAAGCCCTGGGGTGCTTATCATGCCAGATCACAAAGGGTTTCAATTTCTAGCCTGCAACATTGCCCCTAAGCAAGACTGTTGTCCTGTCCTTAAAAACCTTGAAACCTGGCATTGACTTGGCCTCCTTATGAATGAAAATCCTTTTAGGCATCTGCTTCTAGAATTGAGAGGTTTCATCCATATTGACTATTTCCTCTGGCAAGTAATTTTCCTCCACAGTCAGCTTATTTAGAGTTTCCAAAAATTCTTCAGCTGCCTTCACATCAACACTCACAGACTCACCACTCACTTTTACATTATGAAATGAATAACGATTCTTGAATCTTTGAAACTACCCAAAGCTAGCAGTAAATTCAACATCGTAGTCGGGTCCAGCCTTTTCTTTCAACATTGCGAACAAAATTTTTGCTTTGGATGTGATCATCATGGTGCTGAGAAGGATACAATTCTGTGTCTGGTCTTCAATCCTGGTCATTGGAAGTTTCTCCACGTCTGATATAGGCCCCTCTCAAGTTTTTGTTAATCTCATTGCCTTCAATGAAGCAGATCATTTAACAACTCTGTCACTTTGTTCTTGTTCTTCAAGATCAGAGCTATGGTGGAATAGGACATGCCTGACTGGCGAGCAATAGCCATCACTGATTTTCTGTCTTTGTAGTCCTTAATCACTTTTAATTTCATTTCCAGGTCAATCATTTGACATGGCCTCTTACTGACAACATTATCAGTGGATTCTGTATGCATGGGGGCCATGATGAACAAAACAACATGAGATTAAATCAAGCACAAGAGAAAGTGAGGCAATCAAGAGACACGGTAAATACAAGATGTATGAGGCTGCTGCCAGCATAACACAGCGTACTGTTTTATAGTAAACTTTTTTTATGAGTAGAAAGAGTACACTCTAAAATAACAATAAAAAGTATAGTATTGAAATACATAAACCAGTAACATTGTTGTTTATTATCATTATCAAGTATTATGTACAGTACATAATTGTATGTGCTATTCTTTTACATAACTGGCAGCACAGTAGGTTTGTTTACACAGGTGTCACCACAAATGTGAGTAATGCATTGTGCTACAATGTCACATGACGTCACTTGGTGATAGGAGTTTTTCAGCTCCATTATAGTTTTATGGAACCACTGTATATCCAGTCCATCATTGACTAAAACCTCACTATGTGCCACTTAACTATAAACAAAATCAGAAATGAAAGAGGAGACATTACAACTGATACCACAGAAATATAAAGGATCGTAAGAGACTACTATGAACAATGCACCAACACATTGGACAACCTAGAGGAAATGGACAAATTCTTAGACACATACAACCTACCAAGACTGAATCATGAAGAAATTGAAAATCTGAACAGACCAATTACTAGTAAGGAGATTGAATCAGTAATCAAAATCTTCCCAACAAACAAAACCCAGCACCATATGGCTTCACTGGTGAATTCTACCAAACATTTAAAGAAGAATTAATACCAATCCTTTTCAAACTCTCCTAAAAAATTGAAGAGAAAGGAGCACTTCCAAACTCATTTTATGAAGCCAGCACTACCCTGATACAAAAACCAGACAAGGGCAACATAAGAAAAGTAAGTTACAGGCCAATATCTCTGATGAACATAGATGCAAAAATCCTCAACAAAATATTAGCAAATCAAATTCAACAATATGCTAAAAGGATCATGTACCATGATTAAGTGGGATTTATTCCAGGAATGCAGAGATGGTTCACCATCCACAAATCCACCAGTATGATACACCATGTTAACAAAATGAAGGATAAAAGTCACATGATCATCTCAATAAATGCAGAAAAAGCATTTGACAAACTACAACATCCATTTATGATAAAAACTCTCAACAAAGTGAGTATAGAGGGAATGTACCTCAACATATATAGGCCATATATGACAAGCCCACAGCTTGCATCATACTCAACAGTGAAAAGCTGAAAGCTTTTCTTCCAAGATCAGGAGCAAGACAAAGATGCCCACTCTTGCTATTACTTCATTCAACATAGTATTGAAAGTCTCAGCCAGAGCAATTAGGCAAGAAGAAGAAATAAAGGGAATCCACATTGCAAAGAAAGAATTAAAACTGTCACTATTTACAGATGACATAAGGTTATATATAGAAATCCCTGAAGACTCCACCAAAAAACTGTTAGAATTGTTTAAATCTATTCTTAGATATTTTAGTCTTTTTGGTGTAATTGTAACAAATGTGATTATTTTCTTAATTTTTTCTTTCTGATACTTTGTTATTAGTGTATAGAAGTGCAACTGATTTTTGTATATTGATGTTGTATCCTGCAACTTTGCTGAATTCATTTATTAGTTCTAACAGTGTGTGTGTAGAATATTTAGGGTTTTGTACATCATGTCGTGTGAACAGAGATAACTTGACTTCTTCCTCCTGATTTGGATGCCTTTAATTTCCATTTCTTGTTTAATTGCTCCAGCTAGGACTTCCAATTCTATGTTGAATAGAAATGGTGAGAGCGGGCGCCCTTGCCTTGTTCCTGATCTCAGAGGAAAAGCTTGCAGTCTTTTACCATTGAGTATAATGGTAGCTGTCGGCTTGTCATATATGGCTTTTATTATGTCGAGATACATTCTTTCTATTCCTAGTTTTTTGAGTATTTTTATTATAAAAGGTATTGAATTTTGATGCTTTTTCTGCTTCTATTGTGACGATTGTGTAATTTTTTTATCCTTCTTTCTGTTAATGTGCCATGTCACATTGATTGATTTCAATATGTTGAACGATCCTTGCATCCCAGACGATGTGCTGTTGTGCTGTTGAATTCAGTTTGCCAGTATTTTATTGAGGATTTTTCATCTCTGTTCATCAGATATATTGGCCTATAGTTTTCTTTCCTTATAATCTCTTTGTCTGCCTTTGGTTTCAGGGTAATGTCAGCCTCATAAAATGAGTTTGGAATGTTCCCTCCTCTTCAATTTTTTGAAAGAATTTGAGAAGGATTGGTGTTAATCCTTCTTTAAATGTTTGTTCTTGGTAGGTTGTATGTCTCTAGGAATTTATCCATTTCTTCTAGGTTACTCAGTTTGTTGGCATTTAATTGTTCTAGTCTCTTATGATCCTTTTTATTTCTGTGGCATCAGTTGTAATGTCTACTCTTTCATTTCTGATTTTATTTATTTTAGTCTTCTGTCTTTTTTTCTTGGTATATCCAAAGGTTTGTCAATTTTGTTGACCTCCTCAAAAACATCTCTAAGTTTCGTTGATTTTTTTCTATTTTCTATTCTCTATTTCACTTGTTTCTACTTTAATCTTTATTTCCTTCCTTCTGCTAACTTTGGACTTTGCTCTTCTTTTTATAGTTCCCTGAGATATAAATTTAAGTTTTTTGTTTGACATATTTTTTCTTTCTTCATGTAGGTGTTTACCACTATCAATTTGCCTCTTAGTACTACTTTTCTGCATCCCAATAGTTTTAGTATGTGTTTCATTTTAATTGTTTCAAGATACTTTTAAAATTTTCTTTTGATTTATTCTTTATTCCATTGGTTGTATAAGAGTGTGTTGTTTAGTTTCCACATATTTGTGGATTTTCCAGTTTTCTTTCTGCTATTGATTTCTAGTTTCATTCCATTGTGGTTGGAAAAGATACTTGATATGATTTCAATCTTCTTAAATTTGTTAAGACTTGTTTTGTGACCTAACATGGGATCTATCCTGAAGAATGTTCTGTGTGCACGTGAGAAGAATGTGTATGCTGCTGCTGTTGGTTGGAATGTTCTGTATATGTCTATGAGGTCTATTTGGTCTATAGTGTTGTTAAATTCTTCTGTTTCCTTATTGATCTTCTGTCTGGATGTTCCACCTGTTAGCGAAAGTAGGGTATGGAAATAAATAAGATTTATTTTTTTCCTTTGATTGAGCCATTTTTCCCTGCTTCTTCCTGTGCCTTGTAATGTTGTGTTGACATCCATGTATTTGAAAAAACAGCCACCTCTCCCAGTCTTTACGAATTGGCTTTGTACAAGGAAAGACCTTCACCAGTTGGTCTGGCTAGAGATTCTGGGGGCCTCTCAAACCATTTCTGTTGATGCACCTTTTCTGGATTTTTGTGCATAAATTCTCAATTAGAGGGATTTGCATTTCTTTTTTCAGAAGCTTGTAATCTCTTATTCCTTTGGGTGTCTGCAGTACTGCAGGTTCTCTGGAGCTTCTGCAAGCCTCTCAGCTTTTTTTTTGTTCTCAGCAGCCCCCAGGCTTATAGGGTATTTAGGGTCTCATCAGTGCTCCTAGTGGGTGAGACAGAAATAAGTCTCTCAGGCAGCGCCCCGCCCCAAAGCTACAACATTGGAGGTATGCTCCAACTTTTTTCTTCCCCGAGCCATAGCTGAGAGCTGTTTAATGACTTTCCTGGACTAATTCTGCTTTTGGTTAATTTTCAGAGTTCTGAAAATGTTGATTTTTGACAACTTTTGCCAGTGTTCTTATTGCTTTTACGGAGGAGCAGATTTTTGGAAGTCCTTACTCTGCCGTTCTGGTTGTGCCTTTCCTCTATTTTGCCTTCATTCTTAAAAGATACTTTCAGGGGCCGGCCCGGTGGCGCAAGCGGTTAAGTGCGCGCGCTCCGCTGCGGCGGCCCGGGGTTTGCTGGTTCGGATCCCGGGCGCGCACCGACGCACTGCTTGGTAAGCCATGCTGTGGCGGCGTCCCATATAAAGTGGAGGAAGATAGGCACAGATGTTAGCCCAGGGCCGTCTTCCTCAGCAAAAAAAAAAAAAGAGGAGGATTGGCAGATGTTAGCTCAGGGCTGATCTCCTCACAAAAAAAAAAAAAAAAAAAGATACTTTCAGTTAGTGCACAATCTAGGTTGATATTCATTTTATCTTATTGATTCTATCATTCTACTATCTTCTAGTTTCCATTATGAATGTTGAGAATCAACTGTCTAATTCCATCATTAGAAGTTTGTCTGTTTTTCAGAATTGGTTGCTTTTTAAGAGTTCCTACTTTTGGATTTCTGTGGGCTTAGTCTGTAGTCTTAGTCTGTGAATCTCTTGTTAGTTACTCTTCTTGGTTTTTGTTGGGCTTCTTGTGTCTGTAGATTGATGTGTTCCAAGTGTTATGGAAAATTCTAAGCCATTATCTCTTCAAATATTACTTGCAACCCATTCTCTTTCTCCATTTTGTTTGGAGCTCTGGTTAAATATATGTTAGACCTTCTCACATCCTTTAGCTTCTCTTCTACCTATTTCTTCTGTCTATCCATTTGTGAACTCTGGATGTTTTCTTCTCACTCTTCTTCCAGTCCATGAATCCTCTATATCTCTGCCTAATTTTTCATTACAATCATCTATTGTCTCTCAAATATTATTATATTTTTCAGTATAGAAATTATATTTGATTTTTTACTATGTTAATACACTTTTTGTAATTTTTTATCCTTTGCAGATATCTTCAACCTTTTTTGTGTGTCTAAACATAGTCAGCAAAGTTGTTTTATAGTCTCCATACAGCAATTTCAATAGCTGATGTCTTTGCAAGTCTATTCTTTTCCAGTTCTCCTCATGAATCCTAGTTCCTGTGTACCTAGTCACCTTTGACTGTGTGCTTTACAGCATACTTGAATTTTTTTGACTATTAACAAATCTTACACTTTTTTTTTTTAAATCAAGCATTTGAGTTTGCTTTTGGCAGATACATGTGCTTTAGCACAAGTAGGGAGCACAAGTATTTCTGGAGTACTTAAAATAAGTTCAGGAGTTGAAATTCCCTTGTTTTCCTGAAGAGTGGAATGGGATATAATTCCATTAGAGTTATTTCACTTTAATTCACCCTCATCCTGAATCTTGACGGGGTAGCCTTTTGGGGATGCCAGCTCATTGTGGGGAAGGATTTTTTTTTTGTTTGTTAGTTGTCTGTCTTCTTTTTTTGTCACAATTAAGGTTCACATTGGCAAATGCCCTCAGTGTGCGAGTGGCTTCTGAGAGCACTTATCTTTCTGGGTTATTATTTTCCCTTCGCTTTTGATTTTGTGCTTTGTTTCTTTCTTATTTTCACTTTTATGTTTTTAAAAAGATGATTTTAATATTTTATCAAGGTTTTTAGTTGTTTTCTGAGAGAGAATTAATCTGAATTACCTAATCAACCACTAATAGAAATAGGATTCCAGCTGTGCATATTTCTTCATAATACACTGTGTCTTGCTCAGAGAACTTCAAGGATAACCTGCTGATTTTTTTAGATGCTCATTTCACTTTCCTCTTCAGATCCACTCTTGGTTTTATAGACAGATCAATACTTTTTCCATACATTCTCAATATACTATTCTTGCCTTCCACTCCTTCAATAGTTGAGTTGTTGTTGTTGTTTTGTAAAATATAAGGATCACATCTTTCTATTGCTGTAGTTTCACCAACTTTCTGTAACATCCATATGACGACACTTCTTTATTTGTGTTAATATTTCTGATTCACTTTGATACTCCTACACTTCGCATTGTAATATAATCGTTATAGGATGTAAGAATTATTTATGACTTTCTTCCCACATAATTTTCCATGAAACATACCCTATTCTTCTCCTCTTGTTCTACTTTATCTGTCACGCTGGGTCCTCCAGGGAAGGTTTTGGAGCTGTATTTGGGCACTGTTATCCCTCTCTTCCTCATTTTACAGTTCAAAGATTTCTTGATTTTTACCAGTAGGTTTTCTGCCCAATAAAGTCCTCTCAGCCTTTAGGAAGGGCAGGCAGGCCCTCGGCAGGGACTCAGTGTACTGTTGTAATAAGATTCAGAAAACCAAATTCTATTTTTCACTTATATGCTCAGATTGAACTCTTCTCATTCTATCTTCCTTCTCTGACAAAACTACTACCTTCATTTGAAAGAGGAGATGAAAACCATCTGTTCTTCCATGACCCTCGGATTCTTACCTAAATCTCTCTGACAGGAAACATTTTTTATGATATTACTATTCATTCTTATGGGAGTAAAAAGAACATGTCTGGTGCATTTAATGAGCCTTGGCAAGCTTTTCTTCAGGGCTTAGACATATGCTCTAAGAAGCCAATTATCTTAGGGCATATTATGATATTAGAACAGAAATCTACTGAAACTGTTTCAAGGAAAAGAGGGATTATTTGTAAGACTACATGCCCATATTATAGAATCCAATTGTTGGAAATACAGCCAGGTCTCCTGAGAGACAGAAAGTACTCAGGCAGCTATTTTTTCCATTTCTCTCTCTCTCTCTCTTTCATCATGGTCCCTTGTCTCTATTCTTAGTGTGTCTATTTTGTACTGATTCTCTTTCTTATTTATCAGTGTATATATGGCTAAAAATGGCTGCCAAATCAAAATCTTTATGGACTCATATCTCCAAAATCCATCACCATATAATAAATAGTTTCTACGTCTTTTAGTTAAAATTCCTGAGAGAAAGAGATTTCGATTAGCTCAGCTTAGATTAGGTGTCTGCCATGGTCCAACGTGCTGTGGCAAAGACAGTGAGGTCATCTGGTCTGAACATAGGAGACAGATTCTCTTAGATGGTGGAGTGGATGGAGAGGTAGCGATTGGTTTATCAGTACATCAACATGCTCACTGTCCTAGAACAGAGAGAGACTTTTAAAATGTGTGAAGTGCCTTCTTTGATTTAATTATTTCAAGGCATATACTAACTGCAGGGGTAGGCAGGTTATTTCTTCTTATTAATTGACTTTTAGATTGATGGGTTTTGGATTGTTTCATTGTTGTTGACTAAATGCTTCAGTTTCACCCTCCTTGACCACATAGCTGTCACACAAAATCAGATCAAGAGTTATTTTTCCTACATGTGTTTTTCTAGTCATTAAGTTCCAAATTTGCTTTTGCTTCCTTTCTGACCTTTCAGAATTATTTTCTTCTATTTTTTCTAGTCTTCCAATAAACTGGAGGAGGGTTGTTTTTCCGCAAATAGGGATACTTGCTTGCTCCTAAAACACGTATCATCTGAGAAACTTTTGAATCAGACAAACCTAATGTCCACTTTGCAGGTTCTCCTCTCTCACAAGATGAGGTACAGACCCTGGTGGTGTCTCATGTCTAATTGTGGCATTGTTGTTCTCGTAAGTACTTCTCTGCAAACTAATAATTTGTGTATATCTTCATAGGCTTTTTGACTTTTTGGAAAGTTAACCTGCTCGTGCATATCCCATGCCAATGTTTTTCTTGTTGATTTGCTAGAGTTCTTTTCGTGTTTCAGATATTAATTCACTGTCAGTTTTATCTTCCTTTCTATCATTTGTCCATTAAAGATCTCTATTTAACAAGGGACACTATTCCTGTTGACCAGATATCTTTATTGTAATGTAAACAAATTCATCTTTTTTTTTTTTGCCTTTTGCTTTATGCTATTTGTTTAACAAATCTTTCTCTGACCTCAAGCTATTTGCTTACATATTCTTTTTGTAAATGCATATATTTATCTTTTATAATTAGATCCTACTCTCCCTGGAATCTATCTTTTTATGTGGTATTAGTAAGAGATCCAATTTTATTTTTATCCATATTGTGAGCCAGTTTTTCCAACACCATCTATTAAATAACTCATTGTTTTCCTCTGATTTGTGGTACCACCTTCGTTAACGTATTCTGGAAAATTTTGTATATCTGGAAAATATTTTAACATAGGAATGAACTATTCCTCAATAAATGTGATAGAACTTATTTATGAAACCATTTAAGAGTGTGGTTTTTAACTAATTAGTTTATTCAAGTTCTCTATGTTTTGTGTCCAATTTGTCCATTTATATACATTTTTCTAGAAATTTAGTTGTTTCATTTAAGTTTTCAAATTTATTTGTGTATGGGTGTACA
Organism: Diceros bicornis minor; assembly: GCF_020826845.1. Lineage (NCBI taxonomy): Eukaryota > Metazoa > Chordata > Mammalia > Perissodactyla > Rhinocerotidae > Diceros > Diceros bicornis. The sequence continues at coordinate 30,746,832 of NC_080742.1, forward strand.
ATTGAACATTTACATACGGACATCATAATGATCTTATTGTTTTTATAATCTCTGTGGTGTCTTAATTATTCACAATTTTATTATATATTTTAAAGATAAAGCATCTTGTCTCTTTTCCTGGATCAGTCTCACTAGAGGCCTTTCTCTTTAATAATATTTTTCAAAGAACTAAATATTTGGTTTTGTTGGTCTTCTCTTTTTTTTTTGTTCTTTATTTCATTGACTTCTGCTCTGAAACTCACGTCCCTCTGCAATATGTGTTTGATGAGTTACTTAAAATATTCAATTCTGCTATAGAAGACAAGAAAAGTAAATGAGAGGTATAAATAATAAGTAGGTTAGTAACCTGTGAGATATATTAGACATAGAATAAATTGAATAGAGCATATGTGTGTTTAACATAGACTATAAGATATGGAGGAACCATGAGAGACCAAGTATTTATGATACACTAAGATACCAAGGCGTAAGAACCCCTAATAGTCAAGATACTCTACATATACATGAGGCTTCTAAGACACTCAATAGTCATGGGATCTTAAATATGCCACCCATGGTGACATCTATTCTAGCTCCTGTGTCCTCTGTCCAAGAAATGCAGATAAAAGCCATAGCTTTTAATTATGAGCATTGGCAAGCTACAATTGTAGCCACAAGTACTTAGCCCTGCGTCTCTCTAATAGAGCAAGTACCATATATTGGCTCTAGGCATCTTCCATCTTCTGTGTCCCATTGCTCAAACCTCAACTCTGGTCCTCACATCCACATCTTCAGCAAGGAATATATAGCCCAGAGAGGATCTGTGAACACTGTACCTAAGGATTCAGGTAGTGTGGTTAGTCCACCCTGCTAGTACTGTGTCCTAAGTGCCCTAACCTACTCCATCCCCTTCCCCAAGCTTCTCACTGAGTGTTTTCAATTGATTAAATAAACTGTATGATTCGACATCTGAATTTGGTCTATGAGCCCTTCTGGGCCATGACCTCTGAGATAGCTTACCTGATAGTATACTTGGAAGATACGTTGCATCAAGGTAAGTTCTCACATAGCATTTTCCCTTCTTGTGTTTTTTAACTTTTACTCTGTTGCTTGCCTTCTTGTTTCTTCTTTGATGACTATATCTAACGTTTAAGTGTCCTTCAAGGACCAGTTTTAGGTATGTCCCATAAATTTAAAGATGTGGCACTTTCTTTTTCTAAGTAGTATTAACAGTTAAAAACAAATAACACTGATATAAGACAGTCACCATTCTATAATTTTTAATATCCTTTTACAAGTAAGGATTATGTAGAAATGTTTATTGTTTCCAAGATCGGATTGTTTAAGCTACAATTTTGTTATTAATGTCTAATTTTGCTGCATTATGGTCAGAAATCTTCTGAATGGTATTAATCCTTTGGAATTAATGGAGGTTTCCCTTATGGTCTTAAATATGGTGGTTTTTGTCAACATTCTGTGTGTACTCAAAAAGAACGCGGCTGTTGAGCATAGACTTTGAAATATTTTTAATAGCTTGAGTTTGGTAGTTGTGTTTTCCAGATATTTTACAACTCTTCTAATATTTTATTTGCATGTCCTCTCAGATTCTGATACAAGTGTGTTAAAATCTTCAACTACAATTGATAAATCATCTATTTTTTCCTGAAGCTCTCTCAGTATTGCTTGATGTATTTTGAAGCTGTATTTTAAGGTGTATATGAGTTTATTATGATTATAATCTTAATATTCAACTATTCCTTTTACTAGTACATCATTTCATTTCTGTTGTTTATGATTTTTTTGTCTTAAATTCTATTGAGCAGATACTAAGAGAGGACCTCACATTTCTTTTGGTTCGTATTTCCCTAGCATAGCTTTTCCCATCCTTTTCAATCTTTCACTTTCCTTTTTTCTTTGGTGTGTCTCTTGTTGCCTGTACGTGGTGGGGCTTTAATTTTTTAGCCCAATATGAGAGTCTCTGTTTTTAATTGGTAACCATGACCACTTTATTATAATTAATCTTGTATTAAGACTTAGTTCACACATCTTAAGACCCATACTCATGTTTATTTACCCATATTGCTTTCTTAATTATCCTAATCTCTATCTTCTCCCCTCAAAGAGAAATGCTGTAGCCTGCCCTGTTGTCATGCTGATCTTGCCCCAATCTTATCAATATTAACAAGGATTTTAATTTGGAGTATTTATTTGTCAATATTTGAGTTTTTTTTTTTGAGGTCTTTTATATTTCTTTAATTCTGGAGAATTTTAAAAGTCTTTCTTCAAATATTTCCCCTTCTCCACTTACATTTTTTTGTCTCCTTCTGAGACTTCTATTGTCCAGATACTGGCACTTCCACGTCTGTATCTCTTAGTTTTTCGTTTCTGTTTTCTATCTCTTTATTCTTTCCTGCTTTTTCCAGGAGAGATTTCTAATCAGATTTTCTAACTCATAATTTATTTTTAAGCTGTGACCATCTTACTAATTAACTATTATTCCTTTCAATTATTGCATATGGAGTTATTTATTTCAACTATTGCATTTTTCATAACCTGTATTCCCACTGGGTTCTTTTGTATCATTTCTTGCTCCTTTCTATATTGCTAATGTCTTTATTTATGCCCTTCACTATATATTTTCAAGCTTATTTGGAAATCCTCATCAGTATTTCCCAATCACTCTGGTGGATTGTATACTTTATTTAGTTTGTCAGCTCTCTTTTGGAATAGTTGTATTCCTGATATGTCTAATTATCTTGGCATATGAGCTCCTGTTCCTGGAGTAATTGGTCTCTAACGTCTACTGTGGAAAGGCCAAAGACCAAGCCTTGGCTCTGCAGATCCTGGTGAATTTATGGGGAATGGAGAGAGTGAGTCCCAGGGTAAAGACATAGTCCCCATAGGAGGACCCTAGATCTCTCCCTATGCTGCTACTATACCAAGAAACGTTAAACTTGGCCGCTTATAAACTTGCGGAGTAAAAGCATTGGGATGAGGCCAACTCCCTGGTTATAACCCACCAGTCTTATGGAATTGGAGAAGAAAGAAGGGGAGGAATGAATGCCCAGGTGGCCGCTTAGTGCATACTTATTTGTTTTCATGAGCTCCTTACTCCTTAGGGCTTCTGTGCTGCCCTGAGAGTGTCCTGTGGACCCTGGGACCAGCAAGAAGGCCCGTTGCTGCAGTGGATGTCCAAGAGCAGTGGAGAAGGTGAAGAGCAGAACACAATAACGCTCTTTCCTCCATCCTATTCTTTATTGCCTGTGGCCTCTAGCTGTTCTCTAGGCCCCCTCCTCCCTTCCTCAAAATACACACTGGTTCAAGAAGCCTAGAGTTTCCCATTTTTGTTTATTTTTTTCCTTTTTTTCATTAAATGCTAATTCGTGAAATGCATGTGTCCTCTCTGTTTCTATAGCTTCTGCAGGGTTGATATTTGGGGAGGGAGCCAGCAGCCCTAACTAGTTTGCCATCTTGGCTGATCCTACAGTTCCGTGCTTCTTCTTTCTCTGCTCTCTATTTCTCTTCCCCACCTGGTGCCCAGTTATGTGGTGAATGAATATTCATGGTCTTCACCATCCTATCTATTCAGGCCTCTATTTTTGAAAACAAATAAGTGTAAGTCCCACTACAAACAGTGCTAAAAGCAGCTCTGCCTGCTCTTGCTCATCTCTTCAGCAGGCCTCAAATTAGGCCTGGTGTGTCCATTAAGAGACCATGGAAAATTTCCCAAAACATGTTTCATCTCCCAAATATCTGCACAAAGACCACATTTGAAGTGGAAAAGCTGCAAACCAGCACTGCATGTAAAAAAATCTCTGGCTAGAGAATGAAATCATCGCTATAGAAAGAAACCCTTCATGCTATAGAAAGATGGATTTCATTCAAAGTCCTTTCGTATTTGAAGGAATCTGTGAATTAATTTTATTTTGAACTGAAAAGATACATGTTGCAAACAATCCCTGTCCTTTCAACCAACAGGAAACAACTATCTGGTATCCTTAAAGTGAAGCCTGGCTTTGAGAGGCAAGATGGTATAGTAGGGCCAACCAAGATGGCAATTTAAAAAGCAGAGGCATTGGGTGCTCTTGATTCAAATTCTAGCTTAGCCACATATTAACTGTGTGACTGCGGTGGACACGTTATTCGACTTCTCTTTCACTTAGTTTTCTCATCACTAAAATGGGGATAAAATTAGGTTTAATTGTTACGAAAAGTAGGTAAGCTAATGTCTATAAGCCATTTATATTGACAACAGTGTTTCAATGATTGGTGTTCTTTTCTTCTTAAATCATCTCTATTTAAGGGATGTTCTCCATAACTTTAAGCCCCACAATATCCCTCTTGTGATGACAGAATACAGAAGCTATAATGCATGAGTACAGTGGAGAAATGCTTGCTGCTCTGAGAATAAAACCCCTACCTTTGTGTGCAAAGATTTCAAGAGTTTGCAGCTGGGTGTATGTTTGAGTGTAGGGCCTTGTGTGAGAGACCCCTGTGCTAGCTTTGATCAGCCAGTCTGGCAGGGCTGGATGGAGACATATTTCCTGATCTATTCTGAATTTTTTTTTCCCATTAAAGACATGTCAACTAGTTTTATTGAATTTGTATTCAGCACTTCACTAGTAATACTAATTATCTGTCGATTAGTTCAGTAGAATCAATTTCATATAGCTTACGCTGGGAGTGACGCATCTTGTCTCCTCTCTCAAAATAACAAATGGAGTTTCCTTCTGAGTGTACCCGATTGCTTTTCTAAATATGGCTTCTGAGCTCCCCTCTTCATGAATAATCTTATTTTAAACTCCAAAGTTTTAACTTCTATGATCAGCAGTTGAACCGTAATCTCACCAATGGAAGAATCACTATTTTAGACCTTGTTGTCAAGAAAATGAGTTTTTGCTAAGACTTTATCCAGAGATCTTGTTCTGAGAATGTTTCTTATAACTTGAGCTGTCCTGTCCAGTGCCAGGGGGGGAAAGGTCACCCTCAGCTACCATGTCCAAGCACATGTCGCTTTGTTCTTCCACTCCAAAGACATCAGTGGTTATGGTTTTAGGGTAATGGTTCACTTAGCAAGTCTTGATTTTTACCATTGACACAGATAAGAAGCAGTCATCACTGCATAGAAATTTTGCCATGATAACTACTATTAATATTATACTATTTCTATAGCTGAATGAAAGGGGTAGGGAATATCTGTTGAATCAATGATAATGAAAGAAGGAATGAATGAGAAGAGTTGGAGCTCCATGATGATAGTGTTTCTGTCATTTCTTTTTATTTTTTGGTGAGGAAGATTGGCCCTGGGCTAACATCTGTGCCAATCTTCATCTACTTTAGATGGGACGCCGCCACAGCATGGCTTGATAAGCGGTGCGTCGGTCCGCGCCCAGGATCTGAACCTGCGAACACTGGGCCCCTGAAGTGGAGCACACAAACTTAACCACTACGCTACTGGGATGGCCACATATCATTTCTTTTTTAATATCTTTCCCTCCTTCAGGAACCAAGACATCCATGTGCACCCAAAGGTCTATTTTGGATCACTTTGTAATAAGGATCAGAGCAGGTGGGCAACTTGATCTGAGTTCAAGTTACCCTCCTGAAGAATCATTCTATGGTATGATGGAAAATTATTCTTGTTCTTCAAGGTCACAAGGGTAATAATATCTATTTGTATTGCCCATTTCCCACAAAGGGAAAGATGTAGCCCTTATGTAGTCTTTCTGAAAAAGTTCTCCAGATCTCATGAGGCCAGCAATTTTGGATGCTATCACATAGTGTGTAGAACCTACAAATTGCTTCTGTTTCCCTTTATTAGTCCATCACAGTTCTCTTTAATCCTCACTTTTTCCATTTCATGCTTTCCAGATCTGAAAATCTTTCCAATAGTGACCTTTATGCATTCTAATGATGTTTAATTAGTCTCCTTTTATCCAACCTCAGTCTCTCTCCCAAACTATATTAAAAATCAATGATTGTAACAATTCTAATGATCTGATGTGATGTTGGACAGTTCAAGTCTGGTCCCAGAATAATGAAAAAAAAAAGCAAGACCAATAAAAAGATGTGATACTTTCTTGCCCTAGATTTCTTTGCCATGCTTTCCAAACTTCCGCAATATAGATCGACAGTTGTGTGTGGTTTTTGCATTATCAAGGGTATGAGAACTGTGCTTTGGAGTTGATAGTCAAATTGAAGATTGAAGATGGTTACGTTGACAAAGATAATAACCTTGATGTTTTTGCACATGGTTTTCTAACCTATACTTTTGGATTATCCTTCCCCCTCCTGTAATACAAGCAAGATGGGATGTTAGCAGTCTATGGCTGAAATGAAAACGAGAACATGGAATGAGCAGGAGACAAGATGAATGAATGAAAAGATGAAGAATATATTTCTTTAGAAAAATATGCAAATATACATGTTTTTGCTTATAACATACTCTGTATTAATTTATACATATACATGGCATAAGCATTTCACGTAATTTTGACACTGTAGTACAGTTCTATGGTAAGCTGTTTTGTTGTTATCAGCCCCTACTATATTAGCACAATAGCATCTAGAATATTTCAGCAAGATATTATCACATTTGTACTAGAGCTGCCAGAAATACTCTGTTTTCCATGTTTGTAAACAACAAAAATAGGAACACTACATAAACACTGTGATTGGGAAAGTACCTTCTTTTTGACTCCTCCGTTACATTCAATAAAGGAGACTTAAGCTACTTTAGTATCCAAAATGCATTTTCATTGAAGGAACATAATTTTCTTTGGGTGCACTAAATATGTAACCACAACAAATCAATTTTTTGCCTTTCTAACTAAATCACTTCTAACTAAATCACTTCTGAAAGGCAGTGGCATAAGATGACATAGATGAGACAGGTTTGGAGGGTTTCAATGTATCTCCTCACTTAGCATACTAATTAAATAACAGTAACTCCGATTACTGTCGCAAACTCAGAAATTAATTTCAGGTGCCAGTAATGATACCGGTTTATTTGGGGATTTTCGAAGATTTTATACTGAAGAAATAAAGAGAGATGTGGGAATATAATATTGGGTTTTAATGAGAAACTCTACTTTTATTTTAAATGGACTGGTATATGGTTAAATTTGCAGCAGTTACTTTTTTTTCCCTACTGTTTTGCTAATACCAGCAAACAAGAGGTCAACTACCAACTGATTTCTAATAAGCCCTAGTGAATCTTCCTGGAAAAGACTGAGACCTTGTTATGCTTTGAAGCTGGGTGGAAGGCAGTTAATGGACTTATATGGAGTCTTTTAACTACCAGTCTTAAACAAATTTATCTTTTACTGCTAGATAGCACCCAAGGGCAAGAGGTAATCTGCTTTATAAACCTTGGAGTGATTTGCTTTACAAATCCTGGAGTTTAGGAAAATGGAAAACTCTCTTTAAAGAGTATTCTCTTTCAGTAGGAATTATATTTTTGGCAGTTTTGTGAAAAATTTAGGATAGATTTTTTGTGACCTCCCAATTTATAAATGTCAGCCACCAAAGCACATTCAACATGAAGGCCAATTCCTTACAGCAGTTAGGGCCTGCCCAAGGGACAGGATTATCCAAAACCAAGCCGAGCATCTGATATTGAGAAACCAATGAACAAACTGGTCCATCCTATGTCTTGAGCAAATTGACTCTAAATTTCTTTTTCATTCAAATCATTAAATCTTCCTGCCAAATGCAGTTCTTTTCTCCCACATCCTTAGTCATCTCTGTATTATAAAGCCACTTGTCTTGCAGAGGTCATGTTATAATTTGTGTGGTTTACATTGTGCGGATGGTAAAACATCTGAGTAACATCAGAACTGATTGAAATTAAAAATCAGATCTATAGCCAAATACAGAAATATTCTAATTCAAAGTCTAGAGTTAAAAAGAAAAATATTGACAGTGATTTTAATTTTTCAAAGGTAAAAATGGCTCAAGATTAACCAGGAGCACCCTGTTTCTGAACTAGGTTAATTTAATCGCGTTTTTCTTGGATACTTTGCTTGCATTACTATGACATCTGCGTCTCTGTCCTGGATGAAAGATGGAGTTCACAAGTGTTGCAATGGGAGACTCCATTCCTAGACTGTCTCCCACAGCAATAGTACCAAATATAACTTTCTTCACTATGGACAAATTCACTTAATAATTCTTCACAAATGATATGTTCGACTCCTGGGAGGATGGGAATCACTGTAAATGCATGGTCTGTTTTTCTCCCAGGAGATGAAGGCTCAGTGATCACGATGCTGTATTTGCTTCACATTCAAGCGGATGACTCTTGCTCAATGATTTCCAAAGCGATGACCTCAGCACCCTCGCCGCCTAGGTTGTTGGCGGGTTCATTCCTCGGCTCCTGATGGCAGATGTAAACGGGGATGTCACGGGCCCCAGCTGCGGCCGCGGCGTTGGAAATGGAGCGGTTGTTGCTGCGGCGTCCCCAGCGCTGGTTCCATTGGGTCTTAAATTGGGCCCAGTGACGCTTCAGGGTGGTTTGGACCTGGAAGAGAAACGGGGTCCTTGTTTTCATATAATTGTCAGAAATGACTCGAGCCAAGTTTATGAGTACAATTCTTGGATCTATATTATAAGAGGTTAAAGAGGTTGACTTGTAATTTTGATCTGAAGAGCTGTGTGGCATATGTTCTGGCTGTGGAATATACCATCTTGGGAGAAGAATTTGCAGGTTGGAGAACTGCGTTACCTGCCTAAGCTACCATTGGCAAGGCTATCTGCTATTTTGAGCAAAGCTTTCTTCTGTAGCTCTTATGTCCAATGAATGAAATTTGATTCGGTTTCACCCTCACTATGGCATACACATCATATTAGGGAGAAAGATTTTGAAAACTTTTTATCTGCTACCACCTCTGATAAGGTAGAAGCTTCTATCTAAATCTATTCATTATGGGTCATGAAAATATATACGTAAACCATAGCACAGTGGATTTTATGATAATGGCCTCATCCTGTCAACTTTCCTTTATTCAATGTGGTTTGAGATGGGATGTGCCAGATAAAACTGGTTAATGTAGTGACAACCTTTTAGAATAAAATTTCAATCTCTATCTATTGAAAGACTTCTAATATGTAAACAAACTTATCAAACTTGCTTTATAAATATAATAAAATCTATAATGAACACAAGAGAAGGAGAAGATGCTAAAGTCAGGAAGCTCTAAATATAACAACTACGATAACCACAACTGAAAACAACAACACAGGTGGTAAATTTGCTTGTCTTGCTCTGCTTTTTACCAAACTGAATTTAATTTAGTAGTTAAGTTCATCTTTCCTGTTGTCTCCTAACTTCTTGCTTTCCTCTATAGCTGATCAAAACTAAAAAAATAAAAGATTATTGCTACGATATCTACTCTATGTTTCTGAGAGTCTCTATTGCTCAGTACATAAGACAAGCTTATATACAAAATACTTGCATCAATTTATTAATAAATCCTTAGTTATTTTGCTGCCAAATTTGAATATAACACCTAAACTTTATGGGGCACATGAGGGGGAATCTGGAAATAATATGACATGAGCTAAAGCATGTAACAAGTTGATCGTGGAGAGCCATTTCATCTCCTCTACATTTGTATGAATCTGAAAGAAGATATAAACAATAGTACAACCTATTAATGTTATAAAACCATATGCATGATATAAGGCTGAATGTTTCTGTGGCAAATACATTTTTTCTGTGTATAGCAGAGTGACAATCTTTCCAGATAATTAACATTTATCATATAATTTTAAATATTTTACTCAGGAATAGGCAAAACAGTCAAATGATTCATTGAAAAGCAAGTCAAGAAGGTATGAAACTTGCAGCTGGAGAAATTCATTTTCATACAGCAGAGCAGCTGTAAGGTTCAAGATGAAAAGTGGCAATCAGAATAACTTGGTAATCTGATAATTTGGAATACTAGTCTCTCCAAATTACTGAGGCAACAAATCCTGGGTTTTTTTCGGGTGATGAGTGCTTGAGTTCAAAGCACTTTTTATTTAATTTTATGTAAAAGAGACAAAGACAAAAACTTTAAGTGCCTTGGGTGAGCTGTGTGCCATGCAGCTGAACTTGGCATTGACAAAAGCCATACAGGGGAATAAAGGATGGCATGAAAAGCTTTAGCTACTATTTATTGAGGGTTTACCATGCACCATATTCCAAGCACTTGATTAATATTAACTTATTTAATCCTCACCACAGTCCTTAATATTAACTTATTTAATGCTCACCACAGTGCTATGCGAAGGGCACTACTATTTTCTTCACTTTACAGATGAGGCTGAGGCTGTGTAATGTGTCCATGATCAGACAACTGGAATGTGGCAGAGTCATGATCCCAGGTGAAGCCTATGGCTCCTGACCATGCCACTTGGCCGCACCATACACTGTAGAGCGCTGACCATTATGTCTAGAACTGAACTGAAAATAGGATTTGTTTCCTGTGGTCATCGCACAGGCAGGACGACAGCATTAAGAGTCCGAGCATACGCTCCAAAGACTGCGTCCTTTGGGTTTCAGTCCCAGTTTGTTTGCTGCACGTTTTTTTCTTTACCTTCTTGGAGTTCTCTCCTTTGTAAAAAGGGGAGCATAACACTAATTCAAAGACATATTGGTAAGATTTACTGAGGTTATTTAAATCACCTAGTGTGGTGCTGGCCATAGCAGCAGTAATTCTCTTTTTTTCCTCTTCTCTACCCACGCTGACCCCCAAGGATTTTCCAGTCAACGTGGCTGAATTTGAGAGAGTCAAGTATCTCCCTTATTATTATCCAGTGCTTTCAGACTCCTGTCTGGCTTGGTTCTTTATTAGGGCTATTTACTGGTTTGAAATTGATTCATGCAAGTATTTTGTTTCCTATGGTTTTCTGAGCACGTTACTAGAAGAGGCACAAAATAAGCTGTAATATGGATAGAGAGAAAAGGATGGATTGGCAGAACGGAAGAGGTAGAGGTGAGAAAGAATGCAACAGTGAAGAAGCAAATCAAGGAGGACAGTTTGTCTACATCTAGTGCTGAATAGCTGAGCAATTGACTAGTTTGTTTACCCTTTGAAACATTTCTGTCTAGAGGTCAAGACACACGGAGAAGACAAGGTCTGAAAGATGAAGTTGTTTTACTCTTTATAATCAAAACCATGTGCTCCTTCACACACATTGGCTTCTTGCATTCAGCTATTGCCATTCAAAATAGCAATGGGGTGACATACAAATGGGTTGAACTTGATCAGGGTTATTCTCTTCAGAAGGAATTCAATCCACACCAAAAGTGACCTGAAGTCTTGGTCTGATGGTTTTGCCCTTTAGTTATTTCCCCAAAATGCTTCCATTTTAGCCACTTGACCAAGCACGTATAGGGAGGATTTAGTGTCCAGTAAGCGTACTTGGACACCAGACCCAGAGATGGGTCAGTGGGAAGATGGGAACATTCCCATCATTCCACTGCTTTTGCCTGAGTTGGCTCATCTCTCTGCTGAAGTGGTTCTTAGTCACCTATTGACTTGACTTTATTCTCCAAACTGGCTGTCTCTCCCCACCAGCTATATCATTTCTTCCCATCAGGCCTCTGCTCACTCTGTTCCCTCTGCCTGGAATGCCCTTCTCTCATCCTTCACCAATGCCAAAACTCCTTTTTCAGGACTCAACTCTACTGTCATCCCAAGCAACTTTTCTTGACCCCCTAATACGGAGTTAGAAGTCTCTTTTCTGTGCCGTTATTTCACTTGTCCATCTCCTCATTATTGATCTTACTACATTATATTATAATGATTTGTTATGTCTCTCTCTCCTCCTGTACAGTAAAATCCTTAAGAGCAGGAACCATGTCCTATTCATCTTTGTATTCCCAGAACCTGCCATGCTGTTCAGCATATAGCAGTTATTCAACAAATATTTGTTGACTGGTTGTCAACATCCATTGTAGAATGAGTTTATAACTCTTTCAAGAGTTATAGATCGTCAAGAAAACAATCATCCATGACTGTATTACGATTAGTGCGTTGGTATCCAGTGGCATTAGGGTGAGGGTGGTGAAAATGTCTAGAGCGAACCAGAGAGAGAAACTGAAGTTTTCTTGCTCACAACTCAAAACTGAGTTTGATATAGGACTTAGTATCACTGGTTTTTGAGAACTTGAATTCCTCCCTGAGGTGAATTGTAAGCCACTGGAAATTAGATCATCTACAACTGGTAGTCGATTGTCTCTCATGCTATGGTATGTGTTTTTGGGAATTGCTCTTGAGCTCCCATGGGTTGCTACTTTTGGAAATTATCAGAAGCAAACACTTGTCATATTGTACCAGCAACCAGCTGGGCAGCAGAGAAAGGCTGTCATCGGTCAATATCGCATCACCCTTCCATTCCTTTTCCATCTATAGGATCATTTCACTAGGTGTCATTTGATGCCTTGAAAAAAAGTACTGAACTTTGGATCAAGAAGCTGACTCTGCCCACGTTAGCTATGTAATCTCGGGCAGGATGCTTAACCTCTCTGAGACTCCCTTCTTCAATACAACTCTTCCACCTCACCTAGCTGTTTGAAGGATGAAACTATTACAGTATATATCAAAGTCGCTTGTAAGCTTTAAAGTATCATGCAGGGCGGCTACTGTTATTATTACTATTACTATACTGTTATTATGGCAGGTTGCTGATCTTAAGTCTTTAGACTAAAATGACTTTTCTGACAAATTTTTTTTTTGGAGGCCAGCGGTGCTAAGAAAATAAAAAGAGCTCTCAATTACTCACATAGATTCTGATCTCACATTTGATTGTCTCTCATACATTCTAAACCAGGTCTCCACAAAGAGTGCTCTATAACCTGGGCTTGTCGCTCCCTGTGAAATATCTGATAGCGATGTAAATGAAAGAGTTTTCTTTACATTGCGGTTTGCACTGGGAAAATGGTGGTGTTGGATCTTTTGGGAAAGGGGAAGAAAACACTCTCAATGGGAAGATCATCTCTAGTGATATATTTTCAAATACAAGTGCATTTATTAAAGTATTAATGAAAAGGAGTTCAGACTCCCCTCTTCCCTCGTTCCCCTCATCCTCCACCGCACTCCCCAGGAAGATTCTGTGCTTCCCTGTCTAGTTTCTGCGCTTTTGCTTTGCAATCTGTGCAGTACGGAGAGCTACAGAATTCAAGAGAGACTAGACTGATTGTATCAGAAAGTACTGATATGAAACCACTACCTGAATATATCTGGGAAAGAGCATCCCTACTGAGTTATACTTTCAGATAAAACACAGGTAAATTTTACTTTTTGCCATGCAATGAAATTCCTCCTTTAACACCTCTTCAAGAATCTAGTCAATATCTATATTGCTTTCCAATTCACTTTTGGACTTTGGATTTGGATTTCTTTGCAATGTATTTTCCTCTTGTGACTAGAAAAGAGGTGGCATGGCTTTATTTGGGTTGTACTGTCTATTAAATGTAGGTCCCTAAATGCCAGGTTTATAATCTAGGAACCATCAAATGCTCTGTTAAGGAATTAGGAAGTCTACTGGTTCAGCGTATTTTTGGAGACGCAATGTCTCCAGACAAAAGAAACTGATAGTTACTGCAGATTCAGCATCTCTCAAATACCAACATTGTCTTTATAGCTAAAACTTACACTGATATTTAGAGGTATCTGAGGCAGATGCTTATAAGTTTGGAGTGAGTTTGCAAAAGTGTCCAGCAGAAAAAAAATAAAGGTTTTGTTTCGCCTCAGCTGTCCTTTTAAAATTAGCCCCATTGGAGTATTCATGCATATTAGTGAAGTACCCAGCCCAGCGCGAGGCCAAAGGGTTTGAAGTCTATTTTAATATTTTAAAATTATTATTACAGTCATGTGCATAGCTTTCTTTAATTGTATTACAGAATTATAACTTATCTGCTTGTGTGGAGATGGCAATCTGCTTCAACTTGTAAACCAAATGTTAGGAGTTGCCAATGGGATAAAGATAACATACAAAGTTTTGAATTATGTAAATTCCTCACTTGTTATAAAAGAAATTAACACAGATGATGTTCAATTTCCCCTGATCGTGTCAATTTATGTATTGCCAACTATAAAAAATAGAGCCCTGGTCTGACAGTTTGAAGACAGAATAATTCCACCTGGCTCTATTATTAACCAGTTGTCTAAGGGTGGTATATTTGGGCCCCAGTTTATACATTTGTAAAAAAGAAATTCAGGTTGGAGTCTCCTTGGTTGGGTTTGAATGCTTTTGTCTTTGGCCTTTGTCTTCCTGTTAAGTTCATTATAAGCACCAATGGAAGGTGGGATTTATCCCAGAAGTTTTGATTCAATCAATGAAAAGATTTTAAGGCCTCCTCCTTCAAACCTTCACTTGCTGCCGCCACAACTCAACAGACTTGCTGCAATCTGAATTTAAGATTAAAAATCATGAGTTTTAAAAACACTTTCAATTCACTTGGAAGTTAAAAAGTAATTGCATGCTTTAAATATTTTTATATGACTTTTCAAAGCTGGGTCCCTATTAAGCCCTATTAATTAGATGCTGAAGGATACTTCTGAATATTATTCACAAAGTTATAACTGATATTTTTTTCACCTTTTTGGAGGACTTAGCAATATCTCTACTGGTCTTTATCTTACAGAACTTTTATCTTATACAATTTATATGCTCTATAGTGGGAGGTAATTGAGTACTCATGATTACAAGATCAGGGCTTTCTAATTCCTTTTTACTACCTACTTTCCTATGTTTGGAGAAGATTTCTTCTAAAAGACAACAATAAATTAGTGTTTCAAAGTGTTGAATAAGTAGTATGACACTGGCACCAAGCAACTGGAAAGGAAGGTAGTGAGCCAGTACAAACGGACTGGATAATGGCCCTGCCCTAGTGAGGAGCTGGGTCTTCCAAAGGGAATGGAGGCGTGACTTCTCTTTCTATGGGGATCCAGAATAGCTTTCACTATTGCTGCTCAGGGTGCTGACCAGCTTAAGGTGCAAGCCAAGGAAATCAGAACTTAGCTGCCTGTCTGGATAATATCTGCAATGGTACCACACAAGCATAGATAAGATTCAGCTTGGAGTAGTGGAAAAAGGACAAGCCTGCTAGTCATGAAGTCCCGTGAGGTCAACTGTAGAAATGAGAGCAAATGAAAAATGTACGAGGCCCTTTGGGAACCATAAATTGCTGGCTTTACATAAACAAGTGATGGTATCATGTGAAACACATGCTTACCTCATTGTTGCAGAAGCAGTAAATCATCGCAACGAAGAATCCCTAAAAAGAGGAGGAAAAATAGAGTTGAAGTTATTTTTGTGTGCATTACATTGTTTGGTAATCAATATAAACAGACACCTTGGAGACGAACATTTCACTACTGCAATAGCAGGTCAAGGCTCAATGAAAAACAATTACTACCATGCATATTCAGTGCCTCACTATAAAATATTCCATTAGAAATGCATTTTTCTTGTTAGGATTCTATCGTTTGGCTAAAAGGAAAGCTCTAGTCAATCTGGTTAATATATTGCTGCCTTTAATATGGAGATTTATAGCTGATATGCTGATTATAGTGGATTTGAAAAGAATTGTTGTATTTAAAAAATTTTAAAACTGAGATCTTGTAGAGTTTAGTAGAGAAGACTTCTGCAAGCACAAGTGTCACAGTGCATGGCTGTGGGCCTGACTGTGCCCTGTGTCCTCATGGTGAACAGTGCAGTACTGTACCCACAGCCAAGTTCATCTCTCAAATAAGGACACGGACTAGGTAACCTCTGAGGTCCTGGTCACTACTCAGAAGATTCCTTGTGTCTAAGCTTTAATTATCTATGGAAATGGCCAAAGCCATAGCTCAGATTATTAAAACAATCCCTAAATTTCAATTTTAGCCCTATTAACCTTGACCTCCTTCTTCACATTAAGCCTCAGCAGTAGAAAATAAAATTACTTCGAAATTTATAATTGAGACAGAAAACTCTGGCCTAAGAGCCTGTAGCAGACACACTTCTGCCTTAGGACCCTCCATGCTCCACCTTGCTTTCAAAATACTTAGCACTATGCCTTCAATGGGGCTTTGGATCTGGGGCAGAGTGAACGGAAACAGGGCAGCCATTCTCCACTCTTGTGTGGCAGACACGGGACTGCCCGGTGCAGCCCCTGAGAGCCCACTCCATTCTCTCTCCATGAGGAGAGACCTGGATACTTCCCTTTATAGTCACTGAACTGTGATGGATGGATTCCTGACATCCCTCTGGCAAATGGAGGGTGACAGAGCAGGAGGCATAGACAGCTCTGTGCAAATTCATTACACTCTGGGATTCAATGTTTATTTATGGAAGGAGGGTCTGTAAATTACTGTATGGCTGACCAGGGAGAGTATTCCTGGGTGGGAGCAGCTGAAGACCCTGGGAGTCATGGGAAAGCAGAAGCAACAAAGGGCCTCACAAAACCCAGTTTCCTTCATGGTTTTGGCTTGGCCTGTTGACTTGGAGGCTGTAAGATATGAGATTTTAGGTCATGGGCTTTAGATTTAGATCTCCTGACTTTGCCACTAACCAGAATAGTCCGTTTCCTTATCTGTAAGATAGGCATAATAATACTTAGCTTACACATTAGGTGCCTTATTTTTGATTAGACAATGTGAGAATGTCAGCCATATCCATTCTTTGGAGTCTGCCTGACATTGTAGGAACGGCTAAACTGATAGATATTCTAAGGTCCTGACCTCTCTAATCAGCGCCGAGGCAGTGAAATGAAGTAATAGGGAACTGGGTTCCAGTTTAAGAGGGATATAGCTTCCAGCTTGGGCTCCAGCAGAGGCATTTCATACTGGTAGAAACATCTGCTTCTCTACTCTTGTGTTTTCATGGCATTAGCGACTGTGTTGATAGTAATCCAGGTTGGGCAACTGATTGGCATTGGTTATGTTGGTCTTCAAAACTCCCCTCAATAAAGCAAAAACAAATGTGGCCCTCAAAATACTGGGAAGGGGAAGGAAATGTTGAAAGGACTGTGGAGTAGAAGCTCTGTCCTCAGTACTGTGCGATGGGTTAGTCTCTGGACAAATATTTGTCCTCGTAAAGATATGTTCTCAAAGCTCATACACCTCCTGTTTCCTTCCTTAATTTTAAGGTTCAATAAATAGGATAGGAGGCAATGAGAAAGAGAGGAACCGTATCCCTTCCAGGTTACATATAGTCGATAGGGTCCTTCTAATCACAGACGAGCCCCAGAAAATTGATCATCCTGCAACAACTAGCTGAGCTAGTAGCTGAATAAATACACCATTGACTTCCTTACCTGGAAATGAATCAGAGAGTGCATCAGGTAATCATAGATTTTCCCAAGCATCTTGTTGGAAGGTCTCCAGGGAAAGACGACAAACTGGATTCCCAGCAGGGGCACCAGGATCAGAGTGGCCCTCACAGCCTTCAGGTACATGTGTGATTCTGCCTCCTGGGTTTCCCTCATTTTGCTCACAAGCACCCGGACGATGTTGAGCAGAAAGAAGAAGTTGACCTGCAAAGATATGATGTTATGAGCAAATCACCCAGGTCAGTACCACTTAAGGACGCTCACTTTCTTTGATTCTTGTTTATCCAGTGTGGGGAGCAGACATCACCTACGCAGGACATGGGACACTGCCTGAGAGGTACTATAATTTGCTCAGCATTGCTGGGACACCACATATAACCAAAGAGTATAACCAAAGACCCCTTTCAGACCTGAATTAACAGCCTCCTTTTTTTTTTCCTAAATGAAAAAA
Source organism: Diceros bicornis minor (assembly GCF_020826845.1). Classification (NCBI taxonomy): domain Eukaryota; kingdom Metazoa; phylum Chordata; class Mammalia; order Perissodactyla; family Rhinocerotidae; genus Diceros; species Diceros bicornis. The sequence goes on from NC_080742.1 coordinate 30,764,567, forward strand.
TATTTTCCTGTACACGTAAATATATTAGGTTCAACTCTAACGAAGTTCAGCTCTTTGTTTTGATTTTTATAATTTTTACAAAGGGGAGGCATAAATGACACTTGTAGATCTTGCTTTCTTGTCTTTTCATTATGAAGATTTTCCCCGTAGCCAGGACAACTTACCTGAAAGTGAAATGAGGACTGAAAAATTTATCTGTAAAGTTCACATAGTGGAGACAGCTAACCCAGCCTTCTTTTGTAATAACATTTTTTTAAAGAAAATAATTCATTCAAGTATAATGTGCATTCAATAAAATGGACATTTTAAGTTTACATTTGAGAAGTTTAGACAAATTAATGCACCTGTGTAAAACTCCAAACAAGAGAAGAACATTTCCATCACCCCAGAAAGTTCCTTCCCCCTTCGTAGTCAACAACCTCCTCTCCCCACCTCAAGCAACCACTGGTTTCTATTACCATAGAAATGGAGTATTATACAGTATGTACTCTTTTGTATCTGGCTGCTTTGGAGTATTATATAGTATGTACTTTTTTGTGTCTGGCTTCTTTGATCTGACATAATATCTGTGAGATTCATCTATGTTGTGTATATTAGCATTTCATGCATTTTTATTGCTGAGTAGTACTCCATTATATAAATAATATACATAATTTGTTTATTCATTCTCCTCTTGATGGAAATTGGAATGGTTTCCACAATTTGACTATAATGAATAAACATGCTATGAATATTCATATACAAGTCTTTGTGTGGACATATATTTTCATTTCTCTTTAATAAGTATCCAGGAGTATAACTGCCTGTTCATATGGTAAGTGTGTGTTTAACTTTATAAGAAATTGCGAAACTTTTTTCCAAAGGAGTGGCTTCATTTTGTGTTCCCTCCAGCACTATATGAGAATTCCAGTTGCTCTTCACCCTTGCCAACACTTTGTATGGTAACTGTTTTTTTTTTTTTTTATTTTTTTGCTGAGGAAGATTTGCCCTGAGCTAACATCTGTTGCCAATCCTCCTCTTTTTTTGCTTCAGGAAGATTAGCTCTGAGCTAACATCTCTGCAGTCTTCCTCTATTTTATATGTGGGTCGCCACCACAGCATGGCTGATGAGTGGTGTAGGTCTGCACCCGGGATCCGAACCCGTGAACCCGGGCCACCAGAGTAGAGTGTGCCAAACCCCACCACACTATGGGGCCAGATCCTGGTAACTCTTTTTAATATTAGCCATTCTAGTGAGTCACAAACTACTTTTGGCTTTGAAGATTAGTTTTGAAACCAAAGTTGTTTTAAAATTTAATCGATAATTTATTTAAAAATATTTAGACTAGTATTTCTGCCTGGAATAGAAATAAATGTTATGGACAAAAAATTCAAGAAAGGAAAGAGATCTTATTAATAATTGAATTCTTATGGGGTGTTGTAAATGTTCAAGACCCATATGAGTGGGTCCTTGTGAGGACAGTTGGGCTAGTAAGTACATCACCACTCTGAAAAAGGGCAAAAGAAATAGAATTTGCATTGGAAAGGCCAGGAAAGTTAGAAGACAGTCTGGTGATAACCCAGTTTGATCAGTTACTAATGGTCCCTTCTTGAGTGCAAGAGCAGAAGACGGTCTTTGACTGAGACTGTTTTTATTTTTCTTACTCTTATCTGAAGAAAACACCATCATTGAGGTTAATGGGAAAAATAATGTCTAAATATTAAATTTGATGGTTCTGATGCTGGCCAACATATAGTAAACCATGGGTGGAAATAGAGAGCTTGGATATAGATTCAGACAGTCATATCCTCCCCTACCCAAATTTCTTACTGGTCATGTGATTTGGGGTGAGTTTGCTTGAGTCTTTGGGTCTAGTTTTCCTAATAAATAATGTCCTGATGTTTCTACTTTGAAGGGTTGCTATTAGGAACTGAATGACAATGTATGTGAAGTGCCTCAAGTACTTTAAGTGCATGATCAGTAGTAGTTACGATGATGGCTCATGTACCAAAGATGAAATAGAAGTTGGTTTTGCTTGGCAGAGCCCAGGGAAAAAGGTGAAGGGGACTTTGTGGTCTCTTATTCCACTAGCAAAAACCTTTTCCCCATTTCTCAGCCCCTTGGTCTTTACCTTTAACTAGGAGAATTTAGTTATAGACTTGTTTAAAAAAACCCTATATCGTTATTATGGCATGTATAGAAATGAGCTTGCTCCCTGCCCCACATTGTATTAAATAAAAATCACTTTTTTTATTTGAAGACTCTCCGATAAAATTGTTCTTATTATAGATTATCATTAAATTAACTTCATTTTGAAGTTATAATACATATGTTACATAGAACCCTCTTCACAAAAATCCCCATAAAGAGATAACACTATTAATAATGGATGTAAAAAGCAATTCTCACCACTAATGCTGCCATGACAGGGCCGTGGATGATGTAAAGCAAATGAGTTTCCACACTCAGCCAGCAGCTGAAAAAAAGAGGAGGAATACATCAATGCAAATGCATTTTATTTACATATCTGTTAACTAAAACCCACCATAATACTTACTTGTCGTTGAAGTACAGCGCCCTAGTAATAGCATGGATAGTGGTCGGCACCAATGGGAATCCTAAAAATGTGAAAAAGTACAAATCACACCTGGTTTCTCGGTCATAAGCTATAACTACAGTTGCATGGAAAATGGTAGTTTACTTTCAAAAATAGTGGCAAATTTAATGTCTCTGTCAAGATATGTCCCTGAAGTTTTCACACAAATTATCTTTGGTTAAACCAGGTAAAAATGCTCTCAGTTAGAACATCATGTGCTTTCAGAAAGTTTGTTTAAGAACATCTAGATAATTATAAGCCTTTCTCAAATGATCCAGTGTGGTAGGTCCATTATTACTCTCACTATGACTATTACACCACTGTTAGGTTTGTGGTGATGATGATGATCATGACTACTAACTGAGACTCAGCCTTTCACTGTGTGTGAACTGGGCTCTCTTACGGAGAGGAACTGGGTCACCTTGGAGGGATTTGACCCGGGACAACATATGGAAGCGATAGTCTGATTGTTCTGAAAGCCTTGTTGGTGTTCACAATATTTCTTTTTGGCTTTTTGCTTTTCTTTCTGTTTCTATCATGTGCATTGATCCTGTTTTCTTTCAGTAAGAACACTTCAGAGTAGCTGGTGCTTTCCCTACCCTCTGTAAGTTCCGGTAGCAGAACTTTATTAAGGCAGCTTAGTATCTACTTCCCCGACTAAACTTGAAGTACTAGTTAAAAATGATTTGGCATTTATAAATGAAACAATGGAGATACTTACTGGAAATGCATCCTGTCAGGTTACATCTTTTTAAAATCAATTTTTATTCTACAAATGTAATCTAGAGAAAAGCTGTGATTTTTGTTAAAAAAATTCTCTTTTCTCAGATGTACCTATGCACAATAGAATATGGTTTGCTTTGGTTGAGACATTTGTAGAAAGAGTTTTTAAACTACCAACAGATTAAGAAATGTCTCAGAGTGAATTATACCTCCACGCTTTTATTTTCTGTGAAATATATGCAAAAAGACAATGCCTCAAAATATTGAGTTTTCACCTAAGAACAACCTCAGCTTCTTAACCCATGAAGCACATAATTCAACAGGACCATCGATTAAATGTTTGACCCGAAAAAATTTTGAGTTTGACTATTTACAGAAACATAATTGTGTTTTATTCACAGCAATTCTAACATACCATTTCCCCACTTGGGTTTAAAAACAGAAATTCATTCTCTGGATTTATTCTGAAATACATATTTTAGAACTAGACAGCAAGAGAGGCATATGGAGATCTCACTGCCACCTTATCATTTTGTAGAAAGGAAAATATGTTTCTCACTTAATATAGAGAGGAGTGTAGACCCCATCTGCTAAGTCCTGGGGATTTTCACCTTCCTCTAGCCATGATGCCTTTTTATGCTGTTTGCCTATTCTTTCCTCCTCCTCTTCTCCCTCCAGGCCCCAAGTGCCATAACAACACTTCCTTTCTACTAAAGATGGTGAGGGTAAGAATAATCCTTTCTGCCTAGGATTCTTTTTTTAGGGAGACTAGATAAATTCTATTTGTTCATTGTAAAAGTCCATGGGGGGGATTTTCCTAGTTTGATTTACAATAAGAGGAGAACTAGCAAGAAGAATCAATCTGAAGAAGGTTGTAAAATAAATGATTTTTCTGAGAGTTAAACTCCAGTATTTGAAGTTGTTTCGATTTGAGAGAAATCAACCAGTAAGTGGTCCCGTGCAGACTTGTGAGGGAGTGACTACCGAAGGAAGCATTCTTTCATTTTCTTTTGGGGAGAATTTTACCACCAGACACTTTTCACCCAGAGGGTGATGTTCATAATGTCTCATACCTCTTTGAGATCTGTTCCAGATCCCGGGATAGGTAATATTATTCACAGCTGAAATGAATGAATGGGATGTACATTGCCTGCAAACAAAGTTAGGTCTTAGCTGTCTTGGCCCAAATCTTCTGCTGTCCCACTTACAGACTATTTTCAAAGTCGAGGTTAAACCTTATTTTATGGCATTGTAAAATTTAGGACCTATCATACTATTTCAGTGTGAAAATAATTTTAAAAGGACAGTACAAATATTATCCAGTAGAAATTTCTTCTTCTTTGCTCCATTAAATCCTTCAAAGTCTGGGACACTATTTTTCTTGTGCAGTTATTTGGGTTGTAATTTTACTTGTTTTCCTCCCATCCAAAGTTAATGCTTGCCTAAAGTTCTAATAGAGGATTATCGCTTTAAAATACATCATCATGCCTGTCTCTCAATTTTGTTCTCAGAGTTGAGATTTGATACTGTGATTTTTGAATGGTAAGGAGTTTGGTGGAATTTGGGTGTGTGTGTGTGTGTGTGTGTAAGAGTGGAGAAAGACAGATTTAGCTCTGGCACACTAAAAAGTAATTACATTTTAAAAGAACTATATTGGTTGACTGTCTTTCCAAACATCTCTCTGTGGAACCGCAAATCCCTCTCATTCTTTTAAACTGACGATTCTGTACTGACCTTACCGAGTGCAATGTTCTTCAGGATTCTACTGGAATCATTCTGATAAAGTTTTAAGTATTTTCTGATTAAAGAAGGTTAAGGTATCCCATAAATATTTTACTTGTTTTCATTACCTTCTTTTTGATACAGCTGAGAGGCTTGTTCCTTTTTTCCTTTGAATTGTTTGTGTGTGTTAAGAAGATGTCTTTGTCGAGGTGTCTATGATGATGCTAAAAAGTTTTATAACTAATTCACAAGGCATCAGGATGGAAAGAGCAGTATAAATCGTTCCTTCTAGGGTGCCCTCATCTCTGCTGAATGTCACAGGTAAGAATAAATGTACAGCTTTTTCCTTCCATGGAAAATTTTCCATGAGTGTGGCAGACAGGTATTTTTGAATAATCAAAACTGGTAGAAGAAGTATGCCATAAATTTTATTTCAAAGGAAATAAGTAAAATAGATGAGACAGAAATGGTGTTTGCGTGTTTGTGGCAGGCTTGGAGTGGGATGTTATTTTCAGGTCTTCAGTTGTAAGGCATCTGACCAGCACTAATCAATAGTATTGTGATGATCAGAATTGCTATTGGGGGGATTAAATCGTATCCAGTTGATTCCTAGCATGACCAGCTTTGGCAGACGAGAAATCATTGAGAGGGTATGTATGAGGCTCAGAAGGGCAGGGAAACGAAAGATCAGCCTCTTGGGGAAGGCTGGAGCTAAAAGAAAAGAATAATAAAAGACTATTTTGACCTTGAGGACAGGGAAGAGCAGGAGAACCTAGCTGCTGTGGGACTGGCAGGATAGTCACAAGCCTGATTTCTAACCCCACGGGAAGGTTAAGGAAACAGGATGCTGGGGCTGCTGCTGCTGCCCCTCATGGAGGAGAGCAGCCTACAAGGTGAGGTGATTCGGAGTATATTCTAGATGGCTGTCCAGTTCACAAAGACCCTCTCCCATTTTTTCTGGATGGGTCACCCATCCCCAGACATGTCTGCAATATGTGACAATATCCCCCTCAACGTGCTTGGCCACAGTTCATTGAACCATGGCTGGCCCTTGACTTCAGTTGGACCAATCAGATTCTCCTGTCCTGCTGTTCAGAATCGGGACTTAAAGACAAGCATTCAGTCTTTCTGTGTACCTGGAACACAAAAATGTGAACTCAGGAAACTTCGGGGTAGGTTGTATTTACCATTAGGATTGGGGGAGCAGAGACCATGTGATCTATGGTCTATAGAGAAAGAGAAGGGTTAAAACAGAAGCTCAGAGAGAAGCAGAGACAAAGATAAAGGGAGAGTCTCCTCGTTGCCTGGTCCCAGATGCACAGCATTTTTAGTAGCCCAGCTCTTGACTTCCATGAGATACACTAGATTCTGATCATTTTTCTCTTTTTGCTGAAATTAGAACATCTTATTCTCTGTTTCTTGCAACCAAATGATTGAGGTATCATCAGTTCAACACTGAGATACCCCAAATATCTGCCCCATTGACCTACCATTATAAGAGTATCCGATTGGATTTGTGTCATGTGTTTGGTTAAAATCCATGTACTCCTGTTAGCGAGGGGTGTTATGGAAACAAATATTGCATAGGGCCAGCCCTGGTATAAACTGTGGAAAAGACTTTGGGCCGCTAATATGACTTCCCAGACACATTTCTATACGTGGGCAGAGGTTTAAACACAAAGGTTAATTTTTTACGAAGCCTTTGGATTATCCTACCTTCTCATTTAAATCTTTCTTCCTCCCTTATCAATATTTTTAGAGACGCCCCAAAATGCTGCATTAAAGGACAGGCTTAGTTGAACGCAATCCACAGCCTCTGCTCCAAGAGTCAAAGGCACCCTGTCAGTGGATAGCAAGGGCGGCCTCTGGCCCTGTAGTCAGGATCCTCCTCTGGCATGGGAGTTTCATGGGATGTGTCTTTTTTTAATAAGGCAGCATGTGTCTTTGGCCCAGAGCTTTTTCACTCTTACTGTCTCACTATCCATCTGCTCCCCTTTCACCAGAGTGAGCTAGACTTTTAGCAGCCCTGGGGGAAGGGGAGCAATTCTAGAGAGTCAATCTGTACAGAAGCAGCTATAGTTTAAACAATCCAACCACAGGCTTTTCAAAGCCGTTGCCATGTGCTATGGTGTCAGGTAGGTTCTACTTGGAGGCCCATGTGGTTATGTCTATTGCTCAGCTGGACTCCACTTCCTGACCTTTCACTGGAGGAGTCTTGCTGATGGATTGGAAGGAAAGTTCCCGAGGAAGGGAAGTGGGGCCAGGGCAGAGGAGATATAGAATTCAAAATGTGAAATTCTCCTTTGTTTTATAAACTGGTGATAAGTAAAACTGAAAGTGCCTAATCAGATCTTCTTTCAATCAGGCCATGTTTTTTGCCCATCCATTAGCTGAGTTTGTTTCCTGGAAACACTCTCATAATCATATCTCTCCTTTTCTGCACTGACCCTCATACTCATCACAGTCCGTACGAACTTGTTAAAGGGCTTCTACCAGGCTCTCTTGAAGACTGAACTCCTGCCAGCACCTGTGTCCCGTCATTCCTCAAAGGACATGGGCTCCTGACTGTTCTCCGAGACCAAGACTAGAAGACTGTAAATATATAGACAGAGGTGAAGGTGGCTCAAAACTCAGCTGGAGAAAATACATACCCCAGCCCAAGAGATAATACCACCGCAAGCGTTGTTCCTCAGTAAACACGGCCACCACGATGAGGGTGTGAAGATAGATCCCTTCGCAGAGCATCCAGAAATAATTGCAGGCCATCATGTACTGGTGAAAAAAATGCAGAATCTTGCAGCTCACCTGTCAGAAAGAAATGAAGATACTCAGTGGGAAAGATTGGCAAGGGTCTGGCAGTGAACAGAGGGTAAATGTAAAATGAGCCAAAATATGTACAATTTAGCCTGCAACACAGTTTCCCCAAGCATCTGTCAACATGTGCCACCCTCTAAATCCACAAATCAGAGTGATAGTGCATAGATCATTAGTATTACATGTAAACAGCCATCTCGGGAAATGTAAGCCTAGTCCTCAGTGTAATACTCTTTCTCCATTACATCGCAGTGACTTATACAGACTAGATAGCTTCATTTTCCTGCAATGTGTCTGAGACCCATAATTTTTGAGGGCATCCAAGGATTTGTCACATGACTTTTATGGCCCTTTTTCTATAGCCAATGAGCCGAAATAATCCAGAAATTGTTAATACTGCTCCGGAAGTTCATTGATCTGTTGGTGATGTCTCCTTAGCAGTAAAGAGGAGAGAACCAGGTGATAAAATTCTCAAAAATGAGCCAGGAGCTATGCTGAACCTAACTGATGTGACCGCTTTTGTTTTCATGTGGGAGGCTTGGTTTCTATGTTGAGATCTGAGCGTTTGGTGCACAGAGATTAGGATGGCATTTTTGCTTAGTACTCAATGCAGATGTGGGAGCCACATTTCTGGGGGAATGAGATTAACTACATATTGTTGTCTGTATAGAAATAATCATTGCTTAAACTCCACAACAATATCCTAAATCATTTCCTAGTCAGCTTTGGAATAGGGCTTCTCATCTTGTCACTATTGATATTTTGCACCGGATAATTTTTTTGTTGTGGGGGGTATAAAAGGGAGCTGGGGAATACCATCTTGCCTCCCAGAACTCATTCCACTATCTTCCTGATGCCTGAAATGCCATATAATTTTATTTCTTATGCTTATGGCTATTTTCCTTATTAAAATGCCAATACTTCTGCAAGGGTCTACACGTTCAACCCTATTCTTCATTCACAGAAACCTTAGAATAGCTGCATAAAAGAAAGTAAAGGGAAGGGGGGTGGAGGATCATAGAAAATGCAGATTTAGAATGTGGTTTAACAAATGCTTATCGATCTTGTACTGGATGCAGGCACTGGTCAAACACAGTTCCTACAGTTACAATTTGAGAGGTTCACAAAAAGAAGACCCAGGGAAATACTGCCAAAGCTAAGCTTTCTCTACTGGAAAACTTCAGCCAGGGCTAAGCCAGTGCACACTTCATTCTCAGTGCACACTTCATTCTCATGATACATTTTATAGGTGATCAAAAACTCTTATTTTTCACAAAAAACATGCTTGCGATTTCTCTCTCTCATTGGTAAAATGGAAAATCAGGTGAATAGGTTCAGCTTCTACATTGATTCTATATGGTTAGATACAATAGCACACTAAGGAAAAAATTGTGAGATGTTTTGGTTTTGTTTTGCTTTAAAACAAACTTGAAGAGGAGAATTCAAAATAACAACCACGTATTTCTTAAAGGACTTATTCTGCTAGAGTTTGATTAAAATGCATATTTTATTATTTAAGGTCTTTTGGTTTTTCAAAATGGTGGCTAAGTTTCACACATAAACCAAGCTTGTGTTTTTGTGTTCAATCCTGGACTAGGTCCTAGGGTTGCAAAAACAAAGTTCAGTGCTTGCAATTGAGGGAAGTCACCCTCTGGTGGGAAGATAAATATGGAAACAAATGAGTGCAACCATGCGCAATGACTTCTAGAAAAGGAAATTTCTGTGACAAACTTTAAGACTGTTAAAAATTCTTTTCTTGGGGATATAGCAAAACCTGGCACCTAAATCATAGCAAATAAATGAATCAAACTAATGAGGTTGGTGTTATTAACATTAAATAATCGATTCAATTTGTGTGAAAATTAACAAGGAATGCATTAGTAGATTCTGCCAAAGTTGAACACATTAATGAGCACTGTCAAGTATTCTGCTCTTCTTCCAATTTTTGTGCTATTTAGGGGCTGCAATACAGACTAACTTATAGTAAAAAAGATGGCTGACTATAAACTTACTTCTCAAATTTGCATCAACAATATTGAAGCAAATGAAGAGCATGCAAGGAGTATCTCTCCTGTCCATTTAGTTACCTGGGGCTATCATAAATATGTCTGGAAATTCACGGCGAACAATTAAAACTACGTCCTCTGCTATACAAGCATATTAATAAATAATTTAAAATACTGAAAGATTAGTTTGAAATGGTCTACGCAGTACTAACTCCATAATACTTTGTACAGAATCAAAGCTGCCAAGTTTATTTCTGCTAAGTCTTGTTTTAAAGCAGAAATCACCTTTGCTGTAGGTTCAGAGTGATCTCCAGTGATTAAGCATGATTACACTTTCCTGAAGCTTCTAAAAATATTTTCTCATAAGTTCATTTTAGCTCAGAAGGAAGCGTGCAAAGTTATATTTACTTGAGCAAGGGAAGAAGAATTGATGTCAATTTCTAGATATTTTACTTGAAAGAAAAGACATTTTAAAAGACCTTGAATAATAAAGATTTGGACCCTGTAACTTTACTACATTCATTTATTATTTCTAATAGTTTTTTAGTGGATTCTGTAGGATTTTCTATATATAAAATCATGTGGTCTGCAAATAGTGACAGTTTTACTTCTTCCTTTCCAATTTGGATCCCTTTTATTTCTTTTTCTTGCCTAATTACTCTGGCTAGGACTTCCAATACTATGTTAAATAAGAGTTGTGAAAGCGGACATCCTTGTCTGGTTCCTGTTATTAGAGAGATAGTTTTCAGTTTTTCACCATTGAATATGATGTTAGCTGTGGGTTTGTCATATATGGCCTTAATTATGTTGGGGTACTTTCCTTCTATACCCATTTTATTCAGAGTTTTTTTATCATAAATGGATGCTGTATCTTGTCAAATACTTTCTCTGTAAATAAAGTCCTGTTTCTGAGTCAAAAAAAAAAAAAAGAAAAAAAGATGGACTTTTCCAGCTTATTTCTCAAGGTTATTAAAGCATATATGATTACTACAGGAAAAAAAAAGATTTGTGGTCCTTATAGGTTAAATTTACCAGGTTAGTTTTTTAGTAAATTTTACTTAATGGACATTTAGAGTACATATTGAGTGAACATGTAATTGCTATTAAATGTGTCTGCCTGATTCATCTTTCTGTCTGTGCTGTTTCTCCCATCTCTACCCTCAAGACATAAACCTAATAATATTTATACAGAAGGTGAGAGTAGATGCTTATTAAATCTAAATGAATAGGGCTTTGGGTAGCATTTATAATGTTGTTCACTGAAAGTATTTTAAATCCTAATTTGATGATCATTTTATCAAGTGCCCAAGCAATAGCTGCCTAACCAAGATTTGACAAATAAATTCCAGGGTCATTTTTTCCCTAACAGTCTTATTGTTCTTGCAAATGTCTGAAGGCGTCAGGCTACTGACATCAATAGAAAACTTACAATTTGGGCAGCATCCCTGGGGGGGCCATCTTGAGTCTTTGTCATGTTCTCCTAAGTTTCCAGCAAGGGTATCTTTAGAAGGCAGCATCCCTAAGGCTGCCATACCCTGTCATTTATACCCTGTAGCCCTGGTAGAACAGTTGTTTCTCTTTGCACAGTGGTCTTCAAACTGGGCGTACGGATTCTTCTTTCTGAAAATACTTCCTGTCATCATGATTTGCGGTTTGTCTTAATACATTCCCAGTCTTGAGATAAAGTTCAAATAAAATATTTAAAAATATAGTTGCCTATAAACTTGATAGTTTAATTTTGATAATACATCTGCTTTTCACTCTGTGTCAATGGTTCACATTTTTCAATTATTTACAGAGCACAAATCATTCAGAACATTTCAAGGTCCTTAAATTTATTGCATGTAAAATCCATAATCACTTTTTTTCTCATAAAGGAGAGATGCAAGACATTTATCAGCTGAACTCAATTGCATGTGACACTAAGATGGATGTACTCCATTGAAGTACTATTTATGTATGCAATTGAAACATTTTTCTACAACGGCTATCTTTGCATGAGACCCATTAAGAGTATGTGTTTTTGCTGCTCCCCTTATCATTTCAATTAAAAGAAAACAAGTTTTTGTCTGAATCAAATATACCCAGTGTCCCTTCTCCACACGCCCCCATCCCAAACTGCATTTCCTCAGAAAACAGAAATTCCAGAGAAAACACTGAAGTGCCTGAAAAGAGTTCTACTTTATGGACCAGTCTGCTCCCATCCATGAGAAAGGCTTTTGATTTAAGGATAGTTTTAAAGTATTATTATTAGAGAAGAGCTTTCATAACTAGCTTTTAGTTTCACGTGAAAAAAGTTTACAAGCGTTTCCATTCTTTGTGATATGAGTGGAAGCGTGGTTTTATTTCTCATTCATTATAAACATTACTGAACTGTTATAGGACCAAAACAAAATGCGAGATGCTAGATCTGAGGAGGGATGTTGAGAAGAGTTTTATTTCCTTTACTTAATTATTTAAAGCTGTGAATCATGTCTTGAGACATGTCATGGGAGAATGAGATATCTGAATATTTTGGTATGTAATCGAAGAAAGGTAAATTATTTTACATTTTGTAGAGTCAAGGACTCCTCTTTTGTTCAACTCTTCCGTTGCTTTTCTTTCCTTCTAAAACAATATCAGTTTTACAAAGTTTCCAAAAAGATTTAGCAAAAAATTAATGACGTTATTTATCACTGCCATTTCCTTCCTCTTGTAAGTGGTCCCTTATCTTTCTGGAAGCTATTTTAAAGCAAGAAATTCAGTGTTCCCAGCAGAGAAAGATGCCCAGAAAAACGACCCAAAGTATTTTAAACTTTAGTGTGTGTAAGAATTTCTGTACAGGGATGTACATTGTACTTGATGGATGATTTAAGGGATTTTAGAGGACAATTTTGATTCTGTAAGGATTTGATTTTTCTAGGCTAACGTTAATACCCAACATTTCTAGTAAGATATTTCTCCACTATACTGCTTATCTCTTTAGGCCTTTACTTTCAAGGAGAACAATTCGTAAATTTTCAAACGAAATTTATATTCTTCAAATCAATTTCTTCATTAGGTATTTGATTATTTCCTACTTTCAGAAATGTCATCTGTTTCACTGGCATAGTAAACCATTGAACTGCTTTCCAAATGTGGAGAGTTTATGGGGAGAAATGAGAATGTTTCTCTGGAATGTGATATATTTATTTCAAAGGCAGCACACATCAGACCTGGTCCTTCAGGCCCTAAATGCTTCTAGGTTTCAGTGAAGATTTTTATTTTATTGTTTTTGTCCTAGGTTTTCCCTGCCTATAATATGTCTGCTTTTCAGACTAGCATTTACCTTGCTTCAGTTATTGTAACGTTAATTTTTTTCAGAAGTATTTTTATTTCTAGATGACATTTCTAAACACTCAAGGTCTCTTTATCTTCCCATGGGGATAATTCTTGATTACTTTTTTCAGGGCAACTTTTCTTTACAACTTTTTGGGGGAGCTACAATAGTGCTACTCTAGAGAAGTGTTTTGTGTCACTCAAGGGTGTCTCAGGATGTTGTGTGGATCTAGAAACACTGGAAAGAGCTTTCTCTAGTTTCTCCAGGGAAACATGCCAAGTGGGTCCCAGGGCCAATAGAAGAGGAATTTTATACTTTCAGAATCAATGTGGGGTTTCCTTCGGGAAAAGTAGTCAGGCCCAAAAGAGCAATGCAGTCACTTCCGGGTGACTGCCTGGGTTAGGACTTTGTCCATCCTCTAGTCCCTGCTACACAGAACACCAGGGTCAGTCAGAAATGAGAACTGGGGTACTCTGTCAGAGCAGGCTTCACTGAAAATATCCAGAAGGGCCAGGAGACAGGAAGGAGTGATTGATAAAAATGTGGAGAAGAAAATTCTTGTGGGAGAGAGATAGGTTAATAAAGACTAAAAGCCAAAACAAAAAGGATTCGATCTTCTACTTGATTTCGTTGGAGTCTCATACATTTCTGGAAATCGCATTTTGTTTATTTGTGAATGTTCCAGGGAGGGCTGGCTATCATCGATATCTCAACAATGCACCAGCCAGCTCTGTATCACAGGGGTGTGTATATCACTCTGCCTTGTGTGGACACAAAATTTGGGGAATGGAGGTTGCATCTGCATTATCTTCCCTGAATTATTTATAACTGAAGTGGGCAATGCTGTGGAGAGAAATTACTTTCGTTTGTCTACCAGAGAGGATGAATCAAATGAGACTGATATTTGATTAGGTTGGTAGTTTTCCCAACTCGCCTCCCTTGAAATGAGAGGGTGATTTTGATACACAGAGAACTAGAAAGGACACATGGCTTACCTTTTCTTCTTCATCCCTTTACACATCTTACAAGCTTTAAATGCCCTTTAATCTACTCCTTGACATTATACTCTAAAAGGTGTGGGCATGGCTTATTTATAAGAGTATGAGATCTTGAAAGCAGTGGTGTTATAATGAATCCCTCCAACAATATCCAGTTCAAATATAAATAATAAAAGAGCCTATAGTAGTGCTTCTCAAATTTTAGCATATATCAAAATCACTGGGAGAGCTTGTTAAAACACAGACTCTTGGGCCCCAGTAGCAGAGATTCTGATTCAGAAGATCTGGTCTGGGGTCTGAGATTCTGCATTTCTAATAAGTGCCCAGGTGATTGGTGCTGTTGGTCTATGGGCCACACTTTGAAAGGATTTAGGGTATAGAGGGAGTTTCCTCAGTTCCTGACTCCTGTTTTGGTTACCTGCTGGCCTTCCAGTGCTGATAACCCTAACCATCAAAGTGCGCAAGCTTCCTGTTCAGGTAGACTCATGTGCGATGGGAAACGTCCTGACTTTGATTCACATGCATACTCAAACCTCATAAAGAGGAGTTACAGAACTTTTTGTCAAGATGTGAGTGCAGTTGATAAACTAAGGGGCAAAAGGCTCTCATATCAACTTGAAAACTGTCAACTTGTACAGTCTTTAAAGCTAGCTGAACGAAGGAGAAAAATCCTCCAGCCAGAGAGTCAGCATTAAGTACCTTTGCAGGCAAGTCCTGCAGTTTTTTTTCTCCAGAGGAATTTAAAGGTATAACATATTCAATTAAACGTAAGTCTGTCATGCAATCCTGAGCTGACTTCTGATAAAACCTTAGAGAAAATGAGCTTGAATCTGTGCAACTGTAGTCATGATTCGGTGTATTTAGGAAAAAAGAATGCACTGGAGAAAAAGAGTTCCATCTGAGATAAGGACATTGGAAGATGATCCAGAAATTGGCAAAGGAAATATTCTGGAAATGTTCAGAAAACAAAGCCAGAGTAAACAAAAAAAAGGAGGATACAATACACGATGGAAAGGAAAGCCTGTTAGAAATGTAGCAGGAGAATAAAAATAGCTTGCTGTGCTCAAGGGTCTTTCTCTATATGGTGTTAGAGGATATTATATCACTTTTCACTGGGGATTCTCAAGCCATGACTGATTTAGTTTTATATTCTCAGACCACAGCCCTTTTGGTTATTTGTGGTTTACAATCCTCTGAGTATGTGCATTCTGCTTTTACACTTAGTCCCTTTTGGATTTAAACAGTATTTTACAAATACTCTGAGATTCTACATCTCCTATGCCATGTCACACAGAAATGAAACTGGGTGCCACAGTTAGAAAATAACAAGTGTTTAAGGCTTCATGACAATGGTAACACCTATAATATAAATAATAATAGCTAGCATTTGAGAGTTGTTATGTGCCAGACACTGTTTTGCGGATTTTAGGTGTATCGGTTCATTTAATCCTCACAAACAACTCTGTGAGGAAGGTACTATTACTATCTCCATTTTACACATTAGGAAAGTGAGGCACAATGAGGTTAAATAACTTGCTCAAGATTACAGAGTAATCTGTAAGTAAGTATAACAGCTAGGATTTGTGATCCTGTAGTTCAGGAAGAATAATGCTATAGTATTTGGAGCAATCCACTTAAGCACAGCAAATATCAAATTGACTGTGGCTCCATGACAATGAACCAACATACCCCAAGGGAGTGTACAAAACTCCTGGTATCTCTACTGAAAGCTTTCTGAGAGTGAAAACAAATCTACAAGAAGTTCTGCACTAAATTCATGACAGCCTTCTCAAAGCAAGGGAAACTCGCTGCAAATGTTGAGATGAACACACACTATATAAACTATTTCACAAGACACCATTTGTAAGTCACTGATTCCTGCACAGATGTACCACCCAGATTGGCCAGAAGAGAGAAACTGGAGATTGGGTTGATGTTTATAGCCATTTTAGGAATAAATTCTTTAAATCCATATGGGAAAGTGGTTGATTATAAATAATACATTTAAAAAGGAATAAAGAAATCCTCTATACTTTTATGCACCATATGATCTTGGTTAAAAGACCATTTACTGGTTTTGCCATATAAGTAAAGTGAAGTAGCATAAGTGACCAGGGTAGGATATTTTATTCTATGACCACATTTTGGCATTATTCTCTCCACATTATCCCTCAGATACATCATACTTTTTCATTCCCAATCTAATTTCTTCCATAGGCTATTGAAATGGATAATTACAATCTAGTTTTGTCTGCCATTGAACTCTCATCTCAAAAACTCTGCTGTCTCTGTCACCTCCCTTACACTGATACGCCCTCTCTTGCACTAGCCTCTGCTGGGCTGGGCAGAAGGAGTCCAGTTTCCGCCCTGGATTTCATCAGTCTCTAGGGCCTCAGTTCTGAGCATCCATTCCAAGCTGATCTTCCTGTGACTAGGATGACGTTCTGACATAGCCCAGTGGCTCAACCGTCCCAAACAAATGAGACTTAGAAGAAATTCACTTTGTTTTTCAGAAGTTGGAACTCATTCGACTTGACTTTATAAGAGGCTGGAGAAAATGTGACGATTGTTTTGGCTTTTGAGTTGCATAGTGCTCAGGTTCCCAGTAAAAACTAATCTCCCTGCATTGTCCCTTTCAGACCCAGATAAAAAGTTCAGAGAGACGTTCTTCCTAGAAAATGACAAGTATGCCGCCAGCTTCCTTTAGATTCAACAAGAACAATGCTTTTAATTCTGCCTCCTGACTCTCCACATGATGATCATTGAACAAGCAGATAGAACAAGAAAACGCAATTTTAGATATTACGGAAATCAAATGCTCAAATGACACAAATGACAATGGGCAATTTTCACATCACTCAATAAACTGAAGATCTATTCAGCTCTTATGTATGCCATGAGTTATTCTGAGTTTAACTTTTTAAAAAAAGAATATGAAGGAATAAGACTCTCACCCTTGGTTTTACAGGAGACACTCTGCCTAACCAAAAAAACTTCCAAGGGAAGAAACTGACTCCTTTGATGGGACAGAAACCACAAACCCATCGGGATTCCCCACTGAGGAGTGAGAACTCTGTGCTTTCTTTTGGCCCCAAGAAAATAAACTCTTACAGAAGTAGCACGACAGCATGTGGGAGGATGCAGCCTCCTTTTACAAGAAATAACTTTCTTTTTAATATATTCCCTTGGGCATTGAGGAGGAAAATCTTTTTGCCTCTTAACTGCTGATTCAATGACCTGAGAATTGGGTCAAAATGAAAAAATAATCCACAACTCTTACTTTAGTTTGCTTAAGAGAGAAAGTGTCTTGAAAAATTATATATTCTGCTTTTTTAAAAAAAGACACTATATATGCTTGAATCACAGAGAGATGAAGTGCTGATGGATGTGCTTTTCTTTAATTCATGACTATGGTTATGTTTTTCATGTTAGTTAAAATTTCAGTCAATATTTGTAGATTGACAATGTCCAATAACTTCCCTTTTCCAAAAATTTCTTGTGCTTTTTTGTTTGTTTGTTTCTTCTTGGGTTTTTCTTTATTATCTTCACTCTTCTTGGCTATGGAGAACCTTAATCTAATGTTTTCTGAAGTGTCAGTTTTTTCAAGAAAAATGCAATATTTCAAATAATTCATTTAAAGTATAAATTTTGAATATATAATGTTGCATGTGACTTAGTAATATATTGATGACATGAGTCTCAGAGTATGGATGCACCTCTAAAGCGGTGGAGAACTTTACTCCTAGAAAAGATGGGGCTTTTCTAGTTAAACCTTTCTTAGCTTTTGTTTATCCCTTGTATATTCAAATATATTACAACAGGGAAAATTTCTTTTTTCTTGATGCCTGAATTTCAGTTTCAACTGCAATTTACTTTAATAGTCTTTTGGATGGGAAAAGATACTCAAGAAATTGGGCTTCTATGAATGCATTTATGACAGAATTTGCATTTTCAAGGGGAGATACAACACAAATTTCAAGTCCTGTGTCTCTCTTGGAAATAGTAAAGAAGCAGTTTCAAAGATGAATAACATATAAGACATGTCTATTTGAGGGTTCTTTCCTGTCCTTTCTTGAACTAATTTTGTTTGTCTAGAGAGAGTAGTCCTGTGTTGTTTGTATATGGAGGATTAGATAAGAGATTTAATAAAATCTCACTGGAAAACAATGACTGTATTCAAATAGAGAAAGTACTAAAAACAAATGACCTAATTTTTTTTTCCTTTGGGTCAAGTGTATGCTTTACAAACATAAATTAATTTTTGTCATTGTAGTCATTTGTTTTTAGCTTATACTCCTTATATGTATTTGGTGAGAGGCATGTGTTTCCAAATTTTGTCTTACAGAAGAAACAGACATTTGGAAATGTGAAGGAGGGCACAGTGTGTACACACATTATGACATTCCCTGTTTACTATCGTAAGGAGCTTGTTAGTGGTGGGCTTATTCTCATTTTGTCTACCATCAGAGGGAGGGAGGCTTCTCATTCAGGCACAAAGACTTTTTGCTCCTTTGTTTTCCATTAAAAACACACACACACACACTTTGAAGTATGTAAACAAACAACTGAACTCCATGTGTATGGTTGCAAGACATAGAAAGCGGTTTTCGTGTGAGGCTTGGCACATTCCTAGGGATTGTGAAAGGAACGTCATAAATGTCATAAATATTTCCCCCAAATGATATGAATTTAGTTCAGCCTGAAGACTAAAATTTGAGTTTTGGGAACTCAATAAACACTTGATTCATTGGATTAAATTCTACCTTTCAAGTGTTGGATAGGAAGTTTGCTCTTGCATAGCTAAAAATAACAAGTGTGTTAGGTTAACAATACATTGATCGGGAGAACCAGGTGCTAGCCATGCCATAAAGATAAGTTTCTTTCCTGTTTTTCAACTTAGGTCACTTTGAGAAGGCCTAATGTGTGTGAGAAAGACACCCTCACTCCTCCATACCGGGAAGAAAGCTTCCTGTTAATTCCTCTGGCTCCCCCATGCTCACGCTTACATTCTCCCAGGAAATCAGCTGCATAGTGGCTGAGTCAGGTCCCTAGACACCTGCTTACAGGCTGTATTAAAGGTTTCTAGGCAATAGGGGAGCTGCAAGGCAGAGCTGGGATGGCCTGTTGGTGGCTAGGAGGCTTGCTGGTGTGCGTGGTGACTGGCAGAGTGCATAGGCAGGTCTGCCCCTAAACTGTCCTATGAAAGTGAAAACATGATAACTCATGAGATCATTAAGAGCCATGAATAGAGTAACAAAATGGTTGGGAAAGCCAAGTGCAGAGACCTAGGGAGGTGGCCCCAGGGCAAGGGTTAGCAGCAACCCTGTGAACATTGCTTGTAATACTAGCCCCTGGGAAATTTTAAAAGCTTTGTGTCTCTTTTGGGACTCCAGGATGACCTCTTGGAAGTAAGCAGGGCAGTTTTTATTATTCTCATTTGATGTATAAGGTTAAATGGCTTCTATAATTTAAGAGTGAACTCAGAAAAATCCTGAATTGAGACTATTTCAGGAAGACAACAGGTTTAGTACAATTTCACGATGGATGAGAAGTCCCCTTCACCTAAACCAGAGGATGGGCTGTGGTATGACACATGGGTATGAGACCCCCCTTACAAGAGTGATGGGAGACAGTCTAGTCAAGAATTTATAATACTTCATAATTTGACTGAGCACTGCTCCCAGGTTGGTGGGTTGATTATTTAATGACTGAAGCGCCATTTCTTGGCCTGCTCCGTACAGATAGGAACTTTCTCAGGGTTTCCACACTTAATGGGACGCTAAAAATTTGAGTCTTCTCTGCTGAGAGATGCTTAGTTAATTGCTTCTACATCTGTTTTAAACTTAGTGGGAGTCAGCTCCCCTAATTAAATACAGTGTGCGTGTCCAATTATGGACAGTTATTACTTTGGAATGGTTAAGCCTATTTCTTTAAGAACACATCTTCCTAAGGAAATAAATCAAGACTATCAAGAGCACCATGTGGTATAGAGGAGAGAGGATGAGCTTCCTTATGAGACAGATCTGGGTTCGAATCCTATCTCTAACTATCCGCAGTACGGATGACAGGTGCCTTCACTGAGCCTGAGTTTACACAGTTAATAATGGGGATGATATTCACCTTTTGCCAGGGTCTTGTGAGCATTAAATGAAGTGAGATTACTTTTATTAAAACTGGTGACATTAAAAAAGAAAACTCATCAAGATAAACCCAGAATCACATTCTGCAGATAAGACAGGACTTTGTCTCAGATAATAGATCCCATGGTTTTAAAAGATGGATCATAATGCCTTTCTGGATATATTTACACTGCAAAAATTATTAACACTGTGGATACATTAGAAGCCAAATTAAGCTGCTTTCCCATGCCATGCCACTGTCATGCAGGATGCATGCTCTGGGCAGATTTCACGCATTTTTGTCACTGGGTTGGCAGAGCTGTCAAATGCCAGTTTTGAAAGATGAGGCTATCTACAGATGCTTGTATAACACAGTTAAGCAGAGAAACAAAAATGAAAATATCCCTTGGCCATTCATTGTGTGCTAGATAGCTTCTGTTTGTGCTTTCAAGTGCACTCTCCAGCCTGCTCCCACTGCCCTGGGCCCAGAGAATTGGATCTGTATATCTCCATCAGTGCTCCCTTGCCCTCTGGTTTCTGGCCGAGCTCAGTTAATGAGGACTACCAGCAGAGATTGGGAGGCAAGAGTGACTCAATTTTCAAGGCATGCAGACATAAAACATACTAATATTTATATGGCTTATTAGAGTAAATGCATAGCTACTCATAGCTGAAGTGACTGGTCCAAGACCAGCCTGGTGCCAGAATGCTGATGGGATTAATATCTAGGCACATCTGTAACCCATTAATGACACACTGGGGCCACTGGGAAGCATTGCCTTAGTATACCTAGTATTGTCTATGTTCACAAGATGTACTCGGTAAACTTCCCATGGATGTTAATAAATTTTTGATTAGCAGTAAAAACTCACGATTTGTTGTATAATTCTTATTTGGTTATGATTAAATTACTCCCAGCCCTTTACTATAGCATATAACAATTACTTCCAATAACTACCTAGAAATGACATGTCTTGCTTAATGCAAAATTCAAGCGTAAAAGTAAATATGACTACACATATAAATGCTGCTTAAGTGAAATAATAATACCAAATTCACTATTTATGGGTACTATATCCTTAAAAATAAAATTAAAAACAAATCACGCAGTGCTTACCGGATCCCTTCGCACGAGCTCTCCGTTGGGTACGACTTCAACCAGGTGGATGATGATAATCATAGAATTCAGAATGTAAGTCAGAAACATGTTCTTGTGCAGAGTCACCCTTTGGCAGCCAAGGCTCCTGGAAGAAAAAGTAACAGAAAGCATTAACCAGTGCCGAAATGTTGAAATACCTGGAAAAAAACCCTTTTGGTAATATTTTTAATATTTTCTTTAGCAACAGGTGAGAGAACATATAGAAATAAGTGAGGCTGGTTCCATCTTTAAGACTCATTACAACTTTTCTGCCTGATTTTTAAAAACAGTTTTCCAGTCACGGTAGCTCATAGTTTTCAGTCCTCAAGGTCACTTTGTACAATAACCGAAAGAGTAGGATAAAATCACGTTTAATTATAACAAATGCCGTGAAATTAATTAAGAGAAGGACTCTTACAAGAGAAACCATTAGGGTTTGGAGTGTGCTTCAGATGAAAAGTTGACTATTCATTGATGTAACCATGTAGAAATTGTGTAGCAAGTGGGACAACAGAGCGTGAAGTCAGAACCAAGGTTGCCTGTGACAAAGGACTGAATCCCTGTCCTTGTCCCATCACATACACAAACTTTATGAAGTCTTCCGTCATCCTTCTCTTTTCACTATTTCTTTTAACATCTTATTTCTCATGTTCCAACTGGAATCAATTCAGTGGTTCCTCCTTTCCACATCGTCCTGATGGTGGAGCTCAGACACAGGTAAAGAAACCTAAAAAGGCTCAAATTTGATCTCATTATGAGGCATGCTGCGGTATGGATCTGACAAGACTTATCCAAATGCTGCTGCTTGTTGACATAGCCATTTCCCACCTTTTGGGTACTAGATAATTTATTGGATTTTTCATTCCTTTCCCCACCATTTCATAAACTTGTACATATGTATTTGTGTGAATGTTCACATAAATAAACATTAGTTCAGATATCTTATTTTACTTCTTGATGCAAATAGAGAGAGCCTGCAGGATGGCTATAACAAAATCGGAATGATTATCCTAAATGAATAAAAATCTTGTATTTACCATATTTGATCCAGTCAAAAAAATGTTTAGCATAATGTGAAAACTTAAAACATTCAGTTAATGATGCCAATGATTGATCATAGTAACTATTCCTAAAATAATCTCATGGAAAAAAGTTAGAATTCCGGGAATTTTGAAAAGGAAATTCTAGGGAAAGATGAAAGATGAGAATGGTCTGGGTTTACTTACAACGCTTTCCTGCATTTCCAAATCAAAGGAAAATGAGTTGTCAATTATCTGTAGTAAAAATTAAATTTTATGTAATGGGGGCGTCTGTTAGAACACATTTTGATTACTGTAGCTACATTTCTCAACTTTTCAGGAAGCACAAGCATTAGTAAATAGTTAATATAAAATATTTTAAGATTCTCAACTTGTTGAGCACGGGTAGAATTCAGAACTCTACATCCAGGAAGCAGCCTATGGTAAAGATGGGGTTTAGAGAAGAACTTACACACACACACACACACACACACACACACACACACACGTGCTACTTTATTTAGCAGCAGAAAAGTCTGTTAAATAAACCGAACTTAATTGGTTTTATAAGAGTATTATAAAAGTAGGCTGCAAATTTAAGGCTTTAAAAAGAAAAAAATTATTGATGTGAAACCTCGTACCCATTCATACTATATGATCCCTTCCATGTTGCAACTGCTGTACTTAGCACTGTTCAACCTGTGACCTGACTTTTCCCATACAGTCATGATAGTATTTTATTTACTCCCCTTCTCACTGGGAGGCAAACATCTCTGGTCTCATTATTGGATTCAGCCTGGCTGAAACCAACGACAGTGGACATTATCCAGAACAAAGGAGAATGGATGACTGCATCCCACAGCGCTGCTGTTCTCAGGCCTGGCTTTCTTTCGATTGCAGAGAGTTCAATAATCTGCTGTTGTGCAACATTAGCTCAAGGACTGGTGAATGTTCAAGCTCCCGTGTAAACCAGAACCACCCTGAATAAGACACACTTCCTCCACCTCCAGCTTACTCTGTCGTCCTTGTATCCTTGCTTTATTTTTCTTCCCAACACTTATCACCTCTTGACATATATATTTGTTTATTGCCTGTTATTTTTGCCTTTTGTCTCACTAGAATGGAAGCGCTAAAGAAATTTGTTTTATGCACCTAGAAGACTGGCTGACACATCATAGGGCTTAATACTCATTTTTTTGAAGTAAAAATCTTTATATAAGAACAATGTTCTTCTTCAAGCCGTGACCACTAAACAGTTTTCCAGTACATCAGAGAATTACATTAAACGCTAGATGATCTCATATCTTATACTTCGAATCATACTGAACATTTGCCAAATTCTTAATATAGGTATTAACCAGCTGATGTTGGGCATTATCCTGTTGTTCAACACTAGCTAAAACATATATACTGTACTGCATTATGTACACATAAGAAAATGATGGTTTAAAGCTGGATTAACTGTTAGGCTCCAGAGGAATAATATGACTAATATACAATATGAGTTTCTGTTTCTCGAAGGTTTCAATATAATTTCTGCTTATTGAGTTTTAAAATTTTATTACATTTACTTGATGACATTTACACTCAGCTTTTTGAAGTGAGTTAAAGGTACTTTAAATTTATTAAAATTCATTCAATAATCCAACACATATTACTGTGTACCCACTATGATTCAGCCCTTTTGGTAGATGCTAGGGACATATGGGTGAGCAAAACGAACCGCTTCTGCCTTCAGGGACCTGATATAACATATAATTGTTTATTTACTCTTATTATGGTAACTGTTCTGAAGGAGAGGTATAGGATGCTAAAGAGGATTAACTGAATTTAACATAAATAATTATGTGTTTAATTGTTCCCAGTGCAAATATCTTGTTGCTTGAAAGAACATGAGAGAAGCTGACATTTTCCAGTCAGATCTGAAATAGCTTATGTAGAAATAGCACAAACCTGATGTCAGCTACACTTATTCCTCTTGATAAAAAAAAATAGGTATTTAGATGGACAGAACATTGCTTACTCTTTGAGTGACAGGGAACCTTAAGTACTACAGATTCTCCAATAGTGGGAGGATAAGACAACATAATCTCCTTCTGTCTTGGCCCAATCAAGGTGTCACTCAAATGTGAAGAAGAGATAATGATTTACTTGAGCATGAATCTCAAGATGTCATATTTTAAGGCTAAAGCTAAATGTCGTTTTCATGGTTTTAGTTTACCTGGTGCAAATCTTTTCACACTAAAAAATTTGTTTCAAGTTATTGGTACCCTATGTGTGTGCTTTTTGGCAGCTTGTAGTTGTATGAGAAGGCATTTAATATTTGCCCTGAGTTTCGTAGATTGCGTAAACCAGTGTGATATCATAGGACAAGGAACAGCAGCATTCACTCCTTTATAAGACAGTGTAATTATAGTCACATTCAAAGCAACAAGGAAAGTAACAGTAACAAAACAAGTAAAAGTTGTTATGAATTTACTGGTGCATGGGAAAACATGCATTTGGAATAACTGTTGTGATCGGTACAAGCAAAGTCCTATCCTCCAGTGTAACTTTAAGTTTTCTCTTACCCAGGTATTGTACCTTGTTCATGAAGGGCAAGAGAAGTGAGGGGAGGAGAGGGAATAGGGAATAGATTGCATTAAAACTTCTAGAAAAATTCAAAATATATCATAAATACATAATATATGATGTAAATAATATAAAATATAATATAATATACATTATATATTTATAATAAAATATAAAACGTATAATAATATAATATATTATTGTATATTATAACAAAATTCACAATATATTATGCATCTTTCCAATCTAATAAGGAACTTTATACCTTTGGATTTAGAACAAAATCTTCATCTGTAAGGAATTCCCTTTCGATCATAAATTTTGCTTCTTTTCCTACTACTTCTATTCTAAGACTGAGTGGTATGCCCAGATATGACCAAAAGTTATCTTTGGTGTCATGCCAAGGGTGGGCTGGGAGAAAGAAGGCTAACTTGGGTGCCATTGATTTAACGGTTTCTCCAGAGGAATGGGAAGGCAGCCAGAGATGTATAACATTGGATACTGTACAAGATAAAAAGTTATCTATCCATGAACTATGTAGATGTGACAAAGAATAATAGGGAATACTGAGTGAGTAGTAGAGGAATCCGTATTCCTCTGGAGGTCCTAGGGGAAACCCTCCTTTTTTGCTGATGTGGCCCATGTAATGTAATGTAGACAAAGTAATGCAACGAAGACATCCGCTATCTTCCAACATATATCTCTATTAACTTTCAGGCAAGAGAAATTAATATTCAAAACATTTAACAATCAGGAAGCCCTGCATATCAAGCAGTCAAAGTGGATGTTAGTGAATGGTCTATTATTGTGCTTTCTTGAGAGAAAACAGTGAGGTGTTTCAGTATTTGGGATTAGTCCACGGAAAAGTAAATTGATAAATTGTAAGTGGAACGGAGGGGATAAGTGAATTTACTGCAAACTTGCTTAAAATGGTCAGGAAACAAACACAAATAAAGGCCCACTTATGGGACTTTCTCAAGCCAGCCTTCCCTAAGGGTATCTTCATCTTAACTCTTGCTGACATTTACTATTGGCATCTAGTAGTGAGGTGTCTTGCTGAACTCACTGGATGTTTCTATTTAATCCCTCTCCATATTATTGCTCCTAACTACTTTTCCCACCAAGGTCCTAAACTGAATACCATCCTAAAGAGGCTGTCTTCAGTCATAAGCCAGAGATAACCTGTATATCATCCTGAACGTTATTTTAATTCTGCCACTTTTGTACAGTTAAGATCTTTAGTATTGTCTTTTCTATGATTTAAATCACTGAAATTTTTTTCCCTATCTTGAAGAGGGCATAGAAGCTCAATTTTCCTCTTTTAAAATAACGAAGACTTTATATACATTTCTACACTTATTTTCTGATAGCACAGGGAGCATAATTCTTATTTGTTTCAGAGTTACATAGCCCTGCCTTTTACATTCCCCTGCATGCTCAGAATAAAAGCACATTAAGATTAGAAGTGTGTCTTACTGACTGCATTCTGAGTAATATCCCAGGATTTTTAGCAGCAAAGTATTGGCAGTTCCACAGCCTCCCATATATTCAGCAACTTTAAATTCCTCTGCAGGCCGCCTTAGCCTGCTGGTTTGAGGAGGACACCTGCAGGGTTATTCTTTTTTACAGACCCTATAAGGCACATTTTACGAGTGTAGAGTGAAATTTCAATGGGATGATTATGAATTGGGCATTAGGTCTCAGGAGTGGAGCTGGGTGTAACTTCCCATGTAGGTTTCATGAGCGTTTTATGAAATTGATTGTTTGGATTTTGCAAGATAACACAATCTTGGGAATGTGGAATTAAGAAAGAGAGTGATGATTATTTTTTTTCCTCAAGTTTCACACAGATGATGCCATTTAAGTGCATAAATCATAAAACCTTCCGTTATAATGTGCAATAAAGACCTTAAGGGTGATGCTGAGTGTTTGAGAACAATTCTGGGAAAAGGTTGCTAATCAAAAGGTAAAATCCAGTGATAGATCAGAACTACCTTTTATTTTTCATAATCACTTTTAATATTTCTGAAATGCAAATGTAAAGAAAAAATTTGAAGAATCAGACACGTACTTTAATTTTAAGAAAACAGACGCTCTTGATATTTTTAGTTTGGGTAGGTTTAAGATAAGATAAAGAACAAGTACAAAAATAAGATAGGACTTCTTTTGGATTTGAATATTTAGCATCTCAGCATGTATGTTTTTCATATCCTGTTCATTTCTTGGTGTGTGTGCTCTGGAGAACTAGCTATTTCAGTTTTTGTCTTCCCATCATAATATTCAGATTATAAATCAATAGAACTTGTTTTTCCTCCCAAGATTTAAGTTGCTATTTGGTAGGTTCCTGGAATTGAGAGACGGTAGGACAAACTCAGTTGCTTCCTAGACAATCTGCCCCCACACTCTCTCAAGGAATTGACCAGAATAATTTTGTTTTGGGGCCAAGTGGAGTAGATAAATATTTTACTTTGCCCATGCGCTGCACTTTTAAACACCCATCTTCAGTGGCTTAATAGAGAAATGATTGCTGAAAAAACATTCTTATTTTCTTTGTTGATTTGGCTCACACACCTCACCACTCATTTAAGTGACTGGAGAAATAAGGAACTAAGAAATGCCCCCTTGACATTTTTTATCTTTAAAGTCCTGAATCCACTTATTAGTTGCACTATTACAAATCTGGGGACTTTTTCTTTCAATTTTCTTATGGTTATATTAAAAAATTTTAAAGAATAGTCTTTTAGTGACAGACTTTTTAATCAAAGTTGTATGAGAGCCATGAGGATGTATTTATTCACTGTGATCAACTGCAGTTGAAAAATGAACAGACATTCCCAGATGAATCATGCTATGTGTTCACTCTGATGTATTCCAATCATTATAATTGAAAATACTCTTCTGTTCTAATTCTAGCAATTAATCCCTCATGTCTTGTTGCTTTGTTTATGTCCTTCTTCTCTTAAACCACATATGGAAGGAGCTCATTCTCTGTTTATTTAAGTTATTATTTGCTATTCAATTAACAAAAAATTGCTATTCAGTTATATTGTTTGGTCAATATAAGAAACTTGACTATATAATATATAGACATTATATATAATTATTATATAAGATGTAGACAAAGATTAAAAAAGGATCAAGGAAAAAATAATAGTAGTAGTTGTGTTAAGGGTGTGTTTACAGGTGAGTCTCCCCTTGGTTTAATTTTCTTTAGTATTATCATGATAATATTTTAACAAAAATCAAATTAAGATTCTATTATTCTATATGTGAATGACTGGATCTTTAAAGTGTGGCTGATTATTTGTAGTCGGGGCCTATGAAGGAGCTTGTCTTCATCATTTTTATAATACCACCACAATTAAAAAAATATTAGTGGAGGGAGACACCGTGGTAGTGTAGAAGTTAGTCAGAGTTCTCATGAAAGTGTAATGTAGAGCCTCCTGCCTTTGATTTAAAGAAATTACACTAAGTTTAGGACATGTTTTTAGGACCAAATTTAAGATATATTACTATCTCACATAAATTGTGAAGTCATTCCTGAAAATAGAAAATCACCGTTTTAAATTCTCCGTTATTGTGAAATCAGCGTATATATCAACTTAATCATTTTGCCATAGATAATGCAGCACGTGTATAGACACAGCGTCAGAATAGAAACCCTCATTGGAAGATAATTTCAGTTAACAATGCTAGGTTTGCAAGGGCAAAAAATTAACACTTGACAACAGGCTATCTTTTTCCAGAGATTCTCTCGGACCCTGGCTGAGTCAAGGCCAGAAGAGAGACCTACCTTCCTTCTCTGGCTAAACACTATCATGGCCTCACCAGCTCCATTTCCTTTCGGGCCAAATCCACTTGTAATGCAGTTCATAACTAGGCAGGGTGCATTTGAACTTGTGGCTGCGGCCTCCATGTTTTAAGAGTGGGGGTAAAAGAAGGAGGTGGATCCTTTCCTCAACACCTAATGGAACCTTAGCCATGGTAAACGGAACCTTCACCATGTTAACACAATGCACTGATGGGCTCGTAGGACTGTCTCATTTTGGGAAAGAGACATATGGCCTTTGAAAATTATTTCAATCAATCTTATTTTCCTTAAAGAGAAGGTTAAAAGCATATTTTAATTAATTTCATTTTTCTTGCTACTTCAATGTTGCATGTCTCTTGTGATTTGCAGAAGATCCCCCCCCCCCACTCTTGCAGAGTTTGCCTTTTATTTCAATACCTTAAAGGAGAAAAAAAAAAGCAGACGCTATAATGGTACTTACTTGAAAAACACGAAAATCCCCAGGGAAATCACTAAGGTGAAAATCGACAAAGAATGGCCCACAATAGCCAAGTAGTACAGAACATATGCATTCTGGAACAACAACAAAACAGAAAAACAAATAGGTAAATAAATGACTATAAAAGAGGAAAAATAGTTTCCATTTTTAAATATCAGTGTAAATCAACTGTTTTCCTCCTTAAAAAATATCTATTAAAATTATAACAAATATTTCAAAGAATTAAATTATATTGAATTATAATAAGATGGATTAACAGATTAACTATTATATGATTATCAGTCACACTAGAATATGCATGATATGGTGGGAAGAACGTAAGACTGGATTCATCAGAGCTGCTCTTTACTCAGAGTATTATCATTACGTCTTTGTGTAACCCTCATAAGTTAGTCACTTCACCTCTCTAGACCTCAGTAGTCCTCATCTGCAAAATAATCTGGCTGTACAAAATTATTTTTAAAGCAATTATATGCTACTTATAAGAAATACCATTAAATACTGGCATACAGAAATATTGGATTTAAGGGATGGGAAAAGAGGACCCAAGTAAACACCAGCCATAAGAAAACTGGTGTAATATCATACAGGTCCAGATGTTAAGTCAGGAAGATATAACAATTTTAAATTTCTATGCACCTAACAACATAAACTCAAACCACATAAAACATAAAACAAAAACTGACACCTTTTAGTAATTGATAGAACACATAGACAAAAAAATCGAGCTATAGAAGATTTGAACAATGTGATCAACAGATTTTACTAACTCACGTATAAGATGCACTGCACCCAATATCTGCAGATAACCATTCTTTTCAAGTGCACAAAGAATATTTATCCAAATTGACATAGTCAGTAAAGCCAATCTCAACATATTTCAAATAACTGAAATCTTAAAGAGCATTTTCAGCGACCAATATAGTCTAGAAATCATTAATAAAAACATAACTTAAAAGCACCCTCACGTTGTTGAGAATTAAGCAATACATTTCTAAATGACCACGGATCAAAGAACTCACAACAACATACCAAAACTTTTTGGATACAGATAAAGCTGTACATAGAGGAAAGTTTAAAGACTAAAATGCATATATGAGAAAAGGAGAAAGTTGAAAATCAATGACCTAAATTGCCATCTAAAGAAGCTAAGACAAATGAAAATAAAATTAAACTCAAAGAATGTAAAAGAAAAGAAATAGTAATGATAAAGAGAACTTGAACATACAATTGATTGGATCAACTAAGATAAAACTTAGTTCTTAAAAAAAAATTAATTTTAATATCCCCTAGCAAGACTGATCAAGAAAAAGAAGACCCAAGAGAAATGAAAATGTATGTCCACACAAGTGTTTATAGTACCGTTATTCTTAATAGCCAAAAAGTAGAAACAACTCCAATGTCCATTAACTGGTGAATGTGGTTTATCCATAGAATGGAATAGTATTCAGCTATAGAAAGGAATGAGGTACAGATACATGCTATAACATGGATGAACCTTGAAAACATGGTAAGTGAAAGAATTCAGACACAAAAGACCACATATTGTACAATTTCATTAATATAAAATGTCCGGAATAGGCAAATCTACGGAGACAGAAAGTAGATTAACAGCCACCTAGAAAATCATCTGTAATTATTTGCAGCTGATATAATCCTATATGTATAAAATGCAAAATAATTTATAGACAAACTAATAAAATTAATAAGCGAATTTTATAAAATTGCTGGATATAAAAATAAAAACAATTTTTAATACATGAACAACATATAGAAAATAACATTTCAAAAGTGAAATTCATGATTTCATAAAAAAATCAAACGCCTGAGAATAAACCTAAGGAAGGATGTGTGTAATCTCTACACAGAAATCTACAAAACGTTATTGACAGATATTAAAGACAGATGAATAGAGCAATATATCCTATTCAATGTTTGGAAAACACAACATTATAAAGATCTCAAATTTCTTCGAACTGATCTATACATTCAATGCAATCACAAGGTTTCTTTGTGTGTGAAATTTGACAAACTGATTCTAAAATTTATATTGAAATACAAAGGACAAAACACAGCCAACACAATCTTGAAGGAGAAGAACACGGCGGGAAGACTTACTCTATAGAGTATCATGACTTATAATAAAGCTACTGTAATCAAGCAGTGTGGTATTGGTGCAAGGAGAGACAAATAGACATATGTAATGGAGAGTCCAGGAGCATGTAGTGACATGTATGGTCACTTGATATATAAAAATGGTGACACTGCAGAGTAGTAGGGAAAGGAAGATCTTTTCAATAAATGTTGTTGGGTCAGCTGAATATCAATTTGGAAAAAAATGACAATTGATCTCTAACTCTCTAATTTTCAACAAACTAAAATGCATGTTCTAAAATGAAAAGAAATAGCACCTTTTGGGTGTAATCTGTGATTACCTGTAGACATAGGATCAGGCAGATAAAGGTCTGTGGTACGTGAATGGTTTGAAAGTGCTGTTAGAAAATCATGTTGAATCTAAGTTCTTTACTTATTTTATCCTCACATTTTTATATTTTCCAGTGTTGCCTTTATGTTTGTGATGCTAGTGGGAGAGACATTTGGGGTCAGGTGGGCCTTTGGCACTCCTCAGATAACAGTGGAGGATTTCCTTCTCTATTTACTGATGGGTACCACCCCCAAACATCTAACTCGTTTGGGGAGCTGGTCGCATTTTGTCTGAGAGAGAAAGAAACTGTAATATCCACTGGATGGATGAAAAACATAGAGGCCCAGAGAGGACAAGTGACTTGAAATGAAGACAACATAATCTCTTGACTTCTGGTCTTAAGTTCCTTCCACAGTTTATTGGGTCCTGGTATGATCGCAAATGTAGTGTAGATAAGTGGGATAATTTCTTTGCAGTTCTTCGAATTCCTGGGAGAAACATGGCATTTATGTACAAATCATTATCCGTGAACATTTTGATGCTTGTCAATTTCCTTGTCAAGGGTCTGAGATTGAAGCGCTAATTCTGCTAAAAGGCTCTCAAAGCATGTAGACTCCTTTGTTTGGTTATATGCATTATTGCTGGACAGAAATAAATACTGCCTTTCTAGAATTTCTTTCTTAGACTTTCAAAGTGAACTAATCAACTTCTCCTGAATTACGCCTGTTGCACCATTTGACCAGGCATTTACATATTGTTTACCATTTTCACTGTTGATACTATTCCCCTAACAGCACTTTTCATCCTTGCAAGTAATGATAATAAAGTTGGAATAGTTGGTTTATATTTAGAGCTGATAAAAACTTCAAAATGGCTTATAGGTTTCTTCTTAGGAGGTTTAGGAATCTTTGCAAGAAAACAAATGCTCAGTTCCTGTCTTTTCTCCCAGAAATTCATTTTCTGGCTATTTTTCTAACTTCAACACTAGACAAAGCCAGGAATACCATTTCCTAAAAGTTCTTTCTTTTAAATCGTTTGTCATATAGAATCCCCTTACCATTTAAAATACTGTTTTTAATTTGGATATATATCCATGCCCCTATCCTCTGTCAGTATTTTATTTTTATCTTTGCATATTTTATTTCTAAGAAAACTTCATATAACTTAATTCTTTTTCTTTCAGTTGCCTCCAGAATACTTTAAAAATATTTATTCTTCTGAAATAGAGTTGTCTAAATGTGTAAGATTAAACCAACAGCTCATAATTTAGTTGCCATTCTTGTGTCATTCTTAAGACTAAGAAGTGTTTTTTCTTAGTAAGTTCTAGGTTGATTTCTTCAAATCTTTTTTGCCTGTATGTAGATGGAAGATTTGTGCAAATAATTTCAATCATTATGTTAGGTGTCTAAAGCGAAGCATTTATTCTTGACATACTTTATTTCCTTCTCAGATGTGGCCAGAGTGTGTGAGAAGGTCAAATATGGCGGCACTGAGAATTATTTATTTGGATCTGTACTCTTTATAGCAATTCAGTTAACAGAGTTATATTTTTTTCTGTAAAATCATAATCAGCACTTATTCAGGAAATTCCTTACTCAGTGACATATCATTTCAGTCAGACCTTATTAAGTAAATAGCTCTGCCTTAGGGGGTGACTAGGCAATTTGTGAAGAGGTAACTGGCTTTGGTGGCCTCAGCCTGTGCCTATGATGAGGTGTCTCTCTACTTAACTGGTCTCCAAGCTATCTATTCATCTTGTTTGTTTTTTGTCACTTGTTTTGTTTTTAATAAAATGAAAATTTTCTGTACTCCTAAAGTTTCTCTACGGCAAACAATAGCACTGATGTGCTTTTAGCTTGCAACTTAGTTATTTAGCATACAGGCCTATCTTTGAAGGAAACAATACATTTCTGTTGCAGCCACCAGGGATGCTCAGAGATGCCCTGTGTGGCTAAACTGTGACCAACTGTTTCTCCCAGCTCTGTGGAGAGAGGAGGCTGGTTGTGGGCTTAGTAATCTTTTCAGATTTCTCTTGCATCTGAAGCAGAGTGTAGGTGTCTGGGTTTTTTTCCACTGGCTCACATGTTTCTAAGCAGAGATGATATTAAAAATATTTAACAGCCAGTAAGACACACGTACTAACAAATCAGAATGGACTCCCACTGAAAATAACCTACACAGCCACATCTGTATCAACAGGCTGATGAGAAGCCCCATTCTAAGGGTAAGTGTTAGCTTGTGATTTGTGGACAAATCTGTAGTTTTAGAACTCTTCCAGGAGAAGAGAGATTTTATAGAGTCCTTGGAAATGCTGCCTAATGTCTGGCATCACAGGGAAACCCATCATCTGTTCCATGGACACTGCTCCTCTTGCCATAAACAGCCTGATTCCATATGCTTACGGAACTCTCATTGACATTAAGTGCCAAGCAAGATGTAAAATGTTGTTTTCTCTAATGCCACTTTGTAGAGTCCCTAGAACTTACAGGTCACTATCTGATTTCCTTCTTTAAAATAGGTTGGCGTCTCGGTAGCAGGTATTTTGTATGAATACATTTCTACGTATAAATAATGGCATTCTTACCCAATACTAAAATTTGAAATAGAACCTACCTTCAGTTTCTCAGGAGTGAAAGCATTGCACATAGTATAGTTGGACCAGGTTCGATTGTTCTCAGGATGTTTAAACCAAACTCCTTTTTCATCACAGTATTTTGTTACCTTTTCTGTTTATGAAACATAACAGTTATTACATTATTATCTCAAATACCAAGAAAGAAAAATAATAAATTAAAGCTTAAAAGCCATTCCAAAGTGTTAATCACTTTATAGAACTTGAATGTGAGTATAAGTCAATAGAGACTGCCCTGAATCCTGCATTATACAAGATGCCTTAATATCTGTTGTCTCATCTTATCTTCAGCAGAGCCATGTAAAGCAGACATTGCTGTCTCCATTTTACAAACAGGAAGCAGAGAGTGAGAGAGGTTATGGAGTCTGAAAAGTCACTTGGCAATGGGTGAGCTAGGATTTAATCCTAAGTCTGTCAGATTCTGAAGTGCTACCCACACTGTACCTCATATTTTATAACAGATGTTAAACTTCTGATTTTAGATAGGAACTACGTGAGAAGAGCAAGACCATATGTTTCTTCATTTATTCATTTGAACAAATATTCATTTATTAGGTTGACTGTGTGAAATTGCAGTTTTTGTGGGTCAAATAGTCAAATATTGGCAATATCATGGGGTTAAAGCCAATAGGACAAAGAAGCCCAAAACTAAGGGATGTATCAAGAAGTCATTTTTACACCTCTCAAAAAGATTCCATTGGAATCATCTATCTTCATTCCACAGAAAATGTATTAGGAATTCATAGATTTAGCCTACACTATTCTTCGATCATCTCTTCGGAGAGAGTGAAATCTGCTGATTCAGCTGGGTTGGCCTATTAAAGATTTCTACCTGCTATAGGCCAGGCATTGAGCAAAGCACTTTGCAGAAGTATCTTCTTAAATGTTAATAATGACACTTTAAGGTGGGTATTGGTCTTCCCATTCAATACTGTCATTCACTCTTCAGGACCTACCTGTCTTTTACCAAGCGCTTTGTTTAAAATGAAATTTGTCATTTCATTAAACTGTTTTGTGTATCAAAATATAGCTTTGGGTCAAGAGTAAATCCTAAAGCATTCAAGTTTGTTGAATATAGGTGTTTTTAAGATGTGCTTTTCTTTTGAAGTGGATTTGTCCCCCCCCCCCCGCCGCTGAAAGGGTTCTATCTAAACACCAGGCTGTAAAGATGGATCTGTGCCTGGAAATCCCTGTTTTGCTGACCAGAAACTTGCCTTTTAGTCAATAATTACAGCCACTTTGGCAAGCACCTGTTGCTGCTTTGGAACTGGCCTTGCAGCCTCAATTGCAGAAAAGCTCTTTGTGCCAATCAAGTTACCTCTAAGGTAGTTGTCAAATCAAGATTAATGGAGCCTCATTTATTGGGAAGAGCCAATAAAGGCCTGAAGGATTACCATCAAACAGCATTTAGTTAGAATTTACAGGAATGCCTTGTTCAGCACTAAGCCCTTTCTCTTTTCGCACCCTGACTTTTCCATCAAAATGAGAATTCCCAGATGTGGCTGGCCTGAACTGGTTTTATTTATTTATTTATTTTATTTATTTTTTATTTTTATTTTTTATTACTTTTTGCACTTTTCAAAATATTTTTAATTGCGCTGATGTGCTTCCTTTTTTTTAAAAACTTTTTGTTTATTGCAGTAACATTGGTTTATAACATTGTATAAAGTGGCCTCCTGTAATCCCATTTCCATTATCTCTGTTTTATGAGGGTGGAACTTTGGATCTTATCCTCGAAGAAGCACAAAAACCATCTCCCAAGCACTGTCTCAGGGATAGACTAATTTCTCTGTTCTAATCTGGATTCCAGAAACTTTCTTGCCTAGATTTTACCATGTGACTGCTGTTTTCTATCTTAACTCATGTCCTCGCTTTCAGTCTGTGGGCAATAACTGATTAATAATAATCGTCATTCATAGTCAATAAGTGAAGGTAACCAGATGGGTTGGCTGACCCTGAAATGTGGCAGGAACTCTGACCAAACAGCTCTTGGAAAAATCTGAAAGTCAAGGTTGATTTTCCAGAGTCTCTGAAGCATGAAACAAATACCGACACCTCTCTTCAAAATGCTATTTCTAGTCCAGACCAGATAATTCAAAGAAGATGCTCCTTTGTCAGGACCCAGGCATTCCCTTCCGCTGAGTGGATGTTCTAATTATCTTCCATAGAACCACTCCCGAAAGGACGCTGAAGGAAGGAGGAGGAACGTGAGCACCGTGAGGTGTGGAGGATTACTGTGTTTTGTTATATCACGTCTTGTTAGAAGAGATTTGGAGTTTGAGGTGAAGCGACCTGCTTGCCTGGGGCCCCGTGCCCACAGCCAGCCAGTTTCAACATCTAGAGCCACTTAAACACACACTCTACAGGCTCAGGCGCACTGTACTCTCAGGAACAAATCTCACCCCTTACATGGTGTGTCTTACATGGTGTGTCTGTAGCTGGACCCACTTAGTATCAGCATCTGGATCTCCTGTATAACTGCGATTTATACTCCCTTTTCAGTATCTTAATCCCAGATTTATTTCAATGAGACAGATTTTCTATCTAGTTTTTTGGAACAGAACTTTTCTGGTCCTGACACCTGCAGTTCCTGGAGCTGGGCAGCTACCCCCTTTAACTCCTCTGGGACCCACCTTCCTCCATTGCCGGGATGAGTCTCATCTGGTACTGTGCTCTGCCGCTCACCGACACAGCTACGTAGTGCACTG
This sequence comes from Diceros bicornis minor, assembly GCF_020826845.1. Lineage (NCBI taxonomy): Eukaryota > Metazoa > Chordata > Mammalia > Perissodactyla > Rhinocerotidae > Diceros > Diceros bicornis. The sequence continues at coordinate 30,801,605 of NC_080742.1, forward strand.
GTCGAGCTTCCCTGGTACCAGCCATTTTCTTACCTGGACTTTCTTCGTTTGACGTATTTTCATCTTGGCTGCATATTTAGTCACAAGCAGAACTTCTAAAAATCCTGATGCCCAGACTGCACTCTAAACTAATTAAATCAGAATGTCTAGGGTGGTACCAGGCATCAGGAAGTTTTTAAGTTTCCCAGCTTCTCAGCAAAGTTGAGAATCACTCATTCACTACTACCACCTACCCAATCCCATTCCCCACCCCCACGTGTCTAGTCTCTGGATTGAGACTGTTATACAACCTCATATATCTCCTCATACATTCCTCTGCATTCCTCCTGACTGCTAATCATGGAGCATCTTGGATTTCAGTCTATTTGGATATCTGACAATTCTAAGGTACAACTGTAGCCCCCTAGCTTCTCATTCTCCTTGGTACCTGGTACTCCTAGACCTTTATCCTGCCAGCCCAACTTCCAACCACACCAGTGTGACTAGATTGAGGCCTGAAGGAAAAACATGTCCTTCCTTGAAAGTTCTAAAAGCACTTCAATCTGCACAAGTTTGTATGGAGATTTAGAAATATTGTTTCTCAAATGCTTTTCCAAAACTATCGGACTTAGAGAGGGGGGTTAGGTAAGAGCTCAGGAGACTCGGGTTCACGTGCGGTTTTGTATCAAATATTGTGTGAGCATAAAACAAGACAATATATATGAAAATGTTTTGAAAACTTAAAAAAAAGATGTTCAATGAAAAGTATTTATATGTTACTTTTATAACTGAAGCGAATTTGATGTCACTAATTTACTTAACACATATTTGTTGGCCACTCATGTTTGTGCAGGGCACAGAACTGGGTGTTAGTATAACCCATTTTAACAGTCTTATTCTTATTTACTGAGCATAGTTTAATAATCTACTAGTGGAACAGAAATCTGCTAAGTGTCTATAGTTAGCACCTTCTGGTTTATTTTTTCTGACACCTGACAGTTTTATGTAATTCCCAAGGTTATATAAAATTTCTATCATGCATGTTATACCAGCTCAGTATGTGCAAACTCTAGATCAAGCACTTGCATGTCATCAAGTGTGAGACAATTGAAAATTACAAAAAAAAAATACATTTAAATCAAACTGTTCACAGTTTTAGAAACATTAATTTAAATTTTTATTAAAATTTAACTTTAAATACTTAAAATATATAAAAATTTAATTTTTATTTAAAATTTAATAGAATTTATGATCAATATGCACAACTGACCTGTAATGTGACTTAAAAAATAAGGAGAGCTTACAATATTTGTACAACCGGATAGTATTTCATTTCCGGAAATGCTTCAGAACATGGTAAAATCTGTAGAGTATGATTAGGTACGTATATTTTATATCTGATTTTCCTTACAGAACCATGAAAATTCTAAAATCTTCATAGCAAAATATAGAATGAAAATAAATATTCTACCTGCTGGATCAAAGTCTGGGAAATAATCTGGGCAGTACTGATGGGACAGGACTCCGGCTGGTGTGTCGTCCCAGCACAGCCATCCATCCCAGGTGCGGTTGCAGTATGGACCTGGCCATTTAGAAAGAAATTAACATTGCAGTTGTCAAAAATTGCAGAATCCTCAGCAGGATTTTACAGGGCCTAGACAGAGGCTCTCCACTGGGTTGTAGAAATATTAAAAACGATAGTAGCAGTAGCAGCAACAAAAGTATTAACTTTACCAACTACTAATGGAATTTACATTTTTGTAGAGTTTTCTCCATTTGTTTCTCAAAAGACATACATGTTATCTGTACAGAATCTTTCCTCCCAAGTCTTTCCTTTGAAATATCTCCAGAAATGCTACAAGAGAATTCTTGTGAAAGCATATGCAATATCACCTGTTGATAAAAGGCTTACCTTGAAAAAAACTGTATAACTTTGGAACATAGGTATCCTACTAACCATTAACCCTCAAAGAGGCTGGCTTGGGTAGTTCTATTCTTAATCTGAGGGTGATGCAACTGTTCAAAATTCCTACTGGTGATGCATTAGCAGCCAGTAAATGGATCACATATAAAAATTCTTATTACTTTAGAATCACACTTTGTTACTGGCTAAAATAACGCTTAGTTTGATCACATTATGTATTCATCAACATTGGCTCCAAGTGGTTTCTCACCGCTTTCAAAAATTAAATCTATCCTAAAATATGAAGATTTACCTCTATAAAGATATTCAAAAGAATGAGCCTCAGGCTTTGAAGGCAGTTCTTTCGGAGAAAAGAAAAGTTTTAAATAATGATCATAGCACAAAAGTTCAACCTCCCAAGATGACTAAGACAAAAGTGAAGGAGACTGCTCTCACTTGGTCTCTGAAAATATGTTTTGTTTCTATTGTTTCATTTGCTTCAGAGAAATGGTTTCTTCTTTGGCCCAAGTTGCATCTAATTTCTTTTCAGGTTCTTAAAAAACACTGAAAGTACCACAGGCAGGAAAATAACATGTATCTATCTTTTTTAATTGACTTGATTTTTGTTCAATGGAAAATGCTAAAAATAGGAACTACAGATTAAACTTTAACTGTTGGAAGGCAAACCATGTGTAGTAATAGAGTATATTTAACCAAGTTTTCGCCCTACCAAGCAGTGTTGTATTAGAATATACAAGGGTGTACAAGATCTTGTTGGGTCTTTTCAAACGTTTTGGGAGATGAGGGAGAGAATTTAAATTGATGTAGCACTGTTTGGCCACCACATCCTTCCTTTTGTTTTCTTCTGAGCCCTTTATAGCTAATAGAATATGCTTGGCCCTGAGAATATTTGGGCAATTACCTAGAGCATTCTAGAGACGGTGATAGATAAACAGTGTCTGCCTAAGAGATATCTTTTCCTAATTCCTCTGGGAACTGGGGGTAGAAAAGGAGAAGGAATAGCATGAGTTGCCAACCAATTGACAACTAAGGGAAGATACTGTGTAATTAACCCAAACAAGACATGGTTTTGACAAGTTCCACCTCAGGCAAATTCTCTGCCCATCATTTTCCAATTCTCTTCCCGTCATTTTCCAATTCCACTTCCTCACGTAGTCCTGTATTGTTCCTGCTTGCCGGGTGTGAATACTGAGTTACTGAAGTAATTTGTTATAAGTACAGATGTTAGCCAAAAAGCGGTTGGATGAACTTGAGCAAAGAAACTAGGCATGTCTGCTGCATGAAATACACAAACGCACCATGGTATGACAACTGCTGTTAAAACTGCTGGGATGTTAAATTAAAATTAGTCAACACATATTTACCCATGGAAGAAAATAAGCCTTTAATGATGTATGAAACATATGTTTACATACATCCTTCTTTTTACCTTCTCCTTGGTATGGGGGTAACTGTTTCATTCGGTCATAGCATTTGTACTGTGCATCCATCATTCTCTTTCGTCCTAGAACGTACAGAAATGGCTCGGACTCTATTGTTGGAGGATAGGTGTCGTTTGAAGTGGCAGGAAGAATCGGGGTTGGGTGCTGCATTAAAAAGGAAAGTCAGTTACTTATGGGAGTAGGGATGGGTGTATACATAAACAAAGGAGACAATCAAAAAGTTTGAAAACATTTATTTCTTCTTCTAAAAGCAACAATTATGCATGGTCTTCGTGTACAATATTTTTGCTTTATAACTAAAAAGCTTATTTGTATTTTATCTACAAATTCAACCTACAAATTTTATATTTGCATTCATTATACTCACTATTGAAAATGCATAGCATCCACACAAACTCATGCACCTCTTTATCATATAAAATCGTTTTAATTTTATTATCACTGTAAAGTTTAGAAATAAACAAAGCAAATAACCTGATTTCCAAAAAATACTAGTATTAAATCAACTTTGCCTTCTTTGGAACTCCTAAGAATCATAAATCATGTTATTAAAAATAAATATATTAGTGTAATAAATAAGGTTTTTTATTGGATTCTTTCAGCTAATTTTTATTTGTTTTTAGATTGTGTACACTGCCAAAAATTTACCTCATTTATTCCACAGAACAAACAAAATCTGTTCTTCTGAGATATTCTGCCTTGGATAATTGGCCTTAATCTCTTTAAATTGGTTTTATCAGCAGATGACCTATACAGGGTAATTCATTTTCACTGCTGAAAATCAATGTAAATCTTAAATATTTCTCTTAGTGCTTTTGCATTTTTGGTACAGGCTGGCATTAGTTTTGTCAGACTCAGTTAATCCTCATTACCATCATAGGTCCTGTTTATGAAAGTTGATGTGTGTGTGTGCGTGTGTCTGAAAACAGCACTGTCTGACATATTGTTCTAAGTTGTGTTTACATAGATTTCAGTTTCTTTTGTGGCTGTGATGTTTTTAGTGGTGCTCAAATTTAAAAATCAAATGATTTTTAAAATCCACGTTCTCAATAGAGACTTGGAGACGATTTGCAAGCTTTACCCTGCACTGACTTTTCTTCTGAAGTTAGGGATACTTTTTGCTCTCTCTCTGTCACACACCTGGTGAAACATCCTTGTAGTTGGCCTTATTCTGCCTAAATTATTCTAAGATTGAAGTTTTCCCAAATGTATTGATGGCAGAAATAGTGTTATGTACTTCTCTCTATTTTCCACAGTCTCTAAAACAAACTCATCCTTATTAAGTGGACCTGTATACCCCAGGTTATTCATGGTAGAGCCTCACTGTTTTCCAGTGTCTATCATTGTGTAGATGGGGCATCCTGACCTAAGATACAGATATCACTAAATGCTAAACTGTACAGCACATAATACAATAAAAATTCAGAGTGGAGAGAGAGCATGGAGCAAGAATAGTCAATGATGACTACAAATCTAGGGTAGAATTTGAATTGGACCTTGAGTATATGTAGTGTCTGCATGGGCAGAGAGGAAAGGGAAGGCTTTCTGGATGGAGGGGAAGGGACGCATGTTAAGTCCAGAGGTAGGAAACGGCATGTGTTGAGACACTGTAAGGAAGCCATCCTGCGAGGAGGGGAGCATATTTGGGGGTTAGTAAGAAATGGAGTCGAGGAAAATCAGATAATGCAGAGCCCTGAGAAAACAAACACAAATACAAAGCTCCCGGGACAAGAAAGGCTCAAGACATTTTAGCTAATGTTATTAAAACGTGAGAATAAAATAAAGATATTTTGCAGCTTTTTGATCAGTGAAGGTCGAGAAAGGAGAGTGTTAGTAGAATTCGTGTGGGAGACATTAGATGTCCACAGATTAGAGTTGAGGAGGCAGCCAGGAAGCTAAAGGCATGGACTAGGTCACCTCGTGGTGGAATACAAGGTGTGTTCCTCAGCACTTTCTCAAATAATAAAAACAGAGGCATATTTGAATATAAGGAATAGAGAACAGTAATAGTCAAATAGGCCATATATTTTAGCCTATATAACTGGAAAAAAATGTTAGTGCCCTGAGAAAGAGGAGAAGTTGGGAAAGGAAGACTTTACTTGGCGGAAGAAGGTAAGTTCTCGTTTGGACTTGTTTTGGAGATGCCAGCAAGCTGTCTGAGTAGAAATCGCTTGCAAACAGAAGAAGATGAATGCTTGTTACTGTTATCACTCTAGATGGACACATTGTGAATACAGTTGATACTACTCTTTAAATATTAGGATTATTTCTCATTTTGATGCCTCTTGAATTTATGACAGAAGAAAGAGAAATTAATGAAGCAACAAAAATGATTAAAAATGTACAAATCCTTTACCAGTGTAGTTAAACACAATTCTGTTCTCAAAATACCCTTTTCCCACTGGTTTTAAGATCAGTTAATCAGCAAATATTTGTTGAACTTGATACGACAATCATTGTGCTAGATAGTGAGGATGCAGTGCTGAATAAAACAACCATAGATCCTGCCCTCAAGGAGCTTACAGTCTAGCAAGAAAGACCAACACTATAAAATATTTTCTGACACCAGAGATTGTGAAAGATAGAGAATCATCAATCGTTAAATGCTGAGATGTTCCATCAGGAATTGGAATGTGATTTGGGAGTAAAAATAGTATTTTGAAGAGGTTTCATGTTAAAGCTTCTTTTTGGATTTTATTAGCCTACATTTGAATGAATGCATGTGCATGTGTTTTAATAATTCGACTAAAGATCGTGTAACCATGACCTTGAATGGATCATGGTGTCCTCACAATAAGAGATATTAATGATTGGTTCAGCTTGTGCATCTATTTTAAATTCTTTGTGGCTCTAGTCTTAGAATCTTTAGTTGATAAAAGAATTATCATTTGATATATTTTTTAGTTCTGGGTCATTTTCTCACAATCTTCAAATCAAATTAGAAGATGGAATATGACATCATATATCAACCTTTTCTGTCACTTATATTAGATACTTTTGACATTAGGGACTGTTTAGCTTAAGTTTGGCATTCTTTCCAGAAGTCACATTCTGAATTCTACCTTTAAATGGACTGGATACCAATTAAGAAATGTTTCTGTACTAGTTGGAAATTCATGGAAGCCATGGGGAGGCAGTATGTGCAAAGATATCAAGTGGAAAATCCTATACTTGTATTTTCAATTACAGCATTATTTGGTTTAATGTAGTTTTAACATCAGTAATAGAGGAGATATGACCATCTGAAAGAGTAGGTGTAGTTCATGTAGATGACAGTAGCATCAATCTTATCATTCTTGCAATATTGAAACAAACTCCAGTGAACTTGGTTTGGAGCCTGGTTCAGCAGAGATTGTTTCAACACTGAAGGAATGAGGAATTAGAACCTCTGTCGTTAGATGAGCCATAATAATCTGAGTCCGCTCCTGGTCTGGTTCACGTCTGAGCACTGATGATGGAATTTTTCCAGTGGTAGCTGAATATTTCAGTAACTTTATTCTGAAAATAACATACACATTGAGGCATGCTGTTATATATGTATATATAGCAGATATTTAGATATTGATATGTAGATATAGACATATAGATATATAGCCGTTATATATGTATAAATCCAATCATGGAATTACTACTGCTTAAAAATAACATGTATACAAATTTCATAAAGTTCATTAAACATATTAAACTTTTTGCTGATAATTTAATACAAATAAAAGTTGCTAGTGAGGTGGTATAATTTTCAGCAATAAAAAGGCAAAATAGAAGCAGTAGTGATTAGATAAAACTACCAATGATGTGAAAGACTTAAAAATATTCTACTTATCATAAGTGTTATGTTTATATTATATATTTGGAGGATACAAATAAATATACGACATGAAGATAGAAATGAGACATTAAGGCCATACTGCTTTTCTAAAGAAAGATCGATGTTCAAAGTTTTGCATCAAGCCATCTCACATGATTCTTCCAAAACTAAACAAAAAAACAACCTCTTAATTGTTGTCTTATGTAGCAGTTTAGCTGCCGTATATGTGATGTCACTCCTAAAGGGTCAAGTAAATGGCACCACACATATGACCACCAGGCTGCCACCAACAGCTGTAGTCCACAGACGAAACATCGCTGGTTCTTTCGATTAATAAACATTTTGAGAGCCTCTCATGTGCCAGGCACTGTTCTAGGTTCTGGAGATTCAGCAGTGAATAAGACTGGCAAGGTTTCTGCCCTCATGGAGCTTACATTCTAGGAGGTTTCATCCACACTAATTATGGAGCGCAGAGGAAAGCAATATCATTTGAATGGCCATATGCTCAAGCACATGATGTAAGACACATGACGCAAGATAATTCATCTACTTTTGGGTTTCAGGTGGTTTCTAGAAGTACAGAGACAGGACCATTACAGAGCTGTTCTGGGTAGAACTTTGAGAAATCATCCATCTCTGCAATGGTTCAAACCTACTGAATGTGGGGACCCATGCGTCTGTGCTGAAGGGTGAGATTCCTATTGATTGCCACAGACAGAACTGCTCTAAAAGGAATATGAATCCAGAATCCACAAATTGATATGACCAACAGGATTCCCATGTCACCATCCTTAATATTGATAATGTACATGTTCGAATTATTTGTAGTTTTCAGTTGCCTCTACTTTTCAAAATAACAAAGGATAAAATAGAACTTTGTAATGTGTTAGCCCTGGTTCTTCCAGGTAAGATTAGATGCCTGGTTGGTGTCCTATGTACTTTCCACTTAACCATTATATGAACAACAGAACTGCTGCGTATATGATAAATTCAAAGCAAATAGGGGAATACAGCTATGTAAACAACAACAAAATGCTTCTCAGAAGAACCCAGTTTTTCTATGTCTTCGTCATTGTTGTTGTCACTGCCATCAACAACAGTGCCCAGCACTGTTCTAAGCCTATTGCATTACTGCAGATAAGAGAGAGGAAGTGAATGGGTGGCTTTGGCTAATGTAGATGAGTCTAATGAAATGTGGTGACCCAAACGGACACTTTAAAGACCATTTGGAAATCAGGTTAGTAGAATTCAATCAATACACTCGCAGTGGTTTTCCACAATATGTATCTAAGAAGTGACATTTTGAAGTAACTAAAATCAATGTTGTTTTTTTAAAAAGTTTACTTTTCTCTGAGGAGTATCAATGTGGAACATAATGGGTGTTTTAGAAGGAAACTATGTATCAAAAAATTTTTATGGACAAATCCTCCAAAGCAAATATATAATCCAAATATCGACAGAGAAGCAAATTTCTGTTACAGCAAAGAGAGCACAGAGACATTTAAGTGCCCAGTGCAATTATGTTTGACAGTAAAAGAGACGCCCACGAACTATAAAACATTTCTGTCCCTGGCTGACGCAAATATATGAAATTCTTTCAATCTTTGAATTTTAAAATATATCAGGTAAAAGTTTTGAATAAAAGTGAGCTACTTCAGTTTTTTAACACATCAAAAAGTATCTGTAGACTTCATAATAAAAAAGATGGTAACACTCAAACTATCGTGTTAATATCTAGTAGTTACTTTAATTTTTCTTCTATCAATGTCACGTATAGTTGATCACATAGGATTTTATTTGAGCTATGAAAAATAACAATATCAATTTCTGAAGAGAATATATCAATATTTCTCCATCTATAGAATACAGCATAAGGTTTGGGCATTTACAGACACAATAAAATATTCTAATAGTTTCTAAAATATTCTTGTTTAGATGTTTTTATTATTTTTCCAACAGCATGAGGTATGTGCATTTCCAAATACTGTATTACTTTTAGCGAATTATACTGTACTTTGCCTAAAGATTAAAATATGACAGTCTTACATAATAAAATAAACTATACTCATTATCCAAATAGGTACAAAAGGGCTATGTTAACGACCATTGCCATAAACCATTTATTTGGTTTATAACATCACAAAATAAAAACTCCCTTAAAAATTAAGCTAACATTTATGGACTATTAGTAATATTTTTCCTTGAATAATGTAAAGAGAAACAGTTTATGCAAACTTGTAAGCCTGTGATTACACATTAATTAACAATGGAAATCCTGGAACCCTAGGCAAGCTTTGTCTGGGTGAATATAACAGTACCAGATACTGAGTGATCTTTACTAGCAATTATAATTCATTGGCCAATCTTATTCTGATGTGGTAGAGAGGATAAGGATCAAGATAACTCCAAATTTATTTATGTAAAATTTACTCATTTGCCTTTCATGTGCTGTTGAAGCTGATGTGATGAGGGGTTAACAAAACTGACACAAACAAACAGGTGGTGATGGTGTTTTCTAAGACAATTATAGTTCTGACTACTTGCTAAGTCATTTAGGAATAAAACAATATAAAATTATATAAATTGGACATGATTTAAAAGGCTGGAGAGTTATGGAATGACAGTGGTATGTTAAGACTTAAGATTCTTAGTCAGTTTTTGATAAATACATTTGAAATCAATAGCCAGACTGAAAGAATTCATATGTTTTAAAAAGACAGCCCAGAAACTAGAATTCAAATCCACATGTCTAACATGAAAAACGTTTATCCAAGAACATTAACCTTCAACGTCAACTTCCACGATAATATGGAGATGTCTCAAATTAACGCTAAATTTTTGTAAACAAACAAAGCTCACATTTCTGGGTAAACCATAACATTAATCTAAATCAGTGAAAGTTCAAGGGGGAGATTTGCTAACAAAATATTAAGAAAATGATAGTTTTGGCTTCTGGAGAACAATGTCTACCTTTGCAAATGCCCATTCAATCATACTCAAAACATTCCTCTCTATTTCAGCATTCTTGATTAACGTAGTTTAGCATAATTTTGTTTTACTTACGTTTAGGAAGATGAACAGTACCAAGCACCGGCGTGTAAGTGAGAACTTCATTTTTGGATTTTGAAGATGGTCTTTTAAGTCCTAGAAAAATGTAAAAGTAATAAAGACATTTAAATTAATATAGCTTTAATATTGACTATAGTCTTTCTTTTTCTTTTCCTTCTGTTTAGTTTGAAGAGGATCTATGTCCCAAGACACCCTAAATAAAATCCATGTAAGTTAAGAATGGTATGCTTGTGACACAAATGCGGCTGCGTGTTGCCCTTCCTTTCAGCCACGAGGGATTGGCGTGTGTTTGTTGTCTAAAGTGCTCCTATTAAGAAATTCTGGAGCCACCTTTACACATCAGGACCAAAACAAAGGATTCAGAGAAATCAAGAGCAATCAATGTGGACTTCAGTTCAGACGTGGCATCAATAGAACTGCTGAAAATTTCAAGGGAAACATCCACCCAGAAGTCACCTCATTGGACACGAATAAGTAAAATCTGGTTTGTAAAGGATCAATAGTCATGCCCTCCAGGTAACTTAAGGTCAACTTTTATTTAAGTAGTCTTATTTAAAGCCTTGAGTATTTTCCTTTCCTACAAAATTTGCTTCAAACTTCAAGTTGCTGTTAAGAATAAATTTCTTCCAGAGCAAGGATTGATTATGTCACCTAACAGCTGACCATTTACTCAAGAGCACAATAGTCAGAAACGGGTTGTTTTGTCATAAATATCAAACAGTTTTTCATGACTCTGCAGATAATTTTACACAGGAAAGATAATAAAGGGGTGGAAATTTACTATATATATATTTGTTTTCATTGGTGGGATTTGTATGAAAACTATATTTTAACTAGGGTGGAGTGGTTATGATTGCATCTTATATCTTACATGACGTATTTTGCTAGTTATGAGTTAGTATCTACACTGCGTGCCTAATATACTCCCCGCTAAGAGCATAAGTTGTATTCAGTTTACATATCAGTATGACAGGAAATTGAGAATGTAAAGTATAATTTTCAAGTGTCATATGCTGATCATTATTTATTGCTTCTGATTTACCTCAAGTCCACTAGTTAGTTAAAAACACAAATATACATGTACTAATTGCTAAGGCACTACAAGGGATGCAAATATGGGTGAGCTGGATGAGGTATAGTTCCATTTCAAGAAACTGAGCATGGGGAGGGGGCAGGCAGTGGGTATGAATAATATAAGACATGTGCTAAAATAACTATAATACAGACTTGGTAAAAAGTTCAATAAAATGGTACAAATACAGAGCCTCATAAGAGAGAGGGATAATTCCTGATTGCGGGACCAGGGCAGGATTTGTATATTGACATACAATTTGAAAAATGAATAGGATTTTGAAAAGCAAAGACATATAGGCAGAGAAAACAGACCAAAACAAGATATGGAGATAGGAATATTTAGGGGTAGCCAAAGAATAAGGAATATAATAGTTTAATTTAGCTCGAGCTTACAGATTCTCAGGAAGTGAACATAAGGCTAGAAAAGTAGGTTTTGAGTGCCTAGGAAATTTATTACACAAAAGACCCTTTTGGCACTTTATGTGCCTGCTATACACTTTCATCTATGTAGATACACAACCTAACAACCTTACCTGATGCTAAACCCCTTTCAGATAAGACTTATGTTTTAGTTATCTATATATCTCTAGTACTTCACACAATCACTTACACATGATTATTATGATTGATAATGATGGTTTGTGGTCTAATGAATTAAATGAGGCATAGAACTCTGACTTTTTACAATTGTATCCTCTCTACACCACTACATTAACAAATCTGAATATATTTATTTTCTCTTTCCAATTCCTTGCATCCCCACGTCAGTGACTTGCATGATTATCCACGAATTGTCCGAACGAGAAACCAGGGATCATACTTGATTTCAACCGCTTCCTCATCTTGTCTCCACGACTCCGATTCTATCTGCCTTGAATATCTTTTTCAAATACGTCCACCCCTCTCCACCACCTTGGTGCAGTTCTCCGGTTTTCTCTTCAGGACATTAGCAACTGCCTCACAACCAGTTTCCCTGCTTCAAGTCTTGATCTCTCCAACCCATTTTCTATACTTAAATGAGTGTAATTGTATCCTCCTTCAGTGGTTCCCTACAAACTTTAAGTAAATGCATAAAACTCTTGGCTAGTAATATAATACAGGCCCCTCCTGTATCAAGAAGCACCAGTATAATAATGGCGAGAGATAAAGAGGAAGAAATTAAAGTTGTCTCCCAGATGGCTAGCTTGGGTACAAAGACAGATAATGAAGGAATTCAGAAAGGGGAAGTAGGTAGAAGAGGAGAGCTTTTAACTTGTCTTCTCCCTCAATTGGGAATGTTACTACCTGAGTATTGGATGAGACTTATATCCTGGTGTGAAAGGTAGGACTTTTGAAATGTAAACATACTTGTGAAATTTGACACAGTTTTCCTTAAATAGATCCTGCATTTTTAGAAGGAAATCATAGACATACATTGAATTTCTAAAGGTCTGCTGCTTATGATAGTCCTATGATTTAGCCTCTGAAGGAAGCAGGATGTGTGGAACATCACAGCTGTCAGAATTAAAAGCCAGATCTCTTCTTCACATGAAAGTCCTGCTCATTAGTTCCAAATGTGAGAGCTGAGCACAGTGAGAAGCCACCTTCTCTATGAAGGTGAATATGGAGCGATTAGGCAGTTAATTGGCTTGTTCTATCTATGTTGTATATTTGACGTCATTTGATATTTTATGAAGTGTAAGTTGCACAGTATCATCATAACAGGGAGCCATGGAGGTGGTGGGAGACTTGTCACCCCTAAGGTGAATGGAGCTGCATAATCATCCTACTGTAGGAAAGGGGAGCCCCATGATGTCAAAGCCCCACACACTGCTTATACAACTGTACCATGAACAACTAAAGGTGAATGAAAATAGACCCAAGAGTGAACATTTGGAAATGACAGAGGGGTTTAGCCAAGAAACAAAGTCCTTTCTTTTTTCCTGTTAATCGAAGATGTCTATAATTTTAAATACTCTTGCATTATTTTGAACTATAACAAATTCCTCATATGCAACTTTATAGTAGATCTGGGCTTTACTGAACCTGCCTTTAGTCAGAAAAGTTCATCTGTAATTGTCCAGGGCTAAACAGTATCTTGTAGATATGCCTTTCTTTGAGTATTTCATGGTGATTTGTGATAAGGAGAGAAAGAACATATAGGTAAAGTTGTGAAGAAAGACATGGCTTTATGAATTTAAGGGGGAAAAACAGGCAAAGAAGAGTAGAACCTGAATGGAGAATGAGGTAATCCCTCTTCTCTAAGATTCTTCAAAGGAAAGAGAAAAAAGAATGAAGAAAGAGAGTTAATAAGAATGACAGCCATGGAAAACCCAAAATGAACTAACAGAGACCTATAGCTTAGTTGAATGGATGATTAAAGAGTGGATAGACTGCAGGGTGGAATCTAGGGAAAGACTAATAACGGAATTTTTGATAGGCAGGGCTCAGAATTCAGTGGCCTTGAGCAGGAGAGTTTTGACTTCAGGCTTAGAGAGTTAAACCTGAACCCAGGTTGGAAAGGACAAAATCAGGCAAACGGCAGCTAATGGAGATAAAAATGCAACTTAGAAACTCGCAATTTGGAATGGGAACAGGTGAGACAGACAACCTGTGATCAGACAGTATACCAGGAAGATGACTCAGAACAAAGCTTAACTTTGACATCAAATTATTTATTTGTTTACTTGTTTCTTAATGTTTCCCTACTCCTCCTCTACAGCAATCACTTTGTTCAGTCTTGTAACCCCGGAACCCAGGAAAGCGTCTGGAATATAGTAAATGCTCAGTCAATGTTGATTGCTTAGTTTAAGAGAGGATTTAGGGTCAGAGTTTAGTAAGGCAGGAAGCATTATTCTTTTCACAAAGAGCCCTGATTGTGGAGCCAAGAGACTCTAATTTCTGCTTCTACTTTTACTATTTCTTTAGTTTTGGGCAAGGAGCTTTACCTCTATGCCAGTTTCCTATCTATAGAAAGACTCCTTAGTCGTAGCCTCCTTGAAGAGGAGAAGAACACACTTCTGTATGTGAAGCATATTGATCCCCTTGGATCTGTCTCAGTAGTCTAGTTACTTGGGGCAGTGGTTTCCAAAATGTCTTTTAACCACTTTTTTAAACAGAAGCTCTTGTGGGAGCTCCATATATAAACCAGATGAATGTGGAGTCTAAAAACCTGATTGCAGAACCTGGTTTAGAACATGGAGATGAAGTAACCTTGGACAGTGGTTCAATTACTGGGTGGGACAACAGAATCTGCACTGCTCTGAATCCATAATGAGAACTCAGCTCTCATCTCCTCTGTAGAAAGTTGTATCCACATGTTGCAGGGGTGAGTAGGTCAGTGGAAACCACTCCTCCTGGGCATAAATAGAGTCTAAATCACTAATGCAATGATGATAATTGAATAGAATAATCTTCATTTAAGGACAACAAATTTCCTTGAAAAATAAAGTTATTATTTTTGGGGGGGGGAGAAAATGAAATGTCAGTGTCTGAAAATAATGTGTCTATTCTCATAGATCAGCATCTCCAAAAGTGTATTCCATAGAATAGCAGTAATCCCATGAGAAGCAGTATAAAATAAAATTTCCATGGCCAAAAAAGTTTAGGAAATTAAGCATTTCCTATATTCCTCTTAGAGATTTACCATAGACATTAACATTTTAAAGTATCTAATTTTCCTGTATCAAAAGCACTAGTTTGACTTTAACTCTTAATTCCCCAAACCTGTTTGACCACGAAAAAAAAATTTTTTATGATAATTATTAACCCATCTACAGAATATACTTTGGAAAATGCTCTTTTGGCTCAATGGCAACTTCTAACCCACCATAGTCAATTGAGCCTGCAAGTCATGAAAAAGAGCTGCCCTTTTACTTAAAATTTTCTTTTCTTCTTTTCCATAGAGCAAAAGTGGAATTTCTGGGGTCTTAAGCGTTCCTAGCCCTGGTACAAAGCCCAAAGCTATAAAAGGCATCTCAGAGGCAATTGCTCCTTTGGAGTATTATTTGTCAAGAACCTCTTCTCCAATCCCCTGGCTATGAGAACAAGGAATAAGATGAGAGGTATGGGCAAAGAGTAGCAAAGAGAAAAGGCAAGCATTGCTTATCTAAAAATAGCTGTGGGGTTATGTCACCCAAAGCCTAGAATCTGTTTCAAATTTGAAATTTAGTATTTCCTTTGAAGATAGCTCTATTTAATGTTTCTGTAGATATAGTCCAAGTGAGTGGGTAAGTGAAGTTTGTAACCATGGGGTATGCTAGTTTGTTGTCTCAGCAATGCCTTCTGTTTGGATAACTCCTTGATTACATAATCTATTAGAAAATCATTCTTCATTACAGTAGGAACTAACTTGCCGAGGCATAGTGTGGTCATAAATGCATTTTATGTTGCCACGTTAAGCAAAATAGAATGCCTTCCTGCTCCTCGTCATGCGTTTAAAATGCCCATCTAAATCGAGGCTCCAAGTCTTGCTGGTAAAAAACTGGCACTATCTGCATTGGGGAGCTGTTTTTGGCCAACAGGTTGGCACACCAAGTAAAAGGAAGAATCTAGATGAGAAGTGAAGCAGAATAAAAATAATGTCATATGGAAAAAAAATAAGACTTTTTCTTTGACTCACGTCAATGACCTGACATGGTAAGTGCTCAATAAATATTTATTGAATGAAACAGATAGATTGCCTCTAAGCAGTTAACTAGGTAACATTAATACACGGGGAGACCTTGCAGAAATGGTTCAGAATCATGTGCAGTTCAAAGCATGCCATTACTCAAATGGATATTATTAATGAATAATTAGATAAAATTTGGCTAATTAAAACTAACTGGAGGAAAGGGCATTGTAACTCCACGGATACTTTCTCTTACTGGATCTCCAATAGCGGCCATGATAGGGAAAGGGGAAATAGATACTGTTTGGTTGAAATGAATTTAATTAAAAATACATCATGCACTTATTATATGTGTCTTAATGCCATCTCAAGATAAGGTTTAACTTAAATATGTGAGAGGTTGGGAGAAACATAATGTAGTCTAAAGGGTCAGCATGAGCAAAGATAAGGATGCAGGAATCACTGAATATATTAAAGAAACTCGAAGTGGGCTGATGATTCCAAAGTACATGTTATTAGCCATTACACACATACTGGCATATAATGAGAAAGAAAGAAACTCAGTTTTGGACAAATGGCATTTCAATTGTCAGCAGGGTCTTCTATTTGGAGAACCTAACATGCATCTGATAGTAATTAGCATGTTCATGGGTTCTTTCTAAGCACTTCCGTTGCAATCAGCGACTGCGAATATGAGAAGAGTCAGTGCAATGTAATGGAAAAAAGATACTGAGGGTAGAAATAAGGGATCCATATTCTAATCCTAGAACAACCTCAAACTCCATGTGACCCTTAAGCACATTACTGCACCTTTCTGGACATCAGTTTCATTATCTATAAATTAGACAACTGGATCATACTTAAGGGTTCTTCTCACTCCAACATTGGCTCTAAGTTGAGCTGCAACAAAATACAAAAAATATATTTTGCATATATTTTGAGACAGCATAGCAACTAGAAAAATATTGGGTCTATTTGACCCTCCAATAGGAAATTTTAAAAAACCGCCTTTCCACATTGTGTTCTCCAAAACATGATCCCTGTGACCACTCATTTAATAATGGAAAAGGGAAGTACTTCACCAGACAAGCTTTGAACAATGTGGAATACTATGTGTTCTTTTTTGGAAAAATTTTATATTTATGTTAAGATATTTATGTTAAGATATTAAAAGTTCTGAGAAGTCCTGCAACAACAGATCCTTTAATTAAATTCATTTGGATTAGCTCTTGTTACTAATTATATTTACCAATAGTAATGTGCAATCAACACTCAAGGAATGAACAGGCAAGCTTGACTAATAGTTGACTTCTACTGATTTCAGTGAATGAAAGGTGTGTTGCTCTCTCTTTATTAGCAGAAAAGGCTGTATTACAGGCAAATGTTGCACACTTATTAGCATATCTTTATTATATTGGAATGGAAATTGCAGGACTTTGCCACAACTTGTCTGGATTATTGCAACTCGGAGGAATAGATGATTGAGTTAAATATATTACTGCCTTGTTTTGAAGGTCCACTTTAACAAATACTGATATGTGAAAAGTATCCTTCTCTCTTACCCAGGAGACTTCTTGAGAGGCTCTGCATTGGCTGATACAAGTTATGAACTCTTTTAAGTCAAAGTTTAAAATGTTTATATAGAATTCAATGTCATACACACATCAAACCATTCTATAAATACCAACAGGAATTTAAAATTGTAAGTTTATAATTTAGTCCTTATATACTCATTATTGTGTCCTTATATACACATTATTGAAAATCTCCTCATTCAGAAAAAGATAAGCCTGATTTCATTGGATGATGAACTGGAAGGGATTCTAGAATTCAAATTTTCCAAACTTTTCACTGGACAGATGAGCTAATAAAAAATTACCGAGGGCCGGCCCTGTGGCTTAGCAGTTGAGTGAGTGCACTCCGCTACTGGCGGCCCGAGTTCGGATCCCGGGCGCGCACGGACGCACCACTTCTCTGGCCATGCTGAGGTGGCATCCCACATACAGCAACTAGAAGGATGTGCAACTATGATATGCAACTATCTACTGGGGCTTTGGGGAAAAAAAGGAGGAGGATTGGCATGGATGTTAGCTCAGGGCTGATCTTCCTCACACACACACAAAAAAAATTAATGAAATTATTTCCTTCAAATTTGTTAGAAAGTTAGTGGGAGAGCTCTGGTTGAACCTCTATCATAGATTCCCAAACTAGTGTACACTCTAAATTACTGCCCTGCCTCACATCAAAGGTTTTTCCTAGCTAGCTTCAGTTTTCTGCCAGTGAAGCCTCTAAGGCCTGGTGTAGTTGGGACAGAAGTGACCCAGGACCTCAGTTCATACTCTTGTCCAGATGGATTTCTTTCATCATCTTTAGGAATTTTGTTTGGTTCTGATTTCAAGGCTATCTTAGGGTAGAAGGTGCTTAGACCTGAATAAAATGGGCTAAATAAAGGAATATCCTGTAGTGTTATTCAAAATATTTAACAATCATTGCTAGTTAAACATTCACCAATCAGAACAGTTGCTGGATATTAACCACAGGCACTGTTATACCAATGCTCACTAGCTGTAAACCAGCCCTTGAGTTCTCTACTTTCCTCCTCTCTCCCTAAACCTTGCTGTTCATTGTTCGTGTATCTCTGTATATTTGTGTTTGCAGAAATGGAGGTGGGGTGGAATGAGGCAGAGAGCACTTATTGTATTTATAAATTCACTCATCAAATATTTACTGAGTCAGATACTCTTCTTACTCATACGAGTCGTTACGCACTACAGAGAATG
The DNA here is from genome assembly GCF_020826845.1 of Diceros bicornis minor. Taxonomy (NCBI): domain Eukaryota; kingdom Metazoa; phylum Chordata; class Mammalia; order Perissodactyla; family Rhinocerotidae; genus Diceros; species Diceros bicornis. Next base: position 30,820,272 of record NC_080742.1, read on the forward strand.
CCTGAGTGGGAGCTAACCTCTTGGACCTCCTTATTTATACATGTTTTCTAATCCTCTCACCATTTCTGGGATTCCACATGAAGATATTTCACCTAGAACCTTACAAGTGACAAGTTTGGCCCTGTATTTCCAATTCCATATATTTGCTAGAATATATTTGCTAATAGACAAATGCACCATCAAGTATAATTTAATCATTACAAAGCTTTCCTTTTCCTCCTATTAAATTATTTAAGGACCCATTTCTCTGAAATTTGAGTGCCTTGGAAATTATGCTTTTTTCATGGCTGTATAAGCAGTTCAAATGTGTAAAATTAGCTAGATTCCTTTGAAAAACAGAGATTAAGCGGGATTAATGACATCAGGGATGGCCAGCCAAGCTGGATCCCTAAATGTCAGCCATAATGATGCAAATAGTTTTCATCATAGCAGTTGTTTCCCACTATGATCCTAACAGCTAATATTCAAGGCTCTGTTATAAGGAACTTTTATCTAAAATGATGACGTCAAAGTCAATTTCAATGTGACAATTTAATATTTCAAGTGAAGCAAACATTTTACAACCTGTTTTATTAATGAAAGCTTGGTTCTTGTGAGGAACTTGCATATAATTCACTTTGCCAATTCACTCTTAAAAAATTAAGGATACGAAGAAGTTCGGGTGCATAAAATAAGACTTAGCCAATCAGAAATTTAATTAGGATTCTTAGTTCTCGTTAGCAACCCATTATAACCACCAAAAACCTCCAGTAGGACCAAATCTAAAAGGCATTAAGAGATTTATGGCTGCTCATTTTAAAAACATTAGACAAATGTTATTTTCCAAGATCAACTGTATTGACTACATTGACTTTTATCTAAATCATACTTGGGAATGATTATTGCTTAAAGACAGATGTAAATTATTTAGATTTTTTTCTAACTTAACTCTATTGAAGCAATTATTCACAAGCGCATCAATGTCAGTTTCAGAGTTGCTCTCTGCGGAATTGAGCTAATTCTAGAGTTGGCCACTAAGGTGAATACTGGGCTAGATTACAACTAATACTCCTTGATTAACTGCTCCAATATTTCTACATTATGGAATTTAAAGATGAAGTACTATATTTTTCTCTTTTTATCAGAATCAAATGCAGAGTCCATATAACCAAAGATAATTAAGATCAGTACGAAAATACTTAAATCATCAAGGATCTTCTTAACCCAGTATGAATGATGAGGCTACTGTTCACAGATCCTGATCCCAGGACTCTCTTAAACCAAAGAACTGTGAGAAGTAGAGCCAGCTAAATGTTTCCATTTGGTCCATATCAACTACTGTTTTAGAGTCAGCTTAATTAAGTATTGGCAAGAGAAATGTTGAAATAATTTAGAAAGGTGTACAGAAAGAAGCCCATTAAAACACATACAAAACTTAAAGGAATTTTCAAACATAAAAAGCAACATTTTTATGAGTAGTTTCCTCGTGTTGCCATCAGTTAATACTTTGTTAAATGCCATGGAGGTTCACAGTTCGCGTCACTAGATTAATTGTAGTTCAATTATAGTCTCTCTCCATAGAACGGAAAGAAGTTTTTCTGTGTATACAACAAATTCAACATTTGAAACATTGCTGTATAGTGCACTACCCCACCCACTCCACTCTCCAATACACACATACTCTCAACTGACAGAAAGGTAAAACCATGACCCCATGGGCTGGCAATATTAGAACAGGAAACAAAATCAATAGCACAATTAGAAACATAGCCTAGAAGGTGTTTCCTTGATTTATATTTTAGACTAGGATATTTATCACGGTCATTCAGCAGTGTCTTAAAGTTATTTGTAATGAAAACCCAATGTTTCTTGAAAAATAATATAATATAAGGTCTATTTTATTAAAAGAAGACAATATAGAAGAGTTTGATTGTCATGCATTTGAGTCCTATGGCAAAATGCACCTTGCTGTTCTCACACAATAGCGTCAAAGATACAAGATGCTACAGTACCCCATATAAGAAAAATGATAATATCATGCTCAGACAGCATATTTTCCCTCATATCAACATAAATATTAGATGCTTAGAAAACAAGTCAGAATAGGTCCTTTTTGGCTAAAATAATTTAATGAAAGCAGGAAAAAATACTGCAACATAAGAGTCTTGCATTTCAACATAATTTCTTGATGGAGTTTTACCACAGGAAATTTTAAATATAGGTATTATAGCAATGGAGACATATAACTATCTTCTGGCAAAGTTTTGCTTTATTAACTGTGTAAGTGAGTAAACTGTAACCAATTTTGTAATATATGTCAAAATCCTTAAAACATCCATATCCTTTGACCTGAGATTCTTTTCCCAGGATATAATCATAAATTGGCCCAGATTTAATTATAGAAATATTCATTATAACATTGTCTACTGGAGTGGAATTTGGAAGTAATCTAAATGCTCAAAATAATGGACTTGTTAAATAAGTTTTGGTACACTATGGAATACTATGCAGCCACTAAAAATTGTCTATTAGAATATTTAATTACCTAGACAGATATTCATGGTACATTATTACTTTAAAAAAGTACTACAAATTGAATGCACTGTATAATTTCATTTTTGTAAATATATATTTATACGCGCAAAGATAAAAGCCTTGGAGAATATAATAAACTTAATTTTTACAATATACAGGAATTGCTTTTAAAATATAGAAAAGAAGAGAAAAAAGAAGAGACAAAATAAACTAACTTGCTTTTATTCTGGGTTTTATTCAGTGTTGCTAATAGGAATGTTCCCTGTGGTGTAGCTTTGGAGCACAGAATCATAAAGCTGTGGAGGGGAGGAGGGCAAGTTATACTCCTCTCACTTTAATTGTTTGGCTCTGTTTTCAATCTGTCTTTTGGTAACTGGAAGTATACTTAAAAAAATGTTTGACAATAATACTTGATAAAAAATACCCCACAAATTAAAAGAAGACACTTAAACCAATGGGAATGCCATTTTAGCGAGGACCATTCTGTATAATTAAAACTTCTTTCATGATAACAATATCAAGTTGCAATAAAAAAAATGAGTTAGTACTAAATTAGCAAAACATTTAAGACAGAATGTCTGATGGTCTTTCTAATTACATCTCTTAAGAGTACCCTGATGGTGATTAAGTTCTAAAAAATTATTTCACAAATATAATTACTAAACTATAAAAGGAAATCAATCTCAGTGGCCAATGAAGAATAGTCATAATACACCCATAAAAACACCTCCCAACAAAACACAAACAAAGGCAGAACACATTCAGTGATATTATAGAAAATTGCCCAAGTTTTCCATTTTACTTCTTATCATTGTTTTGCTTCTTTGGAAATTCCCACCAGCAGGGGAGAAAAACAACAATTCTATCTTACATTCCACATTTCCATTCCCTAATATACACTATCATAGTAACATTATTTAAATGTAGCTAAAAATAGTTAAATTTTGCAACATCTGTGCTTGAAATTAAGGCAACTCCTGACTGCAAAATAATAGACCATAAGGTAGTTAAAATAGCTAACCTCAGCAATATCTAGTACTCAAAGAATGCCAGCAGGAATTCCTTAACCGTATGTTACTTCCTCTGTTCAACAGCGTCTTTGTCTTTCTCCCACTGTATGTGAAATCTGTGATCTGCCACCTTGGGCAGACACTCAAATAGTACTTGTAAATAAGATAGGCTTCTATGTCTACCACAATTCGTGAGGTTTTAAGACCTAAGGGAGACAAATGTTCAAAATGTTCAGTGACTAGGCTTGTGATGTATCTTTGACCAAAAATGCCAGATCGGCAACTCTATGTAAATTATACCTATGTTATATCTCGAAATGGTATTTGTTTAGCATGATATTTCTCAGAAAGAGACAGGTGTTATATAAGCTAGACAAAAAAAAAAAAAAAAAAAAAGAAACCCTCAACAACAAAAATCAGCTAGCACATTAAAAAATGGGCAAAGGACTCAAATAGAAATGTCTCTAAAGAAGATACACAAATCGCCAATAAGCACATGAAAAGATGCTCAACATCATTAATCATGAGGCAAATGAAAATCAAAACCACAATGAGATACCACCTCAGTAGGAATGGGGGAGGATGGTGGTTACTGTTTAATGAGTACAGAGTTTCAGTTTTGCAAGTTGAAAAAAGTTCTGGAGATAAATGGTGGTGACGGTTGCATGACAACGTGAATGTACTTAATGCTACCAAACTGTATACGTAAAAACGGTCAAGTTGGTGCATTTTATGTTATGTGTATTTTACCACAATTAAGAATGAAAGTAAATAATAATAAAAAGAAAGACCAGGAAAAAAAAAAACCTCTAAATTATTGGCATAACAGAGAGTTCAGCACTGACACAGTGGGAAAGAATAAAGTAACTGACTGGGGTGGGGCTGAGGGGGATAACTTGAGTAGGAGTCTAGAGATATGGATTCAAGTTCCAGCCCTGCTGTTAGCTACTTGTGAGAATTTGGGCAAGATGAGGACTACAGATGTATAAAATGAGAGACTGCCCTATAAGCTCTCTAACTTTCAACAACTCTACAATTCTATGAAGATGGAAAATGATGAATAGAGAATTGAGTATTAAGCATTGCAATACTCAGTATTCGGGATGAAGGAGGAAACAGAAGGGATTTTCTTGTGGGAAAAAATCCTGTGTTCTAAACGGTAGCCAGGATCTTAGGACCTAGAGGATGCATTTTGTTCTCTTCTGTCGCTCTGTGAGGCAAGATCATTTCTCCCCTCTGGATGGCAGTGTGCTGAACAACAAAACACTCAATTTAATGATACTGCTTAGACAGGGGCAGATACCATGCTCCTTTAGAGAACTGCTTGGAAAGAATCATGAGGACATCCATTCTTGGATAGCTCTAGAACTTGGCCAAGAAATAGAAGACATTGAATCAGGGCTGTTGGCTATGTTAATAACTCTTCTCTTTTCTTTGTGGACGTTGTCTGCACAGTTCCTCACGGAAAAGCAATAAGCACAGCTGCCTTGAGCTACCATCAGAAACAGAGAGCTACTTCATTAAAATGCTTCACTAGAGTGATTTTGCCTGGTTAATAGGCATATCAGTGGTGAGTGCTGAAATCATCATAAAAAGGCAAAAAGAAAAAGCACAGAACAAAATTGAATCATAAACTAAGACAAACAAACAGGTAATAAGATTTTCAACGAAAATGAGCTAAATGGCCAGAGGTCGTGAATGAACTACTAAAAATTATTACAGATGTGTTGCCTATGTGGAAGCCAAATATGGTGAAAACTGTATCATTATGGGACGGATATTAGAGTTTGGTCACAACTAGAGATTTCTTTGTTAAATCTTTGTTTGATCTCTTACTCAGGGTTGTAGAAACTCCAAAATGTACACCATTTCCTTATGCTAATTTTATTTGCTTGGTTATATGTGTTGGTGAACACAATAATCTTTTAGAGTCATCTCATTTTTTCAAACCAAAAAAAATATTTGTTGAGCTTCTATTCTGTGCCAAATGGTGTACTAGACCCTGGAAATATAATAGTAAACAAAAGTATATGAGATCCCCATAACATGGCACTTAAAGTAGATTTAAGGAGACAGATAATAAAAAAATTAGGAGAATAAATGCAAAATTATAATCATAGTAAGTGCTACAAAGGGGAACTAGGAGTTCTGAGCATCTTTAATAAGGGACTTTGCCCAGCAAGGGTGGACAGGGGAGATTTTTGAAACAGCATAGATTGAATTGGCTGTGACAGAAGAGTTGGAATTTACTAAGCAGAGGAGGAAAGAGTTCTCGGTAGTGGAAAGAATACATAAAGTTCTGTGGTGTGGGGGAATATGAAGAATTTGAGATTTCTGTGAGCTAAGTTGAGACATGGGGCTGGAAAGGTGAATTGGGGTCAGGTTACACAAAACCCATATGTTATGGGCTGAATTGTGTCCCTCTAAAATGGATATCTTGAAGTTCTAGCTCCTAGTAACCCAGAATGTGACTGTATTTGGAGCTAGGCCCTTTAAAAAGTAATTAACATTACATGAGGTCATTAAGGTGGGTCCTAATCTAATATGACCAGTCTACTTATAAGAAAGACAATTAGGACACAGACACACATGGAGGGAAGACCATGTGAAGACACAGGGAAAGATGGCCACCTATGAGCCAAGGAGAGAGGCCTCAGAAGGAAATCAACTCTGTCAATAGCTTGACCTCGGACTTCCAGCCTCCAGAACCGTGAGCAAATAAATTTCTGTTGTGTAAGCTACCCAGTCTGTGGTACTTTGTTACGGCAGCCCTAGCAAACTAATTGACCATAGAAGCTCCTTGAAGGCTTTGACTCTGTAACCTAAGATCCATAGAAAAGCCTTTAAAGTGTTTCAGCAGGGGTAGAGGGAGGGGTGGTGACATGACAGGTAAGATGGAGGAAAATTTGGAAGGGGGCCGGAATAGAAGCAAAAAGACCAGTAAAAGACATGATTACAATTGTCTAGGGGAGTGACCCTGACTATTTGGAAGTGATTTAGGAGGTAAGATTAACAGGACTTGATCTTGGATTAAATATGGGGGAGATGGAGAGTGAGGAAGGTGTGCAGGATAACATCTAGGTTTCTGACTTTTATAACATGACTGACGGGGGTGCGATTTACTGAGATAAAGTACACTGGAGGAGAATCAGGTTTTGTCCAGAGGCTCATAAATTCAGTTTAGGACATAAGTGGATTTTATTAAAGACCAATTTCACCATTTCTTATCCATATTCTCCTAGAGATATGTGTTTCTTGGTGGCACAATTAAGGTTACATCACCAACTCATAGCCACTTTAAGAGCAGTCACACAAGTGGTGTTTAACGTCCCTTAGTGTGTTTCCTTAATGTCCTTAAAACAAAAAATGATCTCTACACTACAGAAGAAAATTGCTAAATGGCCCTGTAGAAAATACACAGGACTCTGCTGTTGTTACTACCTGCTACCAAATATCCAGATGGCTGAGTTGTCTGTTGAATCATTTGGCCTAACAGTTGTCTATGGTGATTGGTTTTTTCTTTTTTTCATTTCAGTTGGTGATTGGGGCATAAGATCTGGACAGTCTCAGCTTCCTAGCTTACTATCTAAGCAAGAACTTCTCCAGGAAGTGGCTAACAATCAGAAAATAATAAAGTCCCAAAGAGCCAAATTAGGGTTAGTTCCGTGAGAATGAAGAGTAAGCAGACTTACTGTAATTAGAAGGCAGCAGCACACTTCCTTGTTGAACACACACACAGTAATATACCAGTGAGATGAGGAAGTGGTAAAAAGGGGACACATTAAGCGGTTATAAGTCACTTAACACCTGACTGAGAAAACATTGGTGTAACAGCAGCATTTCAAAAAGACAACCAGCTGGCAGGGCGATGAAGAGCAGTGAGGGTAGTGAGCCAAGATTGAAAGGGGCAGGGGCACGGTCAGGTAGGGCAGGCCCACATGGGACCTTAATGTTGGGGTTCTTGAAACAGACTGGATGCTGACTCAGGTCCCAAGGTAAGGAAGAATGATTGAGAAAGAAAAGCAGAAGAAACCAAAAAAACAATCCCCTGCATCTTTGAACAGGACTGGAACCAACTGATGAAGTCTGCATTCCTTTGTGCAACTGTTCACATACACAAGATGATGATGACTACCTCTTCTCAATTTTAATCTATAAGAATCAATGCTCCCAATTTCACAAAACCTTGAATCTCTGATTAACTTAAAGAGTTCCAGGATCAAGTCTACGATATGTCATAGGATACTCTCAGAGAATCTTATGGAAGCATAGATACTAAATACAATTAAATCTCTATTGCCATTTGGTAAATACTCACAGAAAGATAAGTATACATTTACTGCACAAATATGGACATAAGATAATTCTAATGTATATATTAAGTGTTTTACCAAAAACAAATTCAATGTACTTAGTCAACAAAAGGGAGGAATGAGTCAAAGCAAAACGTAATATATTTTCCAGTTGGATACACTACACTCTCAGAAGTGCAGCTATCAGAAAACATGTGGACTCACAAAGGAGGGTGGGCTTTTCAATACATTCCAATTAAAGCATTAAATGCAATTGCTTTTTAATGCAATTTAATTGAACTTAAACCTTAATTCTGCTTCTGTTGGCATTGAACTCTCCTGTAGCAGTAAACAAAATGGAAGTCATGACTGTAAATAGCAGTTGAATGGTTTGGTGGGTAGGGTCATTGAAATATTTTTAATTAACCCTGTTTGAAATAAAAGTCTAGTCAAGGGCATCACAGGTTGAGTGTGGCCCTTGCAATGACCTCTTTGTATGTGTGATAATAGCTGTGTGCCTGGAGAGGTGCTTAAGGCCTTTAACTTAAATTAATTTTCTCAACAACCCTAAGAAGGAAGATTTGCAGGTGAGGAAGTGGCGGAGCTGGGATTCAATATCAGATCTTTAAGATCTTATAGTCGATGTACTTAGCGACTATGAAGTGATGTGTCCCTGATTTTAATTTGTATAGAGCTGGGTTAAAAATTGGGTTCCTCTTTCCTACTCCCTTGCTCAAAATTCAATAAACTATGTACTCAATACAGAAAAAGCTGGCTAAGACTTTTCTACCTCTCACTACCCACAAAATGACTACCATTCCTGTGCACTTACCAATCAGGAACATTTGGGGAATTAATTTCAAATAGACTGTACTTATATTATGCCAAAATAGGTGCCAGAAGAGACTGAATCAATTAACGAAGAGAAAACATCAGGCAAACTAGAAATAAGATATTACGTAGATATGTGGTTCTCACCTTTTCAGTTTATGGGTAACTTGATTGGCAAAGGAATTCAAGAATCATTTGTCCCACCCATTTGTGCCTTCCACTGTATGTGTATGCACACAAATGTAAACTCATTACATATATATTCCTTTTTGGAGTTGACAGAAAAAAATGTGTTATTAGTTTCTGCTAAGAATGAAAGTATGGACAGCGATTACAAACATCATAAATATAGATGCTACAACAAAAAAGTTCATGAACCACCTAAAAAGCCTTGTGACCTTCATTTGTAAACTAACAATACTAGATATTTTTCTAAATAGATCTTTAAGTTTTAGATACACTGTAATTATAGTGTAGAGTGCCCTGATAAATAGATGGTAACAGACATATGACACGATCCAAGATTTTCATTTTTGTACGATATATAATTGTCATGATTGAGTAGTGTATAAAACTTTCAACATTGCCTTTAATAATGTTATAACATCAAGAAAAATTTTATACTTGTAATTCTTTAAGAACGTGCTTTTGAATTCAAGTTAGTGTTAAGGGACTCTTCAGTTGGGGTTTGACTTAAGGGTTATTCAATTAATGACGCTTGAATCAAGGACTCTGTCCCAGCTACATTTTTAATTCAAGGGCTGTGTTTTAAATTCTAAAAATATTTAGAAAACAATTCCCAAATAAATTGATAGAGCTTTTAAAATTGAGAGAACAAGGACTTAGACCATCTACATGTTTAGTGGTTGGAAAGGATGAATTAATGAGGATGTTCTTCCTTTGGGACCTATACAACAAATTAACTTTGACATTAAATTGAAAGGATTAGAGAGATTTTTCCTCTTACCTTTTAATACCATCTTTATGCATGTATTTAAGTTATTACATACAGTATGAGAGATGGCTTCTAAATAAGATAATAACAATGGCCCCCTGTGTCAGCAGCCAAATTGGTAATTGCATGTCGAAATAGTTTGAATCTACTAAATTATGGTGATATTTGCTCAACTATATCAGCAACAATAAGGCTGACAAAAATGGACTATTTTCCAAAACAAGATGTCAATGTAGTAAATTTTAAAAAAAACAAAACGTAAAACTAAGGTTTCCCATCATGAAATCAAATTAGTTAGATGATTTAAAGTGTCTTAATTTTTCTGATTATTTTGCAGAAAATGATATCCTATTGGTTTAAAGTCTGTCAATGATTCTTGTCTCTCAACATTCAGATATATATTCTTTAATATTCCAAAATAATGAGATATTTTCTAATATGACTTACATAATAAATCTCTAGTGAGTTTTGACTATGAACCTGCTTATCCATATTAAAAATAAAGCCAATACAATTCTATTTCTCTCCCATGAATAAACAGAAGGAAAAAATCACAATGATAATAAAAAGAAGTCTTCTGGTATTTTTCAGCATACACCCCCCCAACAATGTTTCTGAAAGGAGATAAAATGGCTCAATATATATATTGACATATATATCTATATATTATATATGACATGTATATCATATATATATTGAAATATATACATATTGTGCCAAGGACTGTGCTGGCATTAGAAATGCAACGATGAGTGAAAAAGGCACAAGCAATTCCCTCTCAGAACTACAGTCTATATAAGGATACAGAGAAGAGAAGAGGAAGCTGTAAAATATATGCTTGGGAGGGGAAAGTTCTAGGTTTCAGGAGACATTCAGTTGTCTTACTCCACTCAGTTGCCCAGATATATTATAATTTTTTTCTGACTTCTTGAGGATCCATATGATGGGACTAAAGTCCCTTTCATTTTCCAACATTGTGAAAAATAACGAAAAGAATATTGTTCAATTTTTCAAGGCTCTTACAACCATCATTTACGCAGCATTAATAAGCCAGAGGATGAAGATAGAGCATAAATTCAGAACATTAAATGTGGAGGGGATATATTGTATGTATGTGCATATGTTCTGAGGTGATATACTGTTAAAGCATGATTGGCTTTAGGCTTTTCAGGGATGTAATCTTGGTAGAGTTGTGCTGTCTTGCCCCATTTATATAAAAAAGTGGTATACGGTTTTCAACCCGTGCCACGCTCCCATAAGTAAGCTCTGACTTGTGGCAGATAGTATTCTCCCAAATATGGCGGCTCCACTATATATCTCATCTCACATGATCTTCTTACAATGTGATGTGGACACTCTTCCATCAGGAGGTGGGGTCTATATTCCCTCCTCTTGAACCTGGGCATATCTTAGTAACTGAATTGACCTTCAGAGTGTGGCAGAAATGATTCTTCATGACTTTCTAGGCTCAACTATAAAAGGCTAATGGTTTCTCCTTGGCTCTCTTTTTCTCTTGAGACACTTGCCCTTGGAACCCAGGCACCGTGTTGTAAGGAAGCCCAGGCCATAATACACGGAAGGGCCAAGCATGGGTGTTCTGATCGATAGTCCCAGCATCAACTGCTACACGTGTGATGAAAGAGCATTCAGATGATCCTAGCCCCCTACCTATAAATCTGAAGCCCCAGACATCAAGGAACAAGGTCAAGTTGTTCCCGTTGTGCCCTGTCTAAATTCCTGACCCACGGAAACAGTGAGAGAGAATAAATGATCTTTATTGTTTGAAGCTACTAAATGTTGGGGTAATTTTTTATGCAACAATAGATAACTGTGATAAAATATGGCTCAAGGGCCTCAGATAAAAGATTAAGGAAGAGTATTGGGGTCTATTTCTAGCTCTACCACTAACTAATGGTGTTAGTCTAATGTAACTAGTCTTGAATAAGTCACAATACCCTCTGGGTCTTGGTTTTTCCATCTTCTAATTGGGAAAATTAGACTAGGTCCCTTCCAGCTCTAGGATCCATGATTCTGTGATGGGGCATTCTAAATAAGAGAATATCATGAGGTGTGTCCAATGGATATTTGTTGAATGAATGAATGAGTGAAAATTTAAAAATAAACGAATATAATAGCCATTAACTACAAACCTTGGGAACTTTAATTCTGGCAGAGTGAACGGAGTGGAAACGATATACTGATCATCCTAATCACACTGATGCACATTTACGACATCCTCAAAAGAATGAATTGTTATATGGAAGGTAAATGTTTTTGCCTGTGGCTTTCACTACGAAAAAAAGAAAATAGAGCAGTTATCACCACTTACCACCTCCATTTTTCAGATACGAAAACAGTATAGACAATATTAAAAGTCACACAGGTAATTTGCAGTAGCAAGTGCAAGCTGGGGACACAAGAAGTATTCAATCTTGTTTCACAATTGGAAACTCTAGGGCTTCTCAAGCCTGGGTGCATATTAGAATCACCTGGGGAACTTTGAAAGCACACTGGTTCCCTGGCCTCTCATTTGAGGTTCTGATTCACTGGGTGTGGCCCAAGTGTTGGGAAGGAAACCTCCCCTTAAATTCCTGGGGAGCAGTCTGGCTACATCTAAAATTATTAACTTTTAGCACTTCATTTCACTCTTGCCTTTCACTTTCCCTGAGACCTCTACCTGAAGAGAAACATAGAAGAGAGGAAAAGGGAACTTCTCTGTCAGGAGGCATTTGGTATGCTTTTTTATTTTTAGAAACTAAATGATTTGTAACTGAAATGAGGGAAATAGTTATTTTAAGGGAAGAAAATCAGATGAAAATTATATGATTCCTCTTTCTTGATCATAGGAAATCCAATTCCTATGTCAAAAATCCTGTGTGGCAGAAATGAACTATGACATAAAGTGAAACACCACCCTGTGAGGCTGGGACTCAACTGAACCATAATGAAGATCTACACCAGGTAAGGGGCGTCAATTTGTTATTCTCAGAACCACCAGCCTGTCTGCTCAGGAAACATAAAGATGACCTTTGGCAGGCAAATTAGATTGAATGTTTTCACTTGAAAGATGACGTGGTTTTAGGGAGAGAGGATTACGTTTTGTTTCTAGGAGTTGGACTCTGCCTTTGAGAGATTGTGACTGAGCTGAGGGCAGAGCAAGGCACAGTGGTGCCATGCTGGTTCACATAGAAGCAGGGCAGACAGGGATTCCATCAGATTCCCAGGCAAAATGTTTTCCCCAAAATCTCTAAAATTGTCCCCCACAATTTTGGTTTTTGGACAGGCAATGATGAAGTCTCATCTTGCACAATACTGAAATCTAATCTGGGGAGCCACTCTCTCAAGAGTTGCTGGCAACTCTGAAACTCAGGTTATTAGAAATACGATATTGTCATCTGGGAAAGAGAAGATCCTAATAGGGTGTTTAAAAACTAACAGGCTTCCTAACCTCATATCATATCAATAAACAGATGCCCTTGGTCCTTTTGGACCTTTTAGTATATGTGACCAAAAAAAAACAAAATGAAAAAACTTTCAAGACAACTCAGCAAAAAATTCCAATTTAGAATCAATCTAAAACTTTGGAGGTCAACTGCTTTCAAAGCAGAAACTAGCTTTATCTTCTTTCTAAAGACTTTGGCCAAAGCAACATTTGGAATACTCACATTTGGAGATTAACTTTCTGCCAAATGCAGAAGTTCCCAGTTTATTTCCTTAATGGAAATCATTCCATCAAGTGAATCTTATTTATTCCAGGAACAAAGTTGCATTTGCGGACTATGTCCCTAAGGACTCAGCATCAAGTGAATTATACATATGATGTCAGTGTATCATGAAAGTTTAAATATAGAACTGAAAAATCTCTATGGTAAAATTAGTAATATTTAATTCTAATTCCAAAATGTGGATATTTATAGGCTGAGTACATAAAAATACAGTTTGTCTACATCATCAGTTTGACCTAAAGCTTTTCTATAATCATATTAGTTAAGCATTATATTTAGAATACTTTTATAAAGTATTATAAATTTTTTTAATGTAGAAGGAATTTTCAGAGATGATTTGGAATGACCTATATCTTTAAAAACAAAACAAACCAAAAAAACCAAAAACCTTGTCTAAAGGCTTTTGAGATGTTATTTTTTTCTTCCTGTAAATTTACCTGTTGTGAGCAAAGGCTTTTATGTGCATTATTTCACTGATCAGAGTGGAATTCAGAGTAGAGTAACAAGTACTCCATAATCATTACATTGATTGTATAACAATGTGTGTTCCCCTAAAAACTATATTTTGAAGTCAGAGTAGGGCTGCATTTCTCTGCTCCACGTTTTTCTGGTTCAAAGTAACAGGAGGCGCTAAAGACCTGTCCAATAGCCATGGGAGGAAAGGTCCCCAGTAAATATCAAGGTGGGGTTCATCTTTCACTGCCAGAAAGCCTCCAGGCCTCTCTGGGACAGCTCTGTGTAGATTCCACTCTCTCCTAGTAGACCCAGTGGGCATCCATCAGGGAGTAGCAAGACTTTCCCAAAGGAGCTTTAACCAGTCTTTTGAGAAAAGCTAGGAATAACATTGCATTTGCATATGTTGCATCAAATCCTTCATCTCTAAACCTGGACCAAGAGAACTGAAGAGCCTCTAGAGTGTTAACCTCTCCATTTGGAGAATGGGTTGGGGAAGAGCAATCCCAGAGACAGGAATAGTCAGGGAGCTGGGAGCTGGGGGGTTGGGGAAGACTTCATGGAGGAGGTGACCTTGAGCTGAGAACAGAAAGACAAGTGTAAAAATATGCAAGGTGAAAAAAAGTACATATGTATTCCTTAGGGACACAAACACATGTAATTAAGAAAATAATGGAGATAATAACTAGAAATTTTAGCATGACAAATAATAGTTGCCTCTAAGTGGGAAGGGAATGGAGTGAGATCGGGGAAGGATTCATAGGGTACTGATAGCGATCTTCTTAAACTCAAAATTGTTGGAGACCTGGTATGGCCAGGTATCATGCCTTTTACCTTTGCAACAACCCTATGTGGTACACAGCATCTTCATTTCATTGAGGAAGAAACTGCATCCTAGAGAGATTAAGAGACTTAACGTCTTCCATTTAGTAAGAGGCAGAGTCTAAATCCAAACCTGAGTTTTTCTGACTCTATAGCCCATGTTCTCATTTTTCCAGTCCCTCATGATGGTTTCCTCATTTTAGAAAAGCATTTTTTTGTTTTATGGTACCACAGTTTGTAATAAAAGTAATTCAGAGCTTTAAAAATATATGTAACATGAGACTTTTGTAAAATTTACATGGAATCGACAACCATTTGGTGCATATAAACATGGGGGTACCCTCATGCTTAATTAAATCCAGCTGGAGATCCTAAAATATTTAAGATGATTATATTTTTGATACTATGACTTATACAGATAATCTGAAAAGTCTAATTAAAAAGGAGCTCTCTTTCAGAACAGAAGAGGCTCTTCATCAGTTCTTAAAGAGCTCCATGCAGTTTGGCTGCATCTGCCCTGTATACACGCAAGAGTATCATATGATTCCATAGAAAATTATCTGGTTCTAAATAGCACTTGTAAAATTTTTTTCCTTGATACAAGGCGACACTGACGTAATTTATGATAACCACATTTTTTCCAATGTATGATTATCGAACTTAGGAACTGGCATCTAATTAATAAGGCAGTAGAGACTGCTATGTAACAAACAAAATATTTAAGGCAAACCAGAGGCCCCATGGAGGCCAGGAGTGACCATTAACACTTCCCAAATACATGTCCATTCCCAAATCTAGACAAGAGCTGCTGCAGGAGGCCGTTCCTCCTCCATAATGCTCTGAGCTCCTCGGAAAGCCCAGAGAGTCGGCCTTCACCTGCATGTGAATCCTGACACCCCCTCCTCTCACTGGCTTCTAGGATGGTCTTAAAGTAATACTGGCTGCAAAGGGAACTGGGATATGAGTAATCCCAAAGGACAATTAGAAGTCTCAAATGCTCCACAGAGGATGTGAAAAAAATTATTGATTATTTTTAAAGAAGATCAAGCATTCATTCACGTTAATAAATGTTAAAATGAAAAAAAATCTTTCTAACAACATCTACTGCTCAGAGTAAAAGTATATATATTTTTATTCGCTAGGACACTCTGTTGAATACCGCAATAAAGAACCACTGGTTTCTCACAGGATAGCTGGTTTAAAAAGATATTTCTTCTGTTTTTATATTTCCATTCATTTGAGTTGTTCCATGTTTTAGTATTACTATTTCTATATATGTTTTAAAAGGTAATATTTTCCAGAATGTTGTTTTTTTCAATAAAACCTCTTATATGTTCCACATGGCATCATGAAATGACCAAGCTAGGGGTGAGTTCTTGCTACAGCATTTACTAGCTCTGTGACCTTGGGAAAGTTAGTCAATCTCTCTGAGGTTCCATCTTCTCATTTGAAAAATGGGGCTCATAATGCCTGTCTTGCAGTGTTAATGTGAACTTCAAGGAAGTTGGGTCCATAAAGCATTTGACATGCAATAAGCATTCAATATATAGAAGACAATTATTTTTATTGTGACCTGGACATTTTCCATTTCTCTTTGAGAATAAATTATAATTTAAGAATGCAGCCTCTAGAAAGCCTAGTAAGTCAGGGAGAGGGTCCAGATATAGTCAGAGAAGTAGAAAATCCTTAGAAAGCTTATAGAATTAAGATAATAACCTTTATCTCTTTGTGCAATAAAATTATTAGGAGAGATTCACACACTCATGGGATTGTTTTTGTGTATTCCTCATAAACTTTTTCCTTTCATAACCAAATTGAAAATTTTACACATTAAAAAAGAGTTCTGTTCATACACATACTATCCTCTACACCATTTTCTGTCATTATAATTATAAGGAACAATGTTCAATGAGATCTTAAAATTATTCTTCTCTTAAACTGATCTCAAAATATATTGAGGCTATTTCACCAGATTTTTCCACATGCCTTGTGAATAGCCTTACTACCTTAAAAAGTGGTATCTCGGGGCTGCCCTGTGGCCTAGTAGTTAAGTTTGGCGCGCTCCACTTTGGCAGCCCAGGTTCGTTTCCAGGGTGCGGACTTACACCACTCATCAGCGGCCATGCTGTGGCGGCGAACCACATATAAAATAGAGGAAGATTGGCACAGATGTTAGCTCAGGGCGAATTTTCCTCAGCAAAACAAAACAAACAAAAAAAAGTGGTATCTCACTGACACCGTCTGAAGAAAGGAATTAGTAAATAACGATGCTAATAATAATAGCCAATATTATTAGCATTTACTATGTATTAGCAATGTTCAAAGTGCTTTATATATGTTGTCTCATTTACTTCTCACATTAATGAATGGGGTAAGTACTGCTGTCACCTTGATTTTACAGAAGAAGAAAAATGAGGCACGGAGAGATTACAAAGAAAGGAGGGAGTGATTGACATGGCATGCCCTGAGAACATCAATATTAAAGCATCTTGCCCTAGACATCCTGGATGCAACTGAGCATAGACCCTTCAAATTAAGGAAATAAGGAAAAAGGAAGAGTGACAATGAAAACAATAGAATCACAGCATTCCTGTCCCTCTTCCTTTCCTCTCTGTGGAAAGCTTCCTTTGACTATATAAGCCATATATAGAACCAGTTCTATGGAAAGAGCATCTTAAAGAGTGCCCTAAGTACTTATGGAGCAATATTTATAACTAAAATTGAAGGAAACTTAGAGTGTAAATAATTACTGGAGTTACGAATATTAATATTCAAGTGATGTTATTGATCCATACTTTTGTCCTGGTTTACCACTCAGTGTACCCATATCATCTTAGGCTAAGCAATACACTGCTCTAGTTTCCCATGTATAAAATGAAAGGGCTTTATTAGCTGATGTCTAAGGTCCCTTGAAAATAGACATTCTCTAGTGCTTATAACAGCTCAGGAAACTTCACTCCAGTCTTTTATATGATGTTCTGATCTTTAATATATTTTGAGACCAAGGTCCTTATCAAATTGCACTTGACCTCTACCCACAAGGCCAGCTTCTTGTCTTAGTCATTGAAACTAAGGCATGAGAGATTTCATTTGCCTTGAAAACAGGGAAAATGAGACTGACATCCTGTAGATGTAATCTGCTCCGTTCTGTTTGCTGACTGAGTTATTTGTTTCTGCTGTGATACTGGCCTAATAAAAAAATTAGTAAGTTCCAGTTGCGGCCAAGACAAAGAGAATCTATATTTTAGGGGAGTTATGCCCACCTTTGACATAAATGATGAGAATAAACTGTTCGTTAACTTACAGTGCAAGAGAAGAGATGGAAAGCTTCTTTGTTTTTATATGTTATGATGGAATTTTTATGTTAAAGGCCGAACACTTCTGGAGAATAATTAGCACATTTGTTTGTGTCATTCTCAATCTCCTTACATACCAACAGTAGACCCCTCACACCAATAGAGACCAGAAAGGTATGAGCAGGATTCATACAAAGATTAGCATCTCTAAGAGTGCATTGCTCTGAATCTTTGAATCTTATGCTACATTACATTTTGCAATTGATTTCTACATACATGATCTCAATTCACAACAACCCTTAATGAAGACAGCAAATGCAAATGTATTTATTTTATAGATAAGGAAATGAGGCTTAGACAAGTGGAATTTGTCCATGTTTTACCATATGCAACCAAGCTAGATACAGGACTAGGAGCTCAAGGGAATTGCCATTATTACCCAATTTATGAGTGCTAAAGAAAGGACTAGAACCCAGATCTTTCCACTCAAAGGTCCATTTTCTCTTTGCTCTGTCATGCATATATATATATATATATATATATATATATACACACACACACACCCATATGCAAAGTTTAAGATTGTTTATCTCTTATTGTAGAATGATGGGTGATGTTTCCCATAATGCTACTTATTTTCCAAGAGGGACTATATATTTCTTTTATAATAAAAACTAATAATCAATTGCTAGAAGTTCTTCATAAAATATAAATGGCCCGGAAGAGAGGAGTATATTGCATCACTCTTAAATTCTCATCGGTTTTTTGGACATCACTGTAGGATGCAGAGCTGTAAGTTTATAGCATTGAAAGTGAAAAGGAAATGTGGTTCAGAACACGTAAGTCCAAGGAGGACAGGCTTCGGTAGGACATTGGGGTGTTTTTTGCCCATTAGAACCATGAGAGCACGACACTGCTGGTGTTTGAGAAGAGGATACTATAAAGTTGCCAAGAGGGTGTTGAGATAAGCCACTGCTTCACAGTTTTGCCTCTGCCTAGTCTATAAGGGACTTCAGAGGCGATTCCACCTTAACATAGGGAGTAGAACTGAAGATTTTTTTCTACCACTCAACGCCTATTGTAGTGTTAGGCACAAAGCCTAAACTCTGAAAATGCTTCTAATTTTAGGAAATTTTAAGTACTAGAAAGAGTTTTGGATTACTGTCAAAAGATCTGAGTTTGATTTGAGATCTTTCTGTTATTTGCTAGCCATATGTTCCTGGGCTAATGATGTACATTTCTGAGACAAATATCCCCCCTATAAAATTTAGATGGTATTTGGGAAGACTAAATAATTATATATTATAAACTATAATGATTAGTATACATAAATTATTACTATTCTTATTTTTGAAAAAGACTTTTTAAATATAGCATTATAACAATTCATAACAATGCTACCATCTTTTTAGAATTCTTAAAGATTACATGACTAAGAACTAAGAGCAGATGAAATTATACAGAAAGAAAGGAAAACTTTAAATTATTCTTACACCCAAGCTGCTAAAACTTTAAGGATTTGAGATATTAAACACACACACACACACACACACACACACACACACACACACACACACAGGACTTCTTTGTGTCTAGCTGCTATGAAGGCAGCGTGACTCGCCTGACTCATTGACCCCTTAGGATTACTTTCTATCTCATAGCTATAATGAGGATATATTTTCTATCCAAGATAAAGAAACCTTGTTGAGTAAAATGTTAACCCAAGGAGAACTTTAAAAGAGATTAGTTCACTATAACTATATAGAAAATCCAGAAATAAGTCCAACTCCCCATGGGAATTTATTATAGGGTAAAGGTGGCATTTTATATTAGTAGGGAAAAGATAAATTACTTAATAAATGGTGCTGGAACAACTGCAAAGCCATTTGGGAAAAAATTGGGTTTCTTCTTCATTCTCTAGATCTAAATAAATTTCAGATGGATAAAATAAATAAATGGAAAAACATGAAACATTAGAAATAGTGGATAGAAATATGAATATTTTTATAATCATGGAATAGAAAAATGCCCTCCAAGCATATCAAACTCAAGAGGCATAAAAGACAAGATTGATAATTCTGACAGGATAGAGATTTAAAATTTCTTTACAACACCATGTACACATACACACACAGCCAAACATAAATAAGCAAAACATAAATCAGGAACTGGGAAAAATATTAAATCTTTATAAAAACAAAGAAAAAATCAATAAGATGAAAAAATCAATTAAAATGGAAAAAAGAAAATAAAATACAAATGACCAGTTCAACTATGGGAAAGCTCCACTCATAATTAAAGAAATACTTTCTTAATTCTATTAACAATTAATTTACTCCCTTCATAATTAAATAAATGCAAATTAATGTGAGGAACTTTCTCACCTGTTAGTACAGCAAAGACTAAAATGTCTTATTATTTTTGAAACAGCAAAAATTTGGAAAAAATCTAGAATAGTTATTTTTCATCAATGAAATGGAACATTAACTATTAAAAAGAACACGATCAGTCTCTATAGAAAGACCTCAAGATGCACTAAGTTAAAAAAAACAACTCTATAACAGTATTTATAGTTTGATCTCATTTAAATTTCTAATAAACATATATTTGTATTTATAAAAAAGTATCCAGAAGGATACCAAAGAAATTACTTACAGTGGGTTCTTCTGGGGAGTTGAGTTGTGGGCTTGAAAGAAAAAATACTTTTATTTTTATGTAAATCTTTTGTATTATTTAACTTCTGTATAGTTAGCATATTAATTTTATAATAAATAGCTTAGACCACACTAAGTAAATAGTGAGTTATGCTCATTAACTGCTATACGTAATCTCCCATGAGATCTTGAGTCTTCTATGAAGACCTTTTTAAAGTTACAGACTTGAAGGACTTCCATTCCTCACTCATACATACCAATCTTTTCCTCTGGTTTATTTGCTCTGTGAATTTAAGTTCTACAAATTTGGTTATCATATTATCTAGAATTCGTTATATTGCCATAATTACCTGATTAGCTTAACATAAATTAGCCTAAATGAAAACTGATACCTATCATCAATATAATAATTTTAAATAAAATGATTTTATAGGGTAGTGATTCTAGAATTAGACTTTCTGGATTCATACCCAGCTCTTTCATTTTTTAGCGGTATGACCCTAAGAAAATTACTTAATTGCTCAATTTTTTCATTTGCACAATGAGGTGAATGATGGTCCTTATAGGGCAGTTGGGGGATTCTATAAGTACATATAGCACGTTTAACAGTCCCTGGCACATAGTAAGCATTCAATTAATGTGTTGAGTATTATAATTTATATTATTATTAAAACACTGAAAGATATTTTCAAATTCAGTGCTGTTACAATGTAGTCTGGTGTTCAAATACAAAAAAGCCTCCAAAATACGTTTTTAAAAATAGAATAAACTGCTATTATTGCTGAAGCTATTTCTCATTTGTTGAAAAATATCAGAGTTGCAAATATTACCTTCAACTTATCAAGCAGAAATTATTGAATATACAAAAAATGAAGAAAGAAAAAAGATGAAGATAAACCCTGAATCAAAATTACCAGAGGGTTCACAAAGGAAAAGGGAAATTATGTCATTTGACCTGATGGGGCAGTGAGATTACAGATGTACATGAGGACTTAAGTTTGATTAGTTAACTTTTACTCTATTTAAATGTAACATGTAACACATAACATGTGTGGCATTTACCCAGATATTTTCCTTTTATTTCACTGTTACCATGATTTACTCATTAAGTGGAATACATTGCTTGATTCAAAATAATTCCACCTACAGCTAAAAAAGAGAAAAAAGTTAACCCTACAAAAAATTGTTTATTTATCACAGAGAAACTGACTATGGCTACAAATACTCTGACAAGAAATGTGGGCTTTCGTCCATAGAAGATGCCTGATTGCTATTTGTTTATTTTTTAAATGGTACATAGTGCACTTTCTGCTTCCCAGAGTGGCCAGTTCTTGGTGAATCCTTTTACTCTGAGGTGAAGATAAGATTGGTGGGTGTTTTTATGTTTATACTTTTTATGTGGCCACTTTAAACGGTGTCGGAGCCCATTAGCAATGAACACATGCAATTTGAGAAAGGTCACTGTGGTTTTCTTCAATAAGATGCCACGGCTATGAAATATTTGGTGTTTCTCAGTTGCCCCCTGAGTAGTGGGCATAAATCCTTTCCTTTTATTCACAGCCAGTGAAAGGTCCAAACACTTAGCCTAGTAGATGTAACCTATTCAGGAAGCCCAATAATTTGCCACGTTTAACTCTAATTTAGTAAACAGCTCTGGGGTCTATTAAGTTCCAGTACCTCAAAGTTCCAATTGCCTGATTTGTTGCCAATAAGGCGAAAGTTGTGACCAGCCTGGATAGGCCAGGTAACCTGACGCAGTTCCAGAAAGTCTGTGCAGCCACCCCTCACACAGGACACATGAGCACCTCGTAAGAAAATGTCTCCGGAAGAGCAGCAATCGACCACCTCTTCTGGACATGAGAAATAGTAGACTGTTCATCCGACCAGTAAGCAAGAGAAACTTCATTTTTATATGCAGAAAGGAATAGGCCATGTATCAAATAAGCACATTCACATTTCTCAAATATTTTTCTTGCCTAACCAAAAAAACTAAGGCACCAGAAGAGGAAATCCTGTAATCAGAAAACTAGGGGGAGAATCGGCTGCTGCCAAGTCAAAACTAAAGGACTGTGTGTTTCCCTTTATTTTTCATCCTGGATTCTAGATTTTTTCCAACTCATTCTTTTTGTATCCACATAAATTCATTGTTAGGGACTCTTTTCCATTTAGAACTGTGCAGAACCACAGATATTAGGATGCATAGGTATCTCCATATCTATTGCATATATAGCTATCCCATACTCTATTACATAATCACCTCAAACTTGCATTACCACTACTTTCACTTTATCAAAATTCTGAAGGGTGCAGTAGTCTTTTAGTCAGGTTTATTGAGGTATACTTTGTATACAGTTGAACTCACCGTTTTTAGTGTACAGTTCTGAGTTTTTTTTTTTTAATTTTCTTAATATATATTTAAAAAATTTTTTTTTGTTTATTGCAGTAACATTGGTTTATAACATTGTATAAATTTCAGGTGTACATCATTATACTTCTATTTCTGCATAGATTACATCATGTTCACCACCCAAATACTAATTACAACCCACCACCACACACATGTGCCCAATTATCCCTTTCGCCCTTCTCCCTCCCCACTTCCCCTCTGGTAACCACCAAGCCAATCTCTCTCTCTATGTGTTTGTTTGTTGTTGTTATTATCTACTACTTAATGAGGGAAATCATACGGTATTTGACCTTCTTCCTCTGAAGGGTGCAGTAGTCTGATTGCTAAACTTTTGTTATGTGATTAGGCTCTGACTTTATAGTATCAGCTTGGAGAAAACAGAAAGCTACAAACACACTTCTGGAGTTTGTCATTTTCAGTGAATTCTGCCGCTCTTGCCCCAACAGTTTTGTTTTTATTTTTTAAACAATAGTTCCAAGATAATATCCCAAGCACAAGTATATGAATGAAAGCCTGTGTGTATGTTTGTGTGTGTATGTGGGCAGGGTTTTTTTTTTAAGTAGTGTGAAGCATATCACTCATATCATGGAGGAAGCCAGATACCTCATCAACTTAAAAATTGAGTATCCAATTCTCTAGGTGGTAAATCTAGTAAAATAAAAAGAAAATAACCTTAAATCTCTCAATGCTGCTCTTCATTTGTTGATTTGTAAAATGTTTGAAGCCATTTCTCTTTTCTATGTGAGATGTATTGTCTTTCATTGAATTGGACACATGACTGTTTGCTTTCGATAATGTGTGGATATGAAGCATTTCTCTGTCTCTTTCAGTTTTTGGTCCTCTGGGTCCTTCAAGGGCTCTCAGAACTGGAGATTATGCGTGTTCATGTGTACACACACACACACACATCCACACATCCGCACATGCAAGACAAAGAGTATTCCCTGAGCCAGCAAAGATATCTATAACCACCTGCTGTTCTTTTAATTTTAGGACCTACAATATTGATAAAATGTTAATGATTTTTCAGACAAAGATTTTACAGTCTGTTCATGCAAACAAAAGTGCAGTTTTCTGGGATGTCATTCTGGAAATTCATCAGAAACTTTTCAAATTGTGCTTCTAACAATTCAAAAACAGATCTCTCATCAAGCCCAGTCATTAAAAACAGTCTAGACAGACTACTGATCATTAAATTGGCATCTATATATTCAGAGGCCTTGAGGAAATAGTACAACTTGGTATGTGCACTTTGGTGAACTATCAAAACTTTGGAGATGTTAACTAAAGATAGTGGCATTTACTGAAAGTGTTTAAAAATTGACATGAGAAGTGAAAGTGTGGCTTAAATTTTCTTTGAGTTGATATTCCAAGAATTACAAGAAATAAGAAAATACAACATGTGTAAACTAAACCTCAAATACCTGTTTATGGCTTTGTTTTCTCTGATATGTATTTACCTGCATATAGACAGATAGGTATGTATATATGTGGGTATGTATTTATACATAGTACATATATGTGTATACATGTATGAGATTGAGAGGCAGAGAGAAAGAGAGATAGCAATAGAGAGAGAGAGAAAGAGAAAGGGAGGAAGGTAGAGGGAGACAGAGAGAGAGAGACTGTTGCTCTTTTCAAGTAAATCTTTAGGAGTCAAGTATTTATTTTATAAAAGTGAAGTATTATAAAGCTGAAGGGTAATTCTTTATCAATTTCCTTCAGATTTTCCCATTTTGAAGCTGAGTAAGGTGAGTCACAAAGAGCTTGAGTGGTTTGCACCAGATCACAAAGCTAATTTAATGCATAGCCAGGAAAAGCCCAGTACACTATCCGTGATCCAGGCTTCTTTTAACTCCATCATCCTACCTTTTTTTGTACAGTTCCTCTCATGTTGTTACGAAGATGCAAATGACTAAGAAAGAAGACTAGTATTTAAGTAAATATCAACAAAATTTTTTAAAAGTATGTTCTCTTATGCCACTCGCAAACGTTTTAGAAGCAAAAACCAAAGCATAATCAACTTATTTTTAATTAGCTTATTACTTCTTGCTTTTTTTTGATATGTGTAAACTAGGTTAAGAAAATTGAGATGACTTGGCTACTACATTATTAATGTTAATATTTTAAATTAGCATTACAAAAATGTTGCTTCACAATACTTATCTCTTTGAAATGTAATAGAATGCAGTAATTTAAAAGTTATTTGTTCAAATGAATGCTTGAGAATACTTCATCCATGAATGTGTCCCTGGTTTAATCAGGTTTCTAATTTATTTCCCTTCATACCACTCAAAACCTAGAAGAATTGTTTTACATTTTCTCTCCAATAGTTTCAAAAGCAAACAGTTGCCTGCTTCCTTCTACGTAGTAAATTTCTCTCCCTAAGGACTTAATTTTGACATGCTTCTGTACCCCTCACGTTTATTTTGGTAGTTTCATAGAGGGTGCTTAGTGAAAGCTTTAAAAATGAACTAGAGGTAAAAGGATGGGTAAATGAGTACATTTGTCTCATAATCACTGGATTTCTTATCTATTGCCCTTATGGACTGTGATGTTATCTAGGGCAGAGACTGTATCCTGTTGACCACCATATTCCCTTCAACTAGTAGATATTCAATGTTTGCTGAACGAACCTATGAATCAAGTCTATCCCTCTTATGTCTTCGATTTTTTTTCAACTTTTATTGGTTATATGTCTCATG
The DNA here is from genome assembly GCF_020826845.1 of Diceros bicornis minor. NCBI lineage: Eukaryota > Metazoa > Chordata > Mammalia > Perissodactyla > Rhinocerotidae > Diceros > Diceros bicornis. The sequence goes on from NC_080742.1 coordinate 30,845,936, forward strand.
TCTTCAGCTAGACCGGGAACTCTTTGAGGACAGGACTCATATTCTGTTGGTCTTGGTAAGCCCCAAATAGTGCTGAGCAGAGTGCCTTAAAGCAGCACTTCAAAAGTACTAGCAAATGAGCAAAACATTCCCTTTGATTGCTTTTTTAAGCCTATAGCTTGTTCTTATATTTTTAAGTCTAAACCACAATAGTGAAATAAAACTTAGGTCAATATAAAGAAGTTTCCAATAAGTAGATATTAAATATTCAATATCTAGTTACCATATCTAATATTTTAATGGTTTCCTTTTGAAGTAGTGAGTTTCTAAGATCCCAAATCTAACAAATGTGCATATTACTGCCTAGAAATTTCTATTATGGATGACCATATTTTATAGAAGTTTATTTTGGATAATATATTTATAACTCTAAGACTCTGATTATGGCACTCTGTAATTAGATTTCCTATTTCCATACTTAAATATTTTTCATCATAGTGGTAACAACCACTCATTAAATAAAGTGGAAAATAAATGTAGAATGAAGAAGAAAATTGGCTAGAGTCCCACCACCCCAACACAACCACCTCCAATATTCTGGTCTACTTTTTCCAATTATTTTTTTACATATATTTATAATTTTCTTTTCCAAGTTATAATAAAATTATAATCATGTATCAAATATTTATTAATTTTATTTCTGCTTGAGGAGAAAAATGCTTTCTAGTACTAAGTAAGCAAATTTAACTCCAAGTTACCATAAACTTACTGATCATGTTCTCCTCTCATGAGGAGCTCACATATGCAATTGAACTCAACGAATTATCAAAATATTAGACTTGGAGACAAAATAAATAAAAATGAAAATAATGTGTGTGTATACGTGAGTGTGTATAATTTTTATAAATATTTGTATCTTTAACCTTTTGATCCCAAGTAGAAAATGAGACTCTACAACCTTTTCCAGAAAGTTAATTCCAAAGACACTTATAATAAAGTAAGCTTTAAAGTGAATTTTGTGTCTGTATTGGTTTCTAGTATAAAATTGAAATTTTTAAGGCAAATCATATCACCTCTGCAAGTGTCAGTCTCTTCATCTTTAAAAATAAAAGGCTACTATAAATATTTACCTTTTAGAGTCATTTGGAGAATTAAAGAAATTAATGCGTGCGATGTATTTAGAGAAGTGCCTGAACACATAGAATGTGTTTCTTAAATGTTAATTATAATTATCATTGGGAAAGTCTTGTGGTCAAATAATAATCTCAAATCTTGAGGCTGAAATTTTTTTTCTTTTCCTGGTCTCAGTTAAATAGAAAATGATAATCATTTTTTTTTGTAATAATAATCTTTTAGAAATCACTTAAACATTCTCATATTTCCACTGTTCTATACATTCGTATCTTCCCGTTGACCAATTCAAAAACTATTGAAAAACATGACCTTTTAATACTGACTCCCTGCTGTACTTTTCTCGAATTATTTGAATTTCTTACAGAATCTGAATTTAGTATAACAGAAGTTGCTAGGCTACTAGGGACTTCCAGAAGCTTCTATCTCAGAAGCTACCTGGTTGGATTTCTCAGAACTGTGTTCAGACTAATAACATGAAATACCTATCCCATCAAAGACAGAGAGCTTTCAATTTAAAGTTGAGAGCAGAAGACGATGTAGAGCAGGTCAGAGTGTGTATGCTAAACACAAAGCAAAAGGAGCCCGGAGCCAGGAACTCAACTTGGGTCTGCTTTGCCCGACAGCAATCTATCCTGGATATCAGTACTGCATTTAGTCATTGAGATCAAGACTGGAGATTTTAGTCTAGTTTTTAGTCAATCAGTGTTAATCCTTAAATTGTTTCCTTCCTTCCTTTCTTCCTTCCTTCCTTTCTCCCTCTCTTCTCCCTCCCTCCCTTCCTTCCTTTCTTGTTCTTAGAAACATCTTTATTACAAGTGTTCTAAACACTTCTCTACATTCGTTGCAGAATGCGTATAACTTCCATTCACTGATTACTTCTTTGACTATAGAATATTTCAATAATGGCTTCAAATATTTTCTTTTCATTAACGTTCTTATGTGTTTTAAAGACTTGTTTCTTACTAAGTTAATTTAAAAGTGACTGAGCGCTTTTTGGAAAAGAATTATTGTGTGATGAGAAATACCAGTGCTTACTCCTAGTGGAACATGTGAGCAAATTTGGAATTCACCTTTTTGCATCAATTGTCACTTCTAGACATAGAAAATAAACAAGGACAGATGAAATGTGATTACAATTAATGGATATTTCTCAATAAGCTCTTCTAATGAGGAGTCAATATAAAGATTAGAAACCACTATTCCAAAAGGATTTATTGGTAGGAAAATACAGACAGCCTCTAATATCCATTTATGTGAATTGGATTGGTTTTTGTTTGTTTAGGTGAGGAAACTTAAACCCTGAGTGATGAAGCGATTTTCTTCAAGATGACACTGCTAACCAGTAGAAAACATGGTAGAGACACCATCTCCTTTGGCATTTATTCTTTTATTTGTATCAATTCATTACATTGTTATTGTCAATACCCTCTATAAAATAGTATAAAGAAGGGCGGGAAAAGGTAAAGTATTACCAATATTGATTCAGAGACAAGGTAAAGAAAAAAATTAGATTGCAATTTATAATGAATATTTTGAATCATTTAGATTTGTATATGGATTATTTATTTAAGTATGGTCATAAATAATGTTAATAAGAAGACCTTCAAGAAATTCTAGAGAACATAAAATAATGTAAAAAGATAATTTACAAAATTTTATTCCATTCAGGCAGATCATACAGTTTAAATAGCAAATCATTGCAAAAAGAAACAAAATGATTCCATGTGTTTGTCAGTAAGGAGATCATACAAGATGTTAGTTCTTACAACTATGTAAGTTTTAGAAGTATTAAACAACATAGTTCCTTATGACAAATAAATTTTTTTTAAAAGGACAGAGGGAGTCTATGTTTGATAGGATAAGATTATCAAAAAGTATAAGATACGAAAATTCTAGCTTTGGGTCACTCCATTCCCAGAATGCATGGCATTAGACTAGCTACCTATTGATAAAAGATAAACTAAATTTTTCCAAAGTGCATAAAACTATGGAACAGAATAAAATGGTTTTGAGAAAAAATCTAGTTTTTCTTCACGAATGTTCTCTTTCTCTCAAATTTGGATTCATATTATGAAATGTATTTTTCTTTATAAGAACTGATTATATACAAAAGTAGCTCTAAAGCTCTAACAGAACCTTAAATTCACTCAATAACATATCTTCTTCCTTCTCTGTCTGTCAAATAGGTGGCTTGGCAAATGAGTGAATTTCAGAGGAGAGATATATATATATAATATTCATATTTGTCATATTTATATATATTTATACATACTAAAATAAATATTCATATAAATACAAATTTACATGTGATATATAATTTTTATAATTTAATATGTATTAAACACTATTAATTAAAAAGTATACATTTATATTTAAATTTTATATCTCAATGTTGTCTCTCTCTATGTGTCCCAAAAGTCTTCACATAGTTTTAAACTTTAACCACTTCCAAATTATAAATGCTCTAAAAACTTATAAAAATATCACTTGAAAATTTAATCACTTCAATTTATTTTATACTTATTTAGTTTTGTGATTTTTGAGTAATAAATATTTTATTTAAAAATTTTTTAGATCCCTTGATTGAAGATGACAAACAACTGAAGTAGGTAGACATCTTCAGAAAATGACTGAATGGTTTTCAAAAGAAAGCATCCAAAGCAAACTTTTCTTACTTCAAAATATTGTCTAGGGATAGCTTTGTATATAAGCTCCTGAGACAGAACAATGGCCCACAGCTATTATAAAAGATAAAGATAAACAACAGAAGTGCTTCACTAAATAGACGCCCATTTCATGAGGGCAGAATTCTGAGCTACTTCATGCAAGTTTGCTCTAGTGGGAAAGGAAATGTTGTCTTCAGGGTTAACATGATTAAAGCTGAGACATCTTTGGAGAAAACAGACCTGCTCAATTTTAATTACAGAGATGAAATTTTTGCTATTCATTGCCTCAAAGTGTGAACATTTTAAATTTAATTTAGTAAGCTTATTAAAGAAGCATAGTAATCAATGGCTTATTTGAGGTTCCAGAGTATAATATACCAGAGTATAATATAATGTCTACTGCCTTAAAATATTAGTCTTTTTTTCTCAAAGAGTCTAAAACTGCTCAGTAAATTCTCTGATACCTCTGATTAGTCCAAAAGTTGATCTAGGTTTAAATAAATTCTGTCCACTACTCACCAGGATTAACACTAGCCTGCCCACTTTCAGGTCCACCTCCAGACTCCACTCACTTCTGCAGTACTGGAGGCTTCCACAGTGTTTGGCCCAAACTGCACCCTCAATAATGTTTGGGAAATTGCTGTGAAATTTTAAATTTTATGATATAGTATAAATAGGCTCTAAAACATTATTCTCTATTTAAATATATCAAAATTGATTTTTTTATTTGAAAATGTAATATAATTTTTAAAAACTTTAATGGGAAAAGAATTAGAAATATGCCTTACTCATATTTAGCCTTTAAAGAACAAATTAAACACAAATGAAAAGCCACAGTGAAATTTCCTAAAGTCAGAGTTCCATAATACTTGTCCTGAATAAGGCTTCTGATTACCCTCACTCAAGTTGCTAACTTAGCCTGAAACTGATATATAGTATTTAACCAACTTTATTGGAAATTTTGTGAAAGAGGAATATTAGTTTTATTTCTGTAGAAAACCTTGGTCTCCAATTTTTCTTGGAGTAATGCTGTGTTCTCTAGCTGTAGGCACTGGCCTGGAGTATGATTACAGGAAAATTAGTTTATTTTAATGCCTGCTGCATGCATGGATCAAGCAACCAATGAATGAAATTTGACAAGTGGACCAATGATAAAGATATAAGTATGTATTTCATATAGTTTCGAAATAAAGCAACAATTTGAAGAACCACAAAAACTGCATATTTGATATTATGATTTTTCATTTATTTTTAAATCACTTACCCTACAAAACCCAGCTATCTTTTCATCTGTCTTCTTTATTTCTTTTAATTTCATGTTTGAACATCTTGTATCTGGGACTTATGTAACTCTGATTAAAATGTAGGGTCAAGGCATAGTTCCAACCACAGTTCAAATAGAACACTAGGTATTAGTATTTGCTCAATGAATGAGTGGATAAATTAATGGAAAGATGTCTAAGGTTGGGACAAAGTCAGTGATTACCACTCTAAAATACCTAGAGTAGTCATTGGAAAGATAGTACAATAAAATTAATGTTAGCATATGTGAAGGCAAAATTTTCCTCTTTGTTTAGATTACCAGTTCAATTTATACTCCCCTTATAACAGCAAAAGCCTCACAAACATCAGTATTTCTACATTTCTATATGTAAAACAGTTCTTTTTTTCAGTGCTCTCTATCAGTACTCATATTTTATAGCATGAACTCTCAGGTAAATTGGTTAGCCAAATTGAGCAAAGATATACTAATAAGTACTTTGACCATTATTTATATTCTAGAATGTTAAGTTCTGAAAAGGGCTCTTTTCCATTAATCATGTTCTCATACAGTTATGCTGCAGGTTGACATAATTGTCCCTTATTATGGAACTGAGAAAAAATACAGTGTTTGAAAGGTTAAGTGATCCTCATAGGAAGTCAGTGGTACACAGAGATTGTAAATTTATAAATCAAAATATTTATATTTTTGCTTAGTCTGATGACCAATTCTACTATTTTTATAGAAACGTTAGATATGTGCTCTCCTGACTGCGGATAATACTCCCTAGCCCCTTCCTGACTGCTAGACCTATTTGGGACTCAGCAGATGAACCAGTTTTTTTTCATTCTAGAAGCTATATAGATTAGGTAACTATAGAATTTATTCCCATCTTTTAATTTAACTTTAATGTCACATCACACAAAAGGGTTGGCCCAATTTCATTTATTTGGATTAATGTAATATATTAGACAAGAGACCCATAATTTCCTTTATATAAAAAGTGCTTCAGATCATCCATAAGTGGTGCATTTTAAAATTCATTAAAGATCTTTGACATGTTCTCCTATTAGTAAGGTTCCAGAGAGCACAGATGGCAATTAGGCACACAGATGTTGGTGGTTAACTTCTTTGATTGAGGAGAGCAGCACCATCTACGAAAAGAACCTCTGAATCTTCAGAAACAAACAGTAATATTAGACGCTATTCAAAGCATCTCCTATCAATACTCCAACTTTCTTACATCCTTATATAAATTCTTTGCTCATTAAGCAGCACGTGGTACACCTCAAACTTGCACAATGTTATATGTCAATTATACTTCAATAAAGCTGATAAAAAATAAATTCTTTGCTCATTTTAGAGCTTTCAAAATGGCTGATTGGTGGAAAAATCCAATCCCAGCAGGATGGATGGTCCTCTAAGCCAGGGGTTCTCCAAGTGCAGTCCCTGGACCAACTGCACCATCATCACGTGGGAGCTTGTTAGAAATGCAAATTCTTTGGCTCCACCCCAGGCGTACCGAGCCAGACACTCTGGTGGTGAGGCCCAGCAATCAGTGTTTTTACAAACCCTCCAGTTGATTCCCATGCAAAGTAAAATTTGAGAACCTTTGCTGTAAGCTACTTGGAAATGCCTGGAAAAAAGGCTCTCCAGAGAGAACACAGTGGAATGTAAAAGTTGAAGTATTATTTTAATTTATATTATATTTAAATTATAAAATATTATTTGGTCATGGATAGGCTGTTTAATTCTTATCTTTAATTTCTTCATTTTGAATTCATTAGAATTAATGTCTTTGAATTAATAATTTATCAACATAGCACTATATGGATGCTAAATGTGACTTCACTCTGTGAAGAAGAATTTGCTTTAGGCAATGGTAGATTGAAAGTTATTGAGTGTGGTAACCTAGGCTGAGTTGCTGTTAAATTCTTTGCATCCCGTCAGGGACCTGAGATGCTAAATTATCACCTTTTGCGTTTCACATGTCCATCTTGCATGCCCTATCACTTTAGGAATATTTCTTCAATCATACATCACCTTTACACATCACAAAATAGATCTGAAAATCACAAACCATCTTGGAAGATGGAGAAATTAGCAAATTACCAATCTAGGGAGCCAATATGAAAAATATCCCGTTTCCTTGGATTTATTTTTATATGCTCTACAAAGCAACTACAGAATTTCAGGGCAATATGAATATATGTGGTCATATAATTATATTTACATTCTTTTAATCCCTTTTTTTTTTGTGAGGAAGATCAGCACTGAGCTAACATCTGCCAATCCTCCTCTTTTTGCTGAAGAAGACTGGCCCTGGGCTAACATCCATGCCCATCTTCCTCCACTCCATATGAGACGCCGCCACATCATGGCTTGACAAGCAGTGCCTCAGTGCGCGCCGGGGATCTGAACCCGGGCCGCCAGCAGCGTAGCGTGCGTACTTAACCGGTAGGCCACTGGGCCAGCCCCTAATCCTTATTTTTTTAATTTTGTTCATTCTTTATACTCGTTTCCATGTCAACACTATCAACTGGGAAAGCTACTGCTAATGGAAGCTTAAAACAAACCAAAAAAAGGAACCCTCTAGCTTTAGGATAATTGAACCAACCCAAAGATTTGGCGGTCAAAGTCCTACTCAAAATTCAACATTGCTAAAATTTTAATATGATGAAATCATCACCAATGAATTATCACAGAAGTTGTTTTTAAATTATAGCTGAGGAATATTTACTATACTGAATAAATAAATCAACAAAGCTGATAATGTGGTTAACATTCCCACCAAATTAAAAGTATAATTCTTTCTGAGATTTTAAGAAAACAACTTATACAAACTGGAAGAAGAATATGAATTTTGCTAGTATGAACACTATTGAATACTCTCAAATACTATCTATAAATAGCCATGCAGAAATAATTGTCATAACTGTGTGATATGAATAAGAGAATGTAGCAGCAAAATAACCAAAGTTCTCACTACTTCAAAACTTCTCTCCTTCTCAATTTTGGGACAGATATTGCATGATTAAGTCTATCTAAAGGCAAATGCAGGCTCTGTAATAAATAGCTATACATACAAGCCCCAAATAGATTATATTGGTCTTGGAAGGGTTTAGCTCCAAGAGCGGGATGGTGCTGAAGACAAGAAGGGAATTCTTCCCAGTCTTTCACAGTCTCCTCCTCTACCCACCAGTCACTAATCTACCTTTACAAGCCCTTCTGTTGCGTGTGCTGATGTTTGCGGCATCTCCTTTTACCTTAGGCAGAATAGAATAATATTCAGGAGGTTAGGTTAAAACAGACCCCAAACAGCAACAGAGAATATAGTTTATTGACAGGACGCTTTACAGATGGATAATGAGAGTAATGAGAAAGCTGCATAATTGCTGTCCGTGGTGGGCCAAAACCTCAGTAAATGGCCGACACACATGGAACAAAATTATTAAGGCACTTTATTTCAGAACTGGAATGGTTCCCAAATTATAACAGACCCACTCACAGTCCATCTGGCTAGGTTTTGGAATGGTGGACAGATTGTGGCCTATGGATGCAATTCTTTAGAATAAAAATGGCGGGGGTGCTCCTTTGCCAAAAGACCCAGAGGACTTCGCAGGAATTCAATATACATCTACATCATAGAGCCTGATTGCTCCTGTCCAAAGCAGAAAAATCTCAAAAAGGACATGAGTATATGAAGTCGTTGATGTGAAAGATAATTTTACACTTCCTGGTCAATGCAGAAATGCTTGGCAAACTAAATGTAGGCTCAGTGGCCGATATGCTTGGCTGACATGCTTACAAAAGATCAACGTACCCACCAAACCAGTGGGAAAAATGGTGTTTTGGCTTTCCTTCATATGACTCTGGTATACAAAGGAGCCCCAGAGAACCAAGACTTCTTTGGATCACAGTTAAAATTAGAGCTGGCCTTAAATTTAGGAAGAAAGGGATCATATGTTCCAGTTGGTTGACTATCAACTCCTTTAGTTAGTTTTGCCGATTTCAAATATGACTTTTCTGCTCAAAGAAAGATTGTGGAATAAAAGCCTCCAAAGGATTTACAGTTCTAGATCAAAGAGAAGAGCTTTGATTTTTTTTTTTTCTCTTAGGCACATGCAATCTAACCCAGGGAACACAGCAAGAAGGGTCACTCAGTGTGGGCGGGGGCTTCTGGGCTTTGTGGCGCAATGCAAGTTGGAGAAGCCAAAGCCCCCTCCCTCCTTGGTCAACTCATAGCATTAGTGTAGTGCCCAGCAGCGTTGCTTGGGTTTTAGGGGACCTGGATCACAGTAGGCACTCAGTACACAGTCCACTGAACAGGACAAATTAATTCTAGCCTCAGCTCTGCTGATAACTACCTACTCAACCTTAATGACTTGTTTTTCCTGAGCTTTCACAAAACAAGGATGACAACAGCGAATACCTCCCAGGACTCTGACAAGCACGAGGTGAGACAATACTTAGAAACACATCTTGTGAAGTTTGAGGGATTAAAGATGATACCTCTCTAAAAGTCGCCCAGGGAATAACATTTTAGAGAATAAAAGTGGTGCCAATTTTCTCATTTTTATCCTTGTTTTATTCAATAAAATAGATAATCTAAATTGAAGAATACTTCCTTTCCAATGGGACTCATTTTGTGATTTTCGTGTTGAATAAACCAAAAATGTGTCTAACGGACACTTTCATTTTTCCTGGATTAACTAAAATGCCCAAGAGATGGCTGAGTACCAATTATCCAATATAACTTTATTTTTTCAGAAAGTTCTAATTGTCTTCCTAATTTGCCACCTTTTCCTCCAAAAGCTTGACATTTTTACAAATTATGCTTCATGTTTTCAATTGAAATGTTGGCCTTTGACTTCTTTTGAAATGTAACGACCAATGGGAGAGATAAAGCACTAAGCTGTTATTGGCTTTTATATTTTTGTGTTTATGAAACATCAGAGATGAAGTTTCAATGGGGGAGGACATTGAGGGAAAGATCAAGAAGACTGGGCATTGTCAGATGCTTAGACGTGAGCTGGGAAGTGAGGGTGGAGAAACACACTAAAATAGTCTGTTCATCACATCATTTTACTCTGGGTTCATTCTGATTGAAGGAGAGTGGAAAGATAGGGTCCTTTGCTCACGAGGTTTAGTAGTAAGTAGATCTAAAACTTACAGAGATAAGCTACCAACATTTTAGAGTCTTTTTCCCCCTTGCCCAGTAAATTCAGAAAGTATTCAATTTTTTTCTGCCATAAATGTTATTTCTTTGGGAAATGAATTTGAGGGTCATTGTCCACGAGTTTGGTAGCTTCCTGATGTTCATTTAGCAGTTGGTATAGATATTCTCTTCACCCTAAAGATCGGCTCTCTAGTCCACATTTCAAAGTGGGAAACAAATCAAGCACCACTGATTAACAAAAGATCCCTTTGTCTAACAAAAGGAAAATTTTAAAGATGCAACTTTAAAAGGAATGATCTAAAAGAGAAAGCTGACTATGAACATTTTGTCAATGTCATAAGGTTCTATAACTAAATATGAAACTAAGAAACGTGATTTACTACACACCTATCAAATGTTTGGCAAGTATTGCATATTATCTCTAACATTAACAACAGCCCTAATAAAAAGTAAGTATTAGTAGATCCTGTTGAAAGAGTAGAAAGTAAAGCTGAGTGAGATTAAGAAGCATGCCCCAAATTGCACAGGGAGTAACTGGATGAGCTGGGGTTTGTAAACTCGGAGAATCTGCCTCCAAAGCCCATTCGCTTCCCACTATCCCATGCTGCCTCTTAAGATGTGGTCTCTTTAGTCACAAGTGCACAGATTTGCTCAGAAATTGCAAACCTGGATCTTTCAAAAATAATTGTCATTCTTTTGAATAAAGATGTAAATTAGGTAGATATAATTTCTGTTTCTATCCATGTTGGTACCCCTTCCAACAAAATTCCAAAGTTTTACTAATTACGGGATCAAAAGAAACCATTCTTAGGAAGAGTTTGCGTTTCTTACGGTGATAATGAGAGATTATTAAACACACATGTAGCAGTGGTTGCAGAACCGAGGACAATATTTTTGTGAAACAAGTTTCATTACATTTTCTCTTTCCCTCATTTTCCAGTAAAATCATTGTATCACAAGGCTCTACTGAAGAGACACACAGATGCTACAAGAAATGTTTACTCTTACACAAGTCCAGAGAGCCTACGGTGTTTAGAAATATTTAAATAATGCCATATAGAGCTATTCAAGTACTCATACAAAAGAGATAACATTTACTGAGTTATACTAGGTATTTTATGTATAGTGTCTCAATCTGTATAAAAATAAAGAGAAGACTGATTACTACCTTCATGTTATACAAGAGAAAACTGAGATTCAGAGAAAAACTTGCCCAATATCATTAAATTAGTGAGAGCTGTAATGTAATGCTAATCTTCCTAACTCAGTAAACTATATTGTATCTCAACATTATTTACAGATTATTTTATGGCTATTCATAATAATTCTCTCATGATTCTTCATGTGAATACACAGAAAAATGAGTGTAAATTTCACTGTCATTGAATCTTGCTAACCTATGACTTAATTGTATGCTTATGTGCCACTTCTCCAAGCACAATCAGCATTTCTTTTAGTTGTTAAGACAGGGCTTCCACAAGACCCTGGTAATTGCACAACTGAAATCTATTGGATAATTTATATCAAACAAGCTGAAATGTGAATTTTATTCTTCATACTAAAATAAAATTCCACCTAGCTGTGTACTTCACCATGTAAGCTTAAATTCCTTAAGAGCATGGGCTGGTCTTAACATTTCATTCTCTTTAGCACTTAAGCACAGTTTCTTGTAAAATGGAGACATTGAGAACCTCTATCTTACAGGAGTAAGTATGAGGATTACATGACATTATGTATGCTAAAATCTTTTATAAACTGAAAACTAATATACAGATGATTATTATTGCGCTGCTGCTTCTCTCAATAAACTTAAGTTCACAGTTTTTGAATGACTGAATGAATTAATGTTCTCACAGAGACCAAAAGATGTCTCTCACTTGGCTTCATAATTTTCACTTGAGATATGTAGAAAATTGCCAAAGAATTTCAAAATTTGAAAACCAGAAGTAAATAACCTTGGCTTATCTACTCAAGGCTGTATATACTCTTTAAGTGCTTGCTCTGGGCCTGAGAGGCAGCATGATCATTTCTCTGACCTAATTATGAAGTTAGGGGCAACTGACCCACAGCATGGACTTGGGAAACTACCAAACCAGACTGAACTCTGTCAGCTAACGCCACGATATTTAAAGTTCTTTGGATAAAAACAGAATTTTCAATTTTTTTTTTTTTATCTTTGACATAGTTATTTGCATCCTCTCAAATCTCAGCCTTCTTCACCTTTGTTGAATTGAATAATTTTGCCTATTTTCTTAATATCGTATGTGTTTATGTGCATGTACCAAGATAGAAAATGCATTCAGGTTAGTATTTTGCTACTCCATCTGAGAATACATAATTTAACTGGTGAGGCTGTCCAGAAATTATTTCTCGCTTCTAGTCCTTGACTTTAAGCTGCGAGTGCCAGAAGGAAGTATAAAAGCATTTTTAAAGTGCAAAATAAATCCTGATAGCCGTTTTCTATGCTAAACGCTTTTTGCTCCCAGACAGACACACATGATTTCATGGAAGTGAGTGGCACACTGTGTTCCCAGTCCTGGGCATTAATTTTGTTCTTGCTGTACCGATCACCTTAGAGAGATCTGCCTTATTATGCCATGAGCTTCTGTTTAAGACGTGTTAATGTTTCCTGTTAACTGATTTTGGAAAGAAAAACCAGAGCTGTTGCAGAAAACTCTGAGCTCTTCTGACATTATGGAAAAAATAAAATCTCTAAAAATTATAAGGAATAGTGGAGAGCATCATTTTTTTTTCCAAGAGGAAAGCTTTTTGTGTCTTTATATGTTTAGTGACTTCTAAATTTTCTTGCCTTTTTTCATGAAGTTTCCTTTGGGTCATTCTTGATATAAAAAATTAGTGATGGAATTTAAATGTGGACTGTGGATTAAATAATAGTACTCAATCATTATTAACTGTCCTGATTTTGAGAACGCATCTGTGGTTATTCTTCAAAAATACACACTGAAGTATTTCAGGGCAAAGGGGCACAATGTTTCCAACTTCCTCTTAAACAGTCCAAAAAAATAATTATAAAAAATGATAAAGCAAATGGATTGGCAAATCTGGGTAAAGGATATATAGGAATTCCTTATCTTCTTCTTGTGACTTTTTTGTAAGTTTGAAGCTCTGTGAAACTAAGTTAAAGAAATAAAATATTAACAAGAAAAAGTTGTGAAACAATTTTCTTCATTGTAAATGAGAATTCATAAAGCTCTTATTAAATATGAAGTAATGAAAAGATTTTTTTCTCTTAAACTCTGTTCCAGGTTTCAGGTTAAAGTGAAATTCCCTCATTTACAACATTTTCTAATATGTTTGGTGCTTTAGAGGAGAAGAACGTGACTTAGCACTTTGAGAGAGAAAGCGCTCATTTGTTAGGTTACTCCATAGAACCATGGTGTATCAGAACAGAGTTATTCAAAAGCTGGTGGTGGAAGTGGGGATAGAAGCCTGTTTCTGAACACGTTATCGCCCTTTTACTATGCTGCTTTAGACAATGTCCTGCTGTTTGTGGATATCATCTTTGTATAGGGTTTAATTAGTCGAGTTCTACATTATACATTTTCCAATTTTCAACTTCTCTCTCTGATATTAATACGATTAAATGAAATTACATTTCAAACATTCTGAAACATAAATGAAAACTTGCAGATATAAACTATATCTCTTATCCCTTTCTGAAACTTTGTAGAATCCTATAGTTTTTGAATTTAACAGTAAAAATATTTTCTTTGGTTTTCCCTATTATTATAAATTTAAGTTTAGTCTATGGAATTCATTTCTTATTTGATCATTTTTTTGTAATTTTATTGTAAAACTTAACAAAAATAATTCTCATATCAATCATGTAATCAGCTTGTTACAATTTTTTCCATGAATCACGTCCTACCAATTTCCCAATCTTGTTTATAATCCTGTGCTATGTTTTAAACCATTTTTCACCATACATCTATATCTATATATAGATACGTGGATATATATTCAAGCCATCCGGATGAAAAAATTAACATTTTTTTCCTCTTATAGAAGGTCAAACAATATGTCTAATAGGTCTTTTTTTCTTACTTAATGAAATTGACTAGTTATTATGGGGCTATTTTAGCCAGGGCCTAAGACAATTTATACTATTCCATTCAAAAATGTACATTTACTTTGTTTTGATGGGTACTATTAAATATAAAACTTTTCACATCTTTTTCTAATAGAAAATTAGTTAGGCAATATATGCTCAACCTTTTAAAGGCATGTGCTCATGTCTTTTAAAAATATCACTAAGTGATCCACTAAACTGTAGCAGTGATCATTTTGCTATGATGCTGGATGATTAATGAAGGACATAGAAAACATAATAAGGGACTAACTTAAAATTTAATTTTTAATAAACCTAAACATTCAAAATACCTTAAATGTCATAAATTCTCTTGCTTTATTAGGACCATTGTGGTTACTGTAACAACAAAAACAACCAAGAATGCATAATTATATTTTGTGCTGGAAAAGCAGACAGACTTGAATAATGTATCATTCAGTGTGTCTGACTTTCTGGATAGGTGATTGTTTAGTTTATTCCCACCCTCTGGGGTATTGCCAGCGTTGTTAGCATGAAGAAGTGTTTATGTCCTCAATTCCTTCTGCTACACTTTTATGATAGTTATTCTTCTTCCACCTTCAATAGAGGTGACGAGCACTTGGTCAGCATTATCATCCATTTAACATCACTGCGTGCTCAGATCCACCCTCAGGTTAGGGTTTCTCTCCTGGGCTAGGCAGTTCTGATCCCCTTAACAGTGGAAACATTCTGTTTCTCTATCTTTAAAATACCTTAGTTTTCTCTCCCGTATTTTAGTGATTCTTAACCTTTTTTGGATTGTGGACACTTTTGAGAATCTGATGGAAGCCATGGAGCTTCTCTCCAGGCAGATAGGCACCCATGTTCAAGGCTGTGCACCGTTTCAGGATATGCTTTACCTCAAATCCTGTACGTGCACCCTCCAGGACAGCGGTTATTGAAATAAGAATCTTCTCAGGTGGTTGTTTAAATAGTGGATTCCTAAGAGCAAATCCCTGAGATACTAATTGAATACAACTGAGGAGAGACTTCAAATCTGCATTTTAACACACTCTAAGTGAAACTGACATATGAAGACCACACCACACTCTGAAGAAGACTCCTCTAGAGTCTAGGAGCCTCAGATGAAGAATCTCCACTCTATGTTCTCCAGGCTTTATGTTTCTTAGCTCCTAGAAGAACCTGAACTCAGAGACTTTATATGCTGTATTTAGTATACAACATGTTATAACATGTTGATGTGTTACAAAAGATCCCCAGATAATTTTCTTCTATATATAAAAAGTTCATCCAAATACCGAATGTAAGGATTTGTGAAATCCCAATCACTTAAATCAAAGTCCCATTTCCTTTCTGAAGTTTTCTGTAAATTTTTAAGCACATAACGGTCTACATTTCTTGACTGTACCGCTTGTTTGGCAAATGTATTATGTTTTATGTACTCAAGATCTTGGTTGCTGTTTAGGTGAGGCAAATGGTTATCTTATTTCTCCCATTTTTTCATTGAGATATAACCGCTATATAACATTATATTAGTTTCAGGTGTATGACATACTGATTTGATACTTGCATATATTGCAAAATGATTGTCATGATAAGTCTAGTTAACATCCATCACACACACATAGTTACAAATTTTTTTTCTTCTATAAGAACTTTTAAAATCTACTTTCTTAGCAACATGGTGACTATAGTTAGTCACCTACACTAACTATGCTATATTTCCCATCCTTGTTTATAATCCTGTGCTATGTTTTAAACAATTTTTCACTATTTCTCCTATTATTATTATTTCTCCTATTTTGATCATGAGCTTTTGGGGACCAGGATCTAGTATAGATCTGTATAACCACCAGTTGCTCAGCCCAGTGTCCCAGGAAAAGTGAGGAACTTAATAAATCTTTGTTGGTTGATAAATACATGAAATGTTTGTCTGAAATCAATGATTCTCCTTAAAAGTCTATGAAAAAGTACTCTTTGGGCAATGACATCCAATGAGTCATTTCTGTGTGGCACAGGTCTCTGAAAGCAGACAGATCTGATTTAGGATTACATCCCAGCTCTGATACCTGCATGTTGTGTGTTCTTGGGCAAGTTATCAAATGCTTCCAAAAGGCTTGGTTTTCCCATATGTAAAACACGGAAATAAGATCATTTCCACCATTGGATTGTTATGAGCATCAAAATGAGTTAATAGAAGCAAATTGCCTAGCATAGAGCTGGCATATGGCAAGTACTCAGTAAGAGTTAATTATTTGATTTCTTGGTGATGTTGGCCTCTTACAGCGTGTGGTAGGCAAAATTCTAAGATGATCCCCAAGATTCCTGCCTCTCTGGTGTACTGTCCCCATATAATCCACTCCCCTTGAATGTGAACGAGACTGTGAATATATTCTAATTCACTCCCATCATTAGCCTATGTTATGTGACAAAAGTGAAGGAATTTTGCAAATATAATTAAGGCCTCAAATCTGTTGATTTTGAGCTAATCCAATGGGAGATTTTCCTGGGTGGGCTTGAGTTAATCAGGTGAGTCTTTAAAGGAACTGGAACCTTCCAGAAATCAGAAATTGGAAGAATGAAAGGGCATGTGGAAGGGGCCACATGGCAAGAAACTTTAGGCAACTTCTAGGAGCTAAGAGTGGTCTCTGGCCAATAGCTAGCAAGAAAGTTGGGACTTCAGCCCCACAACCAGCAAGAAAACAGGAACTCCTATCCTACAACTGCAAGAAAGTATATTCTGCCAACAACCTTGAAACATCCTTGTAAGAAGACCCCCCAACTCTGATGACATCAGAGCAGGGCTGATACCATGATTTCAACCTTGGGGGACCCTGAGCAGTGTATCCATAGGAGCAATAGAATACTAATACATTGCGTAACAAGATTGTGAATGCAGATTGAAGCCCGATAAACCACAAATCATACCTTAAATTTTCAAATCTGAAAAAAATTGTTTACTAATAAGAGAAAGAAATAGGTAAATGGACTACTTTCTGTTTCTGTGTGCTTCCTTTGAGATTTCTATTATGATTTGGCATTACAAGCTGGTCTTCCTAATGCCATAATCGAGCACATGTTAATCATTCACAACAACATCACAATGTTCCATTAGGAATTAATTTATGGTCACCTTTTTCTGCAGCACATTAATAAATTTTGAAGCATTTTCATATGTTTAATATGTTTTCACAATTTTCAGAATGGAACATATTTCTGAAAGCACTTCTATAATGGAATCATGACATTTCTTAACTGTGTGTACAAACACAGCCTCTACTTAAAGGTTCCATTCTTTTTCAACATAATAAAGGTAGTAAAATTTCTAAGTATAGATCATTACATACTCTTAACCACAAAAATCAAACTCAGAGTTAAATTCTTGCTTTGCCGTCTCAGTGATCCTCACCTGTGAATTAAAAAGGGGAAAATATGAGACAATCAAACAGAGACAGCTAGCGTTTGTCTTCCACATTAAATTGAAATAAATTGAAGTTGGGAAGTATTGACTAAGCTTGTACCAGCCGTTATGAAACTCTCTGAGAAGCCAGCATCTTTCAGAAGGGGGACAGGAAGCAACGGAATGTTAGAGTTTATAGCAGAATGCCTGATGTTTAGTGGACTGTCTCTGGGTCTTTTGCTATGTAAATTAAGATACACATCACTCCAAAAGTAGAAAAGCTGCAATTCTAACCAAGTCTTGTGACAAGATAGAATATATAGGTGTAATGTACAGCTGTGAATACATAATTTGGCCACTACTAACTTAAAAATTGCCTTCGGTGCAGCAATTTAATAAAGAAAAGCATTTACTGTGTTTGACTTTACTGAAATACAGCATCAGAGTCCACTGAGAAGTACCTCCCCAGGGAAGTGAATGTATATTTAGGCTATAACTTAGGTGTAAAGTTAGACCCTTATTTGATTTTCTCTTGCCTTATCAGATATTGAACATATACCAAAACAAATAAGAACGCAAAAATGTCATTAAAGAAAGACCACAGAAGCCCTAAAGAATTTTACTATGTCCTTTACTCCTATTGCTACAGAAAGAAATCCAAAAAGAGGGTATCTATGTCCTTTATGTAAAATAATTAAGCTAAAACTAGTTTTGTACAGCTCAATTTGAGCTTCCAATTTAGCTCAATTTTGGTGTCTGAGTGGGTGTCATCTTCTTTTGTTTTCCCACTGTAACTGACAACTGTCATTTCAGGATATTTTTCAAATAATTATTTCTAAGATTTAATTATTAGATATATCAAAACAATGTGAGCTGTTATTTCTTTTTTAACAAGTAATATTTTCCCAAAACAATGTGACTAATCATGGATAGAAAATAGTCATAAACAATCCCTGGTATTAGTAAAATTTCATGGAGGCACAAATAAAGGATAAAAACAATAGAAATTCCTTTGATAAAGAAAAATATCATGCAGCATATATGCACACACAGAGCTACGAATAATATATTTTAAAAGAATAAGCATAATTAGCTATCACCCTGAAAACAATGTTATTATTTGTACATAAGCGTTTTATAGAAAGGTTATCACTAAGCTGAGATGTGTTAGACTTAGGTTTAAAAATTTGAAGGGATACTGATTCAGGCATTTTTAAAAATATATTATTTGTCTAAATCAGATGCAAGAGCTACATACTGAGTTAGAATTTTACTGAAAGAAGTGAAGGCAGTAGATGTGGCAAATCATGCTGCTATGAAAACCTTGTATAAGAAGAAGGAAGAAATTAGTAATCAATCCTGAGAACATAGGTAGGGGATTGAAAGACGTAAAACTTTTAAGAGCATCGCCTTTAAGTTATCTCCTTACATAAATAATTTGGGAGCATTTACTATCCAGAGAAATTGAAATGACCACCTTGCAACAAGGCCAAGCAGATGATTTCAGTTCTCATTACCATCTTGAGCTGGATTCTACCGGGGGTCCAGGATTCCATTTAGCTCATTCCACTTTATGAGCACCCTCAAAGATTTTAAACATTGCACTAGGTGTTTCCACATATCCACAGAAACAGAATGTGCAACAGCCAATCCGATTGATTCCAGCACCTTCCAGATGGAATTCCAGGGACTAGTAAGTAGTAGAAACGTCTGAATCTGGCCTAATGAAAGTGTGGCGTTGGAGTGCTGCCCTGCCTAATGTATTAATATTTAAAAAAAGATAATTACTCTACCAGTCAAACAAAATGTGCCTGTAGCCAAATCTGGTGTGCAGGTTACTAACTGTTCACCTCTGCTCTACCACCTTTTTTTGGGGTGATCTCATTTTCTGTCATGGCAACTCTCTAGGTCATGTTCTCAGTGTCTTGAGAGACACTAGCCTCCCTTCAATTCTTCAAATGCACGTTAGAGCTGGTGTACGTTCTGATTCCTTTGTTTGGATCAGAACCCTGACTTCTTGTCCTTTAGAGGTCTCGGCTGAAATATTACCTCCTCAGGTAGGCCTTCTCTGACCACCCTGAGGTCTCCCTATTATTCTTTATCCTATTGCTTTCCTCTATTGTATTTATCATAATGGATACTTATATATTTCTCACACACTATAAGCTCCTTGAAGGCAAGGACCAGTGTTCATCCAGTACCCAGCACTGCATGTGACACAGAGTAGGTGCTCAGTAAATATTTGTTGAGTTAATGAATTAATGAATGAATGGCTTAAGAATTAAGAGACAGTCTCCTGGAGGAAACGACTTTCAAGTTGACAGCCCAAGGATCCCTAAGAATTAGCTAGGCAAAGATGTGCTGGGTGGGGTAACGGGGGAGCGTTCCTTGGCAATGGCTGTGACAGGGAGAGAGAACGGTGTACTCTGAAAACTGAAAGAAGCCTTCCTATGACAAGATTCTAGAGAGGAAGAAGAAAGAGGCAGTCCATGTCTTTGTACAGCCTGAACTGGAGGACCCATGTCAAAGAAGGATCTGAGGGGCAATTGTCTTCTCTTATAGACATTGCAAGTCTGCAGTGAAATGAAGCAGATGAGCAGAGAGGAGCAGAGATGAGAGCTAGAAAGGAAGGACTGCCAGGCTTCTTGCAGACTTTCAATGTCTAGTTCCATTCCCTAGAGGGGAGGTGGGAGGGAGGAGAAAGTAACTGCTTTCAGTTTCTGTAAGCTGCCCTAGGATCCTTCCAACAAAATACTTGTTGCTAAGGTGACTGCAAATTAGTTTCTGTTGTGTGCAATCCAAACATTGATTAATTCAGCAGGATTTGAGGGGCATGTAGTTCAATTTTGGACTTGGTGAGTTTTTGGTACCTGTGAAACAGTTGCATGAGTACATTACGTAAGAAGACAGGAGTCAATGGCTAGGATCTGGTTCTCTTGTATGGAGGATACACTGTCTACTTAAATACAGTCGCTCTATCTTTGGTAAAACTGTGGTTGAAAGTATTTTGTGCTGATGTTTAACATTTTTCATAAATGGAACCATGTGAAAAAATTTTGTTCGAATTAGGATCCAGTAAAAAGTTTGTCTTTGTTGATACATTTTCTAACTATTTTAATCTTTATATGTTTCTCTTTTTGCATTTACTTACAGGAAAAATGAAGGTTAAATTTAGTGCCCAATGGTGATCAATTTATTTTAAATGCCTAGTAAAGTCTACTTTTTCTTGTTCTTTTTAAACAATTTGTATCGTTTTATCCCCAATTGTCCTATTTTTAAAATATGCTCAAACTTGAAGACAACTCTAAGGAAAAGATATATGTCTTCATTATATTTAAGTGTTACAACAGAGAATGGGAATATATAAACATTAGCATTCCTCTATAAATCAACTTAATTCAACCTCTCTCTTTCCCTTCTCTCTTTTCCCTTTTATAATCAATCAGGAAGGATTTAATAGAAAATAGTTCAATATCAGTAGGAAAAAATTCAATTTCCTCAAGAAAAATGACAAGTGATTTGGCATTAAAACTCACTGTAGCCTTATAAAGACTGCAAAATTTCAGATATGTTTTGAGTTTATAATTTGTAAGCCTATGATTGCCATGCAAATTCACTCCACTGGGCTGAACAATAGATACAGATTAGATGATAAACTCCAAAGTAACCAAATCAAATTATGGCTTTGTAAATGAAACAGAAGCTGAGCACTGAATTCTTTTTAAGATAAAAGAGCAACAAAATTGAAATCAAGTGATAGAAACTGGGGGAAGATACATTTACTGCTGCATTTGCATTAAATATTGACTTCAGAACAACACATCAAATACTTTTATAATTAAAAAATCAGCAGCTGGGGTGTTTTATTTTATGTTCTCTTAGTATATATTAGATCATCTATGGGCTAGAGGGCATCTCAGGGTTGTGACTTCTATGCCAACATAGGAAAACAGTTTGGCAGAGTGAAAGCCAAGTACCATTGCATCCATTTGTCCATTAATATGGACAAATATCCACAAATATTGAGCTTGTGTGGCTGGAGCCAGCCATCCCTTCTAAAGGGCTTGGCTGTGACCATCCATCCACTGTAAACTGGGTCGCTGGACTTCTGAATAATCCCTATAATCTGCTACAAGACATTAGATGAGATTTGGATGTTTTTTGCCTTCTGAGAATCTCATTGATAAGCTTATGTTAAAACTCACTTTAGTGGTTGTTTTTGTATTATAAAAACAGTATGAACTCATAACATAAAATTTGGAAAATTTAAAAAAATACAGCAAAACAACCAAACAGACAGACAGACAAAAAGAAATAGCAGTATGAAGGGAAACTAGAAAATGTATAGCAAAACTTAAGATCAATCATGCCAATTATGACAATAAACATAGGTGGAATATATTTTTCCATAGAAAGACAATAACTTTTAATTTGGTTAAAAAATCCAAGTGTATCCTGCTTACATTGATAAGAAACTAAACAAAATGATACAGAAATGAATAAATAAAACAGATAAATGAAATTTAGTCTAATACCAAATAAAATGGAAGTAGTGTTGGGGCCGGCCCGGTGGCGCAAGCGGTTAAGTGCGCGCGCTCCGCTGCGGCGGCCCGGGGTTCGCTGGTTCGGATCCCGGGCGCGCACCGACGCACTGCTTGGTAAGCCATGCTGTGGCGGCGTCCCATATAAAGTGGAGGAAGATAGGCACAGATGTTAGCCCAGGGCCGTCTTCCTCAGCAAAAAAAAAGAGGAGGATTGGCGGATGTTAGCTTAGGGCTGATCTCCTCACAAAAAAAAAAAAAAAAAAAAAATGGAAGTAGTGTTAAAAACTGAAATCAGATAGTATAGAGTCTTCCTTCCACACCCTGGCTAAGGCTGGATGTTATAAGTTAAAAAAAAAACAGATCTTCCAGTTTTATAGGCAAACCTGGTATATTTATTACATTAATTTACATATCTTTCATTATTAGTGAATTTTTCATATATTTTAAGATTTTACCCCCTTTTAGTGATTTGCTTTCCCTTTTCTTTGCATATTTTCATATCAGTTTAACTCATTTTTTGAACGAATTTTAAAACACTTTATATAGTTTTATTCTTAATTTGTCTGTCATACAGATGACAATTTTGCCTTGTCTTTGCAAATTTTGTTTATGGAGATTTTTTTTTTAACACACATAAGATTTTAAGTGTTTGTGGTCAAACATACCTACCAATTTTGCCCTTTATGATTTTTTTCTTTTGCTCTTTTCCTTAGAATGGCCTGAGGGAAGGGTTCACCACCATCTCTCTCTAATTCCTCTTCATGAGTCTTTTTAATCGGAAGTTGGGATGAGACTCATCCAGCTCCCTGGCAACAGTGTGGCCTAAAAGACCCTTTCTTTATAAAGGCAGACTTGGCCAGGAGGAGCTTGTGGCAAATCTTCCCACAGCTTTCCTCCAACTGCTAAACAGCAAAGATATTTATGTCACTGCGAATCTCTACACCTGTGGTCAGTGATTTCATGCTGCTCAAGGCTCATTTCATGCGGAGCGGCAGGAAAGGCCGCTGTGCGGCTTTCCCAGGCTGAACATGAACTCATCTTTTCACGAGCTGTCCCACACTTTCCCTGGACTGTGGAGAAGGGCTGAAAACGCGCTGCATGGTACTGCTGCCTGGGCTTTTTCTTCAGGCTGCTTCAGGCACGAGGTTGGACCTGCTGTGCTAAATTGGTGGAACCGAAACAATAAAATACCCATGAGATAATGTATCTTGGCCTACTCTGAAAACTAGGCGGCCCTATGCAAATGCTATTCCTGTTGATAATACTGTCAGGAAAAAAGGAACCTATTCGACTCCCCTATGGAATGTGACCTTCACGTATACCGTTGCTTTTCACGTCACACAGATTAAAAATCCTGTCCTCTTGCCAAGTGTAGAGTGCTGGTTTTGTTAAATTTAGGCTTAGAAGAGCAAGATAATTTTGATGGTAAATATTAAAAGAATTTGAACTATGCAATGTAAATTCTGCTTCTAGATGCACAGGCTCAAACGAAGCAAATGTTGGTTAAGTAGCATTTAACAGAAACTTAATGTGGTATCTCCTAGGACTAGGATTATACTGCACTGAGAAATCCAGATCAGAAGACCTTGCCTGCTGGACTTCGGTGATGTTTTGCCAAAGAAATGATGGAAGCCCCATCTTTGGGGCAGCTGATGCTAGGCTGGCCAGGACCCTGAGAACATGCTTTAAAAAGACCCTATGCTGGCAAGAGGTATAGAGATGACTTCATGGGACTTCTGAGTCTGGAATTTCTTTGCTTCTATTACCAATTATTTTTGCTGGATTTTTGACACACTGTTTTTAATTTTTTTAATCTAAACAAAAATAACTGTCAACTTCCTGAAGTTCAACTTTAGTCCTGTCACTACTGTGGGGCTGCCCTCATATCACCCCTCTTTCATCATCAGACAAGGGTGGGGATTGGAATGAACACAAGGAGCCTCCTTCTTACACTCCATGCTTACGTTCCTCTTGCACAAAGTGAAGGTAGGGCCTAAATAAGTGAAACCATGGTAAGGGACCCTCCTAAACATATACATTTGAGCACACTTTCTTTCCCCTTATTTTAAAAAAAAAAGCTGCTGCAAATTAACAAACTCTGAAAATACTAATAAGGAAGAGAATGGAAAATACTAACATGGAACAGAAATTTTTCGGCCATAATCTCTCAGGCAATATTAATAGGATGCTAATAGCTCATTCTACCAAGATGCCATGCATCACGCTGGGAATTTTATGATAGGACAACCTCATAATCTCAAATTTCCCAGGAAAGTCTTGGCTTATTCCTATTGTCCTAATGTAACTATTAACAACATCCTGTTCACTCACAAGAGTGTACCAGTTTGAATGATACTTTATATGGTCATATTATTTATGTGACCTATTATCTTTTGTTTTAATAACTATGAGAAAGACACTATTATTATGATCCCCATTTTGCAGGTGAGTTACTGATTTACAGAAAGGTTAAGTAATTTATCTAAAGTCACACAGTTGGTAAATGGCAGAGGCTGGAAGTCAAATCCTGGCAGTCTGGCTTCAGAGTTTGTCATGGCGGGTTCCCAAGGTTTGACCCGAAGCTGAGTGACTTCTAATTTATAGTATAGTCTTAGAGTAGAGTAGAATCTAGATTCATCTTTGGGTTCTCTTCATGAGGATAAGCTGCTATATGTGCTTTCCTTCTTCTCTCTCTTCTCTCAGAGTGGTAAAGAATGCATGAGAGTACAAGCTCTCAGAAAGAGCGGATCTGCTGGCTCCCAGAGAAGAAAGTGCAGAATGAGGATGGAAATTCTCCCACTTGACCTTAGCAATTTCCAGGAAGCAAGGAAAAAGACCCCTGATCTCATGGCACAGACCTCTCAGGAATGGTTATGTGGCTTGCAGGAACTCTACTCTTGAGATGTTAGCAGGCAGACTTGGATTAAAAACTGGAGTTAGAATATTCTAGATGGTAGTTAGGGCACCCAGCTGGTGTGACATGAGGACAATATGTGTTAATCTCTAGAACACACTTTCCTTTGAAGTTCATGTTATATATAGCGCTATACATATATATAGTGCTATATATAGTTATAGATAGCACTGCTTTTTGTTGATCTCTAACTCCTGAATGCAGAAAACTCTTCTGGGTATGTAAAGAAATAAATGGAGAGTACTAAGTAAACTGCATTTTTAAAATGCCAGCTATTATTATGTTAACTAGTTTACTTTTTTTTTTTTTTTTTTTTTTTTTTTTTTTGTGAGGAGATCAGCCCTGAGCTAACACCCGCCAATCCTCCTCTTTTTTTGCTGAGGAAGACGGCCCTGGGCTAACATCTGTGCCCATCTTCCTCCACTTTCTATGGGACGCCGCCACAGCATGGCTTACCAAGCAGTGCGTCGGTGCGCGCCCGGGATCCGAACCAGCGAACCCCGGGCCGCCGCAGCGGAGCGCGCGCACTTAACCGCTTGCGCCACCGGGCCGGCCCCTAGTTTACTTTTTTGATCCTTAAAACTTCCAGTGCCTTAAAATTGAGGAGTGTAATATTTTACTTGAATAATTTTTATTTTGCGTGATTTTGCCCATGACAATCACATTTGTACTATTCCTTATTCAACAAAGAATTTGAAGCAGACCACAATTAATTAACTTCTCTGTTTTATGGGCAGGAAAATGGAGGTTAGGATCTACTAGAAGCCACAGAGGTCAATCATGTGGAGTTTGAATTAGAATGTGGATGCTCCTCTCCCAATCCCAGCTCTCGCTAATCCCATGCAATTATGTTTCACCATATTTGGAAAGTCACACTTGAGTATTCAAAGCAAGTAATTGGTTCCAATAACTCAATGTGCTGGAATCAACTATTTCCGGATCCATTTGACCTCTGTATTATGGGTTGTCAGGTGTGCCTTCTCATCAAGGCCTTACAACAACTGTGTGGGGAAAGTTTGCTTCTAAAAAAGGAGTTGGCAGAATTTCCCTGATTCCTAAGTATGAGAAGCAATGACTATTTCAACACCACACTCTTTTGGTCTAGGACGTTGCTCACCCTGAGACTTCTTTAAGCCAGTGGCCTTCAGATGGATATATGCATAATCCTGGCTATGAGAATACTTTCTAAGGTAGAGGGCATAAGAGTAATTTTGAGTGGAAATTTCTAGATTCTCAGTCTCTACATATATTCTTTCCTGAGACTGATCTGCCTTAGAATTTGTCTGAGGTATGCCAAGTTCTTCTCTTATCCTTTTTCAGAAACACCCTTGTTCCACTTTTCAAAAGAACAAACAAACCAAACACAAAAGCCCACCACTCACTCATCATTAGTGCATCCTTTGGGGTGTAAAGAACCAACCTGGCTCCAAATATTGGTGTTGTGTTGGTAAAGTGAATGACTATAACAACTGACTAACAAATCTTTTTGCAAGCCAGGTGGAGTTCAATTCTTTGCTTTCCACAAAATTGTAGGAAGAACTAAATAAATTGTTAAGCTGAAAAATGATTAAACATAATTTTTAATTTAATGTGAAACACTAAGTGATTTTTGACATAACTAGGCAGGAATTCACAGAACTGAAGGACATAAGTATAATAAAACTCATTCTATTCCATTTTCTTTTTGATGTAAACAAATTTTCTCAGCACTTAGGTCAGAAAAACCAAAAATATGAGTAGAAATGATACTGAACTCTGTATACTTCTATCAATATACGATCTTTACCCATGGGTATATGAACTAATTAGAACAAGAAAAACAGAAAAATAAAACTTCACAGACAAAACACTCATCCATCTCATTAAGAGAAACATTTGCAATAAAGCTTTACTTAGATATATAGTAATTATCAAAATTCATGGTATATTTATGTAGTTTTGCACAATTGTAAATTGATAATAATTGTAATGATAATGCAATCCAGAAGAAAATATTTTTTTGTGTGTGTATATTTAGATTTCTATTCCTTGAGACTCTTAAGATTTAAATTTGTACACTGTTTTTTTTATTTCGGAGAATTGTAATGGTGTGATTATCAAAATTTTCAAGTAAAAATTATTTTCAAGTAAAAAAATGTTACATTGGGTTTAAGTTATTTCCTTATTTTGAGGAAGTAAATGGAAATATAAGTTAAAGCATATGACAATAATAAATGACGTAGAATTTCCAATTGTTAAATTTCTAGAGATTATTCAAGGAAGGATGTCTGGCTGGCCTTGCGGCCTTTTTGCGCCTTCATTTTCTCATGTTTACAATGAAGGGCTTGGATGAAACCCATGTATCATTTTAGCTGCTGAACTCTTTATTCCAATGGGATCTCAGGCGGAGAATAGAAAGCTGAGCTGCTCTGGTGGAAGTTGGCTGTGGCTATGGCCAGGTCACTCCCTCACTGCCGTGGCAACCTTTGAAGAGCAGTTGAAGAATTCATATGAAAAACGACTCCACTTGGACACCAGGAGTTCAACAAGGCCCTTCCTAACTCAACAATTGTAACTAAAAAGAAACAAAAACTTCTAGCCTTCAACCTCATGTATAGCCCAACCCTACATCAGAGCTTGTTTATGTATTAATTTATACTGTGATCAGCCCTTTTGTTTGATATGCAAGAGCAAGAAGGAGGATTTAGTAGACTCTGGGGTAGGAAGTTTGCTTTAGGTAACAGCAAGTGTTCTGAATGTCGACCTCTTTGGAGTCTTCTACTTATGTCCAGGGAACACATGGCTTGCTTCTGGTAAGTCTTATTGAATTTGCCAATCATTCATTACAAGAAATGTGCAATTTGATGTAATCGATTTAATTTGTCTAAAAAATTTACAATAATATGCTCCAGCCAAAAAGTTACTTTTAATAATCTAACTTGAATTAAACTGATCGCTGTTCTATCTGTCTCCAGTGTACAATGAGACAAGACCACACACCACACGGGCACTATGATTCGCCTGGAGATTTATGTCAGTGTTAAAGACTGAATGAGGATAAGGTACTCTTAGGCTTCCTGTTTTTTATGTTTAAGGGCAATAACATTTTTCAGATGAGTCACATAATTCTCAATTCTATGCCCCTTTCAACTAGGGAAGGTGGAGAGAGAGAAGGAGAAATCTGGTAGAAAAGAGAGAATGAGATCCTCTCAATTAGTTTGTTTGTTGAGCAATCTCACCTTGTGGACCATCTAAAATATCCAATTTAGGAAGTTGACATTAGATAACATGAAGACAATTACTCTGGAGGCTGAAGTTATTCATTATTTTTCATAGAAAGTTTCCCAAGAGCATAATTTTAGGTTAAGACATGTGGTTAGGGTATCAAGATGAAAAGATCAAAGTAAAAAAATTAAGAGGTTAATCTTAGAATTCATTCAGACCATCCAGCTAGATAAACCCTCTGCAGACTGAAGGCTTGCTGAAGACCTTATCAAGCAGAGTTAATGGGAAATGCAAAGCTAATGCAGTTCTGTATCTTTGCAACTCTATTGAGATGTAAAGACCACAAGCAGTATTTAAATATCATTACAATGACAAGTGCATTCAAGAGGGGCTATCCAGGAGCTAATCTATCCCAAACTACCAGAGGCTGCTGATGGAGCAGTGCAAATAAGCAATTCAGTTTCAATCGCTAAAAATCTTATCTTCTGGAGAGATCAGACTGGCAACATAATTAAACGCAATGATTTGCTTCAGAACACAATGATAGAGTTCATCATTTGTTGCACTTTACCTAAATACAACATGTCAAAATGTGAGGTGGAATCTTTCTGATTTCACCCAGTATAGAACATTAAATCAGCTTTGTTTCTTAAAATGATGACTTGGTTAGACAATGTTTACTTCACAATGTACTATGTGGTTTTATTTCCCACTTAAAGACAAATTAGTGGAGAGTTTTGCCAATTCGGCATATTTTAGTATCTTTAGAATTTACATTTATTGTAACCAAGAATTTCTATTTGGGCTACACACACACACACACACACACACACACACACACACACAAGAAAATGAGATGTGGGAACTGGGACAATTGGAAAAGAATTATTGGGCAAGTACAATATCTGGATGCACTAAAGATGGCAAAACACCTACTTGACATATTCAAAAATCCGCTTTCCATCTATATCTGCTTCTACTTAATTCTAAGGAAAACAATAATTAGAAGTGTATAATATAAATATTTGGAGGAAGAAGCCATAATGAATGAGCATAAAATTAACAAACAGCCCTAAACGAGATATAAAAACTCAAAAATGATTTAATCTCAAAATGTATTTCCAAAAATGAGATAAATATGCTGCATGTATGTTTCAACACCATCCATATAAAGCAAGTCCTTCCTGAGACTGTTTTCAACCAAGTTGAAGAAAATTCCTGACACGAACAGCCATTAACAGAGTGTTAACACTCTGCCACCTACTGGACAACTTGTCAACTCCCAAGAAATGTGCTCAGGAACTTGAAACGTGTATTTCAACAGCAAGGCCTCTAAGAGCCTTTGGTAGGAATAAAGCCCTGGGATGTACGCAGGCAAGCTTTTCCAACGCGTCTGACAATAAGCATATGATTCATATGCTCCAAATCGATCCTTTAATGTTCAAACAATAACAACAACTTTCTTCTTAGTGCGGGGTATTGTATAGTCCATCCTCAAGTTATACAATACCAACTTTATTTTTAGGCACCAGGCCAAAAGTGACAGCAAACGTAAGAGGAGTCTGGCAAAAGGATATAGGCCCTTCTATCTCCCTACCCTTTGAGAAAACCAATATGAGGACCATCCTCGTGGAGTGGCATCTTCTGGATAGAGGGGACAGAAGGTGCCAGCACCTCTACTTTCAGCAAAGGGTACCTGTAGCTTCAAACTGCAGGAGTCAAATTCTATAATATTTAATTTTATTTTACAGACACAACAAATGTAAAATTAGATCAGGATGATATGGTGCATTAGTCCAACCCAAGCAGGAATTACATAATTTGGTAAATCTGACTGAAATAAATGTTCAATACAGACAACACAAATTAAAAATAAGGCCGGCCAGCAGTCAGTAAAATGGATAATAACAATAATAATAATGATATAACAGGACATTACATTTAAATATTTACTGAAAGCAAAGAATGTCAAAGTTACAAAGGATATAGAGAGCATGTAGACGTCACTCCTACAAAGAAGTTTAATGCAGAGAAAAGCTTGTGTCGAACCCTAGCTTTGTCATTTACCAGGTGAGTGATCTCAGCCGTTGTTAATTATCCTCTCAGAGTTTTAATTTGGTCATCTGTGCAAGATAAATGTATTATCTAACTCGCTAAGTTGCTATGAAGATTAAACAAGATAAAATATGCAGCTCAATTTCTCAAAGCCCAAGAGGTGCTCAATAAATACGATCTTATCCAAAGTCACAAAACCTATTTGCAGAGCTGGAACTGGAACCCAGATATCTTGACTATTGATATGATGCCCTTCCCAAGGCTGCACTGTTTCAGGACTTACATTTAAGTAATTTTAGAACTAAGATTCAGCTCCACTGGTATGCATATTGATGGGCATAGGTGTATGACTTCAATTAAACCAAGGTCAAGCCCTGACCTTTGTGAATCAATTGATTAGCCATATTTTATTCAGCCCCATCTTTAGAAAGTCACTTCCATGGCCTGACGGATGGGTGAATCAGGTTTGATATTAAACCTTTATATTAAACTACATCTCTGTAATTACTTCTCTTTGGCCTGTTTTCGTCCTCTCTGGAGGACTTAACTAGATTAATTTCAAAGTTAATCTTTGATCATTAGCATTATCTTCATACATGAAGTACAGCACATTAATAGATTGTTATATCAAAGAGAGTTTGTGAATCTCAAACAACAAGCAATTGAGGGACATCATAAGAAGAAATGCTCAAGTAGATCTCCCCTTCTCTCTATGTAGCACCCCTCCCCTGCCATAATAAAAAAGGGATTGCTTTTGTCCAGTTGAACATGGTGGACCATATTCAGTGGAATATGTCTGACAACCCTTGGGAAAAACCAAAGAAGTTCCTCCTCATTGGGTGGGATAAACAGAGAATCTGTTCCTATGGTGATGGCAAAAGTGTCCATCATTTTTTAGCTACTGAATGGCAATATGAACCCTAACTCACTTTCTTCTTCTTTTCAAATGTATAGTGTTGGTTTAAAAAGAGAAAGTTTTAAAATAAAATGGACTTTCACTCAATTATTGGTTTTTCAAAAAAATCTGCTGCCTCCTTGCTTATCAAATTTCACTCATGGTAGAGAGACTTCACTGACAAGATATTGATTGCCATCATGTGGAAGAGGGTGTAGATTGGTTTGTTTGCCCGACAGAGGACACAAGTAGGAGCAATATTATGACACATGGGGAGGTAGCTTTTGGCTTGGTATATCAAAGAGTTTTGAGAGCTTTTCAATGAGGGAAGAACCCGGAGATGCTGAGATGGGACTGGGCACCAGGGACTGGATTCTTTCACAGGTGGAAGTTTGGTCCAGATAACCAACAAGATCCCTTCCCACACTAAGATTCTATTATACTAGGTTTACAAAATTCATTCTGTAGAAAGATACTCATGAAAATTTACCCTCTATTATTTTTTGCACAAAAAACTTAGGAGACATATTAGCACAGTGGTAAGGACACAGAGTGTGGAACCAGACTTCCTGCAGCTCTGCCAGTGAGCTTTGCTCATTATTATCTTAACATCTTGGGGAAGTTACCGACGTTTTTCTGTGCCTCAATGTCTCCATTTAAAAAATGAGGTTGGTAATAGTATGCACTTTTCAGGGTTATTGTAGCAATGCAATGAGTGAGTACATGTGAAGTGCTTTGAATAGTGCCTGGTTCAGAATAATCCTTGCCCCTACTCTCCAAATATCAGTGCACTCTCCCTTTATACAAAATGTATATCATACTTTGACTATACAAAGGGAACGTACGTGAGAACCAAAATCAAGCAGGAATGGTGACTGTGGTGCAAATCCCATCACTTCCCACTCCTGTAGCCATGATAGATATTAATCTTCTGGCATGGCACTCAATGCCACTGTGCCTAGATGTGACCCCAGCATCCTTCTCAACACAGAGCTCCAGAGTAGATAAGTGAGAGGAAACCTATTTGCCGTTTCTGCATTTGTTAATTTATTCAAGACATTTGGATTTAAACTTTAACTCTGAAACTTGTCAGGATCAAAAGATAAACCTCAGATTGACACATCCACTCTACTTTTTGTTTCAGTGTGGTATATTCACGGTGGCTTTGATAAACTGCCACAAGACTCTGGTTTTATCTGTCTATTTTTTCATATGAGAAGACGTGCATTTTTAATAAGCCACCATGAAAACTGGTGTATAAAGAGGTGATTTTGAGCTTTGTAAGAGGCATTATTTCTATTAGAAGTCATCTGTTTGACAGTATTTTTATTTCTCTTGATATTTTATTTTTTAGAGACTGGCAAGAAAGATTTTCAACACTTGCCAGAAGAGATCTGTTCCTATTCCTTATAGATTAAGAACAATTTACTGTCCTCAAAGAAAGGAAATCTATATGCAAAGAGATCAAAGGAGATAGACGTTAGATAACACAAGTGATCTAAATTATTAACGATGCCCTGGTTATAACTTGTTTCCAAAAAGGAACTGATATTCATCACCAGCCTTTTCTAAGAACAAGATGGCTAAACCTAAGGGAACGAGGGACGTAAGAGAACTAGAAGGGTACAGAGTCCAGCAATAGTCCATTGGAAGAGCAGAAGGTTTAAGACCAAGAAGCAGCAGGCTATTTCTAGTCTAAGTGAAGCACTGTGTTCCCTAGGAAAGTCTCAGCTGCACGGATAGGACAAAGGCAGAATTCTGAAGGCAGAGATAGCGAACAGTTCAATTGCCAGGCTATATATATTATAATAGAAGTACATGTCATTTTATAAAGTACATAATGTCATTAATATTTGAGCACTAATTCTGTACCAAGCAGTTTGCTAAGAGCCTTACTCATTTGAATCTTTATTAACACAATGACTCTGAGAGGTAGGAACTAATACTCCTATTGAATGAATGAGAAAACTGAGGCATAAGAAGGTTGAATTGTTTGCCCCAGACCATGTTGCCAGTAACCAGCAAGGCCACGACTTGAACTTAGAAACTCCGACCCCAGAGTCTCTGCACTTCACTAATAAACTGGGGGTCCTTGTGGTTTGGGGATAATTACCAGGTCCCATCTCCCTCGTCAAGGGCTGGTGGGAACTTCTGTGCAGGTGAGTCCCAGCCAGATGACAGAGAATGTCAAACAGAACTATTACTCAGGTGTCAGTACTCCCCATGGGGCTGGAGAAACTTGTGGATGAATAGAAGGTCAGGAGCTTGATAGTCAGAGGGGATTTTGATCTGATGAGGGTCCAGCAATGCCCCATCCCTTCTGTGCTCCAAAGCAGTGCAGGCAGAGTTAACGCGGGGCTCTTAGGGACTGTGGGTGGGCTAGAGAAAGACTGACATTATCCTTAAACTGGCTGTGAAGAAGAAATGGCAGGCCTGCACGCTCCTGGGGTCACTGGAATAACTGGGATGGGACTATGGCTGGTAGCCCCAAATAAATTTGGTAGTGTTTTAAACAGCAGAAAGTCACTTATGAAGCAGATTAAATGCAAGCATTTAGAATGATGTCTCCCTTCAAGTTGTTTTGAAGGGATAGACACTTATCAAAGAGGAGACATTGAATTCCAAACTTGTTAAATAGTTTATTGATGCAGGTCAATGACCATATCAAAGTGTTACAGATTAAGCACAGCACTGGGCTTATCATAGGTTTAATAAAACAGGTAGAAACATTAAGCTAACATCTAATCTGAAATCATATCTGTAAAAATAGGTCTTGATAAACAAGAACTTGACAGCAAAGAGATAAGACTAGAGGCTGACTGGTGAACAGAGGAGGTTTATCACATTTATGAATGAACAAGTATTTCTGCTCAATTTTTAATTGAATTAAAATATCCTATATCCACTGAGATCCTTTTAACCAACTGTGAAAAGAATAAAATTAATCTGTAACACAGAGGTGAGTAACTCAGATGGCTAAATGCTTGGAGCAGGTATTTCACACTGCATGGCTTACCTTAACCAAATACTACTCCTGCAAATAGTTCAAAAATGAATATAGGCATGTGATCCTTTCTAAATTCACTAAGGTTATCCTTAAATCACCAAGATTCTTGGGGGTACTTGAATTTGTTTTTCCAGGGCAAGTTTTTGCTTTAAAACAGCAGAGTGGGGATGGAGGATGAAATGGAAATGGAATTTGGATGGCTTTTATCATCAGTGGCCTGGAAAAGTATGAAAGCAAAGCTTGACACTCAACGACATTGATATCCTTGAGTCAGATATAAATGGGAAGTATTTTCCCCGCATTCCGAGATCCTGTTCACAAAGAAATGGTCTACCCTGTTTTACTTGGAATGTCTTTGATATGTTCTTTACTTTTTAATTAAAATTTGTTTTTAAAATATTTTCCATTGCATTTTTTCTTATTTCTTTTAGCAAAATACATATTTTTAATTATGAAGTCTAAATTGGAGAGAATCTTTATTTTATTTTATACTTCATTTTATATTATATAAGTTAAAGTTCTTGCTCATATCCACCCCACTTCTCCAATATAACTGCTCAGAAGTAGAAACCATTAACAATTTGAGGTTTACCACTCTAGATATTTTTTGTGCACATAGATGTGTGTAGAATGTATAATTTTACAAAACAGGATCTATTTGTCTATCTAGATATATTCTCCCGAAACGTTCTTTTTTCTTAATATATGATGAATCTTTTTCCATGTCAGTATGTATAGATCTACTTCATTCTTTTTGAATAGCTGTATAGTATTGCACAATACAGGTATGTCATGATACATTTAACTATTCCCCATTGATTGGTATATAGGGAGTATTCATCTTTGAAGTATTATAAATAATATGGCAAGGAACATTATAGAAGTACTGAAGGATATGTACAGAAAGACCCTCATTTCTCTAGGGTAGATAGTAAATAGAAATGCTGGGCCAAAGCATATCAGCATTTGTAATTTTGACAAATAATACCAAATCACCTGCTTTTCCTTGATAGTTAGTGAGCCCAAACACCTTATTATAATGACCTCAGCCACTTGGTTCATCTTCCGTGGATTTATAACCTTCTCCCATTTTTTAAAAATTGGGTTATTGTTCCTTTTTCTTTTGGATTTATAGGAGCTCTTTGTATCTCAGTGTTTAGTAACTTAAACTCTGGAGTCAGGGAGATCTGAGTTTAAGTCCCAGTTTGCCTCTTTTTTGCTAGGTGACTTCGGAACTTCGTCTCAAGTCTCCACTCCTCAGACTGTGTGAGGATAATAAGACTACATACCTGATAGATTTTTCTTGAGTCTTAACAATAATACAATATTTGTTAATTTTTAGGATGGTACTTGGTATAGAGTATGGGTTCAATAAATATTATTTCTTCTGTATGTTGCAAATACTTTTTTCACATTGTTAGTTGACATTTTATTTTTAAAAACTATCACTTTATAGAAATTCTACATTTAGATATAGTCAAATCTTTCATTACCCCCTTCTTGGGGGCTTTTGGGTTTTGTATTAAGCTTAGAATTATAACACCTAGATATAATAAATATATTCTCTTATATTCCTCCTAGTACATTTACAATCTTAATTTTTATACTTAGACCTCAGTATTTGTTTCTGAGTATGGTCCAAGGTAGATATGTATTTTGAATTTCCCATCATTTCACCACTGACTTGAAATGCTGATGTTATCACATACTAAATTCCAAGGTGTTTCTGACTCCTTAATCTGTTCCATTCATTCATTTATCCTTTTCTGTGTCAATACCACGGTATTTTAGTTATTTCAGTTTCATGGTATGTTTTGACCCTTGATAAGGCAAGACCCTAACTCCTTTTAATCTTCTGGTTATATTTATCTGTTTATCACCTATCTTCTGCATTAGAAGGTTTCCAGGGAAGCATGGCCTTGTCTGTCCTTTTTTGCTGTATATCAATTGCCTAAAACTGCCTAGCCCAGAGTAGGTACTCAATATATGTGATGTGAATAAACAAACTTAAACCTAGTAGTCCTTTTTACACTCATTTTTTTTTTTTTTGCTTTTCCTTAAAACTTTTTTATTGTTAAAATAAAAAAATACAGAAAACGATATAAAACAAAAAATATAAACACCCTTGTAACTACTGCCCTATATCCAATTTTTAGAAAGAAATAAAACAATTTTTGACTTCTATATAATTATTATGCCAGCAGTAGTAGTTTTAAAAGCAGTCATATTGGTAGGATCTTTATTTCTTTGTATACTAAGGTTTGGCAATTGTTTATTTATTTGCGCCATTTAAAAAGACATTATTTACTCTGCCATTTGTTTCAGGAAGAAAAAATAGCTACTTCCTGGAACTTTCACCTTTAGTGAGCTAAAGAGTCCCCTTTGAACTTAAGAGAGCTTCGTTTTTTTTCTGTATGTCTCAAAGACTCAGTAGAGATATTGAGACGGGAGGGCAGATTTTAGATGTCTTGCTGTTCTTGGTAATCTTTTAAGCCAAGATGATTCTTTTTATTATATTAATCAACATTTAACTGGAATGAAGAAAATAAGGGAGAAAAACAATCCATTCTTCCTATTCACCTAGCTATTTCTGATATGAATTTGGAAATATTGGAAAGAAAGTACTGGAAGTATTGGAAGGAAAGAAAATATTGGAAACATGAGCAGTGAAGAAGTACAGCATCTGGAATGCTTCACTCAAATACAATCGCATTATTTTTGGTGCTTTGCTGACATTGGCCAGGGAAATTAGGGCTGATGTAAAGCTAGATAGTCGTGGGCATGAAGAAGTCAAGTTGAAAACCCTTGAACTGTGACGGGATGGAGAAGAGAGTGTGTTGAAAGGGATAGCTGGGAGGTATTTGTGAGCTTGACAGCTTGACCAACAGCATCAGCATCACCTGGGAATTTAACAGAAATGCAAAATTTGGGGCCCCACCTTAGACTGAATCAGAAACTCTGGGATGGGGCCAGCAATCTGCATTTTAACAAGCCTTCCTGAGTTGCCGGCTGAAGTTTGAGAACTGCTTCAATGCAGTAAGGAGAGGAGATGGGAGGTTAAAAAATCTGGCAACTAATAAAATCCTTGTCCCTATCATCAATTTCCATGTCATGAGGATGAAAGAGAAGTTGACAAAATTATTTGAAAAAATATGGTGAGACTGGCAGCAAATTGTAACTTTAAAATTTGGTAGGCAAATTAGACAAGTTTCTAAGGCACCTCTTTCTTAGCAAGATTCACACACGGTGCACAGGGCAGACCTGCTTCGTTGGTTGCTAATAAACCAAAATTTTTCTGCTGCCTACCCCCAGCCTCTAAGACAACAAGTCAGTTCCCATGATTGCTGTCCAGCAAAACTGGGCTGATCTGGTTTCTTGAGCTTGCCTGTTAAGAAGCGACTTCCAACATACAGCTTGGTGACTATAGTTAATAATACTGTATTGTAGACTTGAAATTTGCTAAGAAAGTGGATCTTCAGCATTCTTACTATGAAAAAAAAAAAGGTAAAAAAAAAAGTGATGAGAACGGAAACAAACAAAAAAAGAAGTGCCTTCCACATTCTCACGGGTTACGTACCAAGGCCTTTGCTCTTTGTAGCTTAGCAAAATGATTTACTGGTATTATAAGTCAAGTTGATTATTTCATCTAAAATATTTCATCACCTGAAATAAACCAGCAGGGCCCAAAGCTAAACGCTGGAACTCTCTCTCCTTCTCACTTTGGGGAGAGGTGGTGAGTTGCT
This sequence comes from Diceros bicornis minor, assembly GCF_020826845.1. NCBI lineage: Eukaryota > Metazoa > Chordata > Mammalia > Perissodactyla > Rhinocerotidae > Diceros > Diceros bicornis. Next base: position 30,883,986 of record NC_080742.1, read on the forward strand.
GGCAAGATACTTGCAAAAAACATGTTGAATATTTATATTCCTTACTTTTAATGGAGCAAAGTTAATCTTTGAAGAAATATGTGGTCTTTGAATATAAATATTTTCAAGCCATTTTCATAAGTCAGTGCAGTAAGTGAGATTCTCAAACATTATCTCTGCTTTTTCACACTCTCTGTGGTGTCCCTATCACTAGTACAGCTCTTAACTTCTCTTTGGAGATCCAGCCTTGTTATCTTCCGAATTGTCTGGTGGCTGACCTACCATGTGACAAGCTCTCTGCTGCAAATTTGCACCCTAAATCACAGGAAGATATGAAACAATTAATAACTGTTAAAATCTTTAAGTCTGAGATATTCATTCTCACAACACAGTGTGTATTCAGTATATATTTGTCTCTGAATATATTAGAAGTAGCTATTTAAGATCCAGATCTCTGATGAACTCAAAACAAGAGATGGAATTCTAAATTAGAGTGTGCTATATTAAGAGAAAACCCCTTTGAAAGAAAAGAAAGGAATTGGCTTTCCTTCCTCATTTGCTCGCTCTGAGGACTGAAATATGTCATACTTCTCCTTTCTCTTTAAAAAGACAGAAACTTTTTATTCTGTAGGATTATGAGGAAAACAAGCTTTTGATTAAGGAATCAGTAAGATGCCCATTTTTTCTAATCTTCCATTGACAATTAAAGTCACACTCTATCCTAGGGAAATGAAGTCACTCTTCAGGTAATTTAAATAAAAAACAAACAACACACTGACTATCAGTGTCTGTAATTTAGGAAAATATATCTACTGGTATGCACTAGTCACACAATGAAGCCTCTTTTATAGATATAAAAATTATAGGTTCACTTTCAAATTTCATCTTCCCATTAAACTCATGACCTTCAGCTACTGCCTCCTTTATGCACTGCAGGATCTTACTTTTCATATCATCTGGTGATCTTTACAACTTCCATTCCTACCTGTATTTTCTTTAACGTTACTTATATACAATAAATTATTTTAAGTTTCATCTGATTTTCCTACTGAGAATTTTATGTACTGTACCCATATGGACAGCATCATCTAAAACACATATCTACAGAATGATGGAGGCACATTTAAATCAATGGGATTTCCCGGATTTTTAACATCACTGGAACTGTGGTTTGGGGTAGCAAAGAGGTGGTTTGAGATTCACATAGAATTGTGGGTGAGGAGTAGCCAAAAGAAGCTTTGAGATGTGGATAGAATTGGATTCTAGCCCCAATTCCATCACTTAACTAGATGAGATACTTTAGCTCATGTTTTAATCTGAGTTATAGTTTTCTCATCTGTAAAATGAGTATCATAATAGTTATAATAATAGCAGTTATTGATCGTTGGATGCCTTGTACCATGCTCAGCACTTTTTCTACTAAAAATCTGTGAAATAATCCTTTAAGATGTAAATAATTCCTTCCTTAAACGAAACTGAGGCTAAGAGAGGCCAAAGAATAAGTGGCATATCCTGTTGTATACTCTGAAGACAGCACCCTTCCTGTTACAGGAGCAGAGCAAATGAGATACAGAATGTGAAATCATTTCCTAGACCGTGTGTACATTACTCAAGCAAAGTTTAGATGTTTTGTAGACGGAGAGTGTTACTCTATAAAAATATATTTATACACTGATAATGTTTTCTTTCAAGTGTAACCTGCTTCCTTGAAAATTCTTTAAAAACTATAAGGTGGTACTCACTAGCGTAAGGGTTAATCTTGGACAAATTTTGTAGAGTTTGCTTTGTGTACCACCCCTCATTCTCAAACAGCATTCTTTTCCCTTTTTAGACGAGCCTAAATTTTTAAATTTTATGAATAAATACATTTCCTCTCCGCTTGTCCCTGATGTGAGGTAGGGGGCATAGAGTTGACAAATTTATAATTTTTAAATAAAGAATATTTTAAAAAACTATCATCAGTTATCATCATTACATAAAAATAAGGGACATTTTTGTTCCAAAACAGGAAGAACGTAATCTCAGAACCAAGTGCAATCCTTTAAATGGAACACACTTAGTGGTGAGAGAAACTTTTGACATTGCCTTTGATCTTTTTATTTTGCTACCAGACAGTGAAACTCTATCATGGATCAGCATGGGGTATCAGACCAAATTTGAGAACTACTATTTTAAAGGCCACGTGGCACCCTGAAAAATCCTGAACTGAGCAGCACACAGACCTGGGTGAGAACACATGCTCCGTACAGGATGGTGATTCAAACTATGGGTTCTGTAGTTAGCTATTTACATTTAAATCCTCTCTCTGCTTCTAGTTATAGCGTCTTTCTTTAAGTCTCTAAGCTTCACTATTCCCTGGAGGTAAAATGGGTATAATAATAATGCCCGTGATTATTATAAGAATTCAATGGGATAATCTGTCTAAGAACTAACATAATAAGCCCTCAAAAATGTTAATTTTTAATTTATTAAAATATTATTATTAATAATAAATATAATTATTTTATTCTTATTTATTCTTCTTTTATTAATTTATTCAACTTCTTTCATTTTCAGTTTTTCCATTTGTAAAATGGAAATAAAAGTACCTAACTTGCAGGGTTGTTGTGGAGCCTAAATGAGATAATGCATGTTTCCACATAGATTGGTACACATCAGAAGCATGATAAATGGTAGTCATTATTATTTTCGTGACATCTACCCTCCCTACTCCCCTAGTGCATTCACAGTTGTCAGACGGCACTTGGCTCCCCCAAACCCCTCTTTGGTGCCCTACTTGGAATTCTGCCCCAGGTTCCAGCCAATCCTTCTATCATGTGTCTGAAAACTTACCTGTCCACTTTATTTGTCCCTTAAGGTCTTGAATGCATTCTGAAAGCAATTCCATCAACAAATTGCCTTGGAAAAGTTTTGAATGTTATTTAAACAAGCACGCTGAGAAATCCTAAAAGCAAAATACATGCATGATTATCTCTTAAAAACTCAGCAATATCTATTTTGGAGCTTTGCTTAGAAGCATCGTGAGGAAGAAAGTAAAAAAAGATGAAGACTTTACAACAACAAATCTCCAGCTTGGATACAATGACTAACGGTCAGAGCAGATAAGCTTGCTTTCTCTCCTGCCTATGTCTATATTTTCAGGTGTCCATCAGCCTGGACAATTCCGGGAGTAACCCAAGGTTCATTTACCTCCCGCACCTACTGCCCACTAGTCACCATGGTGGTTATGTCTGGACCCTGGCTCTTTCTTTTATTTAATGTGGGGTGGTATCTGGCCAGCTGGAAGATTCTGGACAGCGATGGAGTAAAAAGGAGGGATAAACTCAGCCTATATTGCTATAATCTTGGCTCCTCGATGAAGAATGTCCTATTTTCTTTCTCATATACACTTCTCTATCCAAATCTAAAATTGTCCATGGGATGGAATTGGAATAGCTAACCCCTCTTATTCCCCTCAAAACATCTGACAGAGAGAAAAAGAGAAAATATCTATGTGATATTGGAGAAGTCATAGCTCTTTTATTTCTTCATCTGTATGATGAAGGAGCTGGATTAAGACGTCTAAGATCTGCTCTCATCATCTATAAGCACATGTGCAGTAAGGAGTAAAAAAAGGTAAAAGATTGCTTTGGAAAACTTACAAGTAAGTGATTGAGAAGAAGAGGGAACATGATAGGGAGGTGTTAACGTTCTTTTGAAAATTCCTCAAATATATGAGTAGATCATGGATAAACATAAACTAACGCAATTAGGACTTAAGAATCTGAAAGAAGGCTGGGAATGGGCATGCATATATAAAAATTGATGGTAAGAGTAACTTTTATTGACAAAATCTGGTGTATTAAAGTAGAGGTTTTATCCTGAATCATTTAGGTGGGAATGTATAATAAACATGAAGAAGAGCTCAAATGTATTGTTCTTGTTATGCTAAGAGGTGGTACAGATTGAAAATATCAAACAACAAAAGGGGACTTAGAAAAATCCATGACTGCTAAATCAATAAGGAAGTATCAGAGAAAGCAGCCTCTGTCTTGTCTTTCGAGGTTCAACGTGCTGTTGCCAGAGTCAGCCTGCCCTGAATCAGAACCTTCCTAAGTTTGTAATCTGGATTGTTCTTTCTCTTTCTGGCAAGGAAATATTTAGGTAGGGTCTAAGGGAATTCTGTAGTGCAACGTTTGTGAAACTTTGGGCTTCTGCTAAATTGATTTGACTAATTTACCCATTTGAACGTTCCTTAGACTGAGGAGAATGATGACTGCTCCTCTTCTATTACAGACACTGATCAATCTTCAAAAGCATTCGCTATATGTTTTCTGTGTTAAAGATCAAGCGCTTTTTTTTCTGTTCTAAGAGGATATTTTGCATTACTGAAGGTAATATAAATATTATTCTGTAATATTTTGAGATTGATAAAGGGCAAAGAAGATCTTGAACTATTTTTTTCTTGAGTACTTAGAATATAGCATCATTTTAATTGGCAGAAGAAATGTTAAGAGAAGAAATGTTAAGATTTTCTTTTCCAACTAGATGGAAATAAAACAGTTTTTCCTTGTGCCGTATACACATTTTCTTCCTTCATTCTTTTTCTCCATGAATTTGATTACACTTTTATACAACTTTGGAGGATAAAATCTTCTCACTTTCTGGTGCATTCATTTCCTTGCCTCTAAAATGATAACCTACCGCTGGAAAAATGACCGGATGCACAGGGAGATTGGAAAATCTAATGTAAAGCAGTTAGGCTCTAGGTCAATATTCTGAGAAATATCCCTGAAACGCATGTTTCCCATTCTCCCTTTCACTATTCTTAAGATAAGCTATAACAGTGGAGGGGTGAAAAAAAGCTTAAGACTAAAACATATTACACAATAGCATGCATGACAAATTTTAAAACAGTAAATATAAGAGCTAAAGTTAATGTTAGACAAGAAAATAATCTCGGATATGGTAAATAAATTAAGACTACATCATAGATGGGAAATAAAAATCCCTTGCAAAGGGCTGAGCACCTTGAACATGGGCGTACACACAGATGTTCCTTTGGGTGTCTGAACAGACCCCTCCTGTGCACAAGTGCACAGAGTGCCAACGTCGTCATCAAAGAGGGAAATCAGACCATTCAGAACACATGGAAAAGAGTTGCCATGCTCCAAAATAGATCTTGGAAAGTTTATCATCTCTAAGTGAGTGAATAGGAAACTTGACCATTTTTAGACTAATTAAAATTCAACTTGCCATTTTTAGACTACTTTTTTTCCCCTCCACTCATTAAAACCATATATATCATGGGTTTCTGACTAATTTTCATGTAATAATCAAAATGTAGTTTTGCAATTCTATTTAAAACCATGTTTTGTTAAGAGTTGTGTTTTGTATTTTTTTAGTAGAAATTGCACATTGAAAATAAAAATAACAAATTAAGATTTTGCACTTGACTCTGCTTTTTATGAATGAGGTGTCAACTTGGCAAAGTACAATTTCTCCTTCTTGTAAACCACAGGGCAGAGTGGAATACTATTAGCATGGGTACATCCCATGACAGCTGTAGAGATTAATAAGGAAAACCACTATTTGATTCCTTTAATTTTCTAAGAAAAAGAGAGAAACCCCCGGATCCGCTATTGAAAGACACTCCAAAATACAAAACTGAAAGACATTTTACATCATAATAACAAAACTTTGGTTGTTAAGCTTTTAACATAAATTTATAATAAGCACATGTCCCTTTTCGGATTTACTTACTCGCTGCCGTCAGATCTTGGTTTGATTTCCAAATCTGTCATGGATTAGCTGTGTGTTCTTTTGTAGGTTACTTACCTCTCTGTGCTTCAGTTTTCTCATTGTGTAAAGGGGATTAAGAATAGTACCTACCTGAGAGGGTTGCTGTGAAGATTAAATATATTAATATCTATAAAAGGTTTAGAATTTTACTGGCTCATAGTAGGTGCTATGTAAGTGTTAGCTACTATTATCATTATCATCATTATTGAAATATTTCAATAAATTTATTAATTTATTTTCTAGCCAAGTTTCCTTGAAAATTTTTAAAACATACTTTTCTTAAAAACCGGAAATTACACTTTCCTGTGAATCAGATATTGATCAAAATTTCACATTTGGCTCTGTTCAGATTATGATCTGGTCAGTCCCAACACCATAACAATTTCTAAGAATCTACCATGTACAAGTTGGTTATAATGACTGGCGGTGTGCCCTTCTGATTTCAGCTAGTTTTGCATATTGCAACTTGCAATACTTATAAAAAATCCCATTTGAACCAAATAATTTGTGGAAAGTTTTTCAGCATTTTACTTAGAAATGACTACCTTTATGTCTAGGCAATAAGGCAACTAGGTGACAACTGTGATTGGTAAAAACTGCAGATTCAGAAGCCATGCACAGTGGATACAGTTATGGTAACTTATAAAAATGACTAGATTAAAAAAAAAAAGCCCATATCCTCCAAGAGTGATATAGACTAAAATTAGCCCTTACAAGCTTGGGTATCGTTTTATCTTAGCAGGTACTAGGCCCATCCAGACTCATGACCATGAAACCAGACGGTCAAGCCCACTGTGAACAGCTAGATCTAAGAGGAGGTTTGAAAATTACCAAAAAGGCCTACCTGCCCTAAGCCACACTTGTATCGGTACTTAAAATCCCTGTTATTATCTTAACTTTCTTTCAGAGAAGGCAGATTTACCAAAGATTTTCAGCAGAATATTAAGAGTTGGTGTACCACAAAAGGGTCTTATGGTCACGTAAATTGAGAAATGCTGTGGATAACACAAGATTAAACGGATATATTCCTTCATTTGTTAAATAGATATTTACTGAGTGCTGGAAATTTAAAGAGTCCACCAGACAGACCTCCCGGAATTTATATTCTAATGCAGGTGATAGAAAATAAAAGAAACAGATACAAAGAATAAAATGATTCCATTGTATTAAGTATTATGAAGGAAATAAACAAGGAGCTGAGATAGAGAGTAACAGGGCAACACATACCTTACAAGTGCGACTGACTGTGGTGGACCTCTTAGGGGTAGTGACATTTAAGCCTAAGGCTTGAACTAAGAGAAACAGCTAGACATGTGAAAATGAGTTAAAGAGCATCCCAGACGGAGAGATGAGCCAAAGAATGTGGTGTGTGAGCTAGTGAAAGGATCAAGGTCAGCGTGGTGGGGTGAGTGGTCCGGAAAGATGAGGTTGGAAGAATAGGTTGCGACAGCCAGGTCACAGAGGAACTTGAAGCCACGGTGGGGAGCGTGTGGGCATGGGTTCAGGTGTGGTTGGAAGCTGTTAAACAGTTGTAAACAGAGAGGAAACTTGATCTGATTTACATTTTAGGAGTGCTCTTTGGGTGCTGAGGAGAGAATGTGTAGGGGAGGGGCGCAAGGGCTAGTAAGCAGGCCAATAGGAGGCCATTGGAGTGGTCCACAGGAGACATGGCAGTGGTTAGGCTACATTACAGGTGGTGGATATGCAGCAAAGTGGACTTCTCACAGCTTTTAGTATACTTATGTGTAGTATAAAGCTTCAAGCTTGAGAATAAAGATCCAAACCAATTTGATCAAATAACACACATCAGGAAATGCCAGGTTCAAGGATCACCTCCTGAATCATTGTTAACGCAAATATTTTTTTCCTGAAGGAAATAAGTCTTTATTCCACTACTACATTATCTGCAGACAGCAGGGTTTGTGGCAGGGTTTCTTGTAAAAGAAAAGCAATTGATTTGGGTGGGCAAAAGGGAGTTGAGGGGGAGATTGTGGAAAGACTCAAGCAATGGGACCTTTCCTTAGGAAAGCAGGCTTCTGTAATAAATGGGAACACTACAAGCAGTAGGTGCTTGGGAAATGAAGAAAAGAGAGGGGACACCAGAGACAGGCTCTCTCTCTTATGCAATGTCATCTGGGGCCACTCATTTATGTGTTTAACTCCCCTGATGGTCATCTATAAGTACATTTATGCAAATATTTTTCTGCAAATGCTCATGACTCCCTGCAACTTTGCAGACTTCAGGGAGAGCACTGGACTGGGAGTCAGAAGGCTGGAGTTCTCACGGCAGCACTGTCACCTACTGATGAGGAAATGTGCCATCTCTGCCTCGGTCTCCTCTTTAACGAAAGACACTTTTGGTCAATAATAAGGGTAAAATATTAGTTATCAAGAAAATGTATAGCATCACCTTGAATACTAGGAATGCCCCTTTAACAAATTAAAATGCACCTCAATGAGACTATAACTTCCAGTTTTGATATTTGCTGACTCCAAGTTGCTACTCCTTAAATTTGCCCCAATTACTAATATTTTAGTAGCTAAGAAGAAATGCCAAGTTCTGCATTGACCTTCTATTCACTAAAATAATATACCTAATTTGTAAGAATATGTATTTTCCTCACTGGATACAGTGAAATTATTTGCATTTTGAATAGGAAAAAAAAAAGCAACCCAGTAAATTCTTGCTTTTCCTGAATTGGCCCTCGAGCAACAACGATTGCTCACCACTTGACTGGGATCCTACCTTAATGCCATCTTTGCAGTCTATATGATGTTAGGAATGAAAAAGCATTCTAATATTGTCCCGACCTTTTATCCCTGTAGTAGGCCCAGAGACGGTGGTGCTAAAGCAATTTGTATTACTGTGTTCTCTGTTCCAGGAACTTCTTTGAATCTTGGGCTAAAGAGATCCTATCTCAATGTCCATAAACACCAACATTTTCTACAAAACAGCCTCATGCTTGCAAGAATTCTGTCTGTCAGACCTAAGGTTAGCAAAAAATAATTATGCTGAAGTTTGGGTTAATTAATGGATGAGTCAAGTCAATTTGAAATTTAAATTTGGCAGCAGTGCAATTTGCCTTTCCTTATTCCCTTGTCCTAGTTGAGTTTATGAACACTCCGCTAGAGAGGAAATTTCCTCAAATAGCAGAGCTTCCCTCTAAAAATTATTATTATCAAAGAGATTTTTTTCCCTAGTATAGTCCTGGGACGCGTGCTGTTACTTTAGGGTTCCAGGAAAAGATAAATATAGCTTTCATATTTGGCTGACACTAAACTCATATTTGTTTACAATAAATTAATTTAATGTTTACTTAATAGAAATAGATTTGGGTCAGACATGAAAGCCTAAACGCCCAGAAGAACTATACCACATTTCACATTTTCATTGCTGTGCGGGAAGTTCCTGCTTACGTATGAAGTTACCTAGAACGTCCACTTGACACATAGCATGAGCCTGGACCATTTCAGGCTATTCCAAAAGACTGGGCTTGGGCTGTTGGTATAGCCACAGATGCAGCAGCCCCACTGGGAAGGAAAGATGAGCTTAAAGCCTCCGGAGAGATTGACTTAAAAGTCCATGGAGAGGGGCTTCTAGATCTATCTGTTGTTAAAGGCTCTGATCATTCAAGACAATTAATATATACCAAGTATAACAAAAAGATCTTTAAGTCACCACCAAAATGTCACTTGACTGCATTGGCGGAATGAGCAGCTTCTCTCCGCATCAGGTAAACTCAGTTTGAGTTCTAGCTCTGCCGCATCAGAGATATGTGAACCTTGGCAAATCACGTAAGCTTTCCGAGTCGTTCTCTCCTCACCTATGGAATGGGCTTGACAATATCCCATAGGATTGTCATGAGAAGTGCCTGAACATCACTGTATCCAGCACACGGTAGGGGTTCAATGAATTATAGCTGTTTTTGTTATTATTTTAGGTATATTCCTAAAGTCTAGGCAGTATTAACTTGCTGACAATCAGTTATTCAAAAGATTTAGGATTAATTGCTTCATATTGGGAATATGAGAAAGAAACTCCTTTTTTTTTCTGTCTACAGAGGTCTAAGTACCACCTACGTAGTTTCAGCCTAGTGCAAGGGGCAGGGAGAAGCAGAGGTATATACTTTGGGATTAAGAAAGGGGCCGACGGAAAACAGTTCTGCTTAAACTGAATGCTGCGTTCTGAATATGTAAGCTGTGTTTTAAACGCTCACTGAAGAAAACAGAGGTGGCTCCTCAAGTCAATACCAACTCGAGCCGGAAATAGTGCCGGGGTAAGAAATGTGAATGGATTACTGATTTGGAGGAAGTACCTGAGAGAAGAGGCTGAAATCTCTGGGGCAACAGCTAGGTGATACTTAAAAGAGGAAAATTTCAAGCCTTAATGTGAGAAAAATCATTTTACGAAAAAAAGCACCATATTTATGGCCACATTTATGGCCACTCATTTCACTATGAGAAGTGTGTGTGCCGGATACAGGATAAATGGGCAACTCTGTCCTTTTTAATCTAGAAGGGAAATTAAAAAAATTAACAGATATCCACAACAGAAAAAGGAGAATAAAGTGCCATAACACAAGTATAAAATGATATCATTTGTGATCCAAAATTGGTATATTTCCCTGAAAAATTCACCCGTGCAATCTTTGAGTTCACAAACATTCTGAGAAATATTTGGATGCTGAAATACTGGGATTTCTAGATTGTAATCCTTGAGGGTAGGGGTTCATAAAACCCATATTTTTTTTCCCCAATACACTATTATAATAAAGAGATTAAGAGAGTTTATTTCAATGAATGAATGACAAAATAGAAGAATGTACACACATGTATGCACACGTGGTACCTCCAGAAGCTCCAAGGAAAGAGATATCAGGATGTGATACTACATCTTGCTTGTGGCAGGGGTGCAGGGGTGCAGGGGTGGGGCGTCAAGGGCCATCCAGGTAAGGCTAAAAGAAGGAAGCAGCATTTAAGTTAAACTATAGGTGATTGTAAGATTTCAAAAGACAGCCCTGGTGGTCTAGTAGTTAAGATTCCGAGCTTTCACTGCCACTGCCTGGGTTCGTTTCCTGGTCAAGGAATCACACCACCCATCTGTCTGTTGTCAGACCATGGCGGCTGCAGTGTTGCTGTGATCCTGAAAGCTATGCCACCGGTATTTCAAATACCAGCAGGGTCACCCTTGGTGGACAGATTTCAGCAGAGCTTCCAGACTACGACAGACTAGGAAGAAGGACCTGGTCACCCACTTCCAGGGATGGTGCAAAAAGACTAGCGGGGTTCTGCTTTGCTGTAGCTAGGAGTTAGAATCGACTCGATGGCACTAACAGCAAAGATTTCAAAAAGGGGAGATAAAGTAAGCAGTGCATGTCAAACTGATTGAAATTACTGTGTACGCTCAGTGTCTCTATTTCTTCACTTCTTATTTATTCTTCAACCCACACCCAACCCACTACCAAAACTGCTCTTAGTTCAATCCAACTACGATCTCTCAATCCTTATCCCATGTGATTTACGTGCAACATCCCGCTTAGGTGCCCACTTTCTTCTCCCTGGCTTCTATAAAGCCCCTTTCTCTTGTGCTTCTTCCTTTCATCTAGGCTTTCATCTCTGTCTTTTTTGCAGGCTTGTTTTCTACTTGTCTCTTAAAAAAAATTAGTGTTCCCCAAGGCTCTGTCTTAGATGTTTTTCTTTTCTTTTTAATTTTCTGCCTTTGTTTTTTTTCTTTCTTTTCTTTCTTTTCTTCTCTATGGGTGATATCCTCCATTCCTACACCATCAGCTGAAATAGATACCCTTATGTCTCCCAAATCTATATCTCTAGTACAGAATTCTCTCTTGAGACACAAATTTCTGGGCGTACTTCTACTGGACCTCGCCATATGGATGAGCCAAATGTATCACGTTCCAAATTAAATTCTTTATCTTCCTTCCCCCCAAATACTACTTGTTCTGACCATGTGAAAGACATCCATCTCTGCTATTATCTGTCAAAGAAACTTAGAATTGATCACACAATTGGCCATTTCCCTCATGCATTCACCAACTACCCCTACAATAATCTCCTGTTTTCTGTCCTAATTCTTTCTCCCCTCTGTTATGGCAATAAGTCTCTGGGCTTCCTGTTAATTTGTATCCACCCCCCTTTCAATCTAATATTCCTCCTATCTTTCCACCAGAGTGATCTACCAGAATGACAGATCTGATTGTTTCAGTCCCCTACTTTAATTTCTTCCAGCACCCCCAATGTCTTCATGATAAAATGCAAACCCTCTAGTGTGGCAGGCACACAAGCCTCTTTGTGATCAGTGCCCGGAACACCTCATCAGGGCTAACCCAAATATCTACGGCTTCCCCAAATCACCATGTTTTTTCAAGCCTCTAGGGCTTTTTTACAGTCTGGTGCCCTGCCTGTAACATACTTCATCTCTTCCCCTCTGCATCTGGCTCTTTCTGTCTTGTCATTTCAATGTTGAACCATGTCCCTTTTAGGGTCACCCCTCTCAGAATGCTCCCCTGATCCCCAGCTCGGTGCAGTCCCTCCCTGCTTCCAGAGTGCTCATGGCATTTCCCTATTGGAGTACTTACCACACAGATGTGTAATTGTCTGTTGGTTCGTCTGTCTCCTACAGTCCCCATAAAGCCAGGAACTGTAATTTGTCACAATATCTCCTGACTAGGACATAATAGGCATTTAGTAAATATTTATTGGTTTTAAAATATGAGCAAAGCTATAAGGATGGAAATCTGTTGGATGTGTTATGGAGGAATGATTAATACATTTTGAAGGACAGAGGAAGGTAAGACTTGAAATGCCAAATTCTGAACTACTGGACAGATGGAAGGCAGAGACCGGGACTATGGCTTCGGGAAGAAACCAAAACCAAAGCAAAGCAGCTCTGCAACTGAACCATTGATGTAAAGTGCTCCCCTCACTACACACCTCAATTTTGAAGCAATTGAATATAAACTGAGGTTGACAGGCAAGGGTACAGGGTTGAAAGTGAAAGATGGACTCTAAACCTGGAGTCAATTTTTGTGGCATCACTATGGCTTCAGCACTGGAATTAGGGAGCTGTTGTGGTTTTCCATCTGACTTGGGTAGGAATGATAAAATGGGATTATATCATGAAACATCTTAAATGCCAGGTTGAAGAGTGGTTCTAAGTCTTACAGTTCCTGCGCAATCACTGAATAATCATGAATAGAGGGTGACAAAATGGGAGCTTGGAAAACAAATCTGTCCGTGCTGTATAACATTGAATGAAGCACAGAGAGACTGAATGTGACAGAATATTAGGAGAATATTTAAGTATTTTGTTAAAAGTAATAAAAGCTTAAACTAGAGGGGTAGCAGTGAAACTACAAGGAAGAAAAATGCAGGATCCATGGGAAATATTGGGAGTAGCCTTCAGACTTAATAAAAGAGAAGAAAGAAACACATTTGCAAACAAATTTTAATGAAATAGAATGGTTAAATATTGATTACAAAATCAGAAAAAATATTTCACAGAGCCAGGTACTTTATTTCTTTGAGAAATTGCTCCTTAGGCTTAGAGTGTCTGTGTTATTCTTTTACAAAGAATACCAATTCGTATGCTATTTTTAATAAAGAGAAGCTTCTCATTTGAACAAAGACAGAATCTCAGACCTCAGTATCCACAGGTACCCTGGAGGTATCAGGCGACACCAGGCAGGGCATGGAGCTGGAGCATCGTTGTCTCCGATGATACACATTTTTGCCAAGCCAGCTCCATATCAGAGACCTTTAACTGTACTCTTTGATCCACTCTTCCTACTCTAAAATTATTTTTCTTAAAAAAGAAACTACATTCCAATCAGACAATGCTCTTTTTGGAAAACCAATTCAAGAAAATTGCACTTAGAAGAATTGAGGAATTGTCTGACGACATTTTCTACCAATGCTTCCCCTCTAAAATAAAATTTTAAAGACCTGAAACTTTTCCATATTACCAGTTTTCTGAACTCATAAATCGAAGCCAAAAACATATGTTAATATCATTTTCTGTGTTTTGATAGTAGAATTGAAAACAAGTTAATACCATTGTGATAATACAAAATATTATCACTTGGTTTTATAATACTCATTTCCTGGACCTCTGGAAGATCATATTAACATATAAAGGCACACAGTTGTCACACAAAATAATGCTTTTAATTATAATTAAAGTGGAAGAAAATCTCATGCCTGAGTGAAATATTATTGATGTATTGGCCATTCTCGATTAGACACAAAATCCTGGAGGATAGGGACATGCCTTATTTGTCTATGTATCTTCAGTTTTAATGCAGTGCTTGCCATATAATAAACAATCAAAAATATTTTTTGAATAAATGACATTAAAAAAAATCTTACATAGAACCTACTATGCACCAGGCACCTACCAAAAATGATTTACAAATATTAATTTATTTAATTCTCATTAGAAAAACTTCATTTTACAAAGGAAATTAAGGTATGGAGAAGTTAGATTACCAGCCCCAAATCACACAGCTTCTTAGAAGGTGATGGAGCCGGGCATGAAACCCAAGCAGAGCCGTGCCAGAATCTATGTTCTTAGCCAATACTGCTTTTAAAAAAATGCTATCTTTAAATTTAAAAAATATACAAAAATATGTATACAAATATATATTTTATTACAGCATTGAACTTCGACTCAAAAGACCTGGGTTCAAATACATGCTAAATTTACTTGGTTTGTGGCTTTGAGCAAGTTCATTAACCTACTGCGTCCTTAATTTCCTCATACGTAGAATCAGAATAATGGCTGGTACCTCACAAGGCTATTGTGAGCTTTAAATAAAATAATTTATGTGAAAATACTGGAACATAGTCAGCATCTGGGATACGTTAGATGGTTTACCAAGGAGAATGGTACTATTTTCCTCCTTCTCCCCTTCCCAAAGGGTACCTATTTGCACATTACACATCATGCAGGTCTTAGCAAAATGAGATCAAATTCTGTGTTTCATAAAGCATTATTTCTAACATTTCTTAAAGCCAGAGTTAATTTACTAAAGCATTTTCTGGATGGTCAGGTATGCTTCAAACTCAATAGCTGGTCTTCAGGAGAAAAAATGTTTTCCCCAGAAGCTGTTATGGTTTAAACATCTACCATCAAGGAAAAAAAAATCTTTCTTCTAATTGGGAAATCAAGTTATATATACATATTTTTAAGGAACAAAAGATTAGACCGACAACAGAACATATGGCATTTATTTTCACCAAGACTCTCCGACATTAACGGCTCTACCAAATCGGATGGGAACCATCTTGGTCAGTGGTTCCCAATCATGGCTGTACATTACAATTACATAAAGAAAATATCAAAACGTAGACCCCTTCCCCAGATATTCTGATTTAATTGGTTTGGGATAGGGTCTGGGTATCCATATTTTTTGAAAGCTATCCCATTGATTCTAATCTGGAGCCTGAGTTGAGAACAGTGGTTTAGGTTATCATTGAAAATATCACCAGTGTCCTATATCCATTTCATTTTTACTGCAGTAAAAACCAATAGTAGATAACATTTTCATTCATGCCAACATTGAAAGAGTCTGAGAAGTTCACCAAGAACACAGTAACCATGGCACTACCATGCCAAGATTTAGCTCCACTCCTTTAACTGATTGAAACAAATGCTATCTTTATCCATTAATCATCATTCATTATCTGGGGGTCCAAAAACACAAGAAAATGGGAAACAGAAGCCGTATTAAGCTAATTTTCGACTCCAAGCATCAAGAAACAATGCAACTCTAAGATTATTTATGTGTTCTTGTGAATAAGTTTATAATAAGGATTTCATGTTTACTATCCTCAGTGTGTTGGTCTGGTCAATAAACAATCTTGGTAGCATTTTATAATATGATTGAATATTACTCTTGTGGCTATAGTTCCTAAAATTAACTGTAGATTTGAGGCATTGAACCAAAACAAATCCCGACTGACGGATGTTTTGAGCTAAGTTAAAATATTGAGTAGAAGTGAGTGCCCACTGAGAATACTGACGTCAACTGCAAAGACATTTTGCAAATCTAATCATCTATGAGTTCCTCTCATAATGCTAGTGTAGAAAACCAGCAATCTTGACTTTTTAAAGCTAAGTTCTTTAACTGAACACATAGTAGGCTAGCAACATGCTATTACAAACTATACTTTATAAATCCCAGAGCACAAAAAGCATTGCTACTCTGTCTTTAATGGTAAGCCAAAGTAGCCCAAGTGTATAAGATATTTGATTTCTATGATCATTTAAGACAAACTAAAACTTGGACACTCTGCTATTTAAAGATTAGTTTCAGGAACTACATGGTCACATTTTGGTTTCTTTTGAACATTTCACTTTCAATCACCCAATAATTTCAACAAATAGACTTGAACAGAAGACTTGGTTCCACAGCCACGAAATCGTCAGGGTCTCCTGAGGATCGGCAAATAGAACCCTGCCTTCTAGTCTTGCATTTCCTATATACTATTAGGTTCAAGCTTTCAGATAGAACTTTTCTTAGGTAATCTGCAAAATAAAGCCTGAATAATGAGTTAAAAATCTAATTGGATTGTTGATTTTTGAATTTGATTGGATTTCCTTCGACCTCAAGGAAAATGAATGTTTTGGGAAGAAGAACTAATTTGTTAGTTTTCTTGATGTCTTTCACCCAGGCTTGGAAAGAGCATCATGAAAAAAAGAGTACCCTTTTGGAAACTACGCACACAACATATTTTTCCTAATAGGTGTGAAGAATGGCTGCTATGCATAAATGATTGTTGGAAAATAATTCTCTGTAAAACATGACTTAACAAGCAACTCCATTCACCACTCATCCTCATTTCCAATATCCAGAACAACCATGACACATCACATACATGCCGAGATTATCTGTTTGTTAGTTAGTAAACACCTTCTGGAAAAAATCCACAACTTTCAGCCCCATAATTTTCATATCCAATAAATTGGAGAATAAAACTTTTGAAGGAAAATTGATATTAACACCCTAGTAAAAGTCTCAAAAATTTAGAAGACTTCAATATGAAGCCATAAGTTGTAGCACCTTCTTAGGACAACTATCTTTTCCTTAATCAAGGGTAAAGTGAAGCGACTGAGACTAAGCTGACCCTACCTCAGAACCTCAAACACCACAATCAAACTGCAGTTTTGCAATCAAAAAACAAGGTACCTTGCACACCTCCACTGTTAACCATCCCCGGGAACATCCCAGAGCTTTAAGTCCCGCTCGTTCCCAGACCCTCCTTACCTGGAATACTCTCACTTGGTGGCTGGGCACAGCTCAGTAGAAGCGAAGGACATTCGCAGGTGGTGGCTCCAGAGACTCAGGAACTCAAGCTACAGCGCTCATCTCCTGAGCAGGAGATAGCCGCCGGGGTGCAGACGGTGCGCACCTCTCCAACCCAGGAAGGTCCGCCAGCTGCGCGGTGCAGCCCACCCAGCGTCTGGGGGGCTGGCCTTCCTAGTTTGACAGGAGAGCAAACCGCGTTAGTCCTGAGCCCTCTGTCTCCAGTCCCTCTCCCGATTTCCTGACACTTTAATTCTGCCTCAAGTGATGGTTTAAACCTAGCCCCAGCTTGGATTATAGGCTAACAGGCAACTGCTTTTTCCCCATGCTTTATTTCCACCTCCCCGAAGTCCAGGAGGCTCACCTTGCCGGCGCCTTCCTTCCCTCGCCCAGCTGTGAGCTGTGCGCAAACTTCTCCCGACTTAAGAGTCTTAATACTCGCCCGCGCTCCCGCCCCACCCCCGCCCGCCTCCCCGCAGGCAGCAGAGGAGGTGGCAGCGGAATTGATGAGCGCCAGCCCCCCCGCCCCCGGACCCTCCCGCCCCCTCAGCCCCCTCCCGTCCCTGGAGAGGGAGGGGCGAGCAGGAGAGCTCCGAGCGCCTCCGCTCCAGCCCCTCTCGCCCCGGCCCGCGAGTGGGGCTGCGCCCGCAGCGGCTGCCTTGCTCCGGTCCCGGCTGGGGCTCACCCCACGAGTCCGGGAGACTAAAACGCAGCGCAAACAGGGGCAGCAGGAGAGGGTCCCGAGTTAGACGTTGAATAGGGAGGGATGGGTGGGGGGCGACAGTCTGGGCTGGGAGATTCGTAGCCCATTCCCGGAGACAGCTTTCTGGGAGCCCTGTCCCCTTCCCGGAGGATGCAAATTCCCGAGGGAGGTGAGTTTCCAAAAGAACCCACTCCCAGAGACCGTGCCACCCTGGCTCCTTCAGCCACTACTCGGGGGACAGCACCACCTGGGAGCCCAAAGAAACAGTTGGTAGTGGGCGAGGTAGTGAAAGTGTATGGGGATGGGTGGGAAAACGGTTGGCTAGGAGCTGGGGTGCTGGGAAGAGGCCAGAAACGGAGCTGGGAGGCAGGAGGTAAGAAGAGAGACTATAGTGGTCCGGCAAGCACTGGGAGGGGGTCTGGAGTTAGGCAGCTGTCCAGAGCTGAGGACGCAGGCTGGATTTGGAGGAACAGCGCCCTCCACGTAGGGGGCTGCTGGTGGGCACAGTAGCCTAGGGTGCGTGAGCGCAGTGAGGACGGCGTGAGAAGACCGGGGTCTGGAGTACCAGACTTGATGTCGGGGACTGCGACTCCTCCTTCTTCCCTCCCAAAGCACTCGATGCCAGCAGGAGCCCGGGACTATCCGATTGCAAGCAGGACGCAACCCGGGCTGGCGGGAGCGCCATGGGAGGCGGGCAAGTTGGCTCCAAGGACGCACAGCCCTTAATTCCTTTTAGCCCGCCGCTGGATAGAGCAAGGCAACAGCGGACACTTTTCTCCCAACTCTTTTAAAGGGACATTGGGCTAAGAAAGCAGTATCCCGCGCGCGTCCCAGAACTGCAAAGTGGCCGTCCACCGTCCAGGTTACCAACACTGTGCTCAGCGAAAGGAATAAAGGTAACAACGACATAACAGGATGGCAAGACAGCCAGACGGCAACACAGCACACTTTCCTGGGCAGTCTGAGTTTCTCCTAAGCACTAAGGCGACAGAGATGCCTTGTGAATGGGACTACAACCTGCACCCGTCCGAGCTCCGATCCCTTCTCTGGAGAGATTAGTTACACTGTAGCAAAAGGTGCGTGTGTCTCTGTCCTATTTTGAGCTCCCACTCCCCACCCCAGAGGGACTTCAAGGACCCCTAATTCATGTGATCCGAGGCTTTCAGGGGACCAAATAGAAGACAGAGTCTAGGGGCAAATCAGGTCACCCACCAGACTGTCCAGGGGTTTTGTTTTTCCAGACTCTCTCTCCCCTCCATTGGCCCCCCTCCTTCCCTGCCACCTCCAGTCTGGTGACCCAGAGGGCTGTGTGTGACTCACCATGCATTCAAACCCTACAGCACCGCCCCACTGCAGGGGAATATTCTACAGTCCCTTTATTCGGGGGATCTAAGTGGGAATGATGTTGTTAGCAGTAAAAAATGTGACTAGGAAAGGAAGCTGGGCAATTGGGAGAGGAATCTTGCAAAGGAACATACACGCACATGCACACGCACACCACTGTACACAAATAAAACCTGTACAAGAAACCTTCTGAATTCAGGATTTAGATACGAATATTCACTCTGCTTTGACATGTGTCCTGGGTTCAATAGCTCCCTGCTTCCCAGCTGCTGCTGACCAGCCAACACCTGACCATGCTCTCCTATAAGAATTCTTTTCCAGAACATGAATTACCCCTTTTCAGTGCAAACAAGCAGAAAATTATTAAAGTTGTTTGCGTATCTCCTATGGTCAACAGCTGGGGGCCAAGCATTGAGAATTTCCCCATCGTAGCCCAAATCATGGAAATCACATTGAATCAGGGAGATGTTTGCTGAATGTTGCTGCTGCTGTCCTCTGCGTTGGGTGATAGAGCAAGCACAGGGAAGTTTTTGTGCTGGAGGTTAATCCTAGGGCATCCTACATCACTGATGCACAACCAGTATTCTGAAGGCAGGACGGTTTTGGTTCTGTAAAGCTGCTGAAGATGTGTGGGACACAACTCTTACCCATAACTCAGAAAGACAAAACAAAAGTCTAAAAATTAGTGAGATAAAGGGCATGGATGTATTATAAACCTTAAACTGTGTGTGGTAGAAACATAAGAGACCCAGACTGATTAAAGTGCTAATTGTGTTAGAGACAACATTGGAGGGAAACAAGAGAGTTCTCTGTAGGCAGAAGATTTCAGGGAGGGAGGTATAGTAGCAGTGGGATTAAGGATGAGGCTCTCTGGTCTCTCAAGGGGGTAAAATTGACTTTGTCAGCAACAGATGTTTATTGAACACCAAAGGGATTCGCACCTGTTAGAAGCACTTGGAATTTACAGAAATTTAACTCTACTGCTGTCTTAACACTACCAAAATATTTTCTATGTAGATACAGTGTTGTAGATCCTTGGATGGTGGGTATTAACCTGGGGATGGTCTGGTAAGAGGAAATGGTAGTGTTTTTGGAAACGCCGTGGGACCCGATAGTGGGTTCTGAAATCAATTTAGCGGACACAGTTACATTTTAAAAACGAAGTGGAATAGACTAGAAGGTAGTAGAATTCATCTCCTGTGGCAAATCTGAGCATGGTTTCTTGAGACCCGTGTCTCTTCTACATGTGTATGTGGGTTCTAAGATGCAAGTAAAGTATATTTCTTTCTGTGACTCACAATCAAAAGTATTGTAAGATACTTGGTTATAATAAGCCAGTCTTCAAATAGAATACCTTATATTTGCAAATAAGCCTCCAAATGAAATTAGTTCATCAAAGGGGCATTCAGGAAATAAGCATCTTAGAATGTGGTAATCACACATTTCTTGTATTTTTACTGATTATATATGACCTTAAAATTCTTTGTCTTTATGAGACTTTGCCCATCCTTAAAAATTTTCCCCACGGGGCAGATATTAATTTAGGGAGAATTCTCTTGTAGATCTTGTCTTCCATGTTTGGATACTAAAGAACAGCCCTTAGATGCAAACTCCACTTCTATCCTCCAACCCTCCATTGTCACTGCTGAGGAAGTAAGTCACTGTGGGAAAGTTGTGTGACCTCTCAACTCTGTCTCTCCAGAACAATGTTTACTCATCTGCAAAAGCAGGGTTTGGATCATACCACTTTAATGCCATTTATGATTCTAGAATCCAGTGACTTTTCCATAAAATCATGAAATTTTTGAATTGTAGTGAGTGGAAGGAAGATTGCCCTTTATTAAAAGCTAACTCGATTACAACTATTTCCTGTTAGAAATGGTAATATATGGGAAGATCATATTTTGGAGGGACTGAGAAAAGTCTGCCTACAAAAATGTATGCATTTTGTTATATTTGGGGAAAAAATCATTTATTGGGAAAACTGGATTAGAGTTTGTGCTCTTTTGAAAAGAAATTTAGAGAAAAAATGTCTGGCCTCTCTCAGGAATCCAATTCCTAGCTTTGTTAACTCCCAGATCAGCAAAGTTTTCCTTACATTGAAACGCAGCTCAATCCCTCATACATATGTGTCGGCAATTTAATACATGTTTAATATTACCTTATGTCACACACATGGAGATAGCCACCCATGGGGGACCCAAAATACAATATGCAGCCCCTACCCTCAAGGAGCCCACAATCTATTTGAGGACATTTGTTTCTTCTGCTTGTAGCCTCCTTCCAAATAGACAACAGCTGGTGATTATCTTTATATAATTACCCTTCACAGATTTACAGATTTATTATGACAGAGAGAATAATAATTCACCTTGGTGAAAAATAAATATTTTCCTTTTGAAATAATTTGAACTTCCACCTGATAGATCAAGCTTTCTTGAGAGTAGTCGCTGGCTTCGATTTTCCGCCTCTTTTCCAGAAATAGGAGCTGATGCCCTTGTAAGGCTCTCTTCTCCCTTGAACTTTCAAAGGGTATAATGCAATTGTGTTTCTCTACAGAATGTGTCTCCTGGCAAGGGAAAAAACAAATTCCACTTAAACTAGGAAGTGTCTTTCCAGATTGTACTTATATAAACTTCACTTGGGTTAACTGTTAACTTTATGAATAAATAACTCAGGGTAGGAGGGGATGGTGGGGACATACACCATTAAGTAGCAGTGGAAACTAATTGCTCCATCTCTGATTAAGCTGGGAAATATCCAGATATTTTCTAGCTTCTAGAGGGAATTCTAGAGGGAAACCCAGAAGCCAGGAGAAAAACTGCAGACGCAAATCAGTGCAGGTATCCATTCATTAATTCATTTAATAAATAATGAATAATTGAGTTCAAAAAGTTTACATTCTCATGGGAGGATGGAGATAGATAATAAAATAAGAACTGACTTGTTGATTTCAGATACTGTCAATGTTATGAAGATCATGGACAGAGGACTGAGAGGCGGGCATGGGGTAGTGCTGCCCTAGGATGCTCCGGGGAGGCTCTCCTTGAGCTGAGATGTGAATGTGAAAGGACCAGCCATTCTGAGTCCCCTAGTAAAATTCTCATACAGTGCTGCTTCACACACACACACCTCTCCCATTAAATGAAAATAAATACCACGAGGGTCTGGAATCTACTCTTTTTGTGATTGTGTGTGTATGTATAAGTGTGTGTGTGTATAAAGGGCTCTCTGTAATTTAGTCATATTTAGTCTCTGATCAGAAATCTGGGAAATGGGAGGTATTTGGCTTGCACTAAGTGACATAGGTAGTGGTAATTCTCAGTGCTTTTCAGACTGTCCATATGAAGTTTAATCAGGAGAGACCTCTCACATGGCACTGGCCCTTTGGCTTGGATCGTCTCAGAATATGTTGGCAGAGTGCTAAAATGCAAGAGAATATACAACTTCCCTCTGAACTAAAGCAAAACTTGACTTGTCTTTAATATCTATGATTCTTAGTTTTCTGATTAAAAATCAATAGCTTTATTGATTCTGCTTTATTGAGCATCTACCACCTACTGTATGCTAGGCATTGTATTAAGCACTTTAATGCATTATCTTATTTTAACTGTAGGAAGTAGGTACGATTATTATCCCCATTGTACAGATGCAGAGACTGATGCTTAATGGGTTAAATGATTGGACAAAGGAGTCCAGATTCTAACACAGGCAGTCTAAACATATATATATATATTTGAATGGCCTTGATTCAGTAATTACTCAGCACAGAGATATATTTTTATAGATAAAAAGTAGTGAGGCATAAGATTATTTTAATAGGCAATTCTATACAGATTCACATATTTTTAAATGGCAGCCAAAAAAAAAATCTTTCAAAAAATAATTTCTGGTTCAGCCAACCACAAACTGAACACCTAGCCATCTGAATTACAGTGGATTTTTGCCTTCCAGGCACAGTATAGTCTAGTGGAAGAGTCAAACCATTTAAACAATTAATAATAATTCAAAGATCTGCAGCAGAAGTATGTTCCAGTGCCCTGGGAGCTCAGAAGAGAGGGGATTAATTCTGCCTGGGAAGAGATTTGTTTTTACTAGTTATCGTCTCTCTGAAATCTAATACTTTGGCACTAAGAGACTCTGGTGTGGGTGGGCTAGTGTTAGAAACACAGAGCTTTACGTGCCCCAGAAATAGAATTTTCTTTTTTCAGTATAAAATAAGAGGTGACGTTTAAAATTATATGGTAAATATACATGAATGAAATCTTGTAATAGTAGAATATATTGTCCACATAACTTTTCTTTGAATATTGTGTTTAAACATTTATAATAGATTCTTTCCAGTCATAGTTTAAGCAAAAATGTTACTTTGATGATAATTTGCATGGCCAGGGCATTTAAAGAGTAGAAAATAAAATGGAATCAGTATAAGACATTGAGAAAAGATATTTTTAAGGCAAAATAAAAATGGGGAGAGAAACAATTGACCCAATTGCTAAAATTGAGGCCTTAAACATATGAAAATGTTTTTATAGAATTTGGAATCTGCTGCCCCACAGGCACCAATCCTGGCAGGCGGGAGGAGACAGAGGGAGAGAACAGAGACGCCAGTTTATGAGGGACGCAGAATCAGAGGGACCGCTTTACTTCAGGTAGGACTCTCTAATTTCCTAAAATCATGTGATTCTAAATGACAAAAGAGTAGGCCTATGGTAAACATCTATAAATACTTCAGAAATTGATTTTAGTTGCATATGTTACTCAGAGAGGAAGAGGATGATGAGGGTGCACACACGTTTCAAAGGTGGAAAGTGAAAAGAGAAAGGAATCTTTTAGCATAAAGACAAAGAGCATGACTAGGAGGAAGGACTGAATGAGAGGAAGGGACTATGGGAGATCAGGTATTTCATCCCTGGGTGATTCTTAAACTACCCTCGTCACAGTGGTGGTTGTTCTTAAAAATTGACTACAGAATGCTAAATTGATTACAGATTACCATATATATTGGGGTGGGGGGGAGTGAAAAACACGTCTTCAGAACCTCGTTAGCAGCCTCTGCCACTTCAGCTTCAGCGTTTACCAGCTTTCCCTTCTGTACTTCAAAGGGGGGCAGCATTTTCCCATGTCCTCTCTATTCCTGTTCTATTTAAAGAATGTTTTCTCTCTGTTTTTGTTTCTTTCAAATATCTGTTCACATTTTACCTTGTTTTTAACCCTTTTCTGATATTTCTTTCCCTTACGCTCAAAATTTCTCCTCCTACTTTTTGCAACCTGCCCTCCCCTTTCTAAGAAATAATTTTCATCACTCAATAATCAGCTAGCTAGATTCTCAGCTTTTTGAAAACAACTCTATACTATTATTTAAAAGGAAATGTTTTTATGTTTCTTATGTGTCTGAGTTGAACTCTTCAAAAAAATGGGCAAAGTCACTCACGGTTATATGCACAATGACAGATTTGATTAAGAGATTTAGGGCAGCTTCTCAAATTTTAACATGCTGCAGATCACCTGAGGATCTTGTTAAAATGCGGATTCTGGTTTATCAGATCAGGGGTGGGGCTGGAGACTCTGCATATCTAACAAGTTCCCAGGCCCCTGGTTTATGGATCATCCTTTAGGTAGCAGGGCTTTAGAATCATCCCCCTCAAATATGCACTTCATCTTATAAACTTTATTGTTTTACAATTTAGAAATATTCCTTATAAAATACCTTACTGCATGATCCTGGAAACTAGGACTAATTCTGTTCTTCTTGATCTCAAAAATGTCTTGGCAACTATCTGTAATAGAAATATCTGTAGCAGACTGTTGTCCTGGGAGGGGAGTGTTGCTGGTGAGGACATGCCCCTGGTGTAGGAGGAAGTTGGGAAACAAATTTATTCTTGGGAGACTTTATGGACATGAATTATTTTTCCTGGGAGGATGTTTGGTTTAAAGAAACTAGTCTTCCCTAGAGGCAGAAGGGGGTGGTGGTGGAGGTACTTGGTATTAGTGGTGGTATTGGTGGTGATGGTGGTTGTAGTGGTGATGATAGTCATGGTGTTAATAGTGGTGACAATGGTGTGTTAGTGGTGGTGGGGATGGTTGTGGGAGTGGTGGTATGATTGTTGTGCTGATGTTGCTGTTGGTGATGGTGGTAGTGGTGATGGTGGTGGTAGATGTAAAGGCAGTAGCGGTGGTGCTAGTGATTGTGATGGTGCTGGTGGAAGTGGTGGTGATGGTGATGGTGGTAGTTTTGGTATTTGCAGTGATTTGGTGGTGATGGTGGTGGTGATAGCCATGATAGTGTTCATAGTGCTGGAGGAGGTGGTTGTGGTAATCGTAATGGTGACAGTGGTAGTGCTAGTGGCTGTGATGGTGGTGGTGGTGGTGGAGATGTGGGTTGGGGTGGTAGTAACGGTGATGTTATCAGTTTGCACTAAATAATAGAGTAGCAAATATTGTTTTTCGATGTTGGTTCAAGTCATTTAACATCTCCATGTACTTTGGTAAATTACTTAATGTCTCTGAGCCTTAGTTTTCTATTTAAAAAATAGTGATAATAAAATACTTAGCTATGAGTATGCTGTGGGGGTTAATCAAAATAAAGCATGTGATCCCTTAGCAAAGTGTAAGGCATATGGCTCATATTCAATAAATGTGTCGATTCTTTATCAGTGAAATTGCCTGACTCCATATTCATTCTCATGAATATCCAACTAGGTTGGATTCAGACTTTCTTTCTTTTTTTTTTTTTTTGTGAGGAAGATTAGCCCTGAGCTAACATCTGTTGCCAATCCTCCTCGTTTTGCTGAGGAAGATTGGCCCTGGGCTAACATCCGTGCCCATCTTCCTCTACTTTATATGGGACGCTGTCACAGCATGGCTTGACAAGTGGTGTGTCGGTGTGGACAGGCTCTGAACCTGCGAACCCCGGGCCGTCAAAGCAGAGCGTGTGCACTTAACCACTGCGCCATTGGGCTGGCCCCCAGACTTTTTCTTTTTATTTGGTTCATATTTTCTTTCTTTCTGTCTTTTTTTTTCCTGGACACATCCTCATTTGCTCAGAATGAGAAGTCATAGATTTGACAATGACCTTTGGATGACAAACGAATAAAGGCAGTTCAATCATTTCCTATTTAAACATTTCTTTCTATAATTTCAGCCTTTTACAAATTGATACTTTGAGAATATAATAATATATTTTTCTATCTAGAAAATTCAACAATCCCATAAACCAGGAGATCAGAGCCAGTGTCCCTATAAACGGATGGGTATTATTTTCCATACGTCTTTAATATTTAGCCCAGGACCCTCCCATAGAACCATCTTCCCGCTGCTCACCTAGTGAGTGCTCAGGAAACTCAAGCATGTTTAATATTGGCTATAGACTCCACAAAATTCCCTCCTTGAAATCTTCATGACTCCATAGATAATCCAAACTTCCTGGCTAGACGTTTAACATCTTCCCAAGTTGAATCCTAACTACCTTTGTAGGCAATTATTGTCCAGTTCTCACCCTATTCTGACATGTTTTGGCCAAACTAGGGTATTCACACCATTAGTAATTAGTAACAGCTTCAATTTATTAGGTACCCACTGTGTGCCAGCCACTGTGTTTAGCATTTTACATGCATTATCCTATTTGATCTTCACTTCAACCCTACAAGGAACATGTTGTTATCCTTCATTTACAGATAATTAAAGCTTAGAGTATGTAAGTAACTTCATCACTGTCACAAAATGAATAAATATTCCAACTCTTGTCTTTAGATCCAAAGGCCTACTCTCTCTAGGATCACATGCTGCCTCCCTAAAGCTCTCTTACTCGCCTATTTCTCTGCCTTTGCTCATGGTGACCTTCCATTCTGGAAAGTACTCCTTTTTTTTTTTTTTTTTTTTTTTTGTGAGGGAGATCAGCCCTGAGCTAACATCCATGCTAATCCTCCTCTTTTTGCTGAGGAAGACTGGCTCTGAGCTAACATCTATTGCCAATCCTCCTCCTTTTTTTTTTTTCCTTCCCCAAAGCCCCAGTAGATAGTTGTGTGTCATAGCTGCACATCCTTCTAGTTGCTGTATGTGGGACACGGCATCAGCATGGCTAGACAAGCGGTGCATCGGTGTGCGCCCGGGATCCGAACCCGGGCCGCCAGTAGCGGAGCGCGCGCACTTAACCGCTAAGCCACTGGGCCGGCCCGAAAGTACTCCTTTTTTCATTACTTCTTATAAAATCCTAAAAACCTTTCAAGGCTTCACTCAAATGGTACTGACTGGGGAGTGCCTGGCTTTGAATCCTACTTGTGTGACTTTAGGCAATTTACTTTCTCTCTCTGTGCTTTAGTTCCTCAGCTGGAAAATGGGAAAGGTAATCATTGTATTTGTATCCTAATGTTTATAGATTGCCCTTATACTATATGACACACACACACACACATGCACACACAATATTTGTCTATATCTGTGGCTATGAAGAAGTTAGATCATTTTTTGCACAAAATACCATACCAATATTTGTTATAAAAGCAGAAGTTATCCTAGAGATCATCCAGGAAAATTCTCCTAATTGGAAAAATGATGAATCTGAAACTCAAAGAGGATTTGTAACCTTGTCCTTTTTCACACAGTTTCTGGGGCAGACAACTCTAGAATTCAGGATTTTTACTTCCTTGAGCAGAATGTTTCTTTACATCTTTATGCTGGAATACCTTGCCCTGTAAAACCTTTCTTAATTTGCCTCTGAACTTCATGTACTTTGTTTGTCTCGTATGAGGAACACGGCATGGTAACTACTTGGGTATATGTCTTATTCCTCCAACTCAGTTGTGACATCCTTGGGCGCAGGGCGGCTTTCCCACTCAGCTTTGTTTCCCACACAACACTGATGCTCAGGATGTGCACTCACATAGCATCTCCTGAGTTCATTGAACACTTGCTTTACAGAGGTACATTGTTGTTTACCATAATAGTAATTGATTACTCATTTGCTAGCAATTGAAATCCTGGAGTTTTCACATCAATTTTCAGTTCTCTCAGCAGCTCTGAGGGATGGGTACAATTTCACAGGGGAGGAAACTGAGATTCAAAGGCTCAGAGAAGAAACCAGAAGGTTAATTGCACAGGTGTTCCAAAACCAACCAAAGTGAAATTGAACATTGGGTCATTTGCTCTTTGGGGTAGCTGTATCTTTGTTGCTTTCCTTTAATGCAGATAAATGAGAATTGTTGGTCTATCATTTGCTTTTAATTTCTATGCCATGTTGATTTTCCTCATATTTTTCATTCTATGTGCTTTCTTTATTTAATCAAGTTTTTCAGGAACTTAAATTATAATTTTTTTTCTGTTTTCAAAAGTAATAAATGTTTGTTGTCGAATATTTAGAAAACAAAAAGGAAGAAATAAATCACCTATAACTTCACAGAGATAAGCAACATTAGCATTCTGATTCTTTTCTCTCCAGTAGTTTTTCCATGTTAGAAATATTAATTGTATCTGCTTATCTTTCTCTTATTTTAAATTACATTTAAATTGAGATTGTAATTCCCTTTGCAAATTACCTCCTCCAGTCATCATCTAGGATTTGGTAAGTAAAAGTGCTTTTTATAAAAACAGATGTGAGGGGGCCGGCCCCGTGGCTTAGCGGTTAAGTGCACGCACTCTGCTACTGGCGGCCCGGGTTTGGATCCCGGGCGCGCACCCACGCACCGCTTGTCTGGCCATGCTGAGGCGGCGTCCCACATACAGCATCTAGAAGGATGTGCAACTATGACATACAACTATCTACTGGGGCTTTGGGGAGAAAAAGGAAAAAAAAAAAAAAGGAGGAGGATTGCCAATAGACGTTAGCTTAGGGCCAGTCTTCCTCAGCAAAAAGAGGAGGATTGGCATGGATGTTAGCTCAGGGCTGATCTTCCTCAAAAAAAAAAAAGAAAAAAACAAAACAAAACAAAACAAAAAACAGATGTGAAACGAATTACTCCAAACCTAGGATGTTATATCTAGGGGGTCATATGATAAACAAGTATAGATTACATGGTTTTCATGCCTCAGGGTAACTCTTTTCAGGTTTTGCCCAGTCTGGAATCTGTTTTCTTCCAGCCATAACTATGGTAGCACAAATAACAGTAACAACTACCATTATAACAGCACCTGTGTGGAAACAACACTTGGCAGTACAGCTAAAGAGTGTCCATTATGGAAGGTAATAGGCACAAACATTTCAAACAAACGTTGAAATTTTTAACATTTGCATGAACCTGCTATAGGTATTAGTATTAATCAGAATGGGGGAAATAAAAGGGATAAAGTCACTGTATAGCATTTCAGGTCTATACTTTGAACAGTTGTAGAGAACATATTGATACTTTATTACATTTTGTACAACTTCCTACTGTAAGAAACTATGATCAATCTTCCAGCAAGTGCCACGATGAAGAGAAGCGAGAAATGCAGAATCTGGTTGAGGAAGGAGGAGACTCTGTTAGACAAGAACATTGATGTTGGGTGGGCCTGAGGGTTCTGCCTATTGCCTACTGAGTAGGCCTGAAAGTTACATCAGGAATTAGGTATGGCTGCAAGAACCCCAAATAACCATAGAGTAATAATATCAAAGTTTATTTTTCTCATCAAAAATTATATTGAGATGGGCATTTGAGGGATAATATGGCTAATAGGATCTGCTCCTACCAAGTTCCCAAAGACCTGGGTTCCTTCTAACTCATTGCCCTCCCATTCCCGGGGGCGAGGGGGGCGTGCAGGTGGAGAGCAGCTCATGGCCTCAGGAGCCAAGATAGAGTTCCAATGGCTGCAACCACATTTGAAGCAGCAGGATGCAGGA
This sequence comes from Diceros bicornis minor, assembly GCF_020826845.1. Classification (NCBI taxonomy): domain Eukaryota; kingdom Metazoa; phylum Chordata; class Mammalia; order Perissodactyla; family Rhinocerotidae; genus Diceros; species Diceros bicornis. The sequence continues at coordinate 30,913,927 of NC_080742.1, forward strand.
AGCAGAAGAAAAAGAAAAAGCATCAAGAATGTGTGCCAGCTTTCTTTTGAGGAAAGTTCACAGAAGCAGCCATGTGACTCTTGTACTTATATCTCATTGGGCACAACTTAGCCATATGGCCACAAATGACAAAGAAGGATAGGAAAATCAGTCTTTATTCCAGACAACCATGTGCTGGAAAAGTTATGTCATTATAAAATAAGGAGAGAATGGATATTGGGGACAATTTTGATCTGTTCTAGAGAAATTATTAGAAGAACCACAGTGAATATTATTTATAGCTTATTTTATGTATAATTGTGTTTCAGGTAACTATTTAATAAAGTTAAATAGTTCAACCTAGACTGTCTAGTGCAGGGGTCAGCAAACAACAGCCTGTGGGCCAAATCCGGTCTGCCATCTATTTTTGTCAGTAAAATTCTATAGGAACACAGCCATGCTCATTCATTTGTGTATTGCTTATGGCTGCTTTTGCCACTACAAAACCAGAATTAAGTAGTAGCAACAGCGATCTGAAATATTTACTATCTTGCCTTTTACCTAAAAAGTTTGTCAACTCCTGCTCTAAACTCTAGAATATGGATTCACAAATTTGAAATGAATACATTCTTTTTTGTAATTGTCAAGTTTCTAATTAAAAGAAGCCCTTTATATTTTTATTATATTCAGGTGCATACGTGAATAAGATACGCTACTAGTTTCTGTATTGTCACTTAGATGAGAGAGATGGAGAAAGGATGGGGAGTGAAACTTAGGATATATCGATACAGTTTAATCTCTCAAAGAAATCTGAAGTAAATTGTGACAAAATAGTAACACTTGTCAAATCTAGGTGATGCTTATATAGAAGGCTGTTAATTTCTGTATTTCTTTGGCATATTTAAAATATTCTACATTTACGTAATAAAATGTTTAAAAAACAAAAAAATTACAGCCCTCGCACCTTGAAGAAAAACAAAACAAAAAACTTGTAATCGAGTTTCAATACCATTTCAATTTGGATGTCCAGAGGAAGCTTCTTACCAAATGGTGCCATGAGCAGATTGACTCTTATTGGAGTGTGATGCTTTTGTGATTGAAGCTCCGGAATCATATCAGCAGCTCCAGAGACTCTGCACATCTGTAAAATGTGTCTGCTTCTGCTTGTGTACTCCAAAAATAGTACCTGCATCCAAAAAACAGAGGGGAAGGCAAATACCTCCTAGAAAAGGAACATTGGAATTGGTACATTTCTGAGATGAGACTGTCTAAAGTAATAAGAGCTCCACATTTTTTCGTTGGCCTAAAATGCAGATCATTTACTCATAGTAGGATAAATTATTTAGGAAGACCAAAAACCATGCTATAGACTCTTTTAATACTTATGTTTTTGTTTTTTAAAAAGGAGTACTTTTAATCTCTGTGTGTGGATATATAGAGGAAAAAATATCAACTCTCTAAATTATTTAAGATTTACCCCTTTAGAGGCAATAGATTAAGTCTCATTGTTTCTTTGGGAGAGCCTTCCTCTACTAAAGAAGTGATGTTGCCATGTATTCAAGCAGGGAGAGAAATTTGAAGACTTCTACTGCTGTAAAAATTGTATCCAGTCAGCCTTTAACACACATACATAGGCATAAAAAAGCTGCTTATCTGCCAAAATTGGATAGCTTTACCAAATGCAAGTTTAATTAACTGGAAAAGAGAGTTACATTTTAATAAATAATTAGGGTGATTGTTAAGCATATGGCACTTAAAATGTGCCACGTAAAAGCAATAGTAGTACGAGTGTCTCCCAGGTTTGATTCCCTGCTCATTTCAAGTCATTACCTTTTGAGAATAAAACTAAAGTAATGGATAATTTTTTTTCTCAGGGAGAGAGGAAAACATAGAAAATGAAAAACAACGTTTATCTGGGTAACATGATGCTGCATTTTATATCAATTCAGAAAAATCAAGCACCTACTATGTACAAGATAAGGTGTTATATATTAAGGGTATAAAAATAGGTAAAATATGGTCTCTGCTCTCAAAGAACTCACAGCCTAGTGGTGGAAATGGAAGTGAACAATCAAGCAGCACACAAAATGTAAGTGTTTTAATAGATGTGTGCACTAAAGTCTTTAAGAACACAAAGGAGAAGAGAAAACAATTTGTTTTGACAAAGAAGCACAAAGAAGGTGCCATAGATGTACACTTACAGGTAATATGAACAGTCAGAGAAGGGGAGTAAAGAGGGCATCTCATGCAGAGGAAAGAGCACCAGGCAAGTCCTAGAGGCCCCAAGTGCATATTTTGTTTGAAGAGATGTGAATTGCTTCATGTCACCAGAATCTAAGGTCACGGGAAATAAATGACAGGAGGTGAAAATGTAAAGATGGTAAGGGACAAATTGTCGTTGAAGGTTTTTAAGGTGATGTTAAGTATGGTCAGATTTGGGTTTTAGGAAATAAATTGTCTTCATCTGAAGGGGAAAGTGACAGGAAGGATGGAGATCAGTTATGAGGATGTCCAATGGTCTGAGTGTGGGATGCAGGTGATGGTGGCTAATTTAGATCCTTAGCAGAGGCAATGGAAAGGAGGAGATAAATAAAAGGAACCTTGCAGCAGTAAGTCCATTTAAGGATGAACAATAGAGAGGAGGTAAAAATGAGTAGTAAAGGTGATGACATTACCAGGGTAGAGATCACAAGAGTTGGGAGCAGGGCAGAGGGAAATAGTTATTTTTCGTTTTTAGTGTCTTTGGGTTACTGGTGCCTATTTGTCTTCTACATGAAGATAGCAGTATTCAGGTCTAGAATTCAGGGTAGAAGTGAGGCCTGGAGAGGGACATTTGGGATTCATGTGTAAGAAGTGATGATTGAGGTTGTGGGATTAGATAAATTACTCTGTAATAAAGCATAAAACAAGATAAAATGAAGACACAAGCGACACTTTCTGATTAGTGTGACACTTTAAATGAATCTGTTTCTTTTTAAAGCCAAGAATGTTGCTATTTGGAGTTCCCTTCTCCACTCCCTGACAGAAATTGTGCTCGAATGTCTACATTCTATCTTTCATTAATTATTGTTTTTTCATTCTCCCAATTAACAAGTGCGCATGGTGTCCCACTTAGTATTGTCCCATTACCCTTTCCTTCCGCTGCTCCTTCCTTCTGGAAGTACCCCATGCTGTGATTATTATCTCCTGATGTCTTCTCTCAGTCTGGAATTACCCAGTCAGGTGAGGAACCCACATAAATGATGAAACAGAAGAATCATAGCCAAACTATAGCAACATTTTGGGAAGAGATTTTAGCAAGAGTATCCATGGCTCTTCCACAATGCTATTTTTTTTATTACTAATTTAAGGTATAGTGGATTATCATAAGATTTATATTTAAGACATATTACTTTTAGACATAACGCATTTTCTTCAATAATACAATTTAATAGAAAAGTGTAGATAATTCAGGGAATATTGGAGATTAAAATGACTTCCTGCATTTCTATTGCATTTGAACATTTTCCTTTTATCATAAGAACATTAATTATGTATGGAAATAGTACAAACGCTTTGTTGTCTTTGTTACTATGCTCTGTGTATGAAATATTGAAAATGGGGAAGAAATTCAGGACAATTTTTTAATCTATTATCTCGTAAGTTTGACTCATTTCTCTTAGATCAGCTTTCAGATAATTATTACGTTTGGTACTCATGGACCAAACTCAGCTATAAACGCCATTTGTAAATTTTAAATTACTTGAATCATCTACTTATCATTGTTTACTTCAGTTTTAATTTAAGACTATCTAGTATTTGACAACAATCTAAGTCAATGATGATTCAATCTAATTAGTCCTATATTGGTTAGGATCAGATCTGGCCATATAAAATGGGAAAACCAAAAGGAATAGGAGCTTAACACACAAGGGAAGTCTTAACTCACTCGTAGAGGAGTCTAGAGGTAGGCAGCCACTGGCATTGTGGTGACTCTGGGATTATCAGGGATCCAGTCTCCCCTTATTTTGCTACTCTGCCATCCTTAGAGTCTTCAGAGGCAACCTACATAGTCTCACACACAATGAACTAACATCTCATTGACTTGAGCTCTACCTTTTCACAAGAAAATTTACAACATGTAGTCTTTTAGCTAGTAACCTTGTCACCCAAATAAAATTGAGTTCTGCTACTGAGGGTGAATGGAGAGAATGGATTTGAGGGAAGACCATTAACAAGTTTGTCACCAGTATATAACATCACACTTATTTTAATATAAAATATAAGAAAATTGCTAAGTTAATTTCCAAGCCAACAATGGGAATTTAAAGTATCCTATTCTCCAACTTAGTACTTTTAGATTTCAATTTATAAAATAATGTAGATTCTTATTTCCCAGTAGCAGAAACTCAGTACAATATAATCTATAAGATTATTTACTTCAGAAAAAAGGCATTGATTAAATGTAGTGTGGCAAGAAATCCCTAACTCTTTAGGAAGTTATTACGCTGCCATCAAGAAAAATAATTCCTGTTTTAAATCCCACTCTCCACTTATAAAACCACCTGCCAAACCTGTCTGCCTTTATCTATTGGTTTCTCTTAATTGCATACCTCACTTTCTGTCACTCAGACCCTGCCCCTGTATTTTAAATAACCAGTACTTGACCCATATCAGTTGACTTCCATGTCAACTTATGCCTTTATTCTCTAGCTTTTCATCATCTACTTTCTGATCTTCTACTTTAATCAGTTTTTGGCATCTTCAATTCCGAAGTTCTCAATCTCCACTCCACTTTGGTCTGTATTCATCTGAATGCATCTTTAGAATTTGTGATCTCTTGGAAGCACCACATCTCTAAGATATTAAACTCTGAAAAAGTATGAGATTTAGAATCATGCAGATCTGGGTCCAAATCTCAGCTTTATCATTTGCTCCTGTGACTATGGGTTAGTAGATTAATTTCTCTCAGCCTAGATTTCCTCATCTGGAAAATAATTATGAACATATCTACCTCATTGAGTTGCCGAGAGAACTAAGGTACCACAAGAAACTATAGCAATATCCTCCCATCCCAGTCGTCACTGGAGTCATCAAAGCAGGTACAAGATCTTATGTAATGAGCCTCTGGGAGACTTTCTGGCAACAGAGTAGGCTCTTCCTAAATGGCTGCTGTATGAAGGAAACTCCCATCTTCATATATCCTATTGCACATGTGTATGCTGGTACCTAGGGGCACATCTGGGTTAGTGGGTCAAGACATGATACTGACATTAAGAGATCATGGTTCAAATCTTGGGCTTGCCACTTGCAGCCTGTGTGACCTTAGGCAAGTCATTAGTTCTATGTGAATCTCAACTGGAATAATAACACTTGACTTCAAGTTTTTCTAGTTGGAATTATATACAGAAAATTTTTACATTTTATTATGGTGATGTAGTGCTTTGAAAAAGCAAGTTGAAAAAAATTTAGTTCTTTTTGACCAAATAGAAATAATAGCTTTATCTTTGACTATTTTATTAAACTTTCTACACTCAGTCAGGGGTGATGATGATCTGCCAGGCACTGTACCAAGAATTCAACATTATTTCAATTAATACTCAATACCCTTATCAAGCATTTACTATTAATATCCGCATGTTACATATGAGGAAATCAGGGCTTAGAGAGTTTAAAATCCTGCCCCAAACAACACCTGGGCCGTGGCGGAGACAGGATTGAAATCCAGGCACTCTGACTCCAGAGTTTGCACTATTAACCAGCACACTATATTGCCTTCCAGTTGATTCTATCTCTTAAATATCTCTCAAATATTTACCCTCCTTCCCACTTCTACGCCGCTACCTTAGTTCAAGGCCTCATTTCTTCTGATGTGGGACACTGTGGTAGTCTTTTATCTTGTCTCTCAATTTCCCGTTTTCTCTGTTCTCTATACTTCTGTTGGAGCTATCTTCCTGAAATACATGTTTGCACATGCCATTTTACTGCTCAAAACCCTTCTATGAATCATTATGTCTTAAAAAAATAGAGGCCAAACTCTTCAGCTTGACATACAAATGACTTTACAATTTGCGTTTTTCTAGCCTGAGTTCTCACGAAATCTTCCTACCCAGTGCACTCTGTATTGTTGCATTCCTCCCAGCCCTGTGTTAGAGCAAATCTACTGAGATGCTCTTAGTAGAGCACCCTTTGTTCAACTTTTGTGCTCTTGCTCAAACTTTCATCCCTGCCTAGAACCCAGTTATTCCACTATTTCTCCTCAAAATGCCTGTCTTAGTTTGTGTTCTCCCAAAAGCAGAACTTGAAACAAGGCCTTGGCTATAGGTGGTTCATTTGGGAGATGATTTTAAGAAACAAGAGTAAGGCAGCTGGAACAGGAAGATGGGTAAGCAGAAAAGCCAATATAAGGACACTTCATCAACTTGGGGGATATATGTATAAATAATTCTATTATAAATTGGATTAATAACTAATGCTTCCAACTGTTCTTAAATGCTGGGAGGTCATTAGATGTTTCTTGCATCCTTTTACCTTAAATTTGCCGAAGAACTCCAGCAGTTACTCAGTTCTAGTAGAGTGAACTTTCAATCCTATTTTCAAATGCCAGACTGAGAGATAACTGGAAGTTCATGAGTCTATTCCCGCTGTTGCTTCTTGATGCACCTAGTGGCACTGTTGAAGATTGGTCACACACAGGACTAGGAATACTAGTTCCACTCTAAATAGATGCCCTTGCTCGCCCCGTGGTGACCACAGTACCAAAAGGTATTCATTTAGAATAACTGACGTGCTCAACCATTTTTTCCCCGGAGCAAGCTGGCTGGGTCCCAAGGCACCTCCAGCCCTAGACTCGGTGTGCTATAACCAGCCCTGGACTGTTGCCTGTGAACCCTAAGGTTCCATGTCAAGAGGCCAGACTGCCTTTTCCCACTTGATTCGTTCCTTTTGGGGAACTTTAGAGTCCATTTCTTCCAGCCAGCCTCAGAGAGAGCAACTCAGTCTGTTCTGCCAAGTGGCCTTAATGCAGAATCTTGGAGAGCCAAGGCTGGGTTCTCAAGTTCTTCTTTCCCAAAAGGTATCAGATTCCTTATGCTTATTGTCCATTCTTCCCATTGGCGAGCTTTGCATACCAGGGATGTCAGAAAAGACAGCCTAGATCAATTAAAAAAAGGTTATTTTGCACCCTTCCCACACAAATTTGCCCTGCAAATATATGCTTATTACCTTGTTTTTGCATAACAAAGAAAGTTTATTTTAGTGGCTTCTTTCTGAACCAAGAGCTTATCAGTGCTATCTCTATGATTAGACATGTCCTCAACTGGCATGATATTTATGCCTTAATTGACACACAGAGACACTGACAATATTATAATTTTCTCTATCATTTTTTATAGTGAAATAAAATTGGAAGGTTTCCTAAATATAAAAATTGTAATTTATGCAGAATTGTTGAGCTTTTAGTTTAATCATAAAAAAATACTTAATATTATCACAAACTATTTGATAGCAAGCTAGAGCACACATTTTAAAAATGGACACTTGAATAGGTTATAATATACTGACCATCCTGTGACTGACTAACAATGGATTTCTGACAATGTATTCAGAATGCCAGAATGCTACCCTAACTCTGTTTCTTGCAGATGCAGATTTATCTGGGCATGTTCTGAGGGTTGGTTAGTGGACCTGCCAGGGGCTATTTTCATGAGCAACCAAGGAGCCTGGTGGAGAGAAAACAAGTACCTGTTGCCGGGACTGACAGCCAGCCCTGCTCTTCTCTCCCTAATTATCATAAGGCCTGGGGAAGGAATAGCTTCGTGACATTTCATTCATGACATGAGGCGAGCACACTTTCATTTCGTCATGCTGAAGTGATACTCAGATTGTCTAGCCAGCTCCTGCAGGCTCAATGCCAGAGTTCTACAGTAAGGAGGAGATAATGCAGAGTCAAACAGCAGATGTCGCTGATATTCTTGTACAAAGCTGAGGGCTCAGAGCAGTGTTATCTTTGTGGATTCAGTACCAGAACAGCTGAAGCGTATGAGAAAACCACCTGTTCAGGGATGCAGGTAAGAGAAGAGCATTTTACAACGGCTTCGCTGGGAGACAACGATGGGAGCAGCATATAGATTTTCTCCAGGATGCTGCGAGCTGTTGGTCAGGGCGATGACCACAGCGACCTGAGACTGTGTTTTGAATGTGGAAGAAAGTGGCAATTTTGAGCTACATAAAGAATATCTCCTGGATACCAAGCTTTAAGTCAGAAAAAAAGGATTGAATAAGAGAAAAAATGAGAGAGAGAGAGAAACACAGACAGACAGACTTTAATGTTGTAATATTACCAGGTTAGTAGCCAGGAAAAGACATAGTAAATAAATATTCTTCATTTCTCTCCTTTGAAATCATCAGGTCTTAAGTATTTCTATAGTGAAATCTCATAATTCTCCACCAGAGTTTGCTCATGCTATTTAATAGTACTTCAGTGGTTCTTTCCTGTTAGAGATACTATAGTGAGGTGGTTTAGAATGAATATTCTGGGGTCAGTCTACCTAGATTTGCCTCCTGACTCTCTGTGTGATCATCACCAACATATTTAAATTCTTAAGCCTCAGTTTCCTTACCTATAAAATAAAAATGATAATAGCACTGCCCTCACAGGCATTTTTAATGAAAATTAAATGAGATAATCATATAATGAATTTGGCATATACCAGGCACTCAGTGCATACTTTTAATATATAATATTCACTTCTTTAGACCGACTAGAGTTTTGCTTTTTAAAGTTTTTTTTCACACCAAACAGAAGATTTTGTTAAGCTATCATGACAGTGATAACTCTTGGGTCTTTTTTTATTCTTTTTTCTACAAGTGGTTAAATTATTTCACAGTTTATCAGCTGTGATCCAATTCCACAGTTCATACTCAGGCAAAACTGCCTCCTCAAATAATGGGAGTTGGGTACAGAAACTACAAAATCAGGACAAAGGGTGTTAAATTGCTATTTCCAATGTGTCTTACTTTGAACTTGACATTACGGAATTTTCCTTGGTATTACAGTGCCCAACTCCTGCTTGGAATAATTCTACATTTCCTCACATTTTACAGAGCATTAACCTGACTGACAATTTGACAATCCGATAGTCTAGGCTGATGACGTTGTATCCATTTCTTAACTTGATCCCCCAATTAATGCAAGCAAACAATTCCTGCATTTCACTTAATAATTGTATATTAAAAAAAAAAACAAATAACAATTGTCACTTAGAACAAACTAACATCTGAGCTCTGCTTCCGCCTCCTTTCTTAAAAGCCCCAAAGACATATATATGCACAAAGAAGCGCAAAGAAGCCAAAGTGATATTTCATTGCTGGCTGGGGTTTTTGCTCTGGAACCTGATGTAAAGCTGTAGGTAGGTTGGACTTTGTGGAAAAAGCTCTTTTTCCCTATACATGGCAGGCTACTTCCCCTACAGACTCTCATTGGGATCTAGGATCTTACTACTGATGGCAACACCTGTACTTGTGTTTGAGAAAAAGCAATCAGAGAGAACCACAATGAGAGACAGAGACAGACAGTGACAGACAGAGACAGATTGATTAGAGATTGATATTTGCCTCCATTGCCCAGAATGGAATGTGCTAAGCAGTTCACTCTAGATATTCTCCTGGTAGGACAAGAGTCCAGGTCTAGTTTCCAAGAAGGAGAGAGGGAGGAGAGAAAAAGAGATAGCTATTTTTTTTTTTCAAGGGAAAACAAGTTCTGGGCTTCTCTCAGACATGTGGATAGAAAAGAAAAAAGTAGAAAGAATGTCCCTACTCCGTGGCAGTAGCCCCAGGCTTGTCACCATCTAGGCTTCATGGGAATTGTCTAAATGGGGCCACACCTCTCTGTGTCAGATTTAACCAGTGATTCCTCCCCCAGAAATTCGAGGTAGTACATGTGCTTTCTTGGTGGTAGAGTATTTTTCACCAGATTCTGAGTCATCCTGAGGCATCGTAAGGAGGAGAGGGGTTAGGGAAGAGTCTTAGTATCTTGCACCATAAGGCAAAATTGTTGTCTTTGTATTCATTCTTCTGTGAATGCCATGGAGTTAAAGGTCAAGTCCATGATCAGCTAAGGGTGAGGCTGTCTCCCTTGAGGGAAGATGTCAGCAAACATCGGTAGGTCCTACCTGCATCACTGGAGTGACTTTCTTGAGCACTTTCAGCACTCTATTTTGTGCATCTGGGATTAACAATAGAGGCAGTTCAGCTCTTCCATACTCTACTGTTGTGAAACAAATTACCCCAAAGCTTAGTAGTTCAAAACAACAAACATTTATTATCTCACACAGTTTCTGAGAGTTAGAAATCTGGGAATGGCTAAGCTGGGTGGTTCTGGTTCAGAGTTTCTCATAAGGTTGCACTCAAGATATCAGGTGGCACTACAGTCATTTAAAGGCTTGGCTGGAGCTGGAGAATCCATTTCCGTAATGGCTTGCTTACGTAGCTGTTGGCTGGAAGCCCCAGTCTCGCACCACATGAACCCTTCTATAGAGCTCCTTGAGTGCCCTTAAGACATGGCAGCTGTTTCCTCCAGAGTGCGTGATCCAAGAGGAGAGACCAAAGAGAAAGCCAAAGTGTCTTTTATGTCCTAATTTCATACGTCGCAAACCATCACTTCTGCCACAAACTATTCGTCACTAATTCCAGCCCACATTCAAGAGCAGGGAAATATAACTCCGCCACTTGAAGGAAGGGCTATCAAAGAATTTGTGGATATATTTCAAAACCACCACACCCTCAAATCTTTTATCATCCTTCCAGGAGTTTCTGCAATCAGTCAAGATATAACATTAAGTTAACTCTAAGGCCACATCAAGTCAAGAATTTGCTGTCTCTTCTAGTTCCTATCTTGAATAATTCTCCTTGCTGTCCAATCATATTCCCCAGACAGAGTTATACATTGTGATATGGATACTATAGGCCAAATAATGCAAGCAAGCTCCTTTAATTATCAATAAAATGGCTATTTCCCCAGAGAAGGGCATATTCACTTTCTTACTTTTTTCTACTAAGGAGAAATTATTTCTTCACAAATGGACCACTTTTTTCTCACAATGAAATGATAATTCAAAGATTTACCTTTAGCATTTCTTCTTATTCTATTTGGCCCTGCCTAAAAAAGTCTCACTCGGGTGAATGAGTATGTCTGTGTGTGTGTGTGTGTGTGTGTGTGTGTGTGTGTGTGTGTATGTTTAGCCCATGTCATTTTGCACAGAACTAATATGGATTCTTTGTTATCACTAAAGAGGGATTATTCCAACATGACTGTAGCATATTGTCATATTAATGGCCCCAATGAATCTTGTCCCTAACCATCCATGCCCTCACATATTCCTTTCCATATTGACTCGGGGGTTGTCCTCGTGGCTTACTTTATCCCATTAACCATCAGCATATGTGGTGTAAGCAGAGGCTTGATAAGCATTTGTGCATTGGGCCATGACATCCTGAAATCCAGTTACTGTGAGGAAGTCTGAATTAGCCATATGAGGAGGCCATATGGGAAAGAATTGAAGCACCTCTGCTGAAAGCCAACTGCTATACACGTGAGTGAGGCCATCCAGACCAGCCAGACCCTGGCCCACCTGCCGACTGACCACTGCCACGTGAAAGAGCAAAGCTGCCACCACATGGAATAGAAACAAGCTGTTCCAAACAGCCCTGCCTAAAACGCCAAACCAGAGTCATGAGCAAATAAAAGTTGTTTGGAGGTTGTTTGTGGTGCAGCAACAGTTAACTAATATGACCAGTTTCTCAGATATTCCAACTTTTTGAGGTTCCAGAATGTCAACACAACACAGGACTATAGCATTGGAATAGTACCTATGTGATTTAACTATAAACATCCCCAGAATCCAACAAGACTCCAAAAGCTAAAACTAGCAACTTGTCCTCTAAATACTGATTTTTTTTATACAATAGTAATTCCCAAGCAAAGTGATTTCCTCAAATCGGTACATATTAAAATCTAGGTCTAGAATGAAGTTAATGTCTAAAGAGCATCAGCATTATTTGAGGAAATAAAGTAGACAGGAGAAATGTAGGGAAAATATATAGAGTCTCTTGGTTTCAGCTTTTCCAGGCTGTCACTCAGTCTTCCAGATGTCAAGAGATATTTGAGAGAAGTCTCACAATAAGAGATTAATTGTGCTATTGTCTGCCCTTCATTACAATCTTTTGGAAACCTGAAGGAACTTGTCAAGTCTCTGCTGCTAAAAGCTGTGCTCCCAGATGCTTCTCTAAGGAGACTGGTTCCTCAAGGCCGAATCAGAAGCAATCTACCCTCTGCCCAGGTCTCCTGTAATCCTACTCCTTCTCATCTCCTGAACTCATATCTTCTCATTTCCTGAACTCATCTCAACTCTCTTGGGCTATGAATGAACTTCACTACTTTAGCACATACTAGGTGCTCTATAAATATTTGTCGAATAAATGAAAAAAACATTTTTATTGTAACACAATATTCTTTTTCTACTGCGTCTTTTTATATAATTGGAATACAGCCTGAATTCCCACTCAGAAATATGAAAGTTCTCACTGCTGATTTTTTAAAAAATCAAATAGGGAAAATCAAAACAAAATTAAGTCAGGTTAGCAAAATCCCCAACAGCAACCAATGCCCATGTCCCTGGTGTGGATTGAGGCTCCCTTGTTCCAGCCTTTGATACCCACTGAGGATTTAGCAAGAGCTGTGCTGACTCCTTGTGGGATTTGGGACATAAGAACAGCAACTTCTGCTTTGGTCTGAGACTTAAGAATAAGTCCCTGTATTCTCCTAAACAATTCTTGTTCTGGCCATGCCCAGATGCCTGTTGCCTTGAAGTGACTCTCATTCAGCAGGTTTTTAAATGGCCTTATACCTTAAAATCCCAGAATTTTATGGATCCCCAATCCCATTAATATTTAAAAAGTACACTTTTATTTTGAGGTTTAAAAGGAAGAAGCCATTTCCGATACAGAACTCTGTCCACATTGTAACTTGTTCTCCAAATGTCCATTCCTAGGCATGTACTTGCTGGCTTACTAAAATAATGCCAGATGCATAATGTTTGGGCTGAATGCCAAACAGAGTATTTAGTCCAAACACCCCTAGTTCCCCTTTAGCTCCCCAAAGGAATCCGTGTACAAAGGAGATGAAGTAGGTGATGCAATATTTTACATTAACTGGGGTTTTGCTTCAAAATCCAAGAATTCTAGGCTGGGCTGTGTGAAGGAGTCCTTTCTACTAACTCTATGGGTCCAAATAGCTTCAAGCCAATGCAGGCCATGAGACCTATTTTGGTCATTTCCTCCATCTTCCCAGAATTTGCCACTCCAGTGTCCTGAAACACTACTCTGACTGCTCCAAAGAAAGACAAACCAGGAAAAATAGAATTTTACATTTTACTCTAATGCTTAATGTATTGACTTGCCTAAACTTCAAACAGGCCTTCTTAGAGGCCACGTGGAAGTGTCAGACAGTGAAAAATGGCACATGAGTCATTAGTGGCAAATGGCACCTATATATTAATGCTTCCTGTCCACACAATGGATGTCTTTTCATGATACTAATTAACAGTATGCTTTATATAGTCTAAGAAAATGAGCAAAATTTCTATGATTAAAAAAAATTTTTAACAAATAGCAAACTCAGATATTCTATCAAGCTTATATTACAAATATTTGCTAATGATTAAAGATAAAGATTTTCAGTTGGGAGGTTTTTAATTCTAATTTTTGGTCTGGCATTCAAAGATTAATAATATAGACCTATAGTATTTGGAACCAAGTCACACATGACTTGAAATGTCTTTGTGAGAAATGATGTAGGTTCTCTTTTAAGACTAAAGTAATTAAGTTTGTTTTCAATATCCAGTTAACTCTAAGACTCTCAATATTACTATTGACAAAATATAGCTTCAGCGATATTATAATTGCTAATGCCATCTTTAACTAAAAATTGCTTATTTTATGCTAAAATGCAAATAGTGCCACTGTAAGCATACACATACACATGCATTAGAATATATATTTAAAGTATAAATTCACACCAAATACATATTTTTCTTATCTAGATTAATTTTACTTAAGTCTTTGTTTCTAGAAACAGCACTTATACATCTAAAATATTCCAATATTATTATAATAACAGGTAGCTTTCATTCAAATGTATAATAAAAATTTGGATGTGAGAGGACATAAGATAAATATCAAGTCACTTGTTGAATAAGTAAGTATTTAAAATGTGCTTTGGGTTGATTTGACTGAAATATACCCTGTTAAATATAAAAATTTTAATTACAAACCAACCGTATTTCTAACTGAGGTAGTCTACTAAAAGACTTTTTAAAAAATCCAGCAAAATGATCTCTTTGTTTCTGCATCTTGTTGAGTGATGAGGGTATATTCATACCCTGTCTATATATATGCCTTCTTTTTTATACTTTCTTATTTTATGCCAAAGGGAACATAAGACTTTATGCAACAAGAGGATCCTGGTGTTTGCATAATTTTTTTCAGTTGCTTAAAATTTTAAGGTGTATCAAAATGTATTTATTTGGAATGACTGGACATGTTCGTATTAAATTCAGTGTAGTTTGTATTATTGAATTTTCTTGTCGTTTGGTCTTTCTTTTCTCCACATTAAGCCTACTAGGAAGAAGAGACTCTCTTCTTTATTTAATATGGGTGTATTAAACCTTTGGGGACTCAAAGCTCTCTCTTCAATATTCATGAACACTTCAAAAGCCTGAATAAGATAATGTGGTTCTAAAAAGTGATCCCTCTACTCCCTTTTTACTAGAATATAATCCATAGTCAGATAATGCATAACACCAGGTAATGGACATATCAAATAAGCCATGCCACTAAATCCTTACACTGACCGTACAAATAATATTTTTCCCATAAAAAATATTTTAAATGAGGAAAAGTTTTCTTGTAATGCTGTTTTGTTGCCTTTTCTTTAGGAAGAGAAGAAAAACATTGTGTGTTGTGCATATTTTTTCTTTTGAAGGGCTTCAGGGGCCATAAAACTTTAATTTGTAATTAAAAAGAACATATATATATATTTGTGTATGATTAAAACAGAGGAGCATGCCTGGGAACTTGTGGTTTAAGAATACAGTGGAACATTAGAAAAAGCAGAGGCAAATTCAAATGAAATAAATGCTAACCAATTTTAGACACTAGGAAAATGCTCCAAACATTTTTTTTTTTGTCATATCATGAAGATAGTACTAAGTATGTCTTGGTAGGCTTCTAGAAGAGATCATTTCGTGTGGCTCTTGCCTCCATCAGCTGTCTGTGTAACACCTGTCCTATGTGACATTGATATTGATAGCACGATGTTGATAATAATGTCACAATATCAGGTTCATATTGGCATCTCACAGCCCTTAAGATGCCCCTTGTTGTTCCTCAGAGCAAAGGGCCCCTTGTTATTCCAGGCAAAGAGGCAATTGCCTCTTTCAGTCCTTATACATTTAGTGCATAGCTTCATCTCTGGAAGCAATAAAGGGAAGCTGCCTGGTGAATTCAAGTGCAGTACTGTAGAGTTCCCACAACATGGTGAGGTTCTGGACTTTTGCCATCAAGCTTCAGAGATTGTTTAAAGGCATTTAGATAGACATGTCCTTGGGCCTGAAACAGATTCCTACTCACTTGGCTTAGTAGGTTATCTCAGAGGAAAGAGTGCTTTTTTTTTCCCCCTAGAGAATTCATCATCTCTAGGACAGAACCCCTTTTCTTGATTTTTTCCCATTTGGAACAAGAGTCTAGATAATATTTTGAGGTCGTCACTGCAGTGTTTCCCAAATTGAAGAATACAAGCTGTAGATGGGTTGTGATATTGATTTAGTAGCTCTGGACAAGCAATTAAAATTAAAATTAAAATATAACAGCTTAAAAGTGACCCAATTCTGACACATTAGAGAATATGAGCTTTCACTGTATAGCAAGGGACTTTGTTTCAATTACTTGTGTAGGTAAGCATATGAATATGTTTACTGGGTTAGTGAAAAATATATTTTTTGCTGAGTTGTGGTGAAAGAAGTCTTGAAAAACAGTGATTTATGACAATATGATTCTATAAATATTATGCTTTACAAAGTTTCAGTGATTGAACTCAAGAAAACTGTCATCTTAACTGGATAGATACACACCTAAGTGGCAATAGAGTAGTAAATATTAGTTTCCTGTGTGTAAAGAGTTTGATACACCAAAGAGTGATATCAAAGTTAACAAAAAAAGAAGAAAATGAAATACACCATTATCTCAGAATACACACATTCTCAGTCTTCTTCAGGCCTATGGAATATGGCATGGGTTGTTCAGGATTTCACAAAGAGAAATTCCTTTTTAGACAAAGCACATTCCCTTCTTGTAGGTGTCTAGAGAGTGACTGACAGTGTTGAAACATCAAAGGAGAAATTGCGGTTACTTTATCAAACAAGAATTTAAACTGCCAAGTGTTTATGGAATGACCATTTTCGTTTCTTGTTCATCTTTTCTTTGCAATCTCTTGACCTGTTTTTATCCAATGTAAAGCTTAAAAAATTCTGTAGATTCTTTTTATTTTGAGTATACAAAAGAAAGCTTTGGGCATTTACTCTTCTGAAATAAACCAAAATAATCTTACTTCTCCATGGTCATCTTATTTTTTTTCATTTTGAAATTTGGATGGTTTCTTGGAATTACTAAGCATCCCATGCACTGTTTCACGGACAGTAATGAGTCCTTTTAATCGTGGGTGACCCCTTTGCATAGTTGGAGACTTCACAAATTATATATTGCTAACAATAAACCAAAATCAGTTTTCACATGAAACTCATCTCTATGTAAATCCTGTTACCTGATAGAGAAGTGATTACTGATGTGGGACATGAATCTGTTGGTGTATGCATTGCATACAAAATAAAATATTTTAACATAAATTTAAAGAGAACTAGAAATGGTGACCATTATTCTATGTTAGTAGTTATAAAACATTTTTCTACATTCAAATCAGTGAGGTATCTTAGATTCTTTCACTGTTTTCTTTTTGGCAAGAGAATGAGGTTTGTAATATCTGTTGCTATACTTTTTAATCTTACATTATATCAGCTTTACTGAGATGTTAAAAAAAATACACACATGACTTCATCGTTATTCCTACATCCTAACAATTTATCCTGGTGACCACCATCTTCAGATTGCACAGTCGTACAGTAGGCACAAATATAGATGAACTAATTTTTTGTAGCCTGTGTTCTTATTAGTTGTAGCATCCATTCTGATTGGTCAGAGCCCAGGCTGTGTTGCTTATCATATATTTTCAATATCTCCCCTTTCTATACTCTCACTCTCACTACAAACTTTTTGAAAAATAAGTTGACTCATGCAAGGAATATTTACAATATTTTAAACAAGAGCTCTAGAGCCAATTTTAGAAACACATCCCCAAATTATATTTCTAAACAATTCTGCTCTCAGGAAGGTTTTCAGGAAACACAAAGAAAAGAAATGACCTATCAATAGAATGTAAATAAAAGATGAATTTAATGACATATGAAAGCAAAATCTTTGAGGCTAATATCCAATCTGCGTACTTTCCTTACCTCCTCTTTCTATACCATATGTCATAAACTACGACACAGAATTATCATCCCTAACTGTGATGAATAATATTAAAAAATAATAGTGTGAAGACTAACCAGGGAAGAGCTGGGACTGACATGAACTCAGCTTCCTCAGAAAGAATTTTCCTCTCAGTAGGAAACTTCTACTTGTACAAAACGTAATAACTCCGAGGTAAGTTCATGAAGTAGTCAGCTAAAAATTACCTGTTT
Source organism: Diceros bicornis minor (assembly GCF_020826845.1). Classification (NCBI taxonomy): domain Eukaryota; kingdom Metazoa; phylum Chordata; class Mammalia; order Perissodactyla; family Rhinocerotidae; genus Diceros; species Diceros bicornis. Next base: position 30,931,737 of record NC_080742.1, read on the forward strand.
TCTGCTTGGTCCTATTACTTTGTTTCCAAAATTTAATTGTGTTTTTTTTTTTTTATAATTTTATTTATTTATTTTTTTCCCCCAAAGCCCCAGTAGATAGTTGTATGTCATAGCTGCACGTCATTCTAGTTGCTGTATGTGGGACGCGGCCTCAGCATGGCTGGAGAAGAGGTGCGTTGGTGCACGCCCGGGATCCGAACCCGGGCCGCCAGCAGCGGAGCGCGTGCACTTAACCGTCATGCCATGGGGCTGGCCTAATTGTGTTTTGATTAGAGGAAAATCTGTCCTGGACCTGCCAGATCTTTGGCTAATAGTCCCACTTTCCCATATTAGAGAAATGTGCTATCTTTCACTGTATTTTGGTGATTATTTCTATGGTAATATGGAGGATGATAGTATCCATTTATTCACACAAAAACCCAATGCTGAACACGTTGGTGTAATTTGGTAACACTGATAATTACAGCTTATTTAAAGAAATGGTTCCCATATTTTTTTTTTCTTGGTTAAAAGTCAAGACTTCTTTGTGAAATTTAAAGTGATTGAAAAACTTAGGAACTCTCTAAAAATGCACAAAATCATAGCCCAGTGTGTGGAAAACAAGAAATCATTTTCCCTCTGAGATTACAAATTCAAAAAAGTGACTGATACAAAATATAATTACTTTCATTTGAATTGAGCAAGGTACTGTGTGGTTAGCAATGTCAATCTGATGGAAAGTGTAATAAAATCTCAAATGATCACAGAAGGTCTGGATCTTCACTTTACATTTCATTTGAAAGATACTCTACCTGTAGTGATGGAAATGAATGGGATTATTAGAAGCTTAACACACTTATTTCCTTGATATACTACATTTTCAGATATCTAGCCTGGTGTGGGAAATGCAGAATTTCATTAACCAAATATATTGGTTAGCGGAAAGGTAGCAAATAACAGAGATGGCTTTCATCGTTATCTCGTCCTGCCCAAGTTCAATGGCTAAGAACTCCTCCTTTCCTTACTATCACCACCTCTACAGGTAGCATGATGTACCATTGGTTATAGAAAATGGGAATACTCACAGAGAGCACAGAAGAGGCTCAACTGAGTTTCAGGCATTGCTTCTTCTGTAGGCACAGTGAGGGCAGCTGTGTATTAAGACCCTACGAGTTAGTGGTATGAATAGATAATGTGGCTAATCATATGGGAAACATGCAGTAGTGCTAGGATGATAATAATCTATAGGTATTGGATCAGGCCTTCTCTGACTCATTGGTAAAGGTGACAGAGGGATAGGGAAACCTCCAGGTCTGATGTCTTTCCTTCAGGCCCTGTGACCTCCAAGTTTATACCTTATTATCCCTTTTCTCTCAGGACCGGTCCCTCAGGACTCTCATTGGTTGCCATTATCTCTCCAATCTATCATTGTGGCAAAAACTCTAGGCCCTGCTTTCTTCTGGGTTAGGCTTTGATTCTCAAGAGCTGTGGTCATTGCCAGTTGGGTTCATCAATACCCAGTTATCCTGTTTCAGGTGAATGTTTCTCTTCTTCTTGGAAAATCACAGAGTTGCACATCTTGGCATGCTGGTTCCTTAAAGTTGGTTGAGGCCGGTAACTACTTCTGGACAACAAATTGTGAGCAGAAGTGGTGTATGTTAACCAGTAACTGATGGGAGTTGTTGTATAAATACTCTTCTCTCTCAAAGCTTGGGTAAGAAAACTCTGAGATGTGTTTTCCCAAGCTTCCCGGTGGTGTTACACTTCCGTTACCTACAATGGTAATGCTTGGTAACATACTCTTTATTGGATCTTTTTCTTCTCTGTCTCTGTCTCCTTCTGTATTTCTTAGGATTGTCTTCCAACTAAACTATTTGTATCCAAATCCTTTGGGAGTGGTTTTAAAATATCACCACAATCTTTAAACACTCCTTCTTCTAAAAGGTGGAGGCAAATTCCCTCACTTAATTCACCTGGACTTAGTGACTTGTTTCTAACCAATAGGATATGGTGGAAATGATGTTTTGTGTGTAGGGGTAAAAGATGTCATGGGTGACTCCTTGCTGCCTCTCTTGGATAACTTGCTCTGGAGGAAACTAGCTGCCATGTTACATGAAAGCTCAAGTAGCTCTATAGAGAAGTCCATGTGGCAAGGAGCTGAGGCCTCCTGCCAATAGCCATGTGAATCAGCCATCATGGAAACAGATCCCCTGGCCCCGGTCATGCCTTTAGATGTCTCCAGCCCCAGCCAACATCTTGATGGCAACCTCATTAGAGACCATAATCCAGAATCACACAGTTAAGCCACTTCTGGATTCCTGACTTTCAGAAACTATGTAAGATAATAAATGCTTGTTTTAAGCTGCTAATATTTTGGAATAATTTGTTGCACAGCAATAGATAACTAATTCACCTTGTCTTAGAGATTACCTCTGGGACACATCAATGCTGTGATAACTCTCTAGTTAGAGTGAAGTATACTGAGGACAGGTGCAAAATGGAGCCATGACCTCAGTCCATCTGACAGTGGGTTCAGTGGGTCCACGGATCAGCCTGTGGTTATTTATCTATTACCTATATGCTTAAAAGAATGGATAGATTATCAGCTGATGGAATTCTCATATTGATTCCTTTACCTTTGGAATAATATCCATTATAGTGGGAAACACCATGTGAAAGCCCCTTAAACTGCATTCCACCATGCAAGGTAGTAAATCAGAAGTGTCCTAGGTAGAATGTCAGAGATTAGTGCCACTTTCAAAAACCAAAGAATGCAGATGTTACCCCTGCAAAAGCCAGATGGACCATGGTGGATAATGGTACACTTCTTAAAACTTAACTAAGTGGTAGCCCCAATTACAGCTTCTATGCCAGATGTGATATGTTTATTAGAATAGATCAGTAGAGTCTGGCACATTGTATGCTACTGTTGACCTGATAGGAGTGTTTTTTTTCAATATCAATCAAGAAAGAGGATCACAAACATTTCATATTCACTTGGGATGAACAAAAATAGACATTCATGGCCTTGCACCAGGGATATGTTTCCAAATTATATAATGTATGGAGTCTCTAGTGAGCCCCAATAGAAGAATTACATTGCAGACCCTAAGCATTGTGCAGTAAAGTCATGCTCTATATAGCAGGGAAATTTTTCCCATTCAAAATCAGTTTCTAATGTAGAGCATTGAAAGAGACCATTGTTCTCATCCACAACAACAAAAACACATCATATACACTGCTATAAAATCATAGTCTTTCAGACACTTTTCAGAGAGCTGACTGAGAATGTAAAGAAATCCAAATGAGCTAAATTCTGGAAAGAAATTAGCTTTTTTCGGAAAGATGTCTATAGCTGCTGTAATCCCTGGGGACTTGGTGGGAGAAGCTTTCAGTAGATGGAGGTAAGGAGAAAAAAATCAAGTTTTTAATGAATTTTTAATGGCTATATGTAGATGGCAATGAGAAATTAGATTTCTAAAAATCCCAGTGACAAAGCAAGTTCCACATATAGCCACAAATTCTTTCCCATGGGACCGTCAGTGAAGCACAGTAACAGTGTATGAAAGCTAGGTACAGGGAAAGAAAGCTAAGAGGTATATCCCAGAGGTGCATAGAACCCTCATCAAGTGCAAGGGGGCAGGCTTCTGGAGGCTGAGGGCAGAGTAGGGGAGCTCAGAGAGATGGTCCTGAGGTGGATGCAACCTTCACCAAGCATAAACCCATAGAAACTGGGGCCAGGGAAGAAGGGTAGAAAGTTAGAAAGCGAAGAAACTCTCCAGCAATACATAGTGCTGGATGTTGGGCTGTAAAGTAGAGAGAGATCTTCAGCATCCTCCTGTGCTCAGGAAAGATCTGATCTACCCATCAAAATATTTGAATACCGTGGTGAATTGGATCCAACTAAAACTGCAATAAAAGCCAAGACAGATCACGCAACCATAGATTATACTCACTCAGCAGCTCAACCTAGTGGCCTGTCTGAGGAGGGAGCATGTCATTTCCCAGAGTAATTTTATCTATATAAGTCTCTGTTGTTCCTTTTAGACATAGTATGTGGCATTTAGTTAGAAATTGCAGGATATATGAAGATGCATGACAGTGTCACGCACAGTTAAGTAAGTAGTTGAAGCAGACCCACAGATAACACAGATATTGGAATTAGCAGAAAGGGTCTTTAAAATAGCTATGACAGATATATTAAATAATTTAGAGGTAAAGGTGGTGTGGTGATTTTAAAACACGGTCCCAAAATTCTTTGACACTCTTCATTGAGAAGTGATGTCTATTTTACTTCCCCTTGAAAATGGACAGGTTTTTTTTTTGTCTGCTTCAAACAGAGAAAGTTTGAACAGAGTAAGGCAGGAGCGATCCTATGTGACTCCTGAAGCTTTATCAGAAAAAACCATGCAGCTTCCTTCTGTTCCTCTTGGGTTGCTTTCTTTGGGGGAAGCCAGATGCCAGGTAAGAAGTCTGACTACCTTCAGATTGCCATCCTGGAGAGGGCACATGTAGGTACTCATGTCAATAGCATTAGCTGAGTTCCCAGGTAACATCCAGTATCAACTGTCTATTATGGGTTGAGACATCTTGATATCCAACCAAGTTGAGCCTTCAGATAACTGCAGTCCCAGCTGATATCTTACTAGAACCACATGGAAGACAGCAAAAGCTGAGCCTTTCCTGGATTACCATAAAATCATGAGCAAACTAAAATGGTTATTGTCAGCTGCTAAGTGTGCGAGTAATTCATTATGCAGCAATAATAACCAGGACAGGTAGAGAAGAGATGTGAACAGACGGAGAATCACAGCAGAGAAAATAGCAACTGTAAGAAAGAAACAGGTAGAAATTCTAGAAGTGAAAAATATCAAAATCAACATTCATTTGATAGGTTTGGTAACTGACTGGACATGAGAAATGAGAGGATCAATTAACTTGAAAATGAGTAAATGGAAATTGTCCAAATGAAGCAAAACAATTTTATATATTTCTAAGGTATATGTTCTAGGCCTTCCTTAGACTCAGAGTTCCCCAGCAGGAGTAAGTTCCGGTAACCCAAAGTGGTAATTTGTCTCATAACGTACCTTTTATTGCTTCCTTGCCTTCTTTGCCTCATTTCCCTGCCTCCCTAAATTACTTGCACTTGAATCCTTGTCTCAGGATCTGCATCTGAGGAAACTCAAACTATACTTGTGTTATCTTATATAAGGTGAACAAAACTCCTAGGAAGTCAATTCTATTATTAAACCCTCTTATAACTTTTTAAAGTTGAGAGAATGGAATATTAGAGAGGTTAAAGAACTTGGCCAAGGTCATACAGCTAGGAAGTATATGAAAAAGACACTAGAGCCTGCTCTTAACCATATTCTATAATAACTCCCATTGTGTAGCATTGTACATAACACTGAATAATTTACAGAGTGCTCCCAATACATTATCTCATTTGTCTTCAGAACAAATCAGTGAGATGGGCAAAACATATATTTTTGTTTGGAATTTTTTTTTTATCAGATGAAGAAACCAATTTAAAAAGAAAGTGACTTATCTAAACTAACAGAGATATCTGGGGGCAGTACCAAGACCAGAGCTGGATCTTCTGACTTCTGGTTTAATTCCTTCTCTACTGTACCATTACAGGACTACAATTAAATGAAAAATACTAGTCCATACTTCAACAATCTCCTTGATCTTTTCTCAAACTCTTCTGAAGTTGAATTACAAATCCCAAAATTCTTTTTAAAATCTAGAATATTGGAAATGTAACCTTTGATTTTTTTTTAGCTCCAGATTTTTAGAGAATTCTAAGATGGCATTGCTTATGTATATTTAGGTACTCTCAAGTATGACTAAGAGCTGTGGATGTATATGTTAGAAAGCGAGAACAGGTGGACAATGTTAATCATACATAAAGAGACAATATGGGCAATTGAGAAAGTTTAACTTTTCTCTGCCTTTCTCCTTATTTGCAAAATGAGATTAATAATAGTATCCACATCCTTGGGTTATTGTGAATGCTAGAAAAGTTAAAGTATGTGAAAAGCAATTAGAATAGTACTTAATAATATTTTCTGTTTTGTATCCCATCTGGTTGAGTTTCCAGTTCCTCAGAAATGGAGTTAAGATGCCAAGAAAATGGCTTTTTTAATGACTAACTCTTGGATTTATATCTTGTCTGAACAATTTTGAGGGGATATTTTCTCCTGCCATATGATTTTTAAGGATGGCAAAAGAGTTATAGCGGAACTTGGTCAAAATCTAAATAGGATATTGAATGCAAGACCAGGAAAAACGGGACACCATTGGATGGGAAGATAAGTGTTAACCAACAGTGAAGACCTGAGCTGGGTGAGCCTCATTAACGGGAATAGATTTCTTTAAGTAAAAACAAGATCAGAAAAAAGAGGTAATTAAAAAATGTACTCATGAACTTTGGGCAGAATGATGCGAAGAGGTCTGATGAAAAATAACTTCCTTACATTCCTGCCATAGAGCCTGGAATGTTCACAATTCTATGACAACTACTTAAAATGAATGTAGACAAGGACTGGAGGATGTAGTAAATGAAAAAGTCAAGGATTGCTGGTGAGCATGTGAAAGATTATTTTTCTTCTTTAGAGTTTTCTAAATGTGTGGTATATGTAATTCAAATAGTCAAGACCACAAAGTGCATTTAAAATGCACTAAGATTTAATGATAAGGTTAATTTATTTACTTTAAGGAAGGATACACATTAGAATTAATCTGATGTAAATGATCACAGAGTCACCAATCCCTCACCCTGCTTCCAAGTAAAAAAAATGAAATGTTCACAAAAACATATCAGGTACTGCTTATTTAAAAGAAATCTTTAATGTTACCCTAAGACCATGATCACTAAGCCTCACGGTAACGGATGAGGCGGTAGTATGCATTTATACAAGTATTAATACAGAGTTCATGCACCAGAGAATCTATTAGGTCAGTTTTTAAAATAATTACTTTCAAGGATGCTCAGTATCTTTTTACATTTCCAAAAGTGCTTAAATAAATAAAACATTGCAAACTTGTTTTAGAAAGTAAGCAAATTTGTTTAAAATTATTGTAGAGATTCATTAATACTATATTTGGCAAAGTTAGAGAGGGCACCTCAAAAGATTATAAAGGAGCTTTAAAAAGATCCTCAAATGATTATGGTAAATGTATGCAGAGGTTTTGAAGTTTGAAAAAAATTTTTTTTTAATAAAATGACAAGTTAATTGTTTGGTCTTAATACTGTATCATGGGGAACCACTGACTATATCTGTGAAGTTTAATAAGCAAGAATTGAAGAGATGAATATAAAATATTCATTTTGATAGGCACTGATTAGCAAAGTCAGGCCATGAAATACTATAGGAGAGCACAAGAAACACAAGGAGGGTAACCTACAATATTCATAACGTTATTCACGACATATATATTAGAAACTAATGCTGTGTTTGGTAGAGCTTATGCATAGCTCTTTGAGAGAGATCTTTTTTAAAACAAATAGTGTATTTTAAAATTACCATACTAGAAGGTAAAATTCAATACAGATTCTGAAAATGAATGTGAACAAGGACTGGAGGGTGGCATAAATGAAAAAGTCAAGGATTGCTGGTGAGATTGTGGAAGAGTGTTTTTCTTATTTAGAGTTTTCTAATGTGCTATATTGTGGTATGTGACTGGAAGCCAGACCCTCAGGCAGCAGCTTTTAAAGTAGGCAAGTGTATACAGACCTGTGGGACTGCAAGCATATGCCCCTCTGGCCCCCAGCGTGATCTAGAGGTGTCCACTGGTTGGCAGTGGCAGAAATCGTGGCTCCAGAGGGGCAAATATGCTCCTGTTGGGAGATACCGAGGAGCTAGGGCGAGGCAGCGGGAGAGCGCAAAGATGGCCTGCCTTGGCCTCTGTCCCCTGAGAGCACATCTTAGGGCCCTACAGAGGTGCCAAACCAGAAGCCTGCCCCTCATGCTGGAGCTCCAGGACGAGCAAATAGACCTCTGTCGCAGAAAGACGAGTGTGTTTCAGGCTGCTGTCTGTGCCGTGCCCTGGGGGTGGTAGGCTACCGAGAACTGCCTCTCCAATTGTTACAGTTCCATGCAACCCAGGAACACAAGCCCCCCTGGCCACCAGAGCCAGGCGATCCAGTGGCATCCCTTGGGCGACAGCCGCAAAGACCAGGGCCCCAGATGCCTGTAAAAGTTCACCTCCGGGAGATACTGGCGCTCTGCAGGGGGGCAGAGGGAAAGTGCGGAGATGCCGCCCACCAGTATCTGTCCCCAGAGGGCATCCCACCAGGCTCCCAAATGTGTGTCAAATCAGATGCCTGCCCCTCGGGCTGATACTCCAAGATAAGCAAATGGGCCACGAAAAGTCTGGGGGCCCCTGGATTGGCCACTTCCGCGCTGGGCCCTGGAGCTGGTGAGTCCGATCACAGGAGCCTTTTAAGAGCCCACATCGCCATGGTCTTGGGGACGTGAGCCCCCTTGGTTTTCAAAGCAAGATGTTTGGGGGCTCCTTGCTCAGGTGCAGGTCTTAAAAGTTAGGGGGCCCAATGTGGGGTTCAAACCCTCTGCTCCTCAGGGAGAAGCTCCAGGTTTTGAGTTCCCTCTCCACTGTGGGTCCCCACAGGGAGGTAGGGGAGTGGGAGGGATGGTGGTCGTTGGATGCTCTACGAGATTGTGTCCCAGCCTCTCCCACTGGCTTGATGTGGACCTTCTCTCATCCTGCGATGCTAGGAGTTGCTCAGCCAGTCTTTAGGTTTTTCTGAGCAAGTTGTTCCATGAGTAGCTGTAGATTCCGTGTGTTCCTGGGAGGACGTGAGTTCAGGATCCTCTTACATCGCCATCTTGAACTGGAAGTTGGTAAATCTCTTAATTGGAGCCTGTCTCTACCTGAAACTTAAGCATAGATACAAAAATTATAATTTTAACCTTTGCTTCTTCTGAATCTATGACAGAAGGGTCTTCATTTCTGAAGCAAATACGAGAAGGGAAAGGCTGTGACAATCTGTGAGGAGAAGTTCATCGTATTATGGGTTCCATGTCCTAAATTTCTTCATGACCAGGACTTGTAATAAAATGATTGCATTATTAAAGGAGTCCATCACACCAACTCCATGAATCTTTACTCAGAGATATAAGTTTCATAGGGGAAATCAGTAAGCTGATGAGAGTATGTTTACATGCATAACATTTTCGTAATTTTTCAAAACTTCCATTTGTGGGAATTATTTATGATCTATTGTTATCTCTCAGTCTCCAACTTAAAGAGTCAAGAAAGTGAAGGGTAAATTTCGCAAGAAGTAGAACCACCTTGAGACAATATTCCATTCAACACTTTATTACAACAAAGCCCAGCATCTGTCAAAATGGTTGTCATCTCTTGGCTTTAAGGAATCATGATTATAAACAGGACAATGAAAGTATTATGGTATATTTAGAGGCTGAAGGAAAAGTCCCTTGAGGTTGCACAGTATCAATTATAATCTTCTTTCAACAGCATGGCATACAAGATGGAAGTCAACTCCGAAAATTAGTATTTGACAAAAACATACAACATTTTTTCCTCAAAGGATTCCTCATAAAATTTGTTCCAACAGAACAACGTGTCCTTCAAGATTATAAGATAGTTTTTTTTTTTTTTGCTTATTTGTTTGTTTCACTGGAAGTTCTACTTTAAATTTGCAGAATGACTCTAACAGAAAAGAGTTTTCTTATTATCAGGATAGGTTTGAGAAGGAGTTTCTTTAAACCAGTGAAATCCATGTCTAGTACAACTATACACGGCATGGATTTCCAGAGAACATTCAGAATGTTCATATCATGCTGCAGGCGAGGAGAGAGGGGGAGCATCATGGGGTAATTTTATCCAGATTTAGCTATGGCACCCATTCCCCTCAAGATCAAAACATAATTTTCTTTTGCTCTAGAATCAAGCTTTTCAAAGTGAGTCTGTTTCCTTGGTGACATATGGCAGGATTTCAGGAGCACCCCAAGCTGCTTGATAAACAGTGTATATCTTCATATAATATCTGTTACTAAAATGTTTTGAAGTAAACATTTTAATAACAACACAAATAATACAAATATGAGTAAATAATAACTAGAACACAAAATTCTCATGCCTAAGGAGACCCACATTGGCTGGGCCATCAGAACCAGCAAAGGGAGTATATATATATATATATATCTTCTCTACCATTTGTATTAATTCCATTGAAACGCTTTAGAAGTGATGTTCTAAGGAAAAATAGGAATTTGATGAAGAATTTGAGCTATTTCACCCCTATGATCACCAGGGCTAATATTTAAAAATCGTTGATATTTTAGATACTAAGTATCAAAGAAGAAGAACCCAAATGAATAGCTATCTATTCACCCTCTAGTCATAATAGACTACTTAGTAATTGTCTCTACAACTTTATTCCTCCTGCCTATGGTACCATCATCACCTACGGGTCCATTCTCCATCTCTAGGTTCTGAGATCTGCCCCATCTTGTCAGGGAAGAGATTTCTGGAAATACAGACCTATGCCTGGCGCACTAAAGATCAAATCAATTTTATTGTCACTCCTGATTAGACCCTGGCTCCTTAGTTCTGGTACCTGGGCTTCTGCTTTGATCCTAGGTTTTAAACATCTATTTATAACAAGTTATTTTATTTCTAATTGCTTGAGTCCTTTATTTAAAGTCATCCCAGTTTCCCAGCTCCTAAAAGATAAGGTCCGTGAATTATTTTCCAATTGCCCTTCTCCAGGCTCTTTCTCTCTACTCTCTTGTCCCATCTTTCTTTGTTTCCAAGAAATTTTGTTCATTCCACTGTTACAGAACCTATCTCTATCTTCTGTCAGGAATATATTGTACTAAATGTATATTCCTGGTGCTGACACAGACCCTAGCATATATACAGCAGGTTTTCAATAAACTTTTTCAAAGGAATGTGTCACCCTAGGTTTATGCTCTCTTATTATAGAAGACAAGAGTGGTGAAATTCATCATAAGACCATCTCACTCTTAGCTAAGCACGTGCAAGGGATCCTGAAGAATGTCTAAGTAGTCTTCTACTTCAGCTTCAAATGTCGTATTCCAACACATGCAGAGTCCGCAGGGTGATGGATATTCAAAACTGGTTCCTTTCACACATTCAACTTGTCCCCATGCCTTTGTCTTCTGGCTTTAATTCTTAGTTCTATACTCTCCTTCCCACCCTTTCTGCTTCCCACCCTTTCTCCTTCCCACCCCTAGAGCTGCTTTGTGCTTTTGAACTTTTTGGTTCCTCCTGAAAAGTGTATCTTCTAGCCTGGGTTGTTAGTCATCCTCAGTCACTTCTAATTCTGTCATTGGATTGGGGGTGGGAGAGAGGGTTTTCAGATCTTGAAAGTAGAGAGGGGAGGAGCAGAAGCCACCATGATGGCATTATCTCAAACTGGGGACTCTGAAGGACTAGTATACCTTTACTATTGCAAATAAGGATTGTCATTCATTTCTTTATTATGTTGATCAATAAAAGAGCTGGTGATACAGCATTAAAAAATATATCTTCCCTTAAGGAGCTGTTCTCTTTTGTCTTTTCATGTTAAAAGAATATCTCCTAGTCCACCTTAGGTTACATTACAAAAGACCTCTTCTATAACTTCCTTTTATACCCTTGGTCTCTGTACTGTAGGTTTTCCTCTATCACTCCAGCCATTGTGGGTGCCAGGCTATAGAAAACAGTTGAGTAGGGTTGGGATAGGTGTTTGGACTTGTTTAGTCTTACTACTGATGTGGTAAGTGATCTGCCAACCTACATATTTTATTTTGCTTGACTCTTGTCTTGCTAAACTTCTCAGATGGCAACTGCTTACCTGGACACAGCTTTTTACTTGTCACCACATTTTCCAAATCCTATGCTGTGCTTGGCTGGACTTCCCTTCCCTGCAACTAGGTTCCCATCCATTCCCATTCCTGCCATCAGTGCTAGCCCTGTCCTAGTGGTTGAATATATTTTTCTCAGCAAATGGTTCTTTAAGTGCTTTTACAACATTTAATCTTTTGGATCAAGATAAATTCTCAAGAGAATGAAAATATTAAAAAAAAAAACAAACAAACCTTGATTTAGGACTCTAGTGCATGCAAATACAAAACCGAAACTTGTTTCCCTACAAACTAGGCTTGAACTTTTGATGATTGTAGCAGACAGCAAGTGTCTGCAATCTCTTCTGTTAATGAAACTGTTTTCTCTTGTTCAAAACTCTTTTTGTGTGTTTAAGTGAGAATAGCTCTTCTCTTTCTGGCCATGGAGGGACAGGGAACATCGCATAGGCCAGGCAAGTCAGAGTAACCAATCTCCCTGGCCACTTTGTTCAGTGATGAGCATCTGACCTATTCAGACTAGTCAGAGCCTCTCAGGGATTTTTCAGCCAGAGATGTTAGGGAAGGATCTCAAAAAAAAAAAAAAAAAGAGAGAGAGAAAGAAAAAAGCCACTAGCCTATAAGTGTGGGATATATGGGCTAACTATTAATCATCTTGTTTATTCTGAAGAAGCCAAAGAGAAAGCTAGTAGAGACAGAAGATTCTAAGAGATGTCCAAACAGACAGTGTCTTCTGTCTAGCCGTACTTGAAACCCTAGGACCTAGCTACATTTCCAAATTTTCCAGGGGTATGAGTTAACACCTAAATTTCTTTCCTTGAATGAGTCTTCTACTACTGGCAATCTACTGAGTCAAATTTGACATTGTAAACACAAATAAAACCATTTATAATGTTTTATTTTATCTGAGACCAGGGACTTGCCTTGCTTGCAATAAAGGAATAATATAGGAGACATGAATTAATATCTAAACTGGCTAAGACAAAGAAATCAACATAGCAACAAGATGAATAAAGAAATGCTTTTTCTAGAGACTTGAACCACAACCACAAAAAAACATATTTCTATGTGCATTGTCCTAGTGACTTCACTTACTACATAGCCAGGGAAATGGAAGAATTAACTTCATTTGGTGACTCTGACTGGAAGGGTCAGAATCATTCCAGAAGTAGATATTCAGACTTGAATGGACAGGAAGAGGGAATGTGGAACCAGTTGGATATTGGTAAGAAATTCCAGTCTACTAAATAGAAAAATCATGGTAATAACTATTTTTATTGGCTGTTACAGCTTTCAACACCTTCTATGTGCTACGTACACCACATACTTTCCCTCTATTCTTTGCAACAAGTCTGCAAGTATTAATAACTCTATTTTACAAGAAGGAAACTGAGGCTTAGAAAGTTGGCGAAGGCCCTAGAGCTAAGAGACAGGGATAGAGTTTGAACTCAGATCTTCTGAATTTCAAAACCCAGAGTGTTTTTTTTTTTTCCCACTCACCAACTTATTCCCTTGAAACAGGGCTGCCAAAGAGTTCTGTGATTACAATCCATTGACTTCCTCTGGTTCTAGCAGAAGACCCCATGGTAAGCAGGAAAATCATTGAAATGGTAATCCTACTTTTGGATATTTCCTTAAATTAAAAGAATATGTCCACTGAAAGGTGGTCAGCCCAGTTTCAGAGTTTAGGGAATGGACTGTAGAGCCAGGCTCCCTGCATTTACATTATGGCCCCAGTGCTTGCTGGTTGCACCAAGCGAGTCGGACAAGCTATTTAACCTCTTTGTGTTTCAGTTTCCCCATTTTTTAAATGGGACTATGAATAATATATACCTCCTAGGGTTGTTGTGAGAATAAAATATGTTAATGTTTATAAAGCTCTCAGAAGAGCACTGGACGCAGAGTAAGTACTACATAAGTGTTTCTTAAATAAAGAAAAACCAGAAGCTGTGTTGTGGTTTAACATTAGTTTTGTGTGTTTTTATCTTTGAATTGGTTCCTCTCAGTCAGGATTTCTCAAGTTTGACCCTATTTTCATTTTGGGCTGCTTTATGCTTTGTTGTGGGGGCTGTCCTACATATTGTAGGATGCTTAGCAGCGTCCCTGGCTTCTACCCACTAGATGTCAGTAGCACCCCTCCCCCCACCGTGACAACTAAAATTGTCTCCAGACAGTGAAAAATTTCCCCGGGGGGTGGGGGGGCAAAATTGTTCCCATGAGAATCATTGCTCTAGATATAAGAATTAATAGCCTAGAAATCTTGGATTTATGTACAATTATTATTAGTTACAAAGTTATAAAGTGGAGCCAATTGCTACATGTCGCTACCACTACAGATGTTTCAAAGTCAAAACTCAGAAATCTGTTTGAAAAGTTCTTGAGGGAATGAGGTGTTGTCACCAGCTTGCTCTAAAGCTTACTCAATTTTATCACTCTTTTCTAAATATCATTATTTCTCTATTCAGTATAATCTGGTCTTTCCATTTCTTTGCGTATTTCCCCTCCCTGCCCTTCTCTGTGTAGCAACGCCGCAAGTCTACCAGCAGGTGGTATCCATGAATAATGTGATCTACTGAATAATGTGATCTACATCTTTTCCTTTGCAGGCATCATCAGCTTACCTCTCCCACACTGCTTTGCCGAGGCTTAGATGCTGAGAGTTCTATAGGGATGTTCTATATCTTTCCCCTAACTTGGGGAAAAAAATGTTTTGAAATAGAATTTTGCCTCTCCGTATTCTGAAGGCTGCTTGCTACACTTTCTATCTAGCAGCAGCTATTATGTATAACCCTACTGTGTGAGTTGGATGGCATTACTTGTAAGCAGACTATTAAGAGTCATTTGCTTTGCTGGATATTCGGAATTTTGCTACTTGAGTACCCAGATTATGTTATTTCGGTCTTCTTAGCTGACCACCAATTACTGCATTCCACAATTCCATGTGTCATTATGGGGATTGGCTTAAAAAGATAATAAAAGAAACCTGAATAATATTTTTACCTATTGCATTTTAAATGCCCACAAAATCACACTGTCTCCTTTATTTGTATATCACAGTCATACTGTTGATGCATTTCAATTCTAGTAATGATTGTAATCATATGGAAATAAATCAACATTTTCATATGTCATGGGGTATTTAAAGGTATTCATTCATTATAAAAGCTTTCAAATTTCCGAAAGATGTATGGTAGAAAATAATATTATGGTTTATGTTATAAAATTTCAGTGTATTACAATCTTTTCCCTTCTCTTGCAACAGTCTGAGTCTACCAGATTTTCCTTCTCTGGATTTTAAATTCTGATTCTTAATTCAGCATAGGGGAAGCCACATCCCCATTTAATTATATTGTCAAAATAGATTGCACCGGCTCTTTGGAAAATGGGTATAGGAAACTTTCAGAAATAATGTAGTCATTTCTGAGCTGAAAAAGGTAGAGTTAAAAGCAAAACTTTTTCCAGCAAGTAAAGTAGAGGATTAATAACCAAAGAAAAGTTGAAGGGTAGGATTCTAAATTAATTTAACTCATTGGACACATTGGAAGGATTTTACTGTTTCACATCCCTTGGGCCACTTCTACACTGGCTATAGAATCAGGTTGAGCCAATCATTTTCTCCAGCTTCACAATCTATATCTAGCCTTGTATTCCAATCAATGTTGTAGTGATTGGTATTGATCTTGAAGAGAGTTGAAATGACTGGCTCAACTGTGCCTTGGTTTGATCAATTGTTAGGTATAGATCCAGTGTTAGAGTTCTGTTCCTCATGAAATTATGATCAAACAAATGACCCCTAATAGAACTTTGACAGCTTAGTAATAATAGATTATCCTCAATTAGTAAAATAAAGTCAGGCTTTATTAACTAATATGTGCCAGGTAATTTTAGACATATTTCCATTTTAAAAATTATTAGCAAAAGTTTGGAAAATACATTTTTATAGTATTTCAAGATTTTTTACATTATGAAACATTTGATCGAGCTATCTATGTATCTATGTATCTATCTATGTATCTATCTATCTGTCACCTTCATCATCATCATCATCATCCATCCTTCCCTTAAGTTTGTCAATCATAACATTTTGTCACATTTTTTTTTTTAATTTTTAAAAAGAAACTGTTGCTGGAAATCCTTACATGTACCATCCTGATCTCGTTCCTATTTATTCTTCTCCAACCAATCTCCAGATTTTAGTGTTTATCTTCCCATGTAAGTTTTTACTACATATGTTGTTGTTCTGCCTGTTTTATAATAAATGATCTCATACTCGGTGTTTCCGCTAACAACTTGTTTTTTCATTCAAAGGAAATTTTTTGAGATTCATCCATGTTGATTCAGCTCTTACATAGATGAATAGAGTGCAATTTATTTACCCATCCTTCAACTGAAGGACACTTAGGTTGGTTACAATTTGTCTCTATTACGAACAGTGCTGCACTGAGCATTTGTATACATTTCTCCTTGTGTACATGTGTGAGAGGGTCACTAACAGGAAATCTGCTAGATCATAGGAAATGCATCTTCAAATTCATCAGATATCCTTAAATTGTTCTTAAACTTATACTTTCTCCAGCCGTATATAAGGGAGTTATCATTATTCCACAATCTCATCAATACTTGGTATTATTACACTTTCTTTTTATTTATTTTTTGTCAGTGTAGGGGTATGAAATTGTACCTTATTGTGGTTTTATTTTGCATTTATATGATCATTAGCATGTTGTCTTATGTTTATTTGCTATGGGATTTTGCTTTTCTGAAATTTTTTTTCGTATCCTTTGCTGTATTTTTCTCTTTGGTTGTTTGATTTTGTTCTTATTGATTTAAAGAATCTCTCTCCCACCTTAACCCCTGCCCCCATCTTCCAATCTTATTTTGTTATTTGTGATATCACAGTTACTTTTTTGTATGTTATTTTTGAACAAATGTATTTAAATTTTATTTTCCCCATGGTAAAAACAGTTACATCTTATTCAGTATTAAATAAATAATATATCTCTATGTTAAAGTATTCAAATGATACAAACAAATATAAGTAAGTTAAGATCTTCTGAAATCTCCCTATTCCTAAATAACTACCACTAACATTTTAACTCATCTTTTTTGTGCATTTGCCCACATGCCCAGACACATACTTTTACATATAATTGGATCACATAATTTTCCCGCTTCCTCCTCCTCCTTCCTTATCACCTCCATTTCCATCTTCTGTCAATCCAGGTAAGGCATGTTAATAATCTGGATCTTCAAGCTAGCAATGACAAGTCAAATCTTTCTGATACTTTGAAAATCTGACTGTATCTTCTGTGACCAGTTGAAGAAAATTCTCTACTTTTTTTTTTTAAATAGTCCATCCCTTTCTTTTTTTTTCTTTTTAATTTTTTGTTTATTGCAGTAACATTGGTTTATAACATTGTAAAAATTTCAGGTGTACATCATTATACTTCTATTTCTGTATAGATTACATCATGTTCACCACCAAAATACTAGTTACAACCCATCACCACACACATGTACCGAATTATCCCTTTCACCCTCCTCCCTCCCCCCTTCCCCTCTGGTAACCACCAATCCAATCTCTGTCCCTATGTGTTTGTTTATTGTTGTTATTATCTACTACTTAATGAAGGAAATCATATGGTATTTGACCTTCTCCCTCTGACTTATTTCACTTTGCGCTATACCCTCAATGTCCATCCATGTTGTCACAAATGGCTGGATTTCATCGTTTCTTATGGCTGAGTAGTATTCCATTGTGTATATATACCACATCTTCTTTATCCATTCGTCCCTTGATGGGCACTTAGGTTGCTGCCAAGTCCTGGCTATTGTGAATAACGCTGCAATGAACACAGGGGTGCATGTACCTTTACAAATTGGTGTTTTCAAGTTCTTTGGATAAATACCCAACAGTGGAATAGCTGGATCATATGGTAGATCTATCCTTGATTTTTTGAGGCATCTCCGTACTGTTTTCCATAGTGGCTGCACCAGTTTGCACTCCCACCAGCAGTGTATGAGAGTTCCCTTCTCTCCACATCCTCTCCAACACATGTTGTTTCCTGTCTTGTTAATTATAGCCATTCTGACTGGCATAAGGTGATATCTCATTGTAGTTTTGATTTGCATTTCCCTGATAGTTAGTGATTTTGAACATCTTTTCATGTGTCTGTTGGCCATCTGTATATCTTCTTTGGAGAAATGTCTGTTCATGTCTTTTGCCCATTTTTTAATTGGGTTGGTAGTTTTTTTGTTGTTGAGATGCATGAGTTCTTTATATATTTTGGAGATTAAGCCCTTATCAGAAGTATGGTTTGCAAATATGTTCTCCCAATTGTTAGGTTGTCTTTTCGTTTTGTTGATGGTTTCCTTTGCTGTGCAGAAGGTTTTTAGTTTGATGTAGTCCCATTTGTTTATTTTTTCTATTGTTTCTCTTGCCCGGTCAGACGTGGTGTTTGAAAAGATGTTGCTAAGACCGATGTCGAAGAGTGTACTGCCTATGTTTTCTTCTAGAAGTTTCACAGTTTCAGGTCTTACATTCAAGTCTTTAATCCATTTGGAGTTAATTTTTGTGTATGGTGTAAGGTAAGGGTCCACTTTCATTTTTTTGCATGTGGCTATCCAGTTTTCCCAACACCATTTGTTGAAGAGACTTTCTTTTCCCCATTGTATGTTCTTGGCTCCTTTGTCAAAGATTAGCTGTCCATAGATGTGTGGGTTGATTTCTGGGCTTTCAATTCTATTCCATTGATCTGTGTGTCTGTTTTTGTGCCAGTACCATGCTGTTTTGGTTACTATAGCTTTGTAGTATATTTTGAAATCAGGGAGTGTGATACCTCCAGCTTTGTTCTTTTTTCTCAGGATTCATTTAGCAATTCGGGGTCTTTTGTTGTTGCATATAAATTTTAGGATTCTTTGTTCTATTTCTGTGAAAAATGTTGTTGGAACTTTGATAGGGATTGCATTGAATCTATAGATTGCTTTAGGAAGTATGGACATCTTAACAATGTTAATTCTTCCAATCCAAGAGCACGAGATATCTTTCCATTTCTTTGTGTCTTCTTCAATTTCTTTCAGAAATGTTTTATAGTTTTTGGTGTACAGATCTTTCACCTCTTTAGTTAAGTTTATTCCTAGGTATTTTATTCTTTTTGTTGCAATTGTAAATGGGATGGTATTCTTAATTTCTCTTTCTGCTACTTCGTTGTTAGTGTACAGAAATGCAACTGATTTTTGTATGTTGATTTTGTATCCTGCAACTTTACCGTAGTCATTTATTACTTCTAAAAGTTTTCTGGTGGATTCTTTAGAGTTTTCTATATATAAAATCATGTCATCTGCAAATAGTGACAGTTTCACTTCTTCCTTTCCAATTTGGATTCCTTTTATTTCTTTCTCTTGCCTGATTGCTCTGGCTAGGACTTCCAGTACTATGTTAAATAGGAGTGGTGACAGTGGGCATCCTTGTCTGGTTCCTGTTCTTAGAGGGATGGCTTTCAGTTTTTCACCATTGAGGATGATATTAGCTGTGGGTTTCTCATATATGGTCTTTATTATGTTGAGGTACTTTCCTTCTATACCCATTTTATTCAGAGTTTTTATCATAAATGGATGCTGTATCTTGTCAAATGCTTTCTCTGCATCTATTGAGATGATCATGTGATTTTTATTCTTCATTTTATTAATGTGGTGTATTACGTTGATTGATTTGCGAATGTTAAACCATCCCTGCATCCCTGGAATAAATCCCACTTGATCATGGTGTATAATCTTCTTGACGTATTGTTGTATGCGATTTGCTAGTATTTTGTTGAGGATTTTTGCATCAATGTTCATCAGTGATATTGGCCTGTAATTTTCTTTTTTTGTGCTGTCCTTGTCTGGTTTTGGTATCAGGGTAATGTCAGCTTCGTAGAATGAGTTAGGGAGCTCCCCCCCTCCTCAATTTTTTGGAAGAGTTTGAGAAGGATAGGTATTAAGTCTTCTTTGAATGTCTGGTAGAATTCACCAGGGAAGCTGTCTGGTCCTGGACTTTTATTTTTGGGGAGGTTTGTGATTACTGTTTCGATCTCCTTACTGGTGATTGGTCTATTCAAATTCTCTACTTCTTCTTGATCCAGTTTTGGAAGGTTGTATGATTCTAAGAATTTATCCATTTCTTCCAGATTGTCGAATTGGTTGGCATATAGCTTTTCATAGTAGTCTCTTATAATCTTTTGTATTTCTGAGGTGTCTGTTGTAACCTCTCCTCTTTCATTTCTGATTTTACTTATTTGTGCCTTCTCTCTTTTTTTCTTGGTGAGTCTAGCTAAAGGTTTGTCAATTTTGTTGATCTTTTCACAGAACCAGCTCTTGGTTTTATTAATTTTTTCTATTGTTTTTTTGGTCTCTATTTCATTTATTTCTGCTCTGATTTTTATTATTTCCCTTCTTCTACTGATTTGGGGCTTGGTTTGTTCTTCTTTTTCCAGTTCCTTTAGGTGCATTGTTAGATTGTTTATTTGAGATTTTTCTTGTTTGTTGAGATAGGCCTGTATCGCTATAAACTTCCCTCTTATAACTGCTTTTGCTGTATCCCATAAATTCTGGCATGTGGTATTTTCATTTTCGTTTGTCTCCAGGTATTTTTTGATTTCTTCTTTGATTTCTTCGTTAACCCAGTCGTTGTTCAGTAGCATTTTGTTTAATCTCCACGCATTTGTGGCTTTTCTGATTTTCTTCCTATAGTTGATTTCTAGTTTCATACCGTTGTGGTCAGAAAAGATGCTTGGTATTATTTCAATCTTCTTAAATTTATGGAGACTTGTTTTGTGGCCTAATATGTGATCAATCCTGGAGAATGTTCCATGTGCATTTCAAAAGAACGTGTATTCTTCCGTTTTTGGATGGAATGCTCTGTATATCTCTACTAGGTCCATCTGTTCTAGTGTGTTGTTTAAGGCCAATGTTTCCTTATTGATCTTCTGTTTGGATGATCTATCTGTTGGTGTAAGTGGAGTGTTAAAGTCCCCTACTATTATTGTGTTACTGTCTATTTCTGTTGTTATGTCTGTTAATAATTGCTTTATATATTTAGGTGCTCCTACATTGGGTGCGTAGATATTTACAAGTGTTATATCCTCTTGTTGGATTGTTCCCTTGATCATTATGTAATGCCCTTCTTTGTCTCTTTTTACAATTTTTGTTTTAAAGTCTATTTTGTCTGATATGAGTACTGCTACCTCAGCTTTCTTTTCATTGCCATTTGCGTGAAGTATCTTTTTCCATCCCTTCACTTTCAGTTTGTGAGTGTCTTTAGGTCTGAAGTGTGTCTCTTGTATGCAGCATATATGTGGGTCTTGTTTTTTTATCCAGTCAGCCACCCTATGCCTTTTAATTGGAGCATTTAGTCCATTGACATTTAAAGTAGCTATTGATAAGTATGTACTTACTGCCGTTTTTTAACTTTTTTTTTTTCTCAGTGTTTTAGTAGTCCTTCTCTGTTCCTTACTTCTTCTATACAGAATTGATAGTCACTTTAGGTTGACCTCTGTCTGAAAGCTGTACTCTTTAACTCCCCTCCTCCCTCCTTTTATGTTTTTGATATCATATCTAACCTCTTTTTTGTGCATTTGTATCCATTACGTTCTAATCATGGAAATAGATAATTTTTCCTATTTGTGGTCTTCTCTTTTCCCCTTAAATCTGTCCCTTTAACATTTCTTGTAGCACTGGTTTCTTGGTGACAAACTCCTTTAATTTTTGCTTGTCTGGGAAAATTTTGATCTCTCCTTCCATTTTGAATGATAACCTTGCTGGGTAGAGTATTCTTGGCTGTAAGTTTTTTCCTTTTAGTACTTTAAAAATATCGTGCCATTCTCTTCTAGCCTGTAAGGTTTCTGCTGAGAAGTCAGCTGATAGCCTTATGGGGTTTCCTTTGTATGTAACTTGACTTTCTCTTGCGGCTTTTAGGATTCTCTCTTTATCTTTAATTCTGGACATTTTGATTATGATGTGTCTTGGTGTGGGCCTCTTTGGGTTTATCTTGTTTGGGGCCCTCTGTGCTTCCTGTACCTGGATGTCTGTTTCCTTCCTTAGGTTAGGGAAGTTTTCGTCTATTATTTCTTGAAATAGATTCTCTGCCCCTTTGTCTCGCTCTTCTCCTTCCGGGACACCTATAACACGGATGTTAGTGCACTTGATGTTGTCCCAGAGGTCCCTTAGATTGTCCTCACTCTTTTTAATTCTTTTCTCTTTTACCTGTTCACCTTGGGTAATTTCTTCTAGTCTTTCGTCCAGCTCACAGATCCGTTCTTCTGTATCCTCTACTCTGCTTTTGAGTCCTTCTAATGAATTTTTCATTTTCAGTATTGTATTCTTCATTTCTGATTGGTTCTTTTTTATATCTTCCATTTCTTTGTTGACATTCTCACTGAGTTCATCTATTCTTCTCCCCAGATCAGTGAGCATCCTTAACACTCTTAGTTTGAACTCTCTGTCGGGTAGGTTGCTCATTTCTGTTTCACTTAGTTCCTTTTCTGGGGTTTTGTCCTGTTCCCTTACTTGGAATGTATTCCTTTGCCTCCTCATTTTGCCTCTTTCCCTGTGTTTGTATCTATGTATTAGGTAGGTCAGCTACGTCTCCTGCTCTTGGATAGGTGACCTTATGTAAGTGATGCCCTGGGAGGCTTCCACTGTTCTTCCCTCAGTTCTCAATGTTCCAGGGGTGACCCCTATGTGGGCTATGTGTGTCCTTCTGTTGTAGCCTGTTTGCTCTCCCTGTAGGCGCCCAGGGAGGCCGAGTTATGCTCCTGGCCAGCTGTTGTAATGCTCAGCTGCTTGTAGTTGTTGTGGGCCCTTCAGTCTCTTTATCAGGTGTGGGGAGCCCCAGCACAGTTGGCTCAAGTTCTAATACCACATTTGTGTTGCAGTATTTCTTTTAAGTGAGTAGGCCCCCGGCGTGGCAGGTTGTTAGGCTCAGGGCCTTACAATTGCTGTAAGCCTCTAGCCTATTAGGTCTCTTGTCAGCTCTCTGAGGATTGCAGCTGGGTGGGGCTGGCCTCAGGCACAGGAGCACCTAATTGTTTCAGGCTTTGGAAGGTGGGGCAAACCCCCTACGTGGGTCTTTGAGAAGGAAAATTCTCTACTTTTAAAGGCTCATATATTGTGGTCAGATTCACCTGGAGAATCTTCCTATCTTAAGGCTAACTCTGCCTATAACATAACCTAATTACTGGAGTAAGATCCATCGTACTCAAGGTCCCTGGGATTATGCAGAGCACGTATACCAGGGTGGGTGGTAATTCTTTGGGGCTATCTTAGAATTCTGCCTACCACAGTCTGCCATCTACCCCCCACAGATTCAAGTCCCTGCCAAATGCACAACACATCCATTCTCTCCCAAGGATTCCACAAGTCTCACTCCATTACAGCATTGGCTCAAATCCCGAAACTCATCTAAAACTTACTAGCTCAAAAGTTCAAACTCTCAACATTAAGTTATCTAAATCACATCCAGATGAGGCTCCTGGGTATAATCCATTAAGTGTAACTCCTGGGGCACAATTACTCTCCATCTGTGGACCTGTGAAACTAAAGAGACAATTTATATGACCCAAACACTCCCTACATGCAATTGGGGGACAAGAATAGGCTACCAGTTATGGGCATTCCAATTCAAAACAGGCAAAAATGGAAGGTAATAAGGAATTTTTGGTCCAATGCAGTTCTGCAATTTAGCCGGCAAACTCGAGCCTGAGTTCCTTGGTTAGATTTCAAGACAGGGATAATCCTTCATGGCTCTCTGCTCTGCCCCCTGAGCTCTCATTTGTGCCCTGGAGAGTCTTGGCTATACCCTCTCTGCTCTTGGTTTCACCCTGTTAGTCATATTTCCTTTTTTATGAAAGGTAGCATGTGTCTCCATCTGAATAATTTTATGAGCCTGCTTACTTCCAGTAGAATCTGGGTAGCTATTTGGGCCTGAAGTTTTCTTTGTAAGAAGATTTTCAAATATGGATTCCATTTCTTTAATAGGTACAGACCTATTCAGATTATGTATTTTTTCTTAAGTAAGCTTTAGTAATTTGTGTCTTTCAAGGGATTTGTTAATTTAATCTAAGTTTTCTAATTTATTGGTATAATGTTATTCATAATATCTGTAAGATCTGTAGTGATTTCCTTTCTTTCATACTTGGTACAGATAATTTGTATTTTCTTTTTTTCCTGACCAGCCTTAATAGAAGTCTTCAATCTATTTTAAAGAGTAAACATTGGTTTCGTTGCTTTTCTTTATTGGTTTTCTGTTTTCAGTTTTATTGGTTTCTGCCTTTGTATGTATTATTTCCTTTCTTCGGCTTGCTTTGGGTGTAATTGGCTGTTCTGTCTCTAGTTTCTAGTGGAGAAGATTAGATCATTGATTTGAGGCCGCCTTTTCTTATATAAGTGTTTAATGACTAAAATTTCCTTCTAAGTACTGCTTTAGCTGCATCCCAAAGATGTTCATATGTTGTGCTTTTGTTGTCAATGGTTAAAGATATTTTCTAATTTTCTTTATGATTTCTACTTTGACCCATGAGCTGCTTAGATGTAAGTTGTTTAATTTCCAGATATCTGGGGTTTTTCTAGATGTATTATTTTGGTGATTTGTAATTTAATTTCATTTTGGTCAGGGAATATATTGTGTAAAATTTCAATCTTTTCAAATATTTTTAACATTTGTTTTGTGGTCCATCATATGGTCTACCTTCATGTACATTTTAGAAGTACTTGAAAAGAATATGCATCTTTAATTGTTGGGTTTAGAGCTGTAAAATTGGCAATAGGTTAATGTGGTTATTTTTTACAGCTTTACTGAGATATAATTGACAGATAACATTGTCTAAGTTTAAGATGCACAGTGTGATGATTTGATATAGGTCTATATTGCAAAATGATTACCATGATAAGGTTAGTTAACACATCCATCACCTCACCTAGTTACCATTTAGGTTAACGTGGTTATTATTTGACCTTCTATATCTTTACTCATATATATATTCACATCTTTACCATTTTTGGTTTTTCACATTTGTTTCTGTAGATTCAAGTTGCCCTCCAGAGTATTTTTCTTTAGTATTTCTTATAGTATAATTCTGTGAGGTATAAATTCTCTCAGTTTTTGTTAATATGAAAATTTATTCATTTCACTTTATCTTTGGAGTTTATCTTCACTGGATACAGAATTCTTAGTTGACAAATTTTTCCAGTTTTATTGAGAAATAATTGACATACATCACTGTATAAGATTAAGACATACAATGTGATGGTTTGATTTGTATATATTGTAATATTATTGCTGGAATAGGATCAGAAAAGAAAGAAAAAAAAAGAAAAAAGAAAAAAATACTTTCTCTTTGTGATGAGAACTCTTACAATTTACTCTCTTAACAACTTTCCTATATACCATACAGCAGTGTTAGCTATGGTCATCATGTTGTACATTGCATTCTAAAACGTGTTTGTCTTATAACTGGAAGTTTGTACCTTTTGACCACCTTCCTCCAATTTTTCCTCCCCCCACCTTCTGCCTCTGGTAACCACAAGTCTGATCTTTTGTTCTATGAGTTTTTTTTTTTTATATTACAAATATAAGTGAGATCATACAGTATTTGTCTTTCTCTGTCTGACTTATTTCACTTAGCATAATGCCTTCAGTGTTCATCCATATTGTTGAAAATGGTAGGATTTTTTTAATTTTTATGGCTAAATAATATTCCATTGTATTTATATACCACAACTTCTTTATCCATTCATCCATTGATGGACACTTAGGTTGTTTACATGTCTTGGATATTGTAAATAATGCTGGAACTTTTTCCTCAGCCCCAGGAATACAGCCATACCTTGGAGATATAGCAGGTTTGTTTTCACACCACTGCAATACAGCGGATATTGCAATAAAGCAAGTCACACGAATATTTTGGTTTCCCAGTGCACATGAAAGTTATGTTTACATTATAGTGTAGCCTATTAGGTGTGTAATAGCATTATGTTTAAAAGCACAATGTACATACCTTAATTAAAAAATTCTTTATTGCTAAAAATTTTTAACCATCATCTGAGCCTTCAGTAAGCTGTAATCTTTTTGCTGGTGGAGGGTCTTGTAAAAACCACAGTATCTGCAAAGCGCAATAAAGTGAAGTGCTGTAAAATGGAGATATGCCTATATGTCATTTCAATGTCTTCTGGCATGGAGAGTTTCTGTTAAATCCGTTGTTATCTAATCATTGTTATTCTTTATATAATGTGCCATTTTTCTCTGGCTGCTATCAAGATTTTCTCTTTACCTTTGGCTTTCAGCAGTGTGATGAAGTCTAGATGAGTATGATGTGTCTAGAAGAGCACTTATTTTTATTTTTTAATCTTGCTTGGAGTTGGTTGCGGTTCTTAGATCTGGCACTCAGTCAAAAAAAATCATCAAACTCACAGATCTGGCTCAATGTCACTCTATCTTTCAAGAGTCGATTTCTTTGTGGTCTCTGTGAGCCTTTCCTCTGTGTCCCTGGGAACTATCCCATCACACATAGTGTAGCTGTTAGCAGTGATTTAGGCAGTTTACACTCTGAGTTTGGTTTCTCCTTTTGTCAATTCTCTTCTTCACTGCCATGATTTCCTCTTTATATTTCCAGCTTCTTTCCCGGATCTGAACTCTGATTTCTGAAACGTTTACCTGATAAAGCTGATTTTCTTTTTCCCACTGCCATTTTCTTATTACTCTTCTTCTGGAAGTCCTACTAACTTATAATAGGTTTTGTCTTTACACATTCTATATTTCTTAATTTTTTAAATATTTTTTATACCTGACTAATTCAATATCTAGTTTCCAATTTAATAATTCTTAGATTTTCAGCTGTATCTGTGTTTTAACTTTTCATTATGTTTTTATTTTTTTTTGTTCCCCTGTTTTAAATTCTTACTTTATATCTTTAATTTACTTTAGGTATTTACTTTCATAGTCTTGATTCAATAGGTACAATGTCTCATGACTTTGGAAGGGAGGGTCTCATCCCAGTGGTGTTGCAACAAGTGACTCATCTTTATGCAGGGCCTTCAGTTCCAACTTTCTTCTATGGAGGATGCAAAAGCCTTGTCCCTTTTGAACTTTGAGCTATAAACCCCTTGGTGACAAAATCCAACATTGGTCCATTCTGCAAAAGAATATGAGTGCTCTTTAAAGAGATGCAATGTAGGACTTGTTTCCTTGTTTGATCCACATGTACAATTCCGGATAAATATATCACATAATACATGTTTTAAATTTATTATTGGTGGTGACAGATGATTTTGATCAAAACTAGATTAAATAGTCATACTTAAGTGGTTATTACTTTTAATCAGAGTTAAACAGAAGTAAATGACAATCTCATTTATAGGCAGAACAACAGAAAGGAAATTAACTCCTCATCTAAGACTTTAGGAAATGAAGCCAAGTAATTAGTGTAGGAATAGGAATGAAGTGTCAGTTCCTGTATTGTCCAATTTTACTTCTCCTGCGTAATTATTCTGAACCTAGAATGCTCCATGAGCTATAAACACAAATCTTTCTTGGAGGAAACAAGCTTTAAGTCGTTTGTGGTTTATTTGGAGTTCCCATTTTTGGAAAGGAAAGTGTGTCGATTTTTATTTTCAAGTTTCCAATCAAACATATATATACAAATTACTATCAATATAGGTTTTAATTCTTTATAATTTGTCTTCTTTTCTATACAATTAACATTAAATTCACCTTTAGCTTGGTCAATAAATCATGAGTTAAATTTTACATACATCTATTAGAAAAGATGCACTGCAAAAAATCTTTTTGATGATTAAGGTATGTTCCTTCAGTTTAATGGGTTGGATAAAACAATGTACTTAGATTCACGAAATCAGGATCGTACTTTTGGTTATATTTCTTGGTAACTCTTGGCAATATTTTAACTTCCCTGATTTTCAGTTGCCGCATTGTAAACAAGAAGGACCAAAAAAGAAAATCATTAATGTCTCTACTAATTTTGACATTTTGTATCAGGGATTCACACAAACATACTGAGTGTAAAACGCTTATGACTATTCTCAGTTCCACTCTAGCCTCCCACACATTTTCCAGTTCTTTCTCGGTGTCCCAGAGATCCAAACTATTCTTATTTCTTTTCTGAGCTATAGCGCACCTAGACCAGTAGCTCTCAAATTATGTACTTCAAATGTCTGGGAGCCTGTAGAGTCATTGGAGTCTAAAAAAAATGTAAATCTTTAAGTGCATCAAATATTTTCTGTAGACTGAAAACGGCTCATATGTATGCTTTTTTTTTTTTTTTTTTTTTTTTTTGTGAGGAGGACCAGCCCTGAGCTAACATCCAATGCCAATCCTCCTCTTTTTTGCTGAGGAAGACTGGCCCTGGGCTAACATCCATGCCCATCTTCCTCTACTTTATATGGGACGCCGCCACAGCATGGCCTAACAAGCGGTGCGTCGGTCCGCACCGGGGATCCGAACTGGCGAACCCCGGGCCGCTGCAGCGGAACGTGCGTACTTAACCGCCTGCGCCACCGGGCTGGCCCCTGTATGCATTTTAATTTTTCAAATATAAGTGATTAGTAAAATTAAAATAATTAATTTTAAATGTCCATTATATTAAAGGAAAATACTTTAATGATTAAAAAGATTTTTTGCAGTGCATTTTTTCTAACAGATATATGTAAAATTTAATTTGTGATTTATCGACCAAGCTGAAAGCAAAAGTTTTTTGTCATTCAGAGTTTTCCAAACAATGCATAATTAAAGTAAAACTAATCTCATATAGGGATATTTGGAAATTTTGATTTTGATAATGTTAGGAATAACTGATCTTACATTATTTCTTTCTATTTCTTTTATTTCAATAAGGGTTGCCTCTGAAAATAAATCCAGATGTCAGTTTTTGGTAAGGCTTCCTGGAAAATTACTAGGAAAAAAAATGGTTACAATTTGATATTCACTCTATGCCCCATAGCACTGTATATATACCTTCATTGTTTCACTTTTGAAACTACATTTTAGTTGATTATGCCTGTCTTCCTTACTGGATTATGGATTACCTGAGGGTAGGAATAGTTGCTTACTTACCATTGATTTCTCTCCCAGTGTCTGCCGGTCATGCTGCATAGATAGTAAATGCTTAATAAAAATTCTTTGGATTGAATTGAATGATTCTGTGATTCAACCAGCAGGTTGGGAAGCTGCCAATATATTAGAAAGAGTGAGAAGTCCCCTGTTACTGAGAAAGTGAAAGTGACCAAAGGACAAGACTCCTGATGAGGATATCACTCGGTAAAGATGAGTATTCTGGGCTACCTCAAGGGCCGTCTTGATTCTCAGGGAAGTCAAAAGACCCTGGGTAGATTAATCTTACTCTCTGGACTTTGCATGGTTAGATGATCAGATAGGAGAGGGGTTGAATCTGCCTAAGAACGTTTAGGCAACAAGAATTTGTTACATTTGTTTAATACTTTACAGTTTTCAAAATGCTTTAACTAATATATATTTTGGTTACATGTTGAATTTGTGTGAAACCTATATTCTGTTTACATAATTCTTGGCTAGGTTGATATCTAAGAAATTAAGCATAAGAGAGTTTCAGAAGATTACTTGGGTCTTTGATGATGCTAATGTCCTGGCAACAAGCCTAAATTTACTTCCAAGAAGAGCATATAAGGAATACTTATTGAATGATCGAGTGATGGTTTAATGAAAATCAGGATGACTGAGTTAAAGTTTTGTCAGATATCCAAAATGTCTCTCGAATCCATCCTTTCTCTTCCAGAATATCTGCCTACTTCATGGTCTGTCTTATTTTACAGTTTTCTTAATGGTGTCTTACCTCTTGTGTATTTTCTCTTACCAAATACACCTCTCGCAATGTTGATAGTCATCCTTTTAAACACTTTCCTGGTCATATCTGTCACCTGTTTGGAAAGCTCCAATGGTTCTCCCACCCTGGAGAATAAAGTATAATTCTTTTAGCATGGTGTGGGGAGATGCATTCAGGATTTCTCTGATGTGTAACCTTAGATGGTCTTCTGGGTTGCCCAACTAAGGGACTAAGGTCTCCTGTTCCCAGTGGGAGAGACTACTGATATCTCCAGGTTGTAGGTACTTGGATTTTCTAGTTCTCTTCTGAGCAGCTGGCACTTAAGCTCAGACTTTTTGATGCCAAAGCAGTTTATTTCAACCCAAAATCTACAATGACTACCATGGCTTGCCCCATAGAAACAAAAAGTCAATGTGGGAGCAGGGCAGGGAGGGAGTGGTACGGTTCCTCTGCTAAAGCACAGCCACATGGTATGTCCTGCTGCATCCTGTCCTCAGAGAGTCTCTCCAAAGGATGCCATAGGATGCCGAGAGATGGAGAATCTTTGAAACCATTGCGCTTCTGCCCATGAGTTTCAGTCTAAAACAAACCCTTTGTAGTACTCAAGGAAAATGAGATTCTTCACCATCATATACTATATACCTTCAAATACACCTTTCTAGCCTCCCAATTTTCATGCTTTTTTTTTCTGTTTTATCGCAAGCTGTTTGCTATTACTCTCATGTTCTGCATATCCATATCTTCATTACTTCTGTTGACAGTATCTTTTCTAGCCCCTTTCCTAGGCAAGCCTACCATTCTTGGTCACCATAACAATTAAACAGAGCAGTTCCATATAGCTATTGGCTATCTACCACACTACAATCCCATTTAAATTCATTATCCTTCCAAGGAAGCAAACTCTGTTTTTTCCTCATCTCAAAAACTGTCTTTGTGAGCATACCAATTGGTTGATGGTTTAACCATGAAAATACGACTTACTTATACTGACGTGGGCAACTGGTCAGTGGGAGAAGAAACAGGTCTGCAGTATCACAAAGTTCTGTATGTGCATGTTTGAATTTTCATATTTATACAAAACTCCAAACCTCTCTTTGTTTGATATTTATTTTTTATTCTACCAGGTTTCTACTCAGTGCTTACTAGATTGTCTATACAAATGTCCCCCACAGTGGCTCCTAGAACTGCCTACTTATATACTCGAATTAGATTTATAATTCAGATCATTGACCTATCATGTCATAAAATAAGGAGTAGTATAATATTTGAGGCCATTTTATTTGGGCCCTATGCAGTTTTTCCTTGCTGATAATGCTTTTGCTAGATAATTATCATCCAATTGTGTGAAAATTATATTATACTTCTTTGATCAAAATAATACAAAGACTTACATATTTACTTTTCATTTTATCTTATATAGACACCAACAAAAAGCCATGGAGTATATTCAGTGTCAAGGATGGGATATGGTGTGATTACTTTGGCTGAAGCATGAATTAGCTGTAGGAGGGGACAAGAATAAATATAGAGACTATGGTAGGCAGAATTTTTAATATGGTCCACAAGATTTCTATTCTCTGGTATACACATACCTTCTCCCAGTTGTTCAATCAAATACTAATCTTGGTACTCCTGTGAAGATATTTTACAGATAAATTAAGGCCCCAAATCTGTTCACCTTAAGATAGGCAGATTATTTGTGTGGATCGGACCTGACCTTAAAATCATTAAAGGCAGAGAATTTTCTGTAGCAGATTGCAGAAGAGGAGCCAAAGATTCAAAGCAGAAGGATTTGATGTGCCGTTGATGGCTTGAAGATGGAGAGAAAGGAATGAAGGAAGCCTCTAGGAGCTGAGAGCAGTCCCTGGATGACATGCAGCAGGGAAATGGGAACTTCAGTCCTGCAACTCCAAGGAACTTAATTCTGCCAATAACAAGAATAAGCTTCAAAGCAGATTTTCCCGAGGCTACAGATAAGAACTCAGCCTACCTGACACCTTGGTTTCAGCCTTTTGATGCCCTGAGCAGAGAACCTAGCTATACCTGCTCCATGCTGGATTTTTGACCTACAAAACTGTGAGCTAATAAATTAGTGTTGTTTTAAGACATTCAGTTTGTGATAACTTGTTACTCCGTGAAAGAAAACAAATACAGAAGACATTGCAGTTACTGGAGTGAGAAATAATAGCAGTTTGGACTGTGGTCCTGGCAGTGGAGATAGAGGAAAAAATAGATAGAAGGAAGAAATATTCAGGAGCTAAAATTGATTTGAGTTTGAGACAGATTGGGGGATAGGGAATTTGGGTTAGTCAAAGCTCGTGTCTGGTTTGTCACCATTCATGGTTTGTCACACATTGGAAGACTGCCATGCTAAGTGGATTGTGTGGTGGTTGTAGGAGGTGAAAAACACAAACTGGGCTTTAGATGTGTAGAGTTTGATGTGCCTTTGAAACAACTAATAGGAGATGCCAAGTAGGCAGTTGGATACGAGTCTTTGGTATAATGGTGATAAGGAAAGTCATGGGTGTGGATGCTAACTCTAAAGAAGTTTGTTGTGAAGAGGAGAAGATAAGGAAGTGGCTGGAGATGTTTGTTTATTTTTTTCTATAAGAGACACAACATATTTAAAAGCCAACCAGAAGAATCCAGTTGAAAGGAGTTGTTAAATATACAAAAGAGAAGGAGGAATAGATAACGTAGTTTCCTGAGAGGGGTGCGGAGATGATATGGAAGATAAGTTCCTTTAGCATAACAGGAATGAAGGGATATTGATAGGTTCTCGTATAGACAGGTTTGCATATTAGGAAAAATGAAATTAATAGAGTTCCAGACTGATGGCTTCTCTTTCCTCCAAAAACTATGAAGCATTGTCATCTGTTGAGAATGTGGGGAAGAAAGGAGGTATTATAAGTGTGAGGAGGGGTGGATAAAGTCTAAAATAGTCATTGTGGTAAATGGGGGAATTAAATGAACAAACTCATACAGGTAGTTTATGAGAAAGCTTAAATGTATAACATTCATGAAGATTTTCTTTTCATCTTTCCATCAACTGTCACTCTTTACCTTCTCTCACTCTGAGGTAAAACTATAGTATCTTCTTCTCTTGAAATACCACAGCACATTTTTCATACCATCACTGTATGATAACCATCTGTTAGCATGTCTTGTTCCTCTAATAGGCTACACAACACTATTTCTGATGTCTTAATTTATCTTTCTACTCCAATAACTTAGAAAAGAATGAAAATACAATATTATTATTAGGACCTGGCGAAAAATAACAAAAATAATAATAGTAATTTTTAAGAATAAAAGTTAACATTTATTGAACACTAACATGTGTCACTTCATTCACTTTGCTAAGTACACTTTCATTTTCTTATTTATAATTTAATTTTACCCTTACAACCACTCTAATTTGTCTATTTAATAGATTAGGAAAGTAAAGCTTAGAGAGGTTAAGTGTCTCCATGGTGATACTGCTACTAAGTGGAAAACTCTTTGGAGCCCAGGTCTACTTAATTTAGAACCCCATACAATCTTCTATTGTTTCTCTGTGGTACTTAGTAGATGTTTATTCACTAAGACTCTTGTATTTCAGGAGATTTTTTTAATGAATATTTAGAAAATTTTCTTCCTTAACCTACTGAAGAGAGAAAGACATTACAGAGCAAAAATAAATTCATTTATTTATTTTGTGTAGATGGACATTATATAGAGAGCTCTATCATAAAAGTACTGCAAAAGAATATTGATGTGGGAATATCTCAACTGTCTTAGTCTGCACAGGCTGCTGTAACAAAATACCACTGGGTATTTTGGACTGGGGGGCTTATAAATAACAGAAATTTATCTCTCATATTTTTGGAGGCTGGAAGTTCAAGATCAGGATGCCAGCATGGACAGGGGCTGCAGACTGCTGACTTTTGGCTGTGTCCTCACACGGTGGAAGGGTTAGGGAGCTCTGTCAGACCTCTTTTGTAAGGGCACTAATCCCCTTCATGAGGGCTCTTTCTTCATGGTTTAGTCTCCTTGCAATGGACCCACCTCCTGATACTATCACCTGGTCGTTAGATTTTTAACATATGAATTTTGAGGGCACACAAACATTCAATCTATAGCAACAATCCTGAATTAGAACTCAGGATCACCATTACTGTATCATACGAGAAAAATATAATGCAACTTAGTTTGGCCAGGCAAGAGTATCTGCTTAGCCTATTCATTAATGAAAAGGGAACTGAACAAAACAAAACTATGATTCCAGGGCATAAAATGATCCTGCAGTTATTGAGATAAAAACTGAATCACCTCAGAAGCCGATTCTAAGATTAATTTGGAAAGTGATTTAACACGTTGTAGAAATGTAAGCAGGTACTCAATCCAAATTAAAAGACAAAATGGCAGCCTTGTCACTATTCTCCATTGTGCTGTTTTTAAGGAAAACATACAGAGAAAGAAAGATGTAATAAAGAACACAATTTAGGCATAAATGGAAATTCCTTATATGTGAATCATTCCTGGGCTCATCATGCATTCTATGTTATGGGTCATTTTCTTTCTTTCTTTAAGCGGTTCATCAATAGCAAAGAGCACCAAATGAAAGAATGACGAGGAGAGAGCTCCAGTCATCACTAACAATCAAAGAAGAAAAAAACCTAACTACAATCATGTTTAGTAACCTGCGAATGTGACTTTTTTCATAATACTCACCATTCTCTAATACCATAAATCAACATTCTCAAATTTAGAAAAGTTTACCCCAAATACCTATCTATCCATCATCTATCTAAATTCTTTTTTATCTATTGGAAACTTTTTAAAATTAATATTTTTGAATATTTTTATTAAGTCTAAAATATATTACATAATTTCAGATCAGAATGTCCTGAAATTCATGATACATCTGTATATGTATATATTTTTGAATTTAATATTTAATATTTACTTAAAGGCAAATTACACATATATCCCATTTGACAATTAAAGATTTTAGTTTAATTTAGTTTAAATTCCATTTTTTGGAGAAAGTGCATCATTAGCAACAAATAAATTAAGAAATGATGTATTATTTTTAGTTAGGAATTGAACATATATTAAAATAGAGATTAAAGTGTAATTGTAGTTGAAACTGTGAAAATATATGAAAACTATTTTTGTAATCTAATTGTTTGATATGCATGAGTTTTCTACATAAAATAATTGGCTGGATTATCTGTATATGTTTTCTACATTGTTTTTGATTGGTGAGATGTATCAGTAAAGATGCTTTGGGAAGCAAGTAACAGAAAATCAATTCAAATTGGTTTAAAAGTAGGGAGATTTATTTACTCACATAACTGGAAGAAAAGTGGTAAAATACAGTTAAATATTGATCCAGTGGCTCTAGTTTTATTTTTTACAAATCTACTTCTGTGAGGTAATTGTATATGTCTTTGCATACAATAAAATACAACCATTTTAAAGGTTCTATCTGATGAGTTTTGACAAATGTATACAACCACAACCCTAATCAAGATAGAACATTTTCTTTACTCTCCAAAATTCTTTGGTGGCCCTTGCAGTCAACCCCTCTCCCCCATCTCCAACTGCAGGCAGCCACTGATCTTATTTCTAACATTACAGACTAGGTTGCCTAAATCTGTCCTATTTTAGTCATGTTTAGTGGTATCTCATTGTGATTTAATTTGCATTTCCATGATGAGTAAAGATACTGAGAATCTTTTCTAGGTGTTTTTTAGCCAACTACATATCTTCTTTAATGAATGTTTGTTTAAATCTCTTTACCATTTCTATTGGTTTATTTGCCTTATTATTCAATTTTTAGAGTTATGTTCTGGATACAAGTTGTGTAGAAAAGGGTTAACTCATCAGGCCTGAGTTGCTCAAACCTTGCATATTTCCAAGAAGGGCCTGTTTTCATACTGGCCTTTGGCCAGCTCTTGGGAATTGAGCTCATGGAATGCTTTGACTGGTAAGAGTGTTTTGCACGCTTGTGGTCTTGAGCCATACTATAACAGTTGTCTATGGAGTTTACACAAATAATATGATTTATGTTGAACACCTGATTTTTTTTGGAATTAGATAGAAATAGTGGTTGCACTACATTGTGAATGTACTAAATGCCATTGAGTTATATAGTTTTAAATGGTTAATTTTATGTTACATGAGTTTTACCTCAATAAAAAAGCCAACAGCAATTTTAAAAGTGGGCAGAGGATTTGAGCAGACATTTCTCCAAAGAAAACGCATAACTGGCTATTAAGCATACGAAAAAATTTACATCAGTAGTCATTAGGGGAATGCAAATCAAAACCACGGTGTGATACCACTTCATATTCACTAGGATAGCTATAATCAAAAAGACAGATACTGACAACTGTTGGCAAGGATGTAAAGAATTTGAAGTTCTCATACATTGCTAGTGGGAGTGTAAAATGGTGTGTTTCTTGTGGAAATCAGTTTAGCAGTCCCTCAAAAAGTGAAAAATAGAGTTACCATATAGCCCAGCAATTCTGCTCCTGGCTGTATACCTGGGAGAAATAGAAACCTATGTCCTCTTGTACATAATGTTCGTAGTAGCATAATTCATAATAGTCAAAAAGTGGAAACAACCCAAATATTCATCAACTGATGAGTGGGTAAATATAATATATATTTATTCAATGGAATATTATTTTACAATAAAAATAAATTAAGAGCTGGTAATTATTATGACATAGATGACTCTGTAAAGCAATATTCTCAGTAAAAAAAGTTAGCCACAGAAGACCATGGATTATATATTTACATTATATGAAATGTCCAGGATAGGGAAATTTATAGAGACATAAAGTAAATTAGTGGTTCCTCAGGTCTGATGGAGGTGGCGAGGAGGGTTGAAGAGGAATGGATATTTACCATTAATAGGCATGAGATTTCTTTTAGGGAGGACAAAATATTTTAAAATAGATTGAGATGATCTTTGCACAACCCTGTGAATATACTAAAAATGTTGAATTGTACACTTTAAGTAGGTGAATTTTATCATATGTGAATTATATCTCAATAAAGCTGTTTAAAAAGCAATCACTGTGGTGGCTGATATCTTTCAGCTGAGTTATAAACCAAATGGTGACTAAGTCATGAATATATTCATTATATAAATGATGAATATCTATTCATACACACCCAACACAACTCACAAACTCTTTTAAAACAAAATCTAAATACTTATTACATATACTGAAAAAATAGAAATGGAAATACTGCATTAATTTGTTTAACACCATAAATACCTACAGAAAGTTTGTGAACCATTCTAGAAATAATCAAGAATTTTCTCTGTAGTCTCAGAAACTTTTCTCCTGAAAGACAACATTAAATTAAACATATAAAATAATTTCAGTATAATATAATTGATAAAATATTTAGCATTACTAGTGGGTGAGAGCTGAGAAGAGTAAATAATGCCCATTAGCTGTTTGATATAACTTCTCCAAGTCTTGCTTTCCTTATTTGTAGAATGTGTACACAATAATACTTACTTCAGAGAATTGTTGTGAAGATTAAGTATAAGGTAATGCATAGGTAAGTCTTCAGGTAAGTATTAGATATTATAACAACCATTATTATTATTGCTTTTTTGTTATGTTTTATATTATATATAATATTATAATATATATACTTATATTGTTATTTTGACAATCATGACTAGGATTGTCAATCCCTGACCCCATAGGACTATTTAGTACTCCAAACTTAGTGGAACACATTTCAAAGGATCAGATACTTTCCCTTCTACATTCAGGGTTGGTAGATTGGTCAAGAGATGGGGGAGATTTGGGACCAAATAACATAAATCATTCGATGTAATGCTCCTATGGTCTTTGTGGTCACATACTGTGAGAGTCACATTTTACCTCTGGAATCTTGGAGCCCTACTTTATTTTCAAAGTCTTGTTCTCCATTTATGTATAAAAGAACTGGATATCGTGCCCCATCCTATGATGAGAAGATAAAACTCATAAATTCTGTGGCAACCAGTTCTGAAGACACACAAAAGACTTTACAGATTAAACAGTGACCTGGTATTGGGAAATTCTGAAGCTATGTCATTTTTCCCTAACACTCCCTGTAATTGTATATGTTGACCACAATACTGAGCAACTCAATTTTCTCTCACTACTGCAAAGTGAATTCCTCTCTAAATACAGAGGTAGGTTTCTATTGTGTCACATTCTTCCACCCAAGTTACTTCTCAGTTACTCTTCAGGAATACATTGTTCATAGAGTAAAAATGCTCAAAGGAACTTTCTCAACTTGACAAACTGTTTTCTGTTTTTAAATGAAACTGTGTAAGAGATTGGATTGTCCTCCTGGTTGACTTCCAGTTACCTGGGAATGAGATAAAATGAGAAATGAGGGAAAAAGAGGTCGGAAATATTTTAGAGATTGATTCTGTCAGATGATCAAGCAATTCCTTTCTACTAGGCTGAAAAGAAAAGAAAATACTCCCTGGCTGAGAGCATATACTTATTAAACAGGAAAAAAGAGCTTTTCACATTGTTTGTGCCACTGTAAATTTTGGTTTGAAAGATCATCATTTTTTGTGCATTTGTTTGTAATTATCTCAGAAGACGGAATGAAGTGGGTGGCTTTACTGCCGCTTCTGCTTAAGAGAGAGCACAAGAAAATGATTACTTCGTCAGCTTCTTTTGCTGGGTTCTCTATTTGGTGCTTTTCTCTTTGCTTCTGTTCTAACTGAGCTACCCAACTTTGACTTTCACCCCACTCAGTCTTACTTTCTGATAGTATTTTTTTTGCATGGTTTAGCATTTTTTTGTTTTAGCGGATCCGTAACATTAGTTCTGGCTTCCTTATCACCCCCATAATTTTATTTTTCCATATCACAGCTCTTTTGGAGTCTTGTTTCTCATTTTCCTTTGCACGTGTCTAGCCAGTTAATTAGGAGAGAGTATTGTCAAACAAAGGGAGATGGGAGATTCCAGAACAAGGAATGTTAGAGGTAAAAGGGACTTGGAGATCAGCTGCTATAGACTTTTTCCTTTATAGATGAGTAAACTGAGGTCCAAAGGATGAAGTATGTTTTCTAAGATCACACATTACCTAAGTGACATTAAGTCCTCTTTCCTAATCATTAGATAGTCTATGTCAGGCTATCTTTCTCTTTTTTTGTTGTCTATAGAGGACATTGATGGAGTTGTTCAAGTAAATGATAGCAACCGCGGATTCAGGCCTTTTTTCCACTGGCAACTTTGTAGACATTTAACTTGCTATTGGGTTAAAAACATTGCTATACATCAGGCAGGTTTTTAAAGAATACGCTGGCCTTGGTGGGGCATGTGGCTACTCCTCTGTATTCATACTAGAATAGTAGAAACAAAGAACACTTTTTAGTTTGCTATTCCTGATATAGAAAGCTTCAGTTCTGAGTTTACTGGATGAATATCTAAGCCACAATGGACCACATCACTCAATGCAGCTCCAGATATCTGTCTTAAGGGCTCATCTCTGTGTGAGCCTCTACAGTAGACCTATTGAGTCCTGAATTTCAATTGGTTTAACAAAATAATGTTCTGATGTATCTCAAGACAGAGCAATGACATGTTATCTTAGAAAGGCATCAATTTTTAATAACATTATTTGTGATGTAAAATCTTAGTTAAATTAATAGAACTTGCTAATTTATTAATAAGTACGTAGGAAAAAAGATATTGCCTTAGGCTGACTCATCTTTCAAAAGTATGGCTACTATTTTGAAGCACTATTTGGTTGTCATCTCTAGGTAAGAACATATGTCTCTTTCATTTTATTTAATGAAAGACTTCTATTGGCAATTTATTGGTAATTTATTATGTTAAATGTACCAAAGTTCCTGACAAATCCAATCAGAAATTGAAATATACCTAACAAATTCAAATAAGGAGGAAATACTGAGTAAAACAGAGAAATGAATGTTATCATGCTCATGAGTGTGACTTTTAGCTTTATATTATCAATAAGAGTAGGGACAATGTGACTTCATTGTGCTACTAATTGCTGTCATCACATCTTGAATAAGCAAGACATGAAATAAAAGGATTTTCATAAATTGCTTATTTGTTTTCTAAGTTTTTTCTATTGCATTTGAAGTTTTTGAAAGTATATTACTGTAACATGTGTGCATTGGGTCATACTAACTGATTAATTTAAAAGAGAATGGTTATTGTGTGTATCAGCCAAGGTCCAAATAAGAAAACAGACACCTCTCCAGGTCTTTCAGAAAGGGGGGATTTAATGCAGAGAATGATTGCTGGAAACTGGTTATCTATTTTTTTAAATAGAGAGGATAGCTGAGACACCAAAAAGCAGAAGGTAAAGCAATCTGGAGGTTTGCAACAGCAGGACAGCACTACCACCCCAGAGCTGGAAGGACAAGATAAGGAGGTGGGATTACTAGAGTCCAGAAGCTAGATCTTTCTATGAGCGTTAGAATAATGAGGGCAGTTGGAAGGCTACATGATGGAGTTGGAGCCAACAGGGTATGTGACCCCTGCCAGAGATGCCACCAGAAGTAGAGATAGAACAAAAGATATACACTGGATTTTGCCCTGTTCCTGCCCTCCAATCTTTTGCTGTTCCTCCTAATAGCCATGTCTTCTTGAAAGTCAGAGGGCAAGGGAAAGGCAAATAAATGTAGTTCCCTGGAATACTGAGAAGATCAGAAGTGGCAGGGGAGGAGAAAACTTGCACAATGAGTATTCGCTGTTATATAGAATAAGAACACTTGGGGTTATTGAGAAAGGCAACACACATCTTTGAAGCAAAGAAACAAAGATGTCGTGGTATTTCCCCACAATTAATTTAACAAGCAACAACTCAAATTACAACAAGCAACATTTGTCACTTAGTCTTTTAGAAACACAAGGAAGTAGAATAAAACACCCTCAGCTTTAATTTTGTGTTAAAAGCTCTTTACCCAAATGACTTGGCTTTGCTTGCATTACAGCTCTAATGAATACCAAATATTTGTACAGATAATAACTGCCCCTCTATTCAGGTCAATGTTTAAGAGGTTGGCTTTAATGGTTACCGTGGTATAACCTATGCAGGGTGTATCAGACAAATGATAGTATTGGCAACAATTCAGTCTTCAAGTCAACAAAATTCCCATTATCTTA
Source organism: Diceros bicornis minor (assembly GCF_020826845.1). NCBI lineage: Eukaryota > Metazoa > Chordata > Mammalia > Perissodactyla > Rhinocerotidae > Diceros > Diceros bicornis. The sequence continues at coordinate 30,972,585 of NC_080742.1, forward strand.
ACCGTAATTATTGTGACCGTTTCCTTTATTTACTTAGGCAAAGATCTAGCCCAGAGATTTGGACACAGTAACTTTATTTTTAATCAATCAGCAACCATTTCCCTACTTGTCTATGTGACTACAAATATGTTAAGTACTTTAGGAGGAGTAAAAGAAATGACAGCCCTGGTTTCTCGTCTTAAGAGACAGTGACAATAAAAAAACACTATATTAAAGTGCTTATTCATACTGACCAAAAGAAAGCTTGTGATTGACTGTAGTATGATGGCCTTGAGAGCACAGTCTTCACAGTCAGACAATTTTGGCTCTGCTTCTTTCTAGTTGTGTAATATTTTGCAAATTGCTTTTGAGCATAGTTTACTATAAAGGGATAGGGATAATATCTGCTGTGGCTGTTATGAGAGGTGACTAAACTAGTAAAACAGCACAGGGTACGTCATGTAAAATGCTCAATAAATGGCAGTTATTAGTATCAGTATTATCAACAATAATAAGAACGGCAAGAGTAGATGGACAAGACTTAAGGGAGATTAATGACCTTTAATTTGGATAGGTCAAGGAGGACAGTATTCTGGAAAGCACAAATAGCTTTGGGAAAGGCGTATAGAGAGGGAAAAACGTCTTTAGGGAGAGATATATAGGGCTAGTGGATTGGGAGAAAGCTAAGCAAAGGAGGAATATCAGATCACTGAAGATGCAAAAGTAAGGCAATGATGGGGTTCAACCTCTCTTCTAAACACAGGATGCAAACAAGAAAAGTCTACTTTCAAGTTTTTTTTGTTTTTTAATTGAGGTATGGTTAACGTGGAATAAAATACACAGATCTTAATTGCCCAGTTTTAACAATTGTATATATATCTGTGTAAACACCAAAGAAAACAAGATACAGACCATTTCCAGCACACCAGAAATTTCGCTCACACATCTTCCTAATCGTTTGTCTCCCCCACCCCCCACACCTTCCATGACTTTCTAATATCTGTCACTGTTAATGAAGTTTATCTATTCTTGGAATTCATACAAATGGAATTATTGGGAAGTATTCTTCCATGCCTGATTTCTTTAATTAAACAAGATATTTTTGAAATCCATTCATTTGCTGGATGTTATATTGTATTTATCCTCATTTTATTTTATTGTTTACAATATGCCCTTATTATCATTTTGATGTTTTTATTCCTGTTGTTAATTCATAGTTCCTCTATTTTTTCTTGCTCATTCTACCTAGATTCATCTTTTCAGAAAACCAACTTTTCGCTTTCTTGATTTTCTTTATTTTTTGTTCATTTTCTATTTCAATGGTTCCCATTCATTTTTAATTTTTTCTTCTACTTTACATATAATTTGCTCTGCCTTTTCTAGCTTCTTCAAGTAGAATCTTAGGTTATTGATTTTAGACTTTTCTTCTTTTTAAGAAACTGCATTTCAAGCTATAAATTTCCCTTTCATCATTGTTTTAACTACATCTCACATAATTTTATTTGCTGTGGTTTTATTATTTTTTTATTCCAATGTATACTCTAATTTACCTGTATAACTTCTTTGACTTACAGATAATTTGAGCATACTTTGTTTAATTTCTACATTTTCTACTTATTTATAATATCTATATTTTTATATTTACTTTATATATGTATTTATATACTTATTTAAATATGCATTTACTTAAATACATATTTATTATATTTTCTATGTATTAAAATTTCTATAATTTCTATATATTCTAAATATATTTCTAGATATATTTATTGACTTCTAATTTAATACTGTTGTAGTCTGAGAATATATTCTGTGTGATTACAATTATTTGATATTTATGGAAATTTGTTTAAGGCTCTCTATACGGTCTTAGTGCAAGTCCCAGGTGCCCTTGAGTGTATAGCTTGCATTTGGGAGTAGTATTCTATAATTGTCGATTGGGTCAGGCTGTTTGATAGTTTTTTTTTTTTTAAATCTATATTTTTACTGACTTTTTATCTGGGACCACCATCATATATGTGGTGTATCATTGACTGAAATATAATTGTGCAGTGCATGACTGGAGTAATATTTTTGTCTTGAAGTCTTCTTTGTCTAAAATTAGTATAGTCATACAAGCTGTCTTATGCTTAGTGTTTGCTTAAGAATATTTTCCATTTTTATTTTCAACCTGTCTGTGTTTTTATACTTAAAGTTTATTTTTTATAAACAGCATCTAGTTGGGTCTACCTTTCTTAAAGATTTTTTATTTATTCATTTTTTCCCCCCAAAGCCCCAGTAGATAGTTGTATGTCGTAGGTTCACATCCTTCTAGTTGCTGTACGTGGGACTCGGCCTCGCATTGGACGGAGAAGTGGTGCCTTGGGGCATGCCCGGGATCCAAACCCCGGCCGCCAGCATCAGAGTGCGTGCACTTAACCGCTAAGCCATGAAGCCGGCCCTGGGTCTACCTTTCTTATTCAGAGTAGTAATCTCTGTCTTACTTGGAATGGTTATTCCATTTACATTTACTGTAATTATTAATATGGTTGGGTTAAGTATCCCATTTTGGCATTACTTGTTTATTCCATGTGTACTTTGTTTCTCTGTTTCTCATTTTTTGCCTTCTTTAGGTAAATAACATTTTTTCAATCTCATTTTGTCTCTTGTATTGACTTTTTAAGCTATTGCTATTTTATTTTTTTAGTGGCTGTTCCAGAAATCATTAAGTTAACACAGTCCACTTTTAAATAATAACAATATAGCACTTCAGGATCTGCATAAGAACCTTATAAAGGTTATAATAGTACAATTCCATTTATTTTCCCCACTCTTTCTTTGTGGTGTTATTATTAATTTACTTCTACCTATACTCTAATCTCTGAAAATTTTTGTTACTATTTTTTAATAAAAATCAACTCTTTTAAAAATGTACAAATACAACGTAGTACAAATAAAATAAATCTAATTTTAAAAGTATTTTATGTTTACTTAGCTATTTACTCTTTCTGATACTCTTCATTCCTTCATGAAGGTCTCAGGTTTCCTTTGGTATCCTTTTCAGCCCAAATAACTTATTTATTTGTTTTTTTTGCAGTGTGGATTTGCTGGAGAAAAATTCTCTTAGTCTTTGGCTATCTGGTAACATATTTATACTGCTTTCATAGTTGGAGGATATTTTCACTGGTGATAGAATTCTAGATTTGACAATTTTTATCTTTATTTTCTTTTAGCACTTTAACGATATCATTCCATTGTCATCTGGCCTTTATTATTTTTGGCAAAATGGTAGCCATCATTTATATTCTTTGCTTCTTCTATGTATTCGGTTTTTTCTTCTCTGGCTAGTTCCAAGAATTGTTCTTTATCTTTGATTTTTAGGAATTGATTATGCTGTACACAGGAATAGTTTTCTTTGTATTTATACTCTTTGCTTTGCTGAGAATTTTGGATCAATAGGTTGATGTGTGTCACTAGTTTTTGAAAGTTTTCAGCCATTATTTCAAATGTTCATTCTGCCCCTTCCTTTCACTCTTTTGGGGACTACAATTACACATAATTGTTTTGTTAAGTTCACTTAAAAAAAATACCTTTGAGTTTTAGTTGGGATTCTTTCTATTTCACCTATCTTCAGATTTTCTGATCTTCTCTTCTGCTGTTAAGTCCATTAAATAAATTTTTTATTTTGGACATGGTAATTTTCACAATGAGCATTTCCATTTAGTTTTGATTATAGCTTTCATCTCTCTGATGAATTTTCCCATCTCCTTACACATCTTATCTGCCATTTTTACTAGGTCCTCTAGGATTTTAATCACAATTATTTTAAAGTCCCTGTTAATTAATTTCACCATCTTATAAATCTATGGGTCTGCATTTATTAACTACTTTTTCTCTTGAGCAGGGGTCTCATTTTCTTCATTTTTCACGTCGTATACTTTTTTTAATTAAATACTGATAATTTTGTATAAAATATAAGTAGAAACATAAATAAATAATATTTACCTTCAGAAAGGGTACATTGCTTCTTTCAGGCTACTAGAGATGTGGCTAAGTCATTTTTATCTGTAGATGAGTTGGTTCTGAGGTTTGTTGTGGCTTTGATTTATTTTACCACTGACTTGAAACATTTTGAGGCCGAGATCAGACATTCCCTTTAGTAAGATTTGAGATATGAGCACTGGTGACATTCTGGAAATATGCCTGTTTTAATTGAGCTACAGTTTTTGTCTATGTGGGAAGTCTTTTTCTGCTTTACATCCCAACTGTTAGGGTTTGAAGTAGCTGTGGAGTTTTTTGTTTTGTTTTGTTTTTCTCCTTCTAGTCCCACCTCTTTACTTCTTGGGCCTTGATAGATCTTTTTGAGCCCCAAGTTCTCACCAAGGCATTCCGAGATCAGCTGCTCTCCACTCTGTGAAGACCTTGATTGCCCTGGACATTTTTCTCTCAGTTCTCTTGGTGTGTCCCAAGTCTTTGATATTTGAAAGCCTGAGGTAGCATGGATAAATTTTTTTCATCTTTCTTTTCCTGACCTCCTACCTCCTAAGGTTATTACCTGGAACATGTAGGAAGCTGTGCACACCTTATGGAGGATTTCTCTGAGCTCCCCTTCCTTGGCCCCAGGTCTTGGTATACTATTGTTGAATATTTGGTGAAGATCTGAGGGAAATAATTAGCAGATGGTAACAGATTTAATCTGTAGCTGAGATGCCTTAGGATATTAATATGTCACACTAGCTTACATGCAGCTGTTAAAGTTCAGCTGTGTCTCGTATCTCTTCCATAGCATATTCTTTTTCCTCTCATTAGTATTATAAGAATAAGAATGTCTTGCCACATTCTGTACTTTAGTTCATGTATATTTCTTTGTGTCTTTAACTCAGTATTATTTTGAAACTTGTCTAGATTGTTTTGTTTTTGGTTTTAGGGTAAGCATGATGGTCTCTTGTGACTTGAAAAAAGAATCTGAATGAGAAGAAGGACCTAGAAAGCTCTATTTCAAATTAAATCTCACAATAAAGATGATGTGAATGAGTGAAACTCAACATGTAAAGATTCAGAAATATTTGTGCATATTAAAGAGATTTAAATGTACAAGGAAATCTAAATGAATTTTCTGACCTTTATGCAGTGATCCCAAAAGAGCATGCTGCTGGATAGAATTGATCAGAAGGGAAGTCTACTGTATAAGATGAGAAGTAAAATAGGCTTACTTGGTAGAGACAGAGTATAGTAAGTTATTGAAATCAAGGAGGCATTGGGAAAATTAAAGACAAGCTGGAGAAAGATATAGAATGCTATATTTTTAACAATTTTAAGAATAAGACAAGCCAAGAACAAGGTGGTGGTTCTATCAATAGAAGAAGAGAATTGACTTCTACTTCTGGCAAAATGTTGGGCCAAGTTATTCATATTAAACCTTTGCTTGAAAATGACTCAGAATACTGGATAAAATGTAAATATATATTTTCAAATGCCTTAAGTGGTAGTATTTAAAGGAAAAAATAATCTTGATGCATATAGTATTAAAAAAAGACAGCAGAAAGTTAAAGAACTAAGATCTTCCTCAAAATGTCAGAAAAAGAACTAAAAATAAAAAGTAAGGAAATTAACTTAAGACAGGAAATTAATATTCTACTACTAGAAATATTTTCTGCCTTTTGAAAGATAGCTCAATATTTCAGTAACAGCATAAGTCATTTCCATGGGATCCTATGTGATTAGCAACATACTGTATTTCATTGAAGATATCCTAATAGACACAGAGAAAATCATATACTTCTTTCTGTGGATTCACTAAATTATTAGCTAGTTGCTAAGGCAGTCCAGAGATATAGGGACTTGTCACTCCGTTCTCAACTAGGATAATGAAACATGCTGTCTTTCGGAAACATATCATTCAGTCCTTATATTATTCTAACTGCTCTGGGATCCAAGTGTTTTTCTCTCCCAATCCCTGTCTCATGATACTGTGATAATCAGGGAAATGCTAAAGTGATCATTCATGCAATGATAATTAATATCGATCATTTACACTTTCTTTTCAAAAATATTTTGTGGATAGTAAAGATAAATCATTTTTATTTATATGCTAAGTGGGGTAAACTCAGCTCCCAAACAATTTGTAAAGTAAAATTCTGGCAGAAAAAAATTTATGTATTATATAAGCTCTCCAAGAAAAGTTCTAAAAGTTTAGACTTTGAAACAAATTCTTTTTATTTTATCCTTTGTGCCCCCATTGCAGGCTATATTCCCCCGACAATTTCAGCTGTAGTAATTTATTGCGTTCACCTATCTCTCCATTTCTCTGACTTGAACATTTTCAACTAAAGAGTATATTCTTCATTGTATAAATAAACACCCAGCCTAGAGCCTAGCACTTATTGTGCAATCAGCATTAGTGATAAGTGATTGGCTTACATACAAATGTCCTTTTTCCCCTAAAAAGCATTGTTAGGAAGGCTTTTCTATATTACCATGAGTTTAGTAAAAAATAAATCTGAAATAGAATATCTGTAAACTCATCTTTAATAGATGTGTTTAAAAAAAAAGCTGATTTTCCTCTCTATGTGTAAAATTTTAGTTCATGGATTACGTGGTCAAAGATTTCCACACAAGATGGTTAATGAAGACTTTGCTCCAGCCTGAATCTAAGTATTTGAATTTTCATATTCTGAGAATAAGGCCAATATGTTAAGACACAGATATTAGCTTTCTTTACTAGCTTCTATGTGTACCAACAAGTAAATCAAAAGTTTCATATTTTAGTCATAAAAATTTTGGGAAACCTATGTTTTAGTTCTTGTTTAGTACCTTGTTTTAGTTCTTCTACTAAGTATCTTCCAAGAAAATGACATTTTAGCTCTCTGTACTCTTCTATAAAATAGAAATAATAATGACAGTCTTGTCTCCCCAAAAAGATTGATTATGAGTATAAATAAAATGACAGTATATGGAAGAATTTTGAAAAGCATAAAATGCCAAGCAACTGCAGGGAAGTGTTGGAGTACAAACAGATATAGGAATATGATGATGAAAGTGTTGGGGTTGATTAATACCTGTTACCCTTGGCTTGGTCTCCAAGGCTCTTGAAAATGTAACGATTACATAGAGATTGGATTAGGCTGGGCACTGCTTCCTTCCAGGTCCTGGAGCACAACACTGTGACTTCTATCCTCCCTGGCTGATGCTTCCATATCTTTCTGAGCTCTTTCCACCTTGGACCCAGCCAGTCCATCAAACCAGGCCACTTTCTACTAGTGGGGAAAGTGCTTTCCCTATTCCCAATCTTTCCTTCCTGTGAATGGAACAGGCTTGGCTTAGTACCACTTGTCTCTCTCTGGGACCAAGCCTGCTTACAACAGCACAAGTTCTCTGCTTCCTCACACTGTGAGTGCTACTGGGCAGATCTCCACAATGCAGGGAGGCCTTTGCTGGTCCAGCACTGCTTACAACTAGGAGCCTAAGTCTATTTAATTCAGGGGCCTAGTATTGGCAATCTACTTCACTATTCCACCTAAAGGTCCTCCAACCTAGCCACTTGTTGATAAAAGTGATAATTTGCTCTCCTTAACTACCGTTTATTGTATTTCTCAACTTGTTCAGAACCTGGACAGTGAAGAGATGGATATTTATTGCTTTATTCCTTCCTCCACTCCAGAGTTCTGCACACATATATTGGCGGTGTCTAGAAGTTCTATCACAAGCAATGACCCTCTAGCTCAAGAATTTGTTCACATTCCCTCTTCTTCTCTCCATTTTAACCGAATGTTCCTCATTTCTACATTTCTGGTTCTCTGGCCCCCATTTTTGTCTATATCTTGGCACTCGATGCTCATTTCAAGCCCCCTTTCCCATTATAATCCATTTGGTAACCCAACTCCACGCATTTTAACTTTGGGGAAGAAAGCACCCACTGCAGGACCAGCCTTGTGGGATCCCAGATGGTGAGCACACTTGCCCTAACCAAACCTTCCTTCTGATAAGGGAGATTGACACATTCTATAGCAAATGAAGGCCAGCACCAGCTGCCCTGCCTTTCTCTTGTTAGCTTTTTCCATGTTTTTGCAGTCATTTCCCTGTTAGCCCAGAGAGAGTTTCTCAACAATGTTGGGAGCTACTTGGATGCTAGGCGAAATGTTTTGCTTTTCTCCAATCCCGCCAATAGACCACTCAACTTCCATACAGCTGGTACTCGTGCTGCTCATACTACGCATGAGATTGAAATTGCCTGTGAGACGTTTCTAACTACCAAAAATTTCTATTTGGATTCTGAATGGAATGCAGTGCAGGAGATTATTCAGTGGTACTCTTCCTTTTTTCGATTTGTTGGTATTTAGATTAAATGTCTTGTTTCACGGTCTTGACAGTGTTGTGATATGATATTACTTTGCAATCAGCATGATGCCAGTATTTCAAAGGTCACTGAGACACTCAGCCTGTGTTTATATTCCATTTCCTACTTGGAACACTGTGTTTAAAGTCCTGATTTACTTCACCAAGTTTCTGATGCTTTAGAAGACCTCTTGGAAGGTAGAAATTTCAAAAAGAATTAAAAGCTGTCAGATATTTGAAGTATAAAAGGTAGAAACAAACTTAGAGGTCCCTTAAACTCTCAGTTTAAAAAGATACTGATATGACACAAATTAAGTGATTTGCCCAATAGAAATTATACAAAATATAAATGTGAGGATTGTAACAAAGTCGACTTTATGCCTGATTCAGGGCTCTACGCCACTTCACATCACTGCCCTCTCATTACCAGAAAAGTGCTCTCATTACCAGAGATATGTAAAAATATTTCATCAAACACTTTCTAACTCAAACAATTTATTCATTTTTTTCCACATAATTGATCACTGGAACATTTCATCTTGCTTTGAGTACTTAGATACTCTCTACCTAGAACAAAAGCAGTCATTTAATTCTTTAAATTCTTGCTCTGTGGAATAGATATCTAAGAGTAATTATTCTGTTGGTTAAAGACTCATAGAGATTAAAGTCTTCCTGAACCTTGGGGGGATATGCAGGATAAGTGATACTGTTCACTTTGACTTAAGATTATGAACATGTAACCCACAAAACCACTGTGGCCCCAATGGTGGTTGGCTCATGCTTTGGAAGCATCATCTACTTGTATAAAGGAGTGAGGAAGTTCACTCTGCCCACCTTGAATCTGTGGCAAGAGTGTGGCCGCTTAATTCTATTGCAGGGAGATGAAGACTTGGGATCAATAAGGCCCATCCTCTCATCTGTACAATAAAGTTAGTATACTCATCTGATATGAAAACAACATAATTACAGAATTACATTTTTTTTTTCATTTTATCTTTTTTTTTTATTGATATTTTAATGGTTTCTAACATTGTGAAATTTTGGGTTGTACATTTTTGTTTGTCCATCACCCCATATATGACTCCCTTCACCCCTTGTGCCCACCGCCCACCCCCACTTCCTGGGTAACCACAGTCCAGTTTTCTCTGTCCATGTGTTGGTTTATAGTCCACATATGAGTGAGATCATACAGTGTTTGTCTTTCTCTTTCTGGCTTATTTCACTTAACATAATACGCTCCAGGCCCATCCATGTTGTTGCAAATGGGACGATTTTGTCTTTTTTTATGGCTGAGTAGTATTCCATTGTATATATATACCACATTTTCTTAATCCAATCGTCAGTCGAGGGACACTTAGGTTGCTTCCACTTCTTGGCTATGGTGAATAATGCTGCAATGAACATAGGGGTGCATAAGCCTCTTTGGATTGTTGATTTCAGGTGTGTTGGTTAGATTCCCAGTAGTGGGACAGCTGGATCATAGGGCATCTCTATTTTTAATTCTTTGAGGAATCTCCATACCGTTTTCCATAGAGGCTGCACCAGTTTGCATTCCCACCAGCTGTGTATGAGGGTTCCTGTTTCTCCACATCCTCTCCAACATTTGTTGTTTTTTGTCTTGGTGATTATAGCCATTCTAATGGGCGTGAGGTGGTATCTTAGTGTTGTTTTGATTTGCATTTCCCTGATGATTAGTGATGTTGAGCATCTTTTCATGTGCCTATTGGCCATCTGTATATCTTCCTTGGAGAAGTGTCTGTTCATTTCCTCTGCCCATTTTTTGATCGGGTTGTTTGTTTTTTTGTTGTTCAATTGTGTGAGTTCTTTATATATTATGGAGATCAACCCCTTGTCAGATGTATGTTTTGCAAATATTCTCTCCCAGCTGGTTGGTTGTTTGTTCATCTTGATTCTGGTTTCATTTGTCTTATAAAAGCTCTTTAGTCTGATAAAGTCCCACTTGTTTATTTTTTCTTTAGTTTCCCTAGTCTGGGTAGGCATGTCATCCGAAAAGATTCCTTTAAACCCAATGTCAAATAGTGTGTTGCCTATATTTTCTTCTATGAGTTTTATAGTTTCAGGTCTCACCTTCAGGTCTTTGATCCATTTTGAGTTAATTTTTGTGAATGGCGATAGCACATGGTCCACTTTCATTCTTTTGCATGTGGCTGTCCAGTTTTCCCAACACCATTTATTGAAGAGACTTTCCTTTCTCTATTGCATGTCCTTAGCACCTTTGTCGAAAATTAGCTGTCCGTATATGTGTGGTTTTGTTTCTGGGCTTTCAATTCTGTTCCATTGATCTGTGTGTCTGTTTTTGTACCAGTACCATGCTGTTTTGATTACTATTGCTTTGTAGTATGTTTTGAAGTCAGGAATTGTGATGCCTCCTGCTTTGTTCTTTTTCTTTAGGATTTCTTTAGCTATTCGGGGTCTTTTGTTGCCCCATATAAATTTTAGTATTCTTTTTTCTATTTCTGTGAAGAATGTCATTGGGATTCTGATTGGGATTGCATTGAATCTGTAGATTGCTTTAGGTAATATAGACATTTTAACTATGTTTATTCTTCCAATCCACGTGCATGGGATATCTTTCCATTTCTTTATGTCATTGTAGATTTCCCTCAATAATGTCTTGTAGTTCTCATTGTATAGGTCCTTCACCTCCTTGGTAAGATTTATTCCTAGGTATTTTATTCTTTTTGATGCAATTGTAAATGGTATTATCTTTTTGAGCTCTCTTTCTGTTAGTTCATTATTAGCATATAGAAATGCAACTGATTTTTGTAGATTGATTTTGTACCCTGCAACTTTGCTGTAGTTGTTGATTGTTTCTAACAGTTTTCCAACATATTCTTTAGGGTTTTCTATATATACAATCATGTCATCTGCAAATAGTGAGAGTTTCACTTCTTCGTTACCTATTTGGATTCCTTTTATTCCTTTTTCTTGCCTAATTGCTCTGGCCAAAACCTCCAGTACTATGTTGAACAGGAGTGGTGAGAGTGGGCAGCCCTGCCTCGTTCCTGTTCTCAGAGGAATGGCTTTCAGTCTTTCCCCGTTGAGTATGATGTTAGCTGTGGGTTTGTCATATATGGCCTTCATTATGTTGAGGTACTTTCCTTCTATTCCCATTTTATTGAGAGTTTTTATCATAAATGGATGTTGTATCTTGTCAAATGCCTTCTCTGCGTCTATTGAGACGATCATGTGGTTTTTATTCTTTGTTTTGTTGATGTGATGTATCATGTTGATTGATTTGCGGATGTTGAACCATCCCTGCGTCCCTGGTATAAATCCCACTTGATCATGGTGTATGATCTTTTTAATATATTGTTGTATTCAGTTTGCCAATATTTTGTTGAGGATTTTTGCATCAATGTTCATCAGCGATATTGGCCTGTAATTTTCTTTCTTTGTATTGTCTTTGTCTGGTTTTGGTATCAGGGTGATGTTGGCCTCATAGAATGATTCAGGAAGTGTTCCATCTTCCTCTATTTTTTGGAATAGTTTGAGGAGGATGGGTATTAAATCTTCTTTGAATGTTTGGTAAAATTCACTGGAGAAGCCATCTGGTCCTGGACTTTTATTTTTTGGGAGGTTTTTCATTACTATTTCAATCTCTTTACTTGTGATTGGTCTATTCAGATTCTCCATTTCTTCTTGGTTCAATTTTGGGAGGTTGTATAAGTCTAAGAATTTATCCATTTCTTCTAGATTGTCCAATTTGTTGGCATATAATTTCTCATAGTAGTCTCTTATAATCCTCTGTATTTCCATGGTATCCGTTGTAATTTCTCCTCTTTCATTTCTAATTTTATTTACTTGAGCCTTTTCTCTTTTTTTCTTAGTTAGCCTGGCTAAGGGTTTGTCTATTTTGTTTATCTTCTCGAAGAACCAACTCTTTGTTTCATTAATCCTTTCTACTGCTTTTTTGGTCTCAATATCATTTATTTCTGCTCTGATTTTTATTATTTCTCTCCTTCTGCTGGCTTTGGGCTTTGTTTGTTCTTCTTTTTCTAGTTCTGTTAGGTGTAATTTAAGGTTGCCTATTAGGGCTTTTTCTTGTTTGTTAAGGTGGGCTTGTATCGCTATGAGTTTCCCTCTCAGGACCGCTTTTGCTGCGTCCCATATGGTTTGATATGGCATGTTATCATTTTCGTTTGTTTCCAGATAGTTTTTGATTTCTCCTTTAATTTCATCAATGATCCATTGGTTGTTCAGTAGCATGTTGTTTAATCTCCACATTTTTGTCACTTTCCCAGTTTTTTTTTCCTGGTTCATTTCCAGTTTCATAGCCTTATGGTCTGAAAAGATGCTTGTTATGATTTCAATCTTCTTAAATTTATTGAGGCTTGCTTTGTTTCCCAACATATGGTCTATCCTAGAGAATGTTCCATGCGCGCTTGAGAAGAATGTGTAGTCAGCTGTTTTTGGGTGGAGTGCTCTGTATATGTCTACTAGGTCCATCTCGTCCAGTTTTTCATTTAAGTCTAATATTTCTTTATTAACTTTTTGTCTGGATGATCTATCCATTGCTGTAAGTGGGGTGTTAAGATCCCCTACTATTATTGTGTTGTTGTTGATTTCTCCTTTTAGGTTTGTTAATAGTTGTTTTATGTACATTGGTGCTCCTATGTTGGGTGCATATATATTTATAAGTGATATGTCTTCTTGATGGAGTGTCCCTTTTATCATTATATATTTCCCTTCTTTGTCTTTCTTAACCTGTTTTATCTTGAAGTCTACTTTGTCTGATATGAGTATGACAACACCTGCTTTCTTTTGTTTGCCATTAGCTTGGAGTATTGTCTTCCATCCTTTCACTCTGAGCCTGTGCTTGTCTTTAGTGCTAAGATGTGTTTCCTGAAGGCAGCATATTGTTGGGTCTTGCTTTTTAATCCATCCTGTCACTCTGTATCTTTTGATTGGAGAGTTCAATCCATTTACATTTAGGGTAATTATTGAAATATGAGGGTTGAATGTTGCTGTTTTGTCACTTATTTTCTGGTTCTTTTGCATTTCCTTTGTTTCTTGTCCCATTTGTTTTGGACTGCCAATTCAGTTTGGTTGTTCTGTCTTATGATTCTTCTAGTTTTCTCTTTGTTTATCATATGTGGTTTTAATTTGATTATTTGTTTAGTGGTTACCTTGAGGTTTGGGCGAAAAATCTTCTGTATGAGATAGTCCATTATCTGATAGCCTCCTATTTCCTTATACTAAGTCAATTCAGTCACTTTCCTCTTCCCCTTCTAAGTTGCTCTTGTTATACCTTATTCTATCTTGTGTTGTGGCTGTGTGTTTACAGTGATGAGGTTAAATTTATTTTTGGTGAATTTCTTCCTTTGATCTTTGAGTTTAGTATTTAAGTGGTTGCTAACCTATTCCGGTAAAGATCTACTATTTCTCTGATTTTGTCTACCTACTTTTCTCCTTACTCCAAGCTTTGTGTTCCCTTTCTCTTCTTGTTTTCAGGCCTGAGGGCCTTCTTGAGTATTTCTTGTAGTGGCGGTCTCGTGGCCATGAACTCCCTTAGCTTTTGTTTATCTGGGAGAGTTACTATTTCTCTATCATATTTGAAGGATATTTTTTCTGGATAGAGTATTCTTGGCTGAAAGTTTTTGTCTTTTAGTATTTTGAATATATCATTCCAGTCTCTTCTAGCCTGAAAAGTTTCTGTTGAGAAATCCGCTGAGAGCCTGATGGGAGTTCCTTTGTACGTTATTTTTTGTTTTTGTCTAGCTGCCCTTAATATTGTTTCTTTGTCGTTGACCCTGGCTAGCCTTACCACTAGGTGTCGTGGTGAAGGCCTTTGTCTGTTAATATATATAGGCGTCCTGTTGGCTTCGCTTACTGGTATTTCCTGCTCCTTCCCCAGATTTGGGAAATTTTCAGCTATTATTTCCTTGAATAGGCTCTCTGTTCCTCTTTCCCTCTCCTCTCCCTCGGGAATACCTATAATTCTTATGTTACATTTTCTAATAGAGTCCGATATTTCTCGGAGTCTTTCTTCATTTCTTTTTAGTCTTAGTTCTCTCTCTTCTTCCATCTGGAGTATATCTGTATTCCTATCCTCTAAAGTACTAATTCTTTCCTCCATATTGTCAGCTCTGTTCTTTAAAGATTCCAGATTCTCCTTTATCTCCTCCATTGTGTTCTTCATCTCCATCAGCACTGATAGGTTTTTCTTTATGATTTCAATCTCTTTTGTGAAGAAACTCCTAATCTCATTTAATTGTTTGTCTGTGTTGTCTCGTATTTCGTTGAGTGTTTTTATGATAGCTATTTTGAAATCTCTGTCATTAGTTTATGGATTTCTGTGTCTTCGGGGTTGATTTCTGGGTGCTTGTCATTTTGTTTCTGGTCTGGTGATTTCATATATTTTTGCATTGTGGTTCCTGTGTTGGTTTTGATTTTCCTCATCCTGGAAGTCTCTGGTTGCAATTTCCACCTGCCGCCACTGTCTGGTGGTAAAGGGCTGTGTAGTCTAAGCCCCCTGCGCTCTGCCCCAGTTTTTCTGCTGCGATCCACAGTTTTGTTTTGTTTTGTTTTGTTTTGTTTCCCCACTGCGATCCACGGGTCCAGTCCAGTTTATTCAGGTCTGCCTCGGACCGCTAGATCTGGTCGAGCTGCAGACTCCGGGTTGCGGGGAGGGGGGAGCTCTCTCTTTTGCCCTCTGGGTCCCTGACGTGGGAGGCTTCTCGTTTGCCCCTCTTTATCGGCTCTCTGGGTTGCTCAGATGTTGATGGTAGCCCTGTGGCTCCTCTGAGCCCTCTGTGCGGGAGTTTCCCACTGGCTGAGAGAGCCCGAAGAGCTACAGTTTCCCGCCGAGGGCCGCCCCTCCCCCCTCTCTGGGAGCCGCGCGGACCGGATCGCTGATCTGATGGGGAGGGAGGGGAGTTCTCCTTACCTCTCCCCACTTCCTCCGGGGGCCCAGCACGTTCCGCTCTCAGATGTGCGGCAGTGTGGATCCCTCCGCTCCAGCTTTTCACTGTCTGGGATTCCGCTGTTGGTCTGTGGCTGTTGCTTTTGTTGTATCTTGTGGGGGAAGAATTCACGGGAAAGCTCACTCCGCCATGATGCTGACGTCACTCCCCTACAGAATTACATTTTGAAGGTCTTTTTAAGGGTCCAGAACTGGTATAAATTACTTTATGAGACGTGAAGTCAGCAGGAAAAAGCAACATCATAAGTGGTTATTGAAAATAGTTTAATAAACCAGTTTTTTACACATATGTGACCAGGTTTAAAGAAAACCCGTGAAGAATGGCAAAATACCCAAAAGCTAGCAAAAGCCAAAAGCTGTTATTACCTGTAGGCTTGAAAAGGGAGCAAAAGTTTACTGGAACCTTTGGAGACCTCCAGCTATAGGAAAAACTCATTTGTAAGAAGCTGAAGTTTTGGTCAAGGAACACAGCGTTAGTCAACCCAAAGCAGAGCAGGGAGGAACTGCAGGGATAAATACCTTGAATTCTCTCCTCTATCCTTAAACTTTCTGACAGTGCCTCATATTGGCCGAATAAGTCATACACCGACAAGGAAGCCCGGTTCATATGAGTCAGTCCTGAAGCACATAGTAGGGCAGACCAGGCAGAAAGTCTGTGTGGAGGGACAACCAAATATAGTCCAACCATGTGCATTATCTAAATCTGTTGAATAAATGCATTATTTCCTTGCTGAAAAAAATACCTTCAAATTTGACCACTCTACTTGCTTCAGCAGAGACTTTCAGTGGCTTATAATTATTTATCAATGTCAATGCAGGTTCTCATACTCATTTTTAGTCATAAGAATTTTCTCTCTTCCATAGCAATCTCAACTCCAAAATTTAGCTCTAAAATTTTCCAGTTAAGAGAACCAATAAATTATCTTTTCTTTTTTTGTTTTGAAAAAAGCTTGTTTGAGTTTCTGTCACTAGTAGCTAAGAGTCCTAACTTGACCTTACTTTCTTGCTTTCTTCAGTCACACTTGTATTCAGTTCTTAAACACGTTCCGATGAATGTTTCAGAAATCACTGCAGAACAAGAAGTGGCAGAAATTGAAAATGCCCTTCTCTAGGCACTTCATGAAAAATAAAAGAGACAAAATAAGCACAAAAGACAAGGTGACATGCTTGCTTGCACAGTTTCCTTAGTAGAAGGCCAAAAGATATCATA
Organism: Diceros bicornis minor; assembly: GCF_020826845.1. NCBI lineage: Eukaryota > Metazoa > Chordata > Mammalia > Perissodactyla > Rhinocerotidae > Diceros > Diceros bicornis. Next base: position 30,989,033 of record NC_080742.1, read on the forward strand.
AGACAATGATTACTTTAACTATTTAAAACCCAGCATATTCAGAGTCCTTTCTGTTGTACCCAGAGTCTTGGGGAAAATGTCCAAACTTCTCAAGAGTAAAGGGGGATGGTACATGTAGTTATAAAGATTCATGATTTCCATAAATTTTATTGCAACCAAATCATAATTAGGATCTGAAGACCTGCCAGGTGGTAGCACATTTCAATCTCCTTTAGGACTCATTTCACTCATTTACCTAAAAAGGACTCTGAAACAATAATGATTTTGATGATGCTACTACTACAAATAATAATCAGAGCTACTATTTTTGAGGGTTTGATCCTGTCCCGGGTACTGTAATACGACATTTAAATATATTTTATCTCATCTTCACAGCAGTTCTACAAGGTAGATATCAATCCCATATTATATCCAAAAAACCAGATCTCAGAAATTAAATAACTTGCAGCAATCTCTCTTTTATTCTCTGATCATGAGTTTTTCTATTATTATACTCACTGCACTTATATCTTAATACATATTAGTATTTATATTAACAATGTAAAAATATTTTCTTAAGGAAGGAATTGTGTGGAAACTCCATAAGAGAGAGAAAGAAGTCTTAGTTGTGTGCTTGTTTAAAAGTCTTAAAGCTAATCAATTACATAATCTTTGTTCAAGCTAGGATTAATCCAGAAAGTAGAAAGAAAAAAATGAAAAAAAAAAAAATACAATGATCTTTTTTCCACCTGACCAGCGAAATTAAGTGTGGAGGAATCAACCTATCAAGATTTGTAAGAATTGGGGTGGCAATAGAACTGATGATGCTAGTATAAAAATAGAGACCTCATATTCTCTCTCATGACATGTTGATGTTACGCTGACAGTTTTTTAGGGTATAGATAGCCAGAGTGAAATTGTACTAAGGATGAAAATAGTAATTGTGGCTTCTCATCTGAGGCCAAGGTGATTTTATTGTTGTTTCTCATCTAAAACTGATTACCTAAAAAAGGGTAAAGCCTGGTATCAATTCAGTTGAGGACTTGATGAGTCAAATCCAAATCCAAATGTGAACCATACAGCATTTTCTTGTCATATTTCTTTTTAAAATACCATGAGGCCTATACAAATCACTCATTGAAGTGTATGTGAAACTAAAATAGAATAAATATTAAATGAAGAAAAGATGACAATTTAGTCTAAATGGAAACGTAGATACTTTGCATTTACGTAGGCCCTTTACTTCCAGGTGTTCAAAACCTATTGGGAATAGTATTTCATCAGGCATTATGATGTTGCAAGCAAGAATGCTTTGCAATGTTTGTTCTGAATAACTTGCCTAATGGTGTCAGGTAAGCTGAGGATAGCATCCAGCCTCCTGTTTTTGCTTTAGCTACCTCCCAATATTGACTCTTAAGACTGGAATTGATATGTAAGAAAGAAAATGACAAAAATTTAGATGTTCATAGCAACACTCAATTTTAATTAAAGTTCAAAAATTTCCAAAACTATCAATGTCTAGTAAACTTTGGATATTAGTAGGTCTCCTAACTGAAAATGCTAAGTATATTCAGTACAAGCAATGGATTTTTCTAAGGGAATCATGAATGTGCATGTCATTTTGAGCTCTAAATATTAGATGACTTTGTCGACATTTTTTCACCCCAATCTTTGACAAATGTACTGTTTATAAAAATCACTAAGATTCTCTATCCTCGGCGGTGTGGAATAAACATTTTGGTTTCCAACAGTACATAGCAATTGTATTGATGCTTCCTACCAATAAACAAGAAATGATATTGAAATGAGAATGAGGTCAATGCCAAAGACTTGAACCATTTTGCGTAACTTGATCTCCATTGTAAGACTACTTAATTGCTGGAGGGAGGAGGTATATATAGCCTTAGCACTGTTGGTCTTATCAAAAGGAGGTTAAATCCATGCCCTCATGGGCACTTGCTTAGTGAAAACCCAAGAGGCATTTTGTCTCCATTTGAAACACACACACACACACATACACACACACACACACTCACTCTTCTTTTACTGACTCTGAGATGATTTTAATTTAGAAAACAATTTTCCTCACTGAGGACTAACTAAATGTAAAATTACAGCAAAATTCAATCTCACTAGAAATGAAACACTGGAAACTGTATGTTTCTCCACGGTTCTCAACTCTGACTTAGTAACTACCATCTTTATTTTTTAAGACCATGAATTGGAGGAGAAACATCTTTAGTTTTGTGAAAGTATGAACATTTTCTCAAGTGAAATTTTTAGACGATTTAGTGTCAATGAACCAGAATCACCCCAATTAAATTTTTTTTAAACTTTCATATACATTTTAAACAAAAATAGGGAAAAATTCTGAACTGTTCATTTTGGGAAACATTGATAAGAATGACCACTAGCCGGATTATCTATCTTTGATATGTCACCAAGGTCCAGGAATGTACTGATGACTAGGGAAGTGCACAGTGGTGGTATAGAATGTGCCTCCCAGAAACATAAGCTCTAAATCTATTTCATGAATTCCTTGGGCTCAATATACCTATGATAGGTTGAATAATGGTCCCCCAAATATCTCCACAGTCTAATCTCTGGTGTCTGTGAATATTACCTTATATAGCAAAAGGACTTTTGCAGGTTCAATTAGGAATTTTGAGATTATCATGGATTATCCAGGTGGGCCCATGCAGTCCTTATAAGGGGGTGTAGGAGGAACAGAATCAGAAAGAAGGTCCTGTGACATGGGAAGTAGAGGCTGGATTGATGAACTTTGAAAATAGACAAAGGAGACACAAGCCAAGGAATGTTTTTAGTAGTTGGAAAAGGCAAAGAAAAGAATTCTTCTCTAGAGCCTCCAGAAGAAACGCAGCCCTGTGGACACTTTCACTTTAGTGCAGCAAGACTGATTTTGTATTTCTGGCCTCCAGAACTGTAAGAGAATAAATTTGTGTTGTTTTAAGCCACCACGTTTGTGGTAATTTGTTACAGCAGTCATGGGCAACTAATACGATACTTTGCCTCTGCATTCATAAAGCATATGTATTTTTTCTACTTAACTTTTAAAATAAATGTTTCACCTCTTTAGTGGAAAATATGGGAAGAATATAAGAAAATCGTGCTAGGGAAAGATAAGTTTTAAAATGAACAGTATTCAGGACACCAGACTATATTAAACAACAAGACTGAAACAGTAGGAGTCAGAGAATAGTACCTACCACCTATAGAAACCATTATTAAGTCGGAAAAACATATTAAGCCCAAATGAAGAAATAATCTGAGTTTATCTGGTATTAACTATAAACTGTCACCAAAATGATGTTTCTCAATTGTAGAGCATGAAGAGATCTTTTTCTAGTTATTTAAGTCATAGGATTTATCTCTCTCCAATATAAATGTTGTTTCTTATTGTCTCTTCTCTCAGATTATGGGACCTCTCTCAGAACAGAAACTGTCTTTCTCATTTGTATATTGGAATCTAGGACTCGGTATTCAGCAAGCATTTCATAAATATGCTTGAATGGGTAAATTAAAATCCACAAATACAATAGCTGCTTTTCTTATTACCAATTCCACCCCACACTCCCACCCCGTGGTGCGGCCACCAAGAGGAGATTGCAGTCCCGGTTGCGTATCTGAACGCAGAAGTGTTGTCTGAAAAGCCTCCGGAAGACATTGTAAAAGAATTAAACACAGAGTTCCTTCCTGAGGAGTCTGAAGGGAGAACGAGCCCTCACTAGCACTCAGCACCTAATCTGAGTTCCCAGTAGCGAAGAAGTGCTGAATTCTCCGAGGAAAGAAGCTCATTGAGATAAATAGGATAAATGCTGGTGTAAAATACTTCAGTCTTTCTGCCATGCAAGTTGGCAATCATCAGATTCCTTGTGGAAGTTAGTACTTTATGAAACTAGAAGCAATAACTCTGGCCTTATTATGCATATCAAAGAATACAGACAAGAGCTATCAGAGGCCTAGACTTTTAGTGTTCAGATCTGAGCCCACCTGGAAATGATACATTTCAGAATGAAATTTGAGTGAAGGTAAGAGGCTCCTCACCTAACATCAGTTTTGACCTGGGCACACTGTGAGAAAGGGTTCTGGAGAAAACCTGTGGGAAAGGAAAAAGCAAGGAAGGGCTTTCTGCCTTCATCATGCAGCTAAGAGCAGGAACTAAGCCACTTACTCTGTTCCCATGGATCTATCACGCCTTCTGCTAATTCAGGGCCACTTGCTTTCTGGAAAACATGAGAGCCTTTCCAGTTGAAAATAATTAGGAACCAGTGAGAGATCAGATTCTCTGCAGCCTGTGAATTTAGATTTTGTATTCAGTTTCTGTGACAAACATCAATAACCCAACAGCAGTCAGGTAGGCAACTTTATTCACCATATGAAGTCTTACATAATGATTCGAAGCGTTTCAACTTAGTCTTCCACGAGTTATTTTTAAGTGAACAAAGGTAATCAGGCTAAATTCAGTGGATTCACCCAAGGGAGCATTAATGTGCCCTAGAGTAGGGATTAGAGTATACTGTTTTCAGTCCTTGCTTGCACATTCAACTCTGCTACCTTTCTGTTCAATCATTGCTAAAACCAATTGTTCTGCTGCTGGAGACATCCAGAAATTTAGCCCATGAGATGGTTAACTAAAGGGTTCCTGTGTGGGTAAACTTCAAAGCCAGAAATCATGAAAGAATTGGGCAGAGCCAACTTTTCCGTTAGGCACAATGCCTAGGGCCTCCCAAAATATTTTATTTATAATTTCTTTTAAAGTAATAAAAATATATTATAATAATGAATATATAATAATAAATTCATCCTGGATTATATTCATCTTTATATAACACAGCCATAAAAGATCATTTTTATTAATATTTTTTTAATGAGGGAAAGGGCCCATGACCCTTGACTAAGATGGATAGAAACGTTGCATATGGGAATATGGAAAATAAAACCCAATATTTATTCAAAATATCCCACTCACATTTTGGAGACCATAACTTAAGATGATTTTATTCACAGAGTTTTATACAGAAATAAGTTGGGAGGAGTTGGCCACCATCCGAATGAAAAAGGAAGTATTTTATTTAGTAACAAGTTTATTGCTATACAAATTTAATTGCACATTTAATTGCAACTGAACATGGAAAGTATTTGAAGCTAGAAAGCTGGATGACTTTGAGGCACACACACAAGCAGAGCCTCCCTGCCTCCTGGTATTCCTTGGCAAATGGCGTGCTGTGAATGGGTTAAAACCAGGTTGAGACAATGATCTGCTTAGGCTTTGCAGCGTCCAGAGAGGGGCACGGTGGATGAGAGTGGGATGTCCGGGCCTGCTGGAGCTCCCAGGGAAGCTTCTCCCTTGGTGCAATCTCATTCAGTTACCTTAGTGTACTGCACAAATGTCAGTATTTTGTGTGTGTGTCATGATGTGGGAAAAGTGAAGAAATACTGCTTAGGCTAGGCTTGAGTTTCTTTATCTGTAAAATGTAGACATCAGACAAGATGAACTCTAATTCAATTCAATTCAACAAATATATTGAGAGGTCACTCCACTAACTTCTGGGATTCAAAGATTAACAGAATGTGGTTTGTCCAAAGTCACATATTTCCAAGAGTTTATACCCTCACTGGAGAGACAGGCATGAAATTATCTTCCCATAATACAATCACAGTGTGATAAACTTGAAGATGAATTATTATCAAAGTGATATTAACACTCAGAAGGAATGAATAATTCTGATTGCGGAAAAAACCTGGAGGACTTCAGAAAGGAGATGACACTTAGCTTGGTATGAATGTCATATCTCTAGAAAAATTGATTGGGATTCAAGCTCCAAGGCAATGGGAGTAGAGTCTAAGAGTTGTGGTCCTAATCTTGGAGACAACTCAGATAAAGAGAAGTTAGATTACTACTCCCAAATCACAGTACATGTTCTTGGTAAAACTGAGAAACCAGCCACTTCTTCACAGGAACTCCCAATGTAGCAGCTGAGGAAATGGGATTAACTTTGAGTGTTCATAATTTCCTTATGGAAAAAACTTATAAACTAGTTTAACACATGTTATAATTTCATAGAGAAGTATTAATCAATGGCTAAAATAAAAGTAAGAAGGAAACTTGGAAGCAACATGAAAAGCAGCCTCTTTCCTTCTATTCCCTCGGCACTGGCACTGAGCGTCCACTGCCCAAGCCCTCAGTAATCTCATAGTGTATTGAATAAGATTGTTGAAATGTGGAAATGCATGAAAATCAGACATTTGGCTCATTTATATTTGAAGAGACAAATTAAATTGAAAATGGCTCTCTAGGCTTATTAAGAATGATAAATGACTGAGATAGGAAATATTAGGAAGTTTAGGTCAACCCAGTTACTGGTTAAAAATGAATGTGGGTGCTTAGGGGTATGAATAGCATATGCTAATAGCACAGCAGTCAGACTGTGTAAAAGAAGTTGCACAATAGATCAAAATATGAATCAGTAACTCTCTTTTTGTTTTTACTTTTTATTCTGAAAATTTTCAAACATACAGAAAAATAAAAGGAATAGTACAATATTACCTACCACCTAGCATCAACAATTATAAATATACTGTCAAATTTATTTCATCTAAATGTCCCACTCTAACCCCTTGTTGGCTTTAAAAAAATAGTTTTATTAAAGTATAATTTATATACCGTGAATTCACCCATTGTAACTGTGCAATTCAGTGATTTTTAGTAAACTTACAGAGTTGTACACTCATCACCATGAGGCAATTTTAGAATATTTCCATCACTCCAAGAAGATTCCTCATGCCTGTTTGTAGTCAATCACTGTTCCTACCTCAGCTCCTGGTAACTGCTGATCTTTCTGTCTCTGTAGATTTGCCTTTTCCAGATGTTTCATATAAATAGAGCCATACAATATGTAGTATTTTGTGGACAACTTCTTTCACTTAGTGTAGTATTTTTGAGGTTCATCCATGTTGAGTATATATTAGTATTTGTTTATTTTTATTGATGAACAGTATTCTTTTGTAGGGATATGCATTTTGTTTATACATTCACCAGTCAATGAATATTGAATTGTTTCCAGTTTGGAGCTATTTTGTAAAATGTTGTTATGGATATTTTTGTACAAGTCTTATGCAAACATATGCTTACATTTTTCCTGAGTAGATACCTAGGAATGGAATTGCTGAATAATAGATAAGTTTATTTTTAACTTTTATTTTTATTTATTTATTTATTTTTTTTTTTTGTGAGGAAGATCAGCCCTGAGCTAACATCCATGCTAATCCTCCTCTTTTTGCTGAGGAAGACCGGCTCTGAGCTAACATATATTGCCAATTTTCCTCCTTTTTTTTCCCCCCAAAGCCCCAGTAGATAGTTGTATGTCATAGCTGCACATCCTTCTAGTTGCTGTATGTAGAATGCGGCCTCAGCATGGCCGGAGAAGCGGTGCATCGGTGTGCGCCTGGGATCCGAACCCGGGCTGCCAGTAGCAGAGCGCGCACACTTAACCGCTAAGCCATGGGGCCGGCCCCTATTTGTAACTTTTAAAGAAACTGCCAAAATGTTTTTCAAAGAGGCTGTACTATTTTACATTTCCACTAGCAATAAATGAAGCTTTTATTTTGTCTTCATCTTTGCAGGATTTTCAACGTAGATGATAATGTCATCTGTGAATAAATACCATATTGCTTTTTATTTTTTAGTCTGGATCTCCTTTATTTCTACTTCCCGGTTATTGCGCTGGCTAGAATCTCTAGCACAGTGTTGAATAAAGTGGCAAGAGCTAGCATCCTTGTCTTATTCCTCATCTTGGGGCAAAAGCATCAAATATGATGTGAGCTGTAAGGTTTTCTTATATGCCCCTTATTAGATTGAATAAGTTCCCTTCTATTCCTAGCTTGCTGGAGGTTTTTATTATGACTATTAGGTGGATATTTTCCATTGAAATGATTTATCATTTTTCTAAGTTACTTACTATGATGGATCACATTGACTGATTTTTGAATGTTAAACCAACCCTACATTCCACAGATAAATGACACTTGGTTTGACATATTGTCATTTTCATATATTATACAACTCATTACTAATTTTTTGTTTAGATTTTGCATCTGTATTTCATCCAGGTTGTTACTTTGTAGTTTTCTTTCTTGTATAGTCTTTGCCTGCTTTTGGTTGTCAGCGTAAATCTGGCCTCTTAGAATGAGTAGGAAAATATTCCTCCTTTTTGAATGTATCAAAGAGTTTGAATAGATATTATTTATTTCTTAAATATTTGTTAGACTTTACCAGCAAAGTCATTTGGGCCTGGAGTTTCCTTTATAGGAAGATTTTAAAGCACAAATTCAATTTCTTTTATAGGTATGGGGCTATTTTAGTTATCTATTGCTTTGTAAGTGAGCTTTGGTAGTTTGTATTTTTCAAGGCATTTGTCCATTTCATGTAATTTGGAGAATTTATTGACGTAAAGTTGTTTTTAGTATTTCCTTACTTTTTTAATCTGTAGAATCTATATTAATATTAGCTACTCATTAATTGTCTTCTCTATTTTTTTCCTGATTAGTCTTTCTAGGTGTTTGTAAACTTGATATTCTTAAAGAACCAGATTTTGCTTCCATCTATAATTAATATTATTTTTATATTTTCCATGTTATTGATTTCCATTTTTATCTTTATTATTTTCTTTCTTCTGCTAACTGTATTTTATTTGCTCATCTTTTTCTAATTTCCTATAGCGTAAGTTGTGGTCATTGTTTTGAAACTTTTCAATATATTCCTTAAGTACTGCTTTAGTGGCATCCCATAAATTGTGATGTGTTGTGTTTTCATTTTTACTGAGTTTGAAAATACTTTCTAATTTTGATGTCTCTTGATCCATGAGACATTTTAAAGTGTATTATTTTGTTTCCAAGTACTTGGGGATTTTTCAGTGTTCTTTCTAGTACTGATTTCCAGTTTAATTTCACTGTTTCTCTGGAACATACATGAATCCTTTAAAAATTCTGGAACACGTTTTATGGTCTAGAACATGGTCTATTGGTAAATATTCCACATGCACTTGAGAATAATGTGTGTTAAGCTGTTGTTGGGTGTAGTGTTTTATGTCAGTTAAATCAAGTTTTTCAAGCCTTTTATATTCTAACGATTTGTCACCTTGTTCTATTAATTATTAGGAGAGGGGTATTGACATCTATAATTATAATTGTGGATTTGTCTATTTCTCCTTGTGGTTCTGTTAATTTTTGCTTCATTTATTTTAATGTATTGTTATAAGGTGCATAAATGTTTAGGATTGTTATATCTTATTGAATTGACTCCTTTATCATCATACTCCTTTATCATACCTCGTCTTCTACTCCTGGTACTATTCCTTGATCTGTAATTTACTTTGCCTCATACTAATATAGCCACCCCTGCTTTCTTTTGATTAATGTTAGTGTAGTATATCTTTTTCCATTATTTTACTTTTAAACTATTTATGTTTTCATATTTACAGTGCATTTCTTATAGGCAGCATATGATTGAACCTTGCTTTTTTTTTTTTTTTTTTGTGAGGAGATCAGCCCTGAGCTAACATCCGCCAATTCTCCTCTTTTTTTGCTGAGGAAGACGGCCCTGGGCTAACATCTGTGCCCATCCTCCTCCACTTTATATGGGACGCCGCCACAGCATGGCCTACCAAGCAGTGCGTCGGTGCGCGCCCGGGATCCGAACCAGCGAACCCCGGGCCGCCGCAGCGGAGCGCGCGCACTTAACCGCTTGCGCCACCGGGCCGGCCCCTGAACCTTGCTTTTTAAATCCAATCTGGCAATGTCTTTCTTTTAGTTGGAGTATTTAGACCATTTGCATTTGATGTGATTGTTGATATAGTTAGCTTTAAATCATTTGTCATCTTGTTATTTCTTTTCTTTTTGTCCCAATTCTTATCTGCTCCCTCTTTCCTCCTTGTGATTTAGTTGAGTATTTTTTTAGGATTCCATTTTTATCTCCTTTGTTGGTTTACTAACTAACATTTTTTGTTTGTTATTTTGTGGTTGCTTTAGGGTTTTTAGTGTACATCTTTAATTTATCACAGTTTACCTGCAAGTGATATTACCACTTTCTGCATAATATAGGAATCTTATAACAGAATTCTTTTATGTATTTACTCCCAGATTTTATAAGATTAGTATCATGCATTTTATATACATATGTCATAAACTCCATAACACATTGTTATCATTTCTGTTTAAATAGTAAATTATCTTTCAATTTGATTTTTAAAATTAGAAATAATATTATATATTTACTCATATGGGGGTCATTTCTGGTGCCCTTTTTCCCTTTTTCTCATCTAATATTGTGTCTTTTCTGTCTCTGAAGGACTACCTTTAATATTTCTTATAGCGCTGGTAATGAGTTCTTTTAGCTTTCACATGTCTGAAAAAGTCTTCATTTGCTTTTCTTTTTGAAAGATATGTTAACTGGGTATATGTTAACTGGTTAACAGCATTTTTTCTTTTAATTCTTTATGAACATTGCTCTACTGAATTCTTGCTTGCATTGTTACCGATGATAAATCTATTGTTATCCTTATCCTTGTTCCTCTTTACTGTCTTTTATTTTTCCTATAGCTTCTTTGAAGGTTTGTTCATTACCACAGGTTTTGAGCAATTTATTTATGATGTGCTTTGGTGTATTTTTCTTTATGTTTCTTGGGCTTTGAGTTTGTTGAGCTACTTGGATTTGTGGGTTTATAATTTTTAATTATTTGAATGCCAGACAATTTGAGTTTTACCATGATGAATGCTAGATTGTTTTATATTCCCATAAATGTTATTAAAATTGTTTCTGGAATTCAGTTAACTGTTTGATCACTTTGGGTCTTACCTTTAAGATCAAGTAGAAAAGTAGATCTCAGTATATCAGTTTATGTTTTTAAAATCCTTTTCAATACTGAATCTAGATTTCTCCAGATCTGGCAGGTCACTGGCAGCTCCACACAAATAATTTTTGCATTTTATCTTTCTCCTCTAGCTGTTTTTGGTAATATTATTCTGCCATAAACTATTTCATTTAAGTTGTGTAAATGGTAACAAAAAACTTCATAGTTTCTTAATTTAATGAAGCAATCAATACATTTTTTTTTAATTGATGTTTTAATGGTTTCTAACATTGTGAAATTTTTGGGTTGTACATTTTTGTTTGTCCATCACCATATATATGACTCCCTTCACCCCTTGTGCCCACCGCCCACCCCCACTGCCCCTGGTAACCACAGTCCAGTTTTCTCTGTCCATGTATTGGTTTATATTCCACATATGAGTGAGATCATACAGTGTTTGTCTTTCTCTTTCTGGCTTATTTCACTTAACATAATACGCTCCAGGCCCTTCCATGTTGTTGCAAATGGAACGATTTTGTCTTTTTTTATGGCTGAGCAGTATTCCATTGTATATATATACCACATTTTCCTAATCCAATCGTCAGTCGAGGGACACTTAGGTTGCTTCCACTTCTTGGCTATGGTGAATAATGCTGCAATGAACATAGGGGTGCATACGCCTCTTTGGATTGTTGATTTCAGGTTCGTTGGATAGATTCCCAGTAGTGGGATGGCTGGGTCATAGGGCATCTCTATTTTTAATTCTTTGAGGAATCTCCATACCGTTTTCCATAGAGGCTGCACCAGTTTGTATTCCCACCAGCTGTGTATGAGGGTTCCTGTTTCTCCACATCCTCTCCAACATTTGTTGTTTTTTGTCTTGGTGATTATAGCCATTCTAACGGGTGTGAGGTGGTATCTTAGTGTTGTTTTGATTTGCATTTCCCTGATGATTAGTGATGTTGAGCATCTTTTCATGTGCCTATTGGCCATCTGTATATCTTCCTTGGAGAAGTGTCTGTTCATTTCCTCTGCCCATTTTTTGATCGGGTTGTTTGTTTTTTTGTTGTTCAATTGTGTGAGTTCTTTATATATTATGGAGATCAACCCCTTGTCAGATGTATGTTTTGCAAATATTCTCTCCCAGCTGGTTGGTTGTCTGTTCATCTTGATTCTGGTTTCATTAGTCTTATAAAAGCTCTTTAATCTGATAAAGTCCCACTTGTTTATTTTTTCTTTAGTTTCCCTAGTCTGGGTAAGCATGTCATCCGAAAAGATTCCTTGAAAACCAATGTCAAATAGTGTGTTGCCTGTATTTTCTTCTATGAGTTTTATAGTTTCAGGTCTCACCTTCAGGTCTTTGATCCATTTTGAGTTAATTTTTGTGAATGGCGATAGCACATGGTCCACTTTCATTCTTTTGCATGTGGCTGTCCAGTTTTCCCAACACCATTTATTGAAGAGACTTTCCTTTCTCCATTGCATGTTCTTAGCACCTTTGTTGAAAATTAGCTGTCCGTATATGTGTGGTTTTGTTTCTGGGCTTTCAATTCTGTTCCATTGATCTGTGTGTCTGTTTTTGTACCAGTACCATGCTGTTTTGATTACTATTGCTTTGTAGTATGTTTTGAAGTCAGGGATTGTGATGCCTCCTGTTTTGTTCTTTTTTCTTAGGATTTCTTTAGTTATTCGGGGTCTTTTGTTGCCCCATATAAATTTTAGTATTCTTTTTTCTATTTCTGTGAAGAATGTCATTGGGATTCTGATTGGGATTGCATTGAATCTGTAGATTGCTTTAGGTAATATAGACATTTTAACTATGTTTATTCTTCCAATCCACGTGCATGGGATATCTTTCCATTTCTTTATGTCATCATGGATTTCTTTCAATAATGTCTTGTAGTTCTCATTGTATAGGTCCTTCACCTCCTTGGTAAGATTTATTCCTAGGTATTTTATTCTTTTTGATGCAATTGTAAATGGTATTATCTTTTTGAGCTCTCTTTCTGTTAGTTCATTATTAGCATACAGAAATGCAAATGATTTTTGTAGATTGATTTTGTACCCTACAACTTTGCTGTAGTTGTTGATTGTTTCTAATAGTTTTCCAACAGATTCTTTAGGGTTTTCTATATATATAATCATGTCATCTGCAAATAGTGAGAGTTTCACTTCTTCGTTACCTATTTGGATTCCTTTTATTCCTTTTTCTTGCCTAATTGCTCTGGCCAAAACCTCCAGTACTATGTTGAACAGGAGTGGTGAGAGTGGGCAGCCCTGCCTCGTTCCTGTTCTCAGAGGAATGGCTTTCAGTCTTTCCCCGTTGAGTATGATGTTGGCTGTGGGTTTGTCATATATGGCCTTTATTATGTTGAGGTATTTTCCTTCTATTCCCATTTTATTGAGTGTTTTTATCATAAATGGATGTTGTATCTTGTCAAATGCCTTCTCTGCGTCTATTGAGACGATCATGTGGTTTTTATTCTTTGTTTTGTTGATGTGATGTATCACATTGATTGATTTGCGGATGTTGAACCATCCCTGCGTCCCTGGTATAAATCCCACTTGATCATGGTGTATGATGTTTTTAATGTATTGTTGTATTCGGTTTGCCAATATTTTGTTGAGGATTTTTGCATCAATGTTCATCAGTGATATTGGCCTGTAATTTTCTTTCTTTGTATTGTCTTTGTCTGGTTTTGGTATCAGGGTCATGTTGGCCTCGTAGAATGATTTAGGAAGTGTTCCATCTTCCTTTATTTTTTGGAATAGTTTGAGAAGGAGGGTATCAATACATTTTTTTTTTTACATTTTTTTTTTTTTAATGAACAATACGCTTCCTTTACTTTATCCTCCAAAGAATAAGTTGTGACACAGCTTATCTCTGGGCCAACTCCTGACTCGTAGATCTTTAAAGAGTTTCTAAATTCTGGGAAAAGTCATGGTTTAATCAGAAATGACCTGGGATAGGAGAAGTTTACAGTTTACAACACGTGGTCATCAGGGAAGCAGGAAGATAGATTACCTCAGAAGTGATGACTAATGATTGATAAATACACTCTGTGAGTTACTATGTTAAGTATTGGACATAAAGAGTTACGAGACATAGTATTTTCTTAGCCACATTAAATTAAAGCAATTTTTAGAGCAAATTAGTGGTTCATTAAGGTGAATTACCATAGCACTTTTAGCCTGAAGTAAATGGTCTTCTTCAGTAGCAGATCCATTGGGGTGATAGAAGTGAATCTTTTCTCTCCCATTATCCGTCTCAATATTTTTATTTCAAATTAATGATCTTCCTCGCGACACTATTTACAGAAACATTGACTAGATTTTTGTTATAAACCTTGCCACAAAAGTAATGTACTTAAGGCAGATAGTATATCGACTACATCTGGAAGGTAGATAGATGTCATCTCATAACTCTGGTCAGTTGATATTTGGGTCCAACAGAAAAAAAAAATCATGATCAGTTGGACATCTGTGCCGTGGATGCAGAAAAGGAAATGAAGGCAGTTATTCCACGTATTTGTCAATTTCACTTAAATACTATTAGATATATACATTTTAAACACTAACACCTTCCTGAGATACTATGGCAAGAGTTTGTGTGTCCTATGTGGGACATACTTCAGTATCCACAATTTTGAGCAATTGACTAAGGATGAAGGTGAGATGGAGATCAATTTTTAATTAAATACTACTATAGAACATTTGAATTTTCAAGTAGATCATGGAATTTTCAAATAGATTAGGACACAAACTATTCTGAGAAGAGAAGAGAAAGACAGCCTCTGTGCATCACAAAGAAACTGGTCATTCCCAGCTTAACGGGTGATGAGAAGCTCAAGTTTTGAATGTAATGGAAGAAAGTAGTATCATCTTAATAACAAAGTTATAAGGTTTCTATACTGAAAGGAAGCTTTGAGGAAGCCTGTAAGCAAAGATTAAAAATTTATTCCAGATGGTAATGATATCTGATATAAAAAGACAGTGTCCTAGGGCAGACTCAGCAGGGAGGAGGGGGATCAGCAGTGGCTACATGAACGGGAATCCTTATTCGCTCAGAAAAGTGATGTGCTCTTAGACATACTGGTCAAGGGGTTTACCAATCACTGGTGAGGAAGAATTGGAAGTTTATATCAAAACACCACTTTATATAAAAAATTATGCCTGTGTTAAATATAGTGAACACTTAATATAGCTCTATTTTCAGAGTGTACATTCAGTGATGTAGATCACAAGAGTTCCAGTTAAAGAGCCTCTCTAAATATTAATGTAGAGAGAGATTTCTGAACTTGGAAGATGGATTCTGCCACAGTGGTCAAGATTCAGGTGCTCACATTAGGCATAAAAAGTATAAATATCACTTTTTAATGAATGTTAATTTTTCTAGGTGAACTACATGACAATACTATAGTTTACAATCATTAATGTGAACTCAATGTATGTTACTCTCCACTCTTACTATACAAATAACGTGATAGTGAAATTATACACTTGAAAGTAATTTGTATCTTAAAATGGGCATTGTAGAAAATTAACCTTCAAATCTTCCAAAATGGTTATACTTTTTATAGTAGGAAGGAAAGAAATACTTAGCAAGGCACTCTTAGATCTTTCATAAAGAGGAAATTAAGAAAATAATGCAAAGAAAACACTACTTTCCTAAGAAGAACTTATTGCCAAGTTATACTATTTTTTCCTCTTAAAGGAGGCAGTGGCTATATTTCTCACCATTGTTTCTAGATGTGAATTCATTGGCCTTGTTTCCAATAATTTTTAAGACTGAACATTCAGAAAGAATAGAAATGGCTGCATATTGTTTCTCTGTGAATGTATGTATGTATGTGTGTGAGCACACACATGTGCTTATGTGTATGGGCTTTTCCTTTTATTACAATGTAAATCGATAAGATAAAAAAATAAGTTCCTCACATAAAAGTAAAAATAAAATAGGAATCAGCCAATTCCCTGAAAGAAATAGTGGGAAAATACAGAAACCTGTAAAAAGAAGCACAAGAGTTAAACAAAATATTTAAAGAAAGGTTCCTCATATATTATTTCATTTTATTTCCTGAGAACTCTGAAAGGTTAGGAAGAGAGGTATTGTGAGAGGGAAAAGGAAAGTTCTGAGAATTTCCAAGGTCAGGCAGCCCTGGCTCTCACTATTTTCTCTGAAGATAGAAATGTAGGGTACATTTTTTTTTTTAACACCAAAGGTACAGGAGACAAAGAATTAAAGAAAGAGAAACTGTCTTAAAAATAACCAGCATCCTCAAAATTAGATAACTGAACATTCATGTAAGAATAAAGTTGTGAAACTGATTAGTAGTCAAAAGCAATGGCAAGATGGGTGAAAAAGAATGATGTTAGAAACAAAGAAGTTAGAATATACATCACTGTCCATAGTCACAACGTCACACATTGTCTACCTGATTTCTTTTCTGTCATCAATGTGAATAAATCAACTCCCACTGGTTATTTGTTTTACAGCCAAGTACCATCCAATACCTGTCACTAATATGTGCTGGGTGATGAGGTTCAGATAGCACCAAAGTGCCTAGTACCAGTGGAAGGGGTCCTTTGGCAAAAGCAAAAGGAATGGAGACCTCAGTTTTCTGGAGCCTTTCCTATGGAGAAAGCATAAGCAGGTCATGTGTGGTTCCATGTGGTCTGGCAGTTTTGATTTGACTGCTGATGCCCTGAGGCACTTTGGGCATTATAATTTCAGCCTGTTTTATTGGTCTTCACTGACCCTTCATGAGGAAGGTCACCTCCTTTTCCCCAACTTAGTGGGTGAGTGTGTTGGATATCTTTCCTTGCCTCTCCAGATTCATTCTTCGTCATTCTCCAACGTGCTCTGCCCTGGTCTTCTGGGCTCAGATTGAGCACTGGATTTTGCCAGTTGGTAGCACCAGCAAGAGGTCAAAAGGAGGGAGGAGAGGCATGGAAGAATGTGAGGTCAGGATATTTATTTCCCTAGTTCTTTCCTATGGGGTTTGTGAGAGCTGAGTGAGTCCTTCCATCTAAAGCCCCACCTTCTGACAGGTCGCTCTCATTTCTTAGCTCTGTCCTTCCAATTCCAATAAGTGCTCCCCCTCTTCATCTGCCCTCGGGCTTAGGGTGGTCAACTCTCCTTTCCTTTCTTAGCCCTATGGTCCTGCACTGTTCCGTCTCATTTCCCTATATCCTGACCATATTTTGTAAAAAGTCCTTTTATTAAGCTCTCATCAAGTTATCCTAAGTTAGTATAATTCCATTATGCCATTTGTTTTCTCTTGGATCCCTGACTGAAAAAATTAGTCTAAGAAAAATCAGCCAACCAGTGCATTTACCATCACTTAGCCTCTCACCATGACTCTGAGGCACAATAGTGTGAAGAACATCAGCATTGTGCTCTTACCATCCTACGTAAACAATTATTGGTCCTGGTAGATGACTGAGTACCCCACCCTCCTGAGGTCTCCAGGATGGAGCAGGGGGCTGCAGACGGAGAGATGTCCATGAGGCTAAAGAGCACATCTTCTGATAAATTGGTCCAGAACTCAATAGTTTCACAAAAAGACTCAGGACAGGATCATGCTTTAGTCACATTAGAATCTTGTCCAGAGCCCACTACAATATCATCTTATTGGGACAGAGAAAACAATCCAGAAATGATCTTTGGATTTTCTGACTTTAAAAAACATGACAACTACTATCTAAAAAACAAAGAAAGCCAGAACTGCACACTTCTGTTAGAAGAATGTCCCCACTGCCCTTTTAAGGTCCTGAACATTTTCCTGGAGAGGCACACTAGGTACGCCCTCTATGTGGTATGTCCACCAGTCAGTCAGGTACCATCCTGGCTCTCTCTGCCTTTGAGCCATACCACCACACATTGCCACTTCCAAGGCAGACATGTGGAGGTCAAATACCTAAACCCCAGATCTAACAAGTTGCCTATAGGTCTTTTAGCAGGTTTAGAAAAAGAAAAGTTTGTAATTGGTAAGTGACATTTGGAAATTGCATGTGTATTTTAATTTTCTTGGCACTTCCTAGCTCCCATTACAAGATTTGGATGTACAAAGTACCAGATGTCTGCATATTTGTATAAGACATGGGTATTTGCTTTTCAAGTGGCCAATTATAGTGAAAGAAGGTAGAACTTCTCCGGTCTGATACAAGGAGCAGGACTGTCCAAAAATGACCACAGGTGCTCAGTCTAGGTTTCCTGAAAATGAGCTAGCTGGGTCCAGTGGGACAAGGGGCTTTTGCATTGCAATGGAGACCGTAAAGTCCTCTAAAAGTGCTGGGCAGATAGCATTCCCAGACAGTTCCTGTAATTATTTGACACTCTAATCCAGATTGCCAGATCTTGCCTAATTCCTGAAAGAATGAGAGCAATGGGCAGGAGACAGTTTCTCTCTACTCTAACTTGGACTCCTGTGGGATTCCAGAAGATTGCTCAGGCTCCTGTTTGCCTCTCTGTAGGATGATAATGGGTGGTTGAATTATACATGACCTTAGTTTTGTAAGTTCTCCTTTTCTTGGTTAAAGCCTATTTCTTAACTGAGCTGCAAAATATTAAGGAATTCATTCTAAGCATTGATGCATGGCAAATGGAGATCCAGACGGGATCTATCTAACACAATAGTGGTGTTCATTAAAGGGTCCTAACTTGCACAACATATGGCTAACAAAAAACCCCAAACTTATGTGAGTTTGACAGTCACTTGGTGTCAATAATCCAAAAGTAAATTGAAATTTTAGATGTATTAATGATTTGCTTTATACCGTTAATGTCCTTTTCACCAATATGGGTACAAACATAGTCATACTTACTTTTAAATGAATTTTTAAAGGTCTTGTATTATTGTAGTTAGTTCAGTATTACCATCTTGAGGGTAACCCTCATCCTCAATTTCCCAAGAACAAGACAGACTAATTCAGGCACTAAAATCAGGGGGTGAAGGAGGAATCGATGCTCTTTCCAAATACCAAGTGAACAGAAGACTAGAAAGACTGACCACTTTACTACTGCTGCTCCTTGTCACGACACAGAGTTGCTGTTGTGGCTTGGACCTGTACAGTCCAATGGGCACTTGTCTGCTCTTGGGGAGGCCCCTGCTGGTGCCACCAAGCGCAGGCTGAATTGCAAGCTCTCTGGTTACGTCCATGCTCAGTTGCAGTTCTCAGAAACGTAATAACACGTCAGTGTGGCTTGATGCTACCAGTCTGAGCCACCCACAGTGCCGGAACTGGCCCTTCTCCATGAACATGATGACCAGAGGCAACAAAGATGCAACCTGTGGCCCAAATCCGTGCATAAATCTGTTTGACCCACACAACATATTGAGCTATTTGCCTGCATTTAATACCTGAGATATTTGCATACTCTGGATTTCTGGCTTTTTATAAATTGGAAAGTCTAGCAAAACTGTGGCTGCGTTGGGGTGGAACTCAGTAGCCACAGCCCTTTCTATCTACCGTTTCTTCTATTGCCTTACACCTCATTCATTTCTCTTATTTATGACACCTGCTGGGTCTCTTTAGGCATTTGAGTTTTCAGATTGGAGGCAGTATAGAGGATAGAGAGGATGGAGGGAGTATAACTTTTTAGGGATTGCACAGACCCACAGTTCAATATGAAGGCAAAAGTGACTTGTAAATAACTTAGGTAGGAAGATCTGTACTTACTTGGAAATAAAGTAGATAGAACCAACAAGTTAGGATCTGGGTAACTGACTAAGCAATCTCAAACTTGGAAAGAAGTGAGGATTGAACCATCAGGAAGGAATGGGTAAGTGGATTGCTGGGAGTTTTAGACGAACAGAGACTGAAACCCAGAGCAAAGACACGATGAGAACCTAATTTAATGAATTAAACTTCATCAGGCTGAATTTAATAATGAGGTACTGCCTATCAGTTATGTACCTAATTTGTTTACTGAGAATACCCCACAATATAGTAAAGTAGTTTAAGTATGTGATTTTGTTGTGTTAAACAGACATTAAAGGAAGAACTACTCCAGAAGAAGGAAAGTGGGAAGTTTCTGTCACCAAGGTCTTGGAGGCGGAAACTCTCACCCTTATTCCTTTGCATGAAAACAGCAGAAAAGTCCTCGGTGTTCAAAATATTTGAGAACTTTGTGTTTTAGAGGCTATACTGGGACTATTATATCAAAACCTATTATCCTTTTCCTTAAATTTATGGCTGTTTTAATTACAGAAAATGAGTTGGTAATGAGATCACTGAAGATTTGTCTGACTGAAACGTGCTGGTCAGTTGTTTTGAGATGAGATAGGGAACAGAACGTGAAGGATTGATGAAACTCAAGTCAGTGTGGTGTTTCTCATTAACCAGTCCTGTGTTGGCGTGACAGTTAAGAGATAGTGATGTGACTCTCAGCCTTCCTAAAATTAGTGAGATGATCCTCTTCCATGTCCATGCCCAGCCAAATATTAACTTGTTTTAGCATCTTTCTTTATCTCCATACCAAAGAAATAAATTTTTAAGTTGCCTCCATAACATCTCTGTCTCCAGTCAAGTTTAAAAGGTGCATTTCTTTTCAACTCCAAAGGAAAATACTGTTTTATAACAGCTGCTTGCATAAAGTAAAGCTTTATATAGCCTTTGAGGCAAAGCTGTGTTGCTTTAAGGAGCAAAATTCTTTATGCTTGCTGACAGGGCAAGGCAGCGCCACACCAACACTCTCCCCATCTCTGCCAATTTGAAGAGGATTCAGTTTCTCTATAATTTTAAAAAAGCACCTTGTGGAGGCTTTAAAGAGACCAAACAATGTTAGAATTCTCTGACTCCTGCTTTCTACTGATTTCCTAAGAGCACATTAGAAAAAGAGTCTCCTGATCATTTTTTTAAAAAAGGAGGAGAGGGTTGGATATGATTATCTCTAGAGCACAAATTTAGATGTAGTTCACATAAGCCATGATGACCTCAAGCTGGGCATGTGAGGAAAACCCCTCACTTGCACACTCTGCCTTTCCTGTTACCCTCTGACTATTGCTGACTCACCTACTTCCATCTGTCTTATTCTCTTCTGCTTCCCTCATCACATTAGAGGAGGTACCTTGCCTCCTATCTATGACTGATACCATCACTGCGCTCTGACTTCCACACCCTCTTTTCCTTCCCAGCAACCTTAAGCCATACAATACCTCTCCTTTCTACTCACCTTTCAGTTAGTCCATCTATATAGGCTCTTTTTCATCAGTATGAATATGCTCAAATCTTTCCCATCTGAAAAATCAAACTAAGCCTCTCTGAACCCTCTTCCTCCCTACAATTCTCTTCTCCTTGTGCTCCCCATTGCCATTTCCTCACAAATTATACGGTCTTCAGCTACTTCTAATCTAGTTTCCAACACCACCACTTAGCTCCAATTTAAAATCTCCCAATGACCTCTACGTTAAATCTAAACCTTCACCTTAACTTACCTCAGCAGCATTTGATGCTCTCAATCTGCCTTCTGTTCTGAAACAGCCTCTTCTTGGCTTCCATGACACTACATTTTTCTGATTGCCTTCTGAATTCTCTTTCTATTCCTTAAATACTTCACTTCTTCTATAGGCTTCTTTCCATCCACGTGAGCTTTAAATGTCAGGGATCTCAAGTCTGAAGTCTAGGGTCATCTCTGATTACAATTCCTACTTTCTCCTTTTATAGTATCATCCACACATGTAACAAATTACCACTACATGTCAATGACTAGCAAAATTATATCTCTATGTCAGAGTTCTTCTTTGAGTTTCACATGTGTGTATTCAACTGCATGCCTATCACTGCTTGAACACCTCAAATGTATAGCCAACTAAACTTGCCCCAAACTGAGCTCATGACCTTCCACTCAAGCCTGATCCTTGTGCAAGTTTCCTTAACCCAGTGAATGGCATCACATGCACCTGATTCCATAAGCAAAACCTGAGAATGATCCACGATCACCCTTTCCCTCACCTATCACACACAATGCATCAAAACGTGCTGTTGATGTTATCTCTGAAATATCTTTCATCTTCCCCCACTTCTCTACATAATCTGTTACTATCATTTCTTATTTGGACTACTCTAATAATCTCCCATTTGGAGTTCCTGCATCCATTCTTACTCGACTGTAATCAGTCTACTAAATGGTTCCCAGAATAATCTTTAAAAACACAGATCTAATCCTGCCACTCCCTGCTTAACCCCTTCAATATTTCAACTTGTTCTTATGATGAAGTCACAAATACTGTACTCCCGATGTCCTTAAATGTTTTGGCCCCTGTCTAGCTGTCTAACCACAACTCCCCTTACCTTCGATCTAAGTCCCTACCACTGACCTTCTCAGTTCTTTCTCTAAACATACTGAGTTCCTCCTATCCCTAAACCTTCACTCATACGGGCATCTCTACCTGGAATATTTTTACCTATCACCAACTCCTACTTCTACTTAAGTCCTATTCATCGTTTATATTTCAGCGCAAACTAACTACTTAGGGAAGCCTTTTCTGACTCGCTAGATTTCATCAGGACTCTTCTTATATTCTTTTCCTTCATAGTATTTGATTCAATTGTAATTTTAAATTTTAAATGTGACTATTTGTTAATGTTCATGTAATCTGCTAGACTGTAAACTCCATAAGGGTGAGTATGCTTTTCTAGGCAGCTCCTTGTAGTATAGAAATTTAATAAGAAACATCTTAGTGTCAATGTTAGCAGTGGATCTTAGATACGATGGGGTGAGTGGCAATCACTGGTAGACCCAACACTTAGGCAGGTAAAAAGATAGACATTGAAGAGAAAACCTAAAAGGAATGGAAGGTATTGGAGGAAAAAAGATACAGATAACGAGAATTTAACAGGCACCATCTCTTAACTCAGGGATACAAACCAGATTTCAGCTCATATATTGTCTTTGATCTACTGCTCTTGCCTTCTAGGAGTGATATATTGAGAAGGATTCTGAGCTTGCATTAGAACTCTGGTGGAAAAGAATGCCGTCATTGATTAATTATGTCTTTTCTGGAGTGGGAGAATGAAGTGGTGGCATATGTGCTATAGGTTTGCCATGTCTGTTAAAAGATATTGCCAAGTAATTACGGTCCAAGTCTCAATCTTCCAAGAAGACTGGGTAAAGCCAGACCACTTTAAGAAAATCCACCAAAGAAACACAAATTTACTAAAAACAAGAAAGCAAAATAAACAAAAAACTCAAATACCAAACACAAAAGCCAAAATTCAATAAAGTAGGAGAAGGCTTACTGGTATAACAACTGATTTCACCAAGGAGCTTCTACTTGTGGTGAAACACCATAGGTAGTTTCCCCAATGTGGGTAGCATAATAATATTAACACTTTTGAGCGTTTACCATATTCCAGATAATGTGATATAGCTTTACATTTGTTGACTCATTTAATCCTCACAATACTCTGTGAGATTAAGTACTATGGTTATCCCCATTTTATAGCAGGGAAACTAAAATTCAGGGAGATTAAATAATTTACAGAATCACTTAAAATACAATGCAAGAGTCAGGATTTTAATCTGAATTTCTAAGATTAAAAAAATACATATATTCTTGACAAATGTTACTAGAAATTCTGTTTATCCACAACTTTTTAGAAAGACCTTAAGATATATAAAAAGATACATCTGTAAATGAAGTAAAGTCTGCCAAATAAAGAACAAACGTACCAATATTTTTCTTGAAATACTGACAGACGTAATTTTGCAGCTCTAGAAGGACAGCTGAAAGCAATAACTTGTCACAAAGCTACAATAATTTTTATCCCAGGGAGTTATTTTTTATGGAACTACAAAATGATTAATTGATGATTTGCTTAATTATTCTTTGAAGCATCGAAGTAAAACTAATCAATATGATATTTCTAGAGTCATCACTTTCCAATTTTTGATAAATAGTACTAAGTGTGACTTTTCCAATCTTGAAATAGTCCTTGGCTTCTATACAAATTCTTGAAAATAGTAACTTAGAGCCACAATAAAATATGTAAATCCTTGAAGTGCCCTTTTATTTGTAATGAGTCAAGATGTCTTAAGGAAACATCTGTATCATGAGGTCTGCCTTGAGAAGTGACTGTAGTTGATATAAATGTGCCATGGCCACAAAAGGTAAAAATTCTGTGAGTCTTTGTAAAAGGAATAACTTTGATATTTAGAGCTCCATAGCCCTCAGCCAAGAACAGCTATTCTTCTAAAATAGAGCAGCCTCCAGGACTACCAGTCATATCTTTCTTAAGCATGAGTAATACTCTAAAAAGACAAGAGAAAACTATGCACTGGGTATGATGACTGTGTCTGACATGTTATTTTACATTAGTGGAAAGGATTTCTTTTTCTATATCAAGAAGATATTCAGCCACTAACTCTTGTCAATGATTCTCTGTCTCTGTCTCTCTCTCTCTCATTTAAAAATTTTTGTACAATAATCTATTACCCCAAGGTGATTTGTCATGTTGTCTAACCCAACCCACTACACCAAGGACTGAACTTGAAAGAGAGCAGAGGTTCTGTTGTGCTATTCTGCCATCAGGAGATAGTCACAATTATGCAACTTCCAGTTGATGATGTAAGCACTGGCTCTTTACAACGGGAGTTGTCAAAGTGTACAAGTCCAGATATTAAGTATTTAGAGATTATGGGCCATACGGTCGACATCACAACTATTTAGCTCTGATGTTGTAGAATGAAAGTGGTCATAGACAATATGTAGACAAATAAACATGCCTGTGTTCCAATATAACTTTATTTACAAAACAGACTGAGGCCAAGTATGGCCTATAGGCCATAGTTTGTCAACTTCTGCTTTGTACCTTCACTCAGACTAAAATCCACCGCTTCCTCCACCCAAGGTTAAGATTGTGCAGGTAGAAATCCCACATGAACTACATTTTCCAGACAGCATTAAGTTTTGCAGTGGCACTAAATAAATTATCACCAGTCTTCTATCTGGGATATGCAAAAGAGCTTTGAAATGTCAAATAATGGATGGAATTTCTTTCTTTTTGCTTCTGTCCTTCCCTCCTTCCTTCCTTCCTTCCTTCCTTCTCTGCCCACTCACCCCTCCCTCCCCATTCCCATCTCTCTCTCTCAAAACACATATCTTTGAATCCCAAGTATATGTTAGGTGCTAGGGATACAGTGGTGAATAAGACCTAGCTTTCTGACTTAGAGACGCTTTCGTCAATAGGAGAGGGAGCCAAATAAAGAGACCATTTCAAGACAGTGTTTTAGATATTGCAATAGAAGTATGAAAAGACTATTGTGTGAACAAACTGCCTCAGCTTTGGAGGAACAGTAAAAGTTTTCCAACTGGATGCAGCAGCTAAGCTTAGATCTGAAAGATGACTACTATCTAGGTCAAGGTCAGGGAAAGGCGGTCTGGCAAGTGTCCCAGCAGACAGGGTTTCATAACATGTCTAGAGGTGTGAGAAACCATGTAGAGCTCTTGGACTGCAAGAACACAGAACATAGAGTACAAGATGGAACTGATAGACGGTGAAACTGGAGAGGCAGTCGAGGACCAGACCGTGAAGGACCTTTTGGACACCCTAGTTCAGGTCACCCTCAATCTCACCAGGTCAGCTCAAAAAGCCTCCTAGCTTGTTTCCTGATCCCAAATGTTACCCTTCTTCAATCTATTCACCATACCATTGCCAGAATGATCACAGTAGAATGTAGTTCATCTTTATCCCTACTTAAACCCCTTCAATGGATATTCATTGCTCTCAGAATTATTTCTAACCGCTTAATAAGACACTACATCCCATCATGATCTGGCCCTAACTACATCTCTAGCTTCATCTTTTGTCAGCTCCATCTTCGAGCTCTGGTTATTCTTTTATTTAGATCTTTAATGTCTTCCAAAAGTGTTTTTGTAATATCTTTGGTTGGGTTTATTTCTAGGTACCAGAGACACCTTAAATCCCTTGTTGCTATTGAAAATTGTATCGTTTGTTTTAATTACATTTTCTAATGCCTTGTTATTGGTATAGAGATGCAATTGATTTTTGCATATTGATCTTATGGGTAGTATTCCTGCTGACCTCTCCTACTAATTCTAATAGCTTGTCTATGCATTCTTTTGGGTTTTCCATGTAAGCAATTCATATCAACTACAAATATTTAGTTGTGCTTCCATTCTATTCCTTTAATGCGCCTACCTTTTCTTGTACTCTTGAGCTGTGCAGTACCTCCAATACAATGTGGGATTGATGTAGCGTTAATGGACATATTTGTCTTGTTCCCAATTTTAAAGGGCTGCTTTCACATTTATATTGAATATGCTCTTTGTTTCAAGGTTTTTGAGGATATCGTTTATCAGATTAAGGAAATAAATTCTATTCCTAGTTTAATAAGAATTTTTAACTCAAACAAATGTTTAACTGTAGTTTTTTCCCCTGAATCTATTGAGATGATCATATAATGGAATGTGAGGTATAATATAAATAGATTTTCTAATGTTGACTAATTCTGCCATTCTGGAATAAATATAGCTTTTTTAAAACACTTTGATGGATTATATCCATTTATTTTATTTAGATTTCAGATCTATATTCATAACTGAGAATAATCTGTAGTTTTTCATCCTTATAAGGTTCTTATCTGGTTTTAATGGTAAGATAATGTTGACCTCATAAAATGAGTTGTGGAGAGTACCTTCTTTTACAAGCTCTAGAAGACCTTGTATAACAATGGTAATATCTGCCATAGAATTTTGGTAGAATTTATCTTAAAACCATCTGAACTTGGTGTTTTATTTGTCGGTATATATTAACTACTTATTCAATTTTTTTGAAATGGTTTAAAGACTCTCCTTTTCTATGCTTAGTTAGTTTCAGTAAAGTTATTTTTTTCCTAGGAATGTATTTTGGTCTAAGTTTTCAAATGTATTCTTATTGTCTTTTATAAATCTTTGCTGTAACAGTTTATTCTCTTTTTCATTTTAAATATTTTTATTTGTGTTTTCATTTATTTTTCTTCATCAGTATTACCTGAGATTTATAAATTTTACTAGGTCTTTCATTAAACCAAATTTTAGCTTTGTTGACCTTTTTCATTTTATGTTCTTTTTTCTATTTCATTAACTTTTTTTAGGTCTTTTTTGTTTCTTCTTTCTACTGTCTTGGTTTATTCTGTTATGCTATTCCTGACTTAAATTGGAAGCTTAGCTCCTTCCCTTTGTCTTTTTTTCCTTAACATGAACATTTAAGTCTATAAAATTTCTTCCTCATATTTCCTTGGATGCACCCCACAATGTATTAGAGAAACAGAATAAATGAATATAATAAAAGATTTATTCTAGGAATTGGCTCATACGATTACAGAGGCTAGAAAGTCCCATGCTATGCTGTCTGCAAGCTAGAGAAGCAGGAAAGCTAGTGGTAAAATTCAGACCAAATCTGAAGGCCTGAGAATGATGTGTGTGTGTGTGTGTGTGTGTGTGTGTGTGTGTGTGAGGAGCTGATGGTGTAAGTTCCCATCTGAGTCTGAAAGCCTTAGAACCAGGAGCATGGATGTCTGATGTCCAAAGGCAGGAGGAGACGAATGTCTCAGATCAAACAGAGAGAGCCAATTCGCCTTTCCTCTGCCTTTCTGTTCTATTCATGCTCCCATGGGACGGATGATGTCCATCCACGTTGGGGAGCGCTCTCTCCTTTATTCAGTTCACCAATTCAAACGCTAATCTCTTCTGGAAACACCTTCAAAGACACACCCAGATATAATATTGTACCAGCTCTCTGGGCATCCCTTAGCCCAGTCAAGCTGACATATAAAATTAACCATCACATGCAAGTTTTGAGGTTTTCTATCTTCCTCATTATTTAGCTCTGAATATATTCTACTTTTTATTATGATTTTTTGTCTATGAATTATTTATGAAAGTTTCAAAATATATGTGGCTTTGAAAGGTAGATTTTCTTATTGATTTCTATCTCAATTGCATTTAGATAAAAGAAAATGGTCTATTGGATTGAAATTTATTGAGATTTGATTAATGGCCTAAACTCTGGCCGATTTTAGTAAATGTTCTAAGTTAAGTTAAAATTGTATATTTTTAAGGATCATCTACTGGCTTCTTACATATATGGAGTAGTGTTTGTAATTTTCATTAGTTCCAACTTAGCAGCTTTATTGTTCAATCTTTGTCTTCACTGAGGATTGTTTTCTTGAGCTATAAATTACTGAGTGTTAAATGGTGGAATTCCTTATTTTCCTTGTTCTGTGTATTTTTTGCTTAATATCTTTTTAAACTATGCTATTAGATATGTACAAGTTTAGAATTATTATATATTTCTGTTGATTAAAACTTTTCATCAATATGCAAATGTTTCTGTCGGAAGTAAGGTGTGATCCTATTTTAACTGCCTGACAAAAGAAAATTAAATCTCCTGTGGGAGAAAGCGGCAACAAGCAGATAATCTACAATATTACATACACAGTGTTCAGTATTCAAATAAAAATGTCTGACACCAGTCAAGTGACAAAAATGATCAAAAACAAACAAACGTATCAGTTACTAGAAACAGATTCACAGGTGAACTAGATTTTGGAAGTATCATATGTGAACTTTAAAATAATTGTGATTAATGTATTCAGGAAAATAAATGTCAAGATGGAGAATTTCATAAGAAGACTGGTTTCTCAGATTTTAGATCTCTTATCCTACAAAGCATGGGATTTGGAAATGTATCAAGAGAAAAGGCAATGCAGAATGTTAAGTTTATTCTCTGTAGTTTCTTAAATTCCAGGATCTTGGTCCCTGAAGTTCTTGCTGTGTTGGTAGCATTAAGCTCTGTCTCCCCATGCTTGTGAGAATGTTGAAGGTTCAGAGCTTCTGCTTTCTGCTAGATCTCTAGGTTGACAATAATTAGTTATTAGCGAATATTTGAAGGAAGAAAAGAGCGGAGAATGTCACGGACACCTCAGTGTGTTTCCATTCTCTCTGCAGTCTAGATTCACAAGCTCTGGGTGTCTATGCTGCTCTCTGATGTGTTCAAACAGTTGTTTATTCATTTTTATGACAGCCAGCAGTTATCCTTGATGGGAAGGTTGGTTTTTTACAAACTACTCTATCATAAACAAAAGAGGAAATCCTCAATATTTCCCCTTTAATAAGATAAGTTAATTGATTTTAATAATTTTAATTAAAAATATAATTAGGTACATTGTTGTGATCTTTTTCAGTCATTTTTTCTACCTTTACTCTCTCTCTTAATTTTTTCTTCTGCCTATTTGAAGTGTGAGGTAAGAAGTACACACAATTTCTAATATTTTAGTGGTTCCCTAGAAAATTTTTATATTCGTATTTGGCTAAAGTTAACATTTTGTCCTTCTTCTGAAACAAATCAAGAATTTCAAATATCTTATTTTCATTTGCTTTCTCTCCTGAGTTAAATACTTTTATTATTTGCTATTTTAGTTCCCTCTTGCTTATTTAATTCCTCAACATATACATTATTATTTCATGCTTATTATGTCATATTTATTTTCATTTAACACATGCTTATCATTTTATTTTTTCATCATCCCTTCTTGCATCTCAAATTCTCCTTCTGATATCGTCTGATGTTGATATTCTCTTCTTCATTATTTTCTTTAGATTTTTTTTTGTGTGTGTGAGGAAGACCAGCCTTTAGCTAACATCCAATGCCAATCCTCTTGTTTTTGCTGAGGAAGACTGGCCCTGGGTTAACATCTGTGCCCATCTTCCTCTACTTTATATGGGATGCCGCCACAGCATGGCTTGACAAGTGGTTCATCGGTGTGTGCCGGGGATCCGAACCTGTGAACCCCGGGCCGCTGCAGCAGAGCGCATGCACTTAACCGCTTGTGCCACTGGGCCGGCCCCTCTTTAGACATTTTTAAGTGTAGTATATTGGTAGTAAATTTTCTAGATTACTGTTTGTCTAAAACAATGGTTCTCAAAGTATAGACTATAGAACTCTGGGGATCCTGAGATACTTTCAGAGGATTCATAAAACTATTTTCATAGAAATAGTAAGAGTTTATTTGCATTATCCACTGTGTTGATGTTCAGACAAGTGTTAAAAAGCAATGGTGGGTAAAACTGCTGGCTCTGTAGGAATGTTTCAATGAAGCAGTAAAAATTACTAATTTTTTACACTTGAATACATATCTTTTTTACTATTCTGTTTCAAGGAAGAAGAATCATGCATAAAGCTTATTGCATACTAAAAAGTACATTTGTTGTCCGAAGGAAAAGGATTTGTCCAATAGTTTGTATTGTAGGATGAATGACTGGTTTTTCATGGAACACTTCTTTTTTTTAAAGAACAACTTTCAGACAAATTATCATTATTTAAACTTAGGGTATTCGGCAGAAAATTTATCTTCCACAAAATGCAAACCTGTCACTTCAAGGGAAACAACTAGTGATGTCCTGAGAAATGTTTGACATCTAGCCCTCTGGGCAAAAAAGCAAGTCCCAATCTGTAGTCAGTTTCTGTGGTGTAAATACTCCCAGCATGGCTGATTTCAAACTACCAACCTAATGTCACTGAACACAGAGCTGAGAACAGGTAATTGGTTCTCACAACCATTGCAAACCAACCACAGCACACTATTGAAAACAATGCCAATGATAAAATTAGACATTCTAAGTGAAAATCAGAATTTTTGAAAATTCGTATCCATCGGCATGACCCTGACAGCTTCTCAATATATAAAGACTTTTCTGAAAAGATTGTTAGAGATATAAACAAATATAATTTTTTATATCGTATAATGAAATGTGTCAACATTCACAAGGTCTGCATAACTCAATGATCCAATATTTTCAAATGACCAAGGTATGCTCTTACCAAGTCTTGCATGGATAAAAAATGTATTCAAAATTCAAGATAGACAAATCAACTTAATGTGACAGAGTACAGAAAGTTTATTGATATGGTTTCAGATTCTGTATTGCAACTAACCATTAAAAAACTACCACTTATCAAATTTTGGTGGGTCTGAAATTATCTTAAAAAGGCTGCTGAAATACCCCTCCTTTTTCCAATTATATATTTGTGTGAGGCCAGATTTTATTTATGTCCTTCAACCAAATCAACATGTTATAACACAAGGAATTCCTTATTTTTAAAATAGAAAATAAAGTTCCAAGTCTGGAATGACTGTAGAGAATGGAGAGAGCATCAGAGCAGAGTTACGCTCTCCTCACAGTGGAGTGTTAAGACTGAGAGTGGACCCTTGATGTTCCTGATGCTCCTAGATGCAAGGAAAAGTCCTCCACAGTTTGGGAGGTGGGAAAGCACCTCAGGGAGAGCATCACCAGTGCAGCCCTTCACTGCCGCAAAGGGAGGCATTATAACCTTTCAGAACGTTTTGGGGATTATTCTTCTGAGAAGATCAGTGCTCATTTAATTCACGTTATATTTTGACTGATAAATACTTCCTATTTAAATTACATGTTTCCTGGACCTCTATGGCTGTATTAGAATAGTCTATATTTAATTTTAAGTTCCCAGAGGGAAGAGACTAGATTTGTTTAGTTCCTTTTGAAGTAGCCAAGCATAGACCACACCAAATTTGTATATAATAAACAATTGATGGTGATTAATTTCCTCTTCTCCAGAGCCTGGCTTAGGGCAAAAAAGTAGATACATTATCTTCCTTGCTAATCTAATAAAAGGTTTAGCCTATCCCAAAGTGCCTGGAAATTTACAGCAATGAAGAAAACAATGCATAGAAATATACCTGAAATTCCTACCATAACAATGAGTAGGGTTCCAAAAGTTTGATTGTAAATCAGTTGTTCAGAAGTTGGAAGAAATTTTTCTTTGGGAGAAAATATCATACATGATATTTATATCTCTTGGTGAGGCCAAGTCTAAGTCTACCTGGGGCATAGTAGTGTATTAATATAATAATAATGCAATGGTTCTATGGGAAATGTATTCAAAGTTGTTTCTCAAACACACATCCCGCTCTAGTAGAGAAATATTTGATCTTTTCCATTAATGTACCACCTTCTGGGTAGTAGAAGAAGAGACTCCCTGAGATCTAAGCCATGGAAAATGTTCTGATACAGGAACTTGAGCTGAATAGGGGATGGGGACAAGATTATGGGATGAAGGGAGGAGCTAGTGACTCTGTGATAAGGAGGAGACTGGGGAAAGAGAGGTGTTGACAGATATTCCAGAAGCAGAGAGACAAAGGAGTTGTAGACTTGAGTTTTCTACTAAGGTTACATTGTAGGGGACATTGGGTTTTCTGTTGGCCACCCAATCTCCCCATTCTTCCCTAGGCCCAAAGGATCTACGTATTCTCCCATTCCATGGTAATCACCCCCTATGTTTCCATCCTGTATGATCCACTCATCTTCCCTCCTTGATCTCTGAATCCTAAAGACTAACACTCATCACAAACACATGCCAATATATTTGAGGCACTCCTCGCTGAATTAGGCAGAAGCAGAAAATGACATGTTGTTCAACTTTTAATAAATCTTCATATTGATACATCAACACTAAATTTAGAGTGCAATGCTTAGGTACTCAGGAAATTATCCAAAATGGAAAATTTGTCGTTGTAGTATTGTATTTCTCTCTAGAGAAATTGCATTAACAGAGATTGATCTGATGCAAAGTAAAGAAAGTTTGGGTCTATCAATTCCTCCCATCCCTAATATTTCCATGGCCACAACAACAATATAACATGGGCATGGGGGCAGAAGAGCTGCAAGGGATTGAGAGTAGACTCATTGTAGGGGACAGTTGAATATGACTTCTTCATGTCCACTTTGATGATTTTCCTTCCCACTAACTGATTTTAGGGATATCTTTCAAGCTGGCTAAGACCCTGATGGAGTTGCCTGTTCCACTAAGACTAGCAGCTTTTCGGATGAATTAGCAAAATCCATAACACACCTAAAATGAAAGTGTTTTATTTTCTTCTACTGAACAAAAGAAACAGAAACAGATGAGAAGTAATGTAGACGATGAAGATTTAGGAAAAGAAACACCGAGAAGTTCAAAGACTTACATTTATCACACCTGATATTATTTATAGGATCAACTCAATCTGATCCCACAATACTACAACTTCTTTTCCCACCAAAAAAAACACCTTATATATTATTTATTAAAGATTATTTTTCATTAACATGGAGATGTAAGTGGGTTCCTGAGAGCAGTGAGCTAGAGAAAATGAGTCACACAATATGTGTCTTCCTCTCTGTTTATTCTTAAGGTCTATACTTTTTCATTGTTTATAAAGATAGTATCATTCTGAGTTTTCATGCTCATTAATCAGCCAGTAGCTTCATTGATTCTTCTTGTTAGACAACATTATTCAGAAAACTACCAAGATAACAGATTTCCTTGCTTAAAGTACAACTACGTGTGTAGAAGCAAAGATTTATCAAAAAGCCCATAATCTTTTCTTTTCTACCTCCATCCCTTTGACAGAGTATTTTAGCAACAGTGCTGAGTACATTGATGTCTTTATAACAGGAAGACAAGAATCCTATTACTTTTCCTTGTTAGGATGAAATTTTAGAATAATAATGAGGGTTAAAGATAGTGAATTTTCATTCTCTTTTAAGAAAAAGCACTATATATTAATCTGTATTCAGTTTTCTGACTCAAATGGAAATTTGGGGGGATATTTTAATCTTTTTCAAATTTATTTTATATTTATAAACAATAAAATTCCATCTTTGCGTTGCATGGTTCTATGAGATTTGACAAATGCATAGATTCATGTAAGCACTACCATAATCAACATGCAGGACAGTTTCAAAAC
The DNA here is from genome assembly GCF_020826845.1 of Diceros bicornis minor. Lineage (NCBI taxonomy): Eukaryota > Metazoa > Chordata > Mammalia > Perissodactyla > Rhinocerotidae > Diceros > Diceros bicornis. The sequence continues at coordinate 31,022,651 of NC_080742.1, forward strand.
TCTCTCCAAATGTCCTCTGGCTACCACTTTATAGTGAGACCTACTTCTTTGGTGCTTGATATCACTGATCTGTGTTCTATCCATATAATTTTGCATTTTCCAGAATGTCAAATAAAATAAATCATATAGTATGTAGACTCTGGATACTAGCTTCTTTTAGCCAGCATAATACATTTGAAATACACGCATGTTGTTGTAGGTATCAGTAGTTCATACTTTTTTATTCTTAAGTAGTATTCCTTTAAATAGATTTAACACAATTTGCTTATCCGCTCTCCTGATGGGGAACATGTGGGTTGCTTCTAGCTTTTGACAAATGAAGCTGCTATAAACAGTTGTCAGCAGGTTTTTGTGTGGACATACGTTTTTATTTCGCTTGCATAAATACCTATGAGTGGAATTTCTGGGTAGAAAGTAATTATATTTTTATAAGAAACTGCCAAAATATTTTCCTTTGTGACTGTACCGTTTTGCATTTCCACCAGTAATGTATGAGAGTCCTAGTTGTTCTTCTGCATCCTTGCCAGAACTTAGTGTTGCCAGGTATTTTTGTTGTTGTTGTTGTTTGTTTGTTTTTGGTCATTCTAATAGGTGGGTAGTGGAATCTTATTCTACTTCTAATTTGTATTTCCATAGTGAGTAATGATGTTGATTATCTTTTCATCTGCTTACTTGCCATTTGTATATTTTCTTTGATGAGGTATTTGTTCAACTATTTTACCCATTGTTATTGGGTTTTCTTATTGTTGAGTTTTGAGAGTTCTTCATATATTCTGGATACAAGTCCTTTGTCAGAAATGTAATTTGAAAATATTTTCTCTGAGTTTGTCACCTGTCTTTTCATTCTCTAAATGTCTTTCACAGACCAAACACTTTTAATTTTGATGAAGCCAATTACTCATATTTTTCTTTTATGAATTATGCATTTGATGCCACGTCTAAGAACTTATTGCTAAACCCAAGATCTCAAAGATTTTCTTTACAGTTTTATATTTTACATTTATGTCTATGATCCATTTTGAGATAATTTTTGTATAAGATGTGAAGTATATGTTAAGGTTTATTTTTTTGAATATGTATGGCCAAATGTCTCGGCACCGTTTGTGGAAAAGACTATTATTTCCCCATTGAATTGGCTTTGCACTTTTTTCAAAAATCAGTTTTGGGTATAGGTCTATATCTGAAATTTCTATTCTGTTTCATTGATTTACATGCCCATTCTTTTGCCAAAGCCACACTGTCTTGATTGCTGTAATTTTATAATGAATTTTAAATCAAGTACTTGAACCCTCCAACTTTATTTTCTTTTTAAATTTTTGGCCATTCTAGTTCCTTTGATTTTTCATAAATATGGTATATCTTGTTTCATTCTTTTACTTTCAATCAATTTATATCATTCTATTTAAGTTAAGTTTTTATAGGCAGCTTACAGTTGAATCTTTTTTTTAAATCCAGTCTGATAATCTCTGCCTTTTAAAAGGTGTGTTTAGACCATTTGCATTAATGTAACAATTTATATGGTTGGATTAAGTCAAACATTTTATTACTCTTATATTTTTCTCCTCTGATATTTGTCCCTCTGTTCCTCCTTTTATACCTTCTTTTGAATATTCGAATTTTTTAAAGTAGTTACATTTTAATTTATTTATTGGCATTTAACTAGTATCACTTTGTATTATTTTTTTAATGGTATCTCTAGGGCTTAAAATATACATACCTAACTTCTTGTAGTCTTCTTTGAGTTAATATTTTACAACTTAATGTACAAAATAGAAGCCTTACACAACCAGTCAGAAGTTCAATAAGGAAAGAGAAGATTTCAATAACACTATAGATCCATTTTACCTAACAGACATAAACAGAAACTCTTTGTCCAACAACAGCATAAAACACATTTTTCTCAAGTGCATATGGAACATTCTCCAAGACAGAACACATGGTAGGCCACGAAACAAGTCTTAACAAATTTAGAAAGATTTAAATCATCTGGAGTATCTTCTCTGACCACAATGGAACAAAAATAGAAATCAATAGCAGAAAGAAAACAGGAAAGTCCACAAATGTGTGGAAATTAAACAACGTACTCTTAAAAAACAAAATGGGTAAAAGAAGAAATCACAAGGGAATTTAGAAAATATCTGGAGACAAATGAAAATAACAACAACATTCCAATTATGGGATGCAGCAAAAACAGTTCTATGAGGGAAGTTTATAGCAGTTAACACGTTAAAAAAGATGAAAGATCTCAAAGCAACAACCTAACCTTACACTTCAAGGTACTAGAAAAAGTAGAACAAACTAAACCCAAAGGTAGAAGAAGGAAGAAAATAATAATGGTTAGAGCAGAAATAAACGAAATAGAAAATAGAAAAATAACAGGAAAAAAATCAGTGAACCAACCAAGAGCTGTTTTTTTGAAGAAGTCAACAAAATTGACAAAGCCTTTGATAGACTATGAAAAAAAGGGAGATGTCCCAGCTAAAATTAGAAATGAAAGAGATGACATTACAATGGATGTTGCAGAAATAAAAAGGAATGTAAGAGGCTACTATGAACAATTATACTCCCCCAAATTGTGTACCCTAGAAGAAATGGATAAATTTATGGAAACATACAACCTACCAAGACTGAATCATGAAGAAATAAAAAATCTGAACAGATTTATAACTAGTAAGGAGATTGAATCAGCAATCAAAAACCTACCAACAAATAAAAGCCCAGGACCGGAAGGCTTCACTGGAGAATTCTACCAAACATTTAAAGAAGAATTAACACCAATCCTCCTCAAACTCTTCTGAAGAATTGAAGAGGAATGAATAACCCTAAACTCATTATACGAGGCCAGCACTACTATGATACAAAAACTAGACGAAGACACAATGAGAAAAGAAAACTATAGAGCAATATTGCTGATGAACATTAATGCAAAAATCCTAAATGAAGTACTGGCAAACCGAATTCAGCAGCACAATATAAGGATCATACACCATGACCAAGTGGGATTTATACCTGGAATTCAGGATAGTTCAATATATAAAAATCAATCAATGTAATATACCACATTAACAAAATGAAAGAGAAAAACCATATGATCATTTCAATTGATACAGAAAAAACAGTTGATGAAATTCAACACTCTTTCATGGTAAAACGCTCAACAAATTAGAAGTAGAAGGGAAACAATTCAACATAATAAAAGCTGTATATGAAAATCCCACAGCTAACATCATACTCAATAATGAAAGACTAAAAGCTTTTGCTCTAAGATCAGGAATAAGGCAAGGATGTCCACTTTCACCACTACCGTTCGACATAGTGCTGGAAGTTATAGTCGGAGCATTTAACAAGAAAAGGAAATAAAATACATCCAAATCCCAAAAGAAGAAGTAAAATTATCTCTGTTCACAGATGATTTGATCCTATATGCAGAAAATCCTAAAGATTCCACAAAAAACTTGTTACAATTAATAAACAATTTCAGCAATGTTGCAAGATAAAAAAACACACAAAACTTATTTGCATTTCCATACAATGATAATGACCAATCTGGAAAAGAAATTAAGAAAACAATCTCATTTACTATTGTGTCAAAAAAGAATAAAATACTTAGGAATAAACTTAACCCAGGAGGTGAAATACTGGTACACTGAAAACTTCAAAACATTGCTAAAAGCAATCAAAGAAGATATAAATAAATGGAAAGGCATCCTGTGCTTGGGGATTGGTAGGCTAATATTGCTAAAATGTTCATATTACCCAAAGCTGTCTGTAGGTTCAATGCAATCTCTGTCAAAATGTCAATGGCATTTTTTGCAGAAATAGGAAAAAAAAACTTCCTAAAATTAATATGGAATCACAAAAGATCTGAGTAGTCAAAAAATCCTTGAAAAAGGAGCACAAAGCTAGAGACTTAATATTTATTGATTTCAAAATATACTAAGGCAACAATAATTATTATTTTTTCTCTTTTTATTGCAGTAATATTGGTTTATAATATTGTATACATTTCAGGTGTACATCATTATACTTCCATTTCTGCATAGATTACATCATGTTCTCATGTTCACCACCCAAATACTAATTACAATCCATCACCACACACATGTGCCTAATTATCTCTTTCACCTCCCTCCCTCCCCCTTCCCCTCTGGTAACTAGCAACACAATGTCTGTCTGTATGTATTTGTTTGTTTTTGTTTTTATCTGCTACTTAATGAGTGAGATCATACAGTATTTGACCTTCTCCCTCTGATTTATTTCAATTAGCATAATACCCTAAATGTCCATCCATGGGCAACAGTAATTAATACAGTGTGGTATGCGCATAAAGATAGATATGTAGACCAATGAAACAGAATAGAGCTGCCAAGACTACACAGTCAGAAAAGGACAGTCTCTTCAACAAATTGTGTTGGGAAAACTAGATATCCACATGCTAAAGAGTGAACTTGGATCCTTACCTTACACCATTTACAAAAATTAACTCAAAATAGATTAAAGACCTAAAAGTAAGATCTAAAGCTACAAAATTCCTAGAAGAAAATATAGGACCAAAGCTTCAGGACATTGGATTTGGCAATGATTTCTTGGATATGATACAAAAAGCACAGGCAACAAAATAGAAAATAGACAAACGTGACTTCACCAAACTTAAAAACTTATGCACCTCAGGGGCCGGCCCGGTGGCGCAAGCGGTTAAGTGCGCGCGCTCCGCTGCGGCAGCCCGGGGTTCGCTGGTTCGGTATCCCGGGCGCGCACCAACGCACTGCTTGGCAAGCCATGCTGTGGCGGCGTCCCATATAAAGTGGAGGAAGATGGGCACAGATGTTAGCCCAGGGCCGTCTTCCTCAGCAAAAAAAGAGGAGGATTGGCGGATGTTAGCACAGGGCTGATCTCCTCACAAAAAAAAAAAAAAAAAAAAAAAACTTATGCACCTCAAAGGAAACAATCAACAGAGTGAAAAGGCAACCTATAGAATGGGAGAAAATAATTGCAAATAATATATCTGATATGGATTATATCCAGAATATATAAGGAACTTCTACAACTCAACAATCAAAAAACGAATACCCAATTTAAAAAAATAGGCATTTGAATAGACATTTCTCCAAAAAAGATATACAAATCACCAATAAGCCCATGAAAATATGCTTACTATCACTAATCTTTAGGTATATGCAAATCAAAACCACAATGACATATCAATAGATGCAGAAAAATCATTTGACAAAATCCAACACCCATTCATGATAAAAACTCTCAGTAAACTAGGAATAGAGAAAAACTTTCACAACTCAATAAAGCTACCTGCAAAAAACCTGTGGCTAACATCAAACTTAATAGTGAGAAACTCAAAGCTTTACCATTAAGATCAGGTGCAAGGCAAGAATGTCCCTGTCATCACTCTTTTTCAACATTGTACTGAAAGTCCTTACTAATACAATAAGGTAAGAAAAGGAAATAAAAGGTATACAGTTTGGGAAGGAAGACATAAAATTGTCTTTGTTCACAGCTGACATGATCATCTATGTAGAAAATCTGAAAGAATTAACAAAAAAACTCCTGGAACTAATAAGTAATTATAACAAGGTTGCAGGATACAAGGTTAATATACAAAATTAAATTTTTTTCCTATATACCAATAATGGACAAGTGGAATTTGAAATTAAAAGCACAATACCATTTACATTAGCAAACCCAAAATGAAATACTTTGGTATAAATCGAACAAAATATATAAAAGATCTATATGAGGAAAACTACAAAACTCTGATGAATGAAATAAAAGAACTAAAGAGATATCCCATGTTCCATGGATAGGAAAAAATATTGTCAAGATGTCAGTTCTTCCCAACTTGATCTATAGATTCAATATAACCAATCAAAATTCCAACAACTGATTTTATGGATATTGACAACTGATTCTAAAGTTTATAGACAGAGGCAAAAGACCCAGAATAGCCAACACAATATTGAAGGAGAAGCACAAAGCTGGAGGACTGATGCTACCCAACTTTAAGACTTCCTATAAAGCTACAGTAATCAAGACAGTGTGGTACTGATGAAAGAATAGACAAATAGATCAATGGAACAGAATAGAGACCCAGAAACAGACCCTCATAAATATAGTCAACTTATCTTTGACAAAGGAGCAAAGACAATACAATGGAGAAGAGATAGTCTCTTCAACATATGGTGCTGAAACCAATAGACATCAATGTGCAAAAAATATAATGAATCTAAACACACTTTACACCCTTCACAAATATTAAATCAAAATGGATCATAGACCTAAATTTAAAATGAAAAACTATGAAACTCCTAGAAGATAACATAGGAGAAAATCTAGATGAACTTGGATATGGTGACGTCTTTTTAAAGAGACACAAGATCAGACATAATCAATGAAAGAAACAATGGACAAGCTGGACTCATTAAAATTAAAAACTTCTCTCTGCAAAAGCAATGTTAGTAGAATTAGAAGACAGGTCATCGACTGAGAGAAAATATTTTCAAAAAAAAAAAAAAACAACTGATAAAGCACTGTTATCCAAAATATACAAAGAATTCCAAAAATTCAACAATAAGAAAACAAACAGCCCAAGAAAAAACGGGCCAAAAACCTTAATAGACACCTCACCAAAGATGTACCAAAGAATATTAGATTGCAAATAAGCATGTGAAAAGATACTCCACATTATGTCAATAGCAAAATGCAAATTAAAATGAAATACTACTACACACCTATTAGAATGGCCAAAATCTGGAACACTGACAATACTAAATGATGGTGAGGATGTGTAACAATAGGAACTCTCATTCACTGCTGGTGGGAACGAAAAATGGTACAGACACTTTGGAAGACAGTTTGGCAGTTTCCTACAAAATGAAACACTCTTACCATCTGATCCAGCAATTGCACTTCTTGCTATTTACCCAAAAGAGTGAAAAACTTAAGTTCACACAAAAACCTGCACACGGATGCTTAGGGCAGCTTTATTCGTAATTGCCAAAACTTGGAAGCAACCAAGATATCCTTCAGTAGGTGAATGGATAGGTAAACTGTGGTACATTCAGATAGAGGAATATTATTCAGTGCTAAAAAGAGATGAAATATCAAGTCATGAAAATATATGGAGGAACCTTAAATGCATATTACTAAGTGAACAAAACCAATCCAAGAAGACTACATACCGTATGATTCCAACTATATGACATTCTGGAAAAGGCAAAACTATGGAGACAATAAAAAAATCAATGGTTACCATGGGTGGGTGAGGGAGTGAAATAAATAGACAGAATATAGAGGATTTTCAGGACAGTGAAAATACTGTGTATGATATTACAAGGATGGGTATATGTCATTATACATTTGTCCAAATCCATAGAATGTACAACTCCAAGAGTGAACTCTAAGGTAAACTATGAACTTGGGGTGATTATGATGTGTCAAGGTAGGTTCATCGCTGGTAAAAAAATGTACCATTCTGGTGAGTGATGTTGATAATGGGGGAGACTAGGCATATGTGGGGGCAAGGGGTATATGGGAAATCTTTGTATCTTCTTAACTTTGTTGTAAATCTAAAACTGCTCTAAAAAAATAAATTAAAAAAACACAATAAGATATCACCTCACACTTGTCAGGATGGCCACTTTCAAAAGAACAGAAAATAACAAGTGTTAGTGAGGACATGGAAAAGTTGGCACCCTTGTGCAGTGCTGGTGGGAGTTTAAAATGGTGCAGCCACTACGGAAAACAGTATGGAGGTTCCTCAAGAAATTAAAAATAGAATTACCATATGATCCAGCAATCCCATTTTGGGGTATATATCCCATAGAATAAAAGCATGATCTCGAAGAGATATTTGCACACCTGTGTTCATCATAGGTTTATTCACAGTAGCCAAGAACAGGAAGCAACCCAAATGTCCCTTGACAGATGAATGGATTAAAAAATATGATATATATGTATAAGATTATATATATATATATATACACACACACATATACAGACAATGAAATATTATGCAGCCTTAAAAAAGAAAGAAATCCAGTCACATGCTACAACATGGACAAACCTCAAGCGTATTATGCTATGGGAAATAAACCAGTCACAAAACAATAAATATTGTATGAGTCCATTCATATGAATTATCTAATGTAGTCAAAATCATAGAAAGAGAAAGTAGACTGGTGGTTGCCAAGGACTGGAGGGAGTGGGAATTGGTGTTCAGTGGGTGTAGAATTTCAGCATTGCAAGAAGAAAAATTCCACTGATCACAATAATGTGAATAGACTCAACACATACTGGACTGTATAGTTAAAAATGGTTAAGATGGTAAATTTAATGTTATGTGTTTTTACCATATTAAAAAAATCTTAAGACACTCTCCTCTAATAATTAAAAAGCAGAATCCTAAGCAAATGTTATGTTTGTTTTCTCTCTAAATGCAGTCCAATAATTTATCAGACCAAAATTTCAAGGGTTTCTCTTACCTGAATAGTTATAAACTTGCATAATACTTATTGCTGGAAACATGACTTATATAAAATTATCAGTCACAATCCAACAAACAAACAAATAAACAAAAAATAGAAGGCCTACACCCTTATAGACCCCTTAACTCCTCTCCCTCATGTCATAGTTACCAAGTGTACTATATCTACATACATCGAAACCCTTCTCCCAGACAATATTATGATTTTTTATTACAACCATGAAATATTATAAATAACTTAAGAAAAATTATAACATATTACATTTTCCTAAATGTTTACTGTTTCTGTCATTCCTCTTTCATTCCTGAAGTTCCAAGCTTCCCTCTGGTATCGTTTCCTTCAGCCTAAAAAACTCTTTTTTAGCGTCTCTTTTAGGAAAGATCAGTGGAGACAAATGCTCTTAATTTTCTTCATCCTCATGAGAATGTCTTTATTTGTCTTCATTCTTGATGGATTTTTTTTTTTTTTTGCTATATAAAAAATTCTAGGTTGACAGTTCTTTTTACTCAACATTTTAAAACTGGTATTTGTCTTCTATCTTTCATGGTTTCTGATGCCATATCTGCAGTCATTCAAATGGTAGTTCCGCTATGCATAACGTGATGCTCCCCAATCCAGTTGCTTTCAATAATCTTTCCTTGTCTCCCATTTTCAGCAGTTAGATTGTGAAATGTCCAGGTGTGTGTACATGTGTTTTAATTATGTAGTTTGGGGTTGGCCTAGTTTTTTAATCTGCAAATTTATATCTTTCACCATATTATTTCTATACAGGATTTTTAGAAACTGTACATATATTCGTTCCTTCTATAAGATGAATTAATGGCTTATGAATTGACATCCGCTCACTCTTGAACCCCCAATAGATATCAGTAATTGATCTCAGAATTCCTTTTTATTAAGCCTCAGTGAAGCTTCAGAATTGTTCACACAATAGTCAATAACAAATCAGATATTGTATGTAAATTGAAACTCATTGCCACCCCATAATCTAAGTATTCTAAAACTTCCTCTGTATTAAGACATCCACCAGGAACTATGGATGTGGATCATATCATTTTTGTTCTGAATAGTTTTACTCTAAGTGGCCAGCTCTGGTGGTCTAGTGGTTAAGATTTGGCAGAGCACTGTGGCCCGGGTTTGTTTCCCAAACAGGGAACCATGCCACCCATCTTTGGTTGTCATACTGTGGCGCCTGTGTGTTGCTATGATGCTGAAAGCCATGCCACCGGTATTTCAGATACCAGCAGGATCAGTGGGCAGGTTTCAGCAAAGCTTCTGGACTAAGATGGACTAGGAAGAAGAACCTGGCCACCCACTTTCGAAAAAATTGGTCATGAAAACCCTATGAATAGCAGCAGAACATTGTCTGATATGGTGCCAGAAGGTGAAAGGATGGAGCAAGTATAAATGCCCTGTGGTGCACTTGAGGAACAATAAAGAGGCCAGTGTAGGGTGGGGGTTGGGGAAGCCAGTGAGTAAGGAGAATGGAGATTTAAAAGTGATCACAGATTGCCAGATTACAGAAAGGACTCTGGCTCTTATCCTGGCAATAAGATAGAGGCAATTGCAAGGTTTTAAACAAAGAATTGACTCAATAGTACTCATGTACTAAAAGAATATCTCTGTCTATTGTGTTGACAACAGACTGTGGACAGGCAAGTCAGAAGTAGAAAGACCAGATGTGAAGATTTTGAAATAATCCAGGTAAAAGATGATGGCACCTTGGACCAGGGAAGTGGTAAGAAAATGGAGAGAAGTTGTAAAATTCTGGATATATTTTGAAGTAGAGCTGATAGGAATGCTGACAAAAGGTAGTATATATAATAATTAGTTGCACAAATTCTAGAGGTGTACTCCTGGGCTCAAATTCCAACTTTAGAATTTGCTAGCTGTGTTACCCCGAACAAGTTATTTATCATCTTTCTGTCTCTGTTTCCACATCTTTAAAATGTAGACAATAACAGTGTCTATATCACATGGTTATTTAGAGGATTTAAGGGGATAACCTATATAAAGTGCTTAGAATAGTGCCAGGCACATAATAATCAGTAGATAAAGTATTATTATTATTAGATTTGGGATATGAGATATAGAGTTGAATCAACATTGACATTGGAAAATACTTAGGATATAAAGTGTTAAAAAATATCTGGTTACAAAAAACAAAAATAAAAGTGTTGCATAATCCAAATTACATTTTGAAACTTATTTACATATATACAAATACAGTCTAAAATGAAATATCCTGAAATATTTCCAGTGGATAGCTCTAGATAAAAATATTGTGGGGGCCGGCCCGGTGGGGCAGTAGTTAAGTGCACGTGCTCCGCTTTGGTGGCCCAGGGTTCGCAGGTTCGGATCCCGGGTGCGCACCGATGCACGGCTTGTCAAGCCATGCTGTGGTGGCATACCATATAAAGTAGAGGAAGATGGGCACGGATGTTAGCCCAGGGCCAGTATTCCTCACCAAAAAGAGGAGGATTAGCATCAGATGTTAGTTCAGGGCTGGTCTTCCTCACAAAAAAAAAAAAAAAATTGTGGGTAATTTATTTTCTTATTATTTCCCAAACTTTCTACAATAAACATACACGTCCTTGTATAATCAGGAAAAAGTTATTAAACTTTTTTAAAAAAAACTATTAAAAAAATGAAACACGAGTCATCCTATTTTATCTCATAAATAAAACAAGGAGGGGAATGAAATAAAGAGTAGAGGGGAAAAAAAGATATTTTCTGAGGTAATTGGAAAAGAGTTGGAAGAGAAAAGGGAAAGCACATTGATATATGAGAAAAGATTACACAGAATAGTATCAATTGCATTCTAAGTAAAAACATCAAAGAAAGGAAGGCTCTCTAGGGTGTCTGTACTTCCCTCAAGGTGTAGGAGCTGGAAGAAATATCTAGTGGGAGAGTTCCCCAGGTGGCCACTAGGGGATTCTTGTGATCCAGGAGGCCTGATAGTCCAGAAAAAATCCATGGCTGGTGGAGAGTGAAGGAACCTGTCCAGATACAAGGAGGTGAAAGAAAGGGAAAGTCCTGTCCACATTTGTGTGGTATATTCCTAAATCCTAAAACCAGTGAATGTTAGACCTGGAAGAGACTTGATGACTTTCCCAACCTGAAACCTCATTTTCAAATTAGGAAAATGAAACACAAAGAGGTTAGAGGGACTTACCTGAAGTTACACAGCTGGTGAGACACAATTGGATAATAATTCAACTCTGATCAGTGATTTTTCTACCATCTTACACATTTGGAAACTCAGGGACAGTCAGTACATAGAAGTGATGTCGTAGCATTGCAAACCCAAAGTGATTTAAGTGTTGAAAGTACTGATCTCCAGTATTGTTTTCACAAGATAATAATAATGGTGTGTGATCTTTGGAAATATATCATATGCCTATTATAGCTACTTCATGTTTTGATGTAGAGCTTAGCTCAATTCAAATGCTCAAGAACTGTCAAATAAATGCCCATTACTCACAGTTTGATAGTTACTAATAGTTTTGTTTTTCCTTTCCTGACTTAGACAACTCTGAGAATTAACTGTTACACTCAGTTTTATTGGTAGCAAAAAACAAACAAACAAAAAATCTCAAAATATACCACTTTAAATTGAACCCGCCTTTTAAGCTGATGAAGTTAGATGTAATTTTGGGTTCTATCCTCTACCTGCACCTGGCCCCCAATAACTTCATCATTTTCAGCTGCTCCTGTCTCCCCCCTCAAAGGTTCATCTGTACCTCCTACTGGTATTCCCATGGTCTGCATTGCCCAGTGCCTTCCTTCCTTGTCAAGTGTAGATTCCTTCTTTTCATTCATTTTTTTCCTTCATCCAATCCACAAGTATTTATTGAACTCCTTCTGTAAGCAAGTTTTTGTGCAAGAAACTGTGTGGCAATACAAAGGAAAATGAATATTGGTCATTGATTTCAGGGAATCAGTGGTTTAGTAGGGGAGGTAAAGATGCAGTCAAACAGCTAAATTGCAAGCTGCCTGTGGTCCATGATGAGTGGTACAACCAAAATGCTAAAGAGTTCCTAGGTTGTTGATATCGCTTCCAACCAGGAAAATCTGGTACAGTTTCATGGGGAGCTGGTATTTAATTAGGGCTTTGAAGGTGGAGAAGGATGTAGGCAGATGGAGGACCTGAGTCCTTTCTCCACCACAATCCAGCTTTGCTATGTAAAAATGGAAATTAATAAACATTATCCAGTTAAACACAAATCTGAATATGTGGTAGCTGCAAATTTATCCTCCCATGCGAGAAAGTTTGTTAACTCGCAGGAAGAAGAGGCATCAGTCCTGGACAGTCAGACAACAAATCAGCTGGAGGAGGAGGTCAATTGTCCAAGATGCTTCCTCTCCACCTCCAACTCAACTTGACACCTCAAAGGACAAGCTGTAACAGTTAAAGGTGACTTAGCAAAAGTTGGGCACACAGGTGTAGTGACCAGGTTGATAATGACGGACAGTGATTCAGAATTGTTTAAATTTATTAGGCAAGGGGACTGGTTAATAGAACCATTTTGTATGATATAAACATCAATAAAAGCGGCAGCTGACTAGGCTGAGCAAGGCCAAGCAAGCAGCCCTACAGTGTCAAGCCAGAGGGAGATAAGTGATCAGAATTTTAAGTCTTTGCAGTCAATGTCAGTGGAGGTTGAGATGACATTCTGGAGCAGTCTATGTGGTGAGGGATTAGAAAAGGGAAGAAATGCTTAGCATGCTGTTTCCATTGCAAGGCAAAGACAGAAAATATTAAATCCAGGGCCATACTCCTGGCCTTGCCACTGACCTGTGGGCAACGGTTTAATAAGTTCCAGATGGCAGATTTCTCTTCTAACAAATAGCTGACAGCACTTCCTCCTAAGCATACACTCACTTAGCCCTGAAGCATTCCTCAACCCTCCAGTGCCCCAGGAAGTCTTAGTAATAAATCAGAATGGCACAGTGCAACAAGAGAGATAATCACCACTGGAAAAGTTGTGTTAGTGTTATTTTTTAAAACCACATCCCAAACTACATTGTATAGAGCAACAAAATCAGGTAGAGCCAGGTATACCAGAGAACACTTGCAAAGCCCTCTAAACGTAGGAGAGGATGAAAGTGATCTAAAATATGAAAACTGAGAGTGAGGTCACTGCATACTTAACCCAATTATACACATTGGGCCCTTCTGTGAGTAGCTACTTCTTTTTCTGGGAAACTCCCGCTGCATTTTCAGCCAAGGTGGAACCATGTCCCTGCGCTCAACAGACCCACTAGAGCCAGTTTCCTGAGTCTGGGGCAGTTTAGTCAATCCAGGTTTGGTGCTAATAAGATTCACATCAGGTATACAGTCTTCTTACGGCTATTTCCTGTTGTGCCAAGCGTAATTCTGATCCATAGCTCCGGGCTGAACAAAAGTTCAGCTCTAAACTGCCAATAAAAGTGTTTGAGTGATTGTAGGAGAGCAGAGATAAAAAAGCAGAGGCCAATTAGAAAAAAAAATTCCAAATATATGAAATTCAGATATCACTAACAGGGAGTAAGTATTGGTATCTTTATGCCCCAAGAACAGTAAAGGGAAGAGGCTCTCAAAAGAGAAGTGGTGCGCTGGATGATATTAGAATTCATTTGGGAGATTGATCGTTAGTCCATCAGACTGTTAACACATAAGGCCTCACAACAGTATCATCCTTGAGTTGAGTCCCTTGGGGACTGTGTTAGTTATCTATTGCTGCGTAACAAATCTCTCCAGAGTTTAGTGGCTTAACACAACAAACATTCATTATCTCATAGATTTTGAGGGTCAAGAATCCTGACATGGCTTAACTGGGTCTCTGACTTGGTGTCCATCACAAAGCTGCAATCAAGGCATCAGCCAGGGCTGCAGTCATCTCAAGACCCAACTCAAGGAGGATCTATTTCTTAGCTCACTCATGTTGCTGTTGGCAAGCCTCAGATTCTTGCTGGCTATTGACTGGAGATATTAGTTACCTGTCATGTGGATCTCTTTATAGTTCAAAACACGGCAGCTGGCTTATCTCAGAGAAAGCAAGTCAAGAGAGAGTGAGAGAGGGCTCAAAACAAGCCACAGACTATTAAAAATCTAATTGCAGAAGAGACATCCCATTACTTCCACCATACTTTATTCACTAGAAGCGAGTCAGTAAGCCCAGCCCAAACTCAAGAATTGGGGATTACACAAGGTCCGGAATACCAGAAGGTGGGGATCATGGGGAGCCGTCTTAGAGGTTGCCTACCACAGAGATGATTTCTAACGCTCCAAATATTCAGAGTATGTTAGCAAGCAGCACATATTTTCTGCTTTATTTACATTAATTTTATGCTGATAATGAGGCAGTGGGAAATAGTGTATGTATTGTTCTTGAAAGACCAATGAGCTGCCAGAGGATCTGCAATTTTATTCCAGCTTAATCACTTAAAATTATAGGATGTGCAAGCTAGGGGTTGTAGGAAGAATCCCTAGTCCTTATAAATATTCTGGTTTACTGCTTTTCAAACTTTCCCACTGAAGATATCCTAAAGGACAAGGAGAGTTAACATGGTTTTTTCATCTCTGTACTAGGTGTTGGGGGTATGATGAAATCTATCTGTCCCAAGGACACATATTTTTGGCAACATCAAGCTAAATCTTGAAAAGCTATGTGAATTCTCTAGTCTACTTTATAATATACTTATGTTTCTTATACTTCAGTGTGTTACCATTTAATCAAATGATACTCCGGGAAGATAGGTCATGTTTATGTTATCATCTCGGTAACGCCCTAGCACAGCACACCGCCCACTGTGAATGAGGGCTCTTCCAACGGTATGCTGATAAACCAGCTGTTCAAAGAAAGGAGGGAAGGAAGGAAGAAAAGAAGCTCTGGTTGTAGCGTTTGCCGATTTTTCTGGTGTAAATATTTTCACCATGTTTAATTTACTGAACGTGGAATTGGGAAATGCTGCTTACAATCAGTTCTTGAGAGCAGGTTTGAGCTGGCTTTTACACCACTGTTTATCATTTTTCCTCCTTGAGCTTCGTTATTTATCTGTAAAATGGGGATAGCATTTTTGGCCCTGCCATTACAAAAGATAACTGGTTAATCATTTGCTGGGAAAAAAATTTTTAGATAACTAAGTTACACACCTTGTAACAAAATTAAACTTTAGCTGGGTTAAATATTAAAATGTAAAGACTGAAAAAATTAAGATAAAATATGCATGAATATTATATGTTTGGAGAGGAAAGGATTTCTTAAGCGTAATAATAAAAGCATAAATTATAAGCGAAAAGAGTGAGGTATTGTGTGGAATAAAACTCCACTTTATGGCAAAAAAATAGCATTAACATAATTAAAGTACATAGGTATTTCTGCAAAAAGTAAGAAAATATTAACAATTTTTAATACTATAGTATTCCCTATGATTTCCAGGATTCTTTTGCATGCATGGTTATTATTTAATCCACAAAATAAGTTTTGAGGTAAGCAGTCATTATGATCATTAGACGTAAAATCCACAGTCTGAGACTCAGAACTGAGTTGCCCTGCTCTAAGTGTTATTTTTAGGGAAAAAAGGAAATAGTTGCTATTTCTGTATTAATGACTCTGTTTAGGCCTACAATGACATGCAGTAGTTGCTAAACTGGGCGACTTTATTTATTTTTTTCTCAATTTGTATTTTACCTAGAGATCCTAATAACTTGAAAGAGGTTCCATACTAAAGGAAAATTATACTGACGAGGAAATTTGTTTGCTGGCCAGAAATCACTAATCATTACCCAGCAACATTTACAGTCACCACCTTGGTTATTTTATTTTCTGATGTTGGATTATTGTCTTAAATAATGCTATTGTCATGAATCGAATTGTCCAGTGAAGGTATGGAAAAGGAATTATCAGTATGATACATTATTGTTATATATTCAAAGTATCTAAAATTTTAATATTTGCGTTGTTTAGTAATGTTTCCTACCAATACAGGCATACAGGAATATTTAATTAACCTACATGTGATAAAATGTCATGTTTCCCACAAATTACAGTAAATAAGCAAGCAAGGAAACAAACAAATTATTCCCCAAATCAGGAAGATGTAATAAAAGTGAACTTTATAATATACTTCCCCACTGGGACAAAACAAAAGCAAAATAAAATGAAAAACTCTTTGAGCATAATAAGGGACGTAACAATATGCAAACAGTGTAGGCGATTTATCCTTGACATAAAGTATAAGTTTTATTTTTTAAAGTAACTATTTGGAGTTAATCGGAAGAGGAAACAAAAACAAGCTGCCAAGAGGAGACCAGATGATCTCAGGGAATTTTTCCGCCTCTTCTTCCACAGAACTAAAGATCGTCTTCTCCATTCTCAGCAAGAGAAGTGGGAGAGAGAAAGAGCAGAGTTCTAAAAAAGAGGCTAGGAAGTAAGCCCAGTTGAGAAATGGAGGAGAGCTGGGGCATTTTTACTGAATGGGAGGTGCTAAGAAGAGTGAGGCAAGAGGATGGCTAGATCTGGGGAGAAAGGAATAGAGTCTAGGACTGGGGTATGTATCCTAGCAATTAAAGGAACTGCCACATGGGTATATAAAGAGATGGAGGCCCTGAGGCTTCCTGTTGGTGGATGACGAGACTGGATGGATCATCCAATAGAGGTACCACAATTAGCAGTGTGCATCCTCTCCCCATTTTCTCTCTGTTTATTTGGATCTCTTATTGTGAATCTTACTGATCCTTCCTCAGGGTTCCATGTGTGGGAGAGACAAGTCTTTTCCCACCCCCATCCATGTACCCATCTCTGATCGCACACTGGCTCCTGGGACCTCTTCAGTAAAAATGATGGGAAGACCAAAAAGCTGTGTTGGCATCACATGACTATCCAGAAAGTCTGACCATCCTGACAATTATTCCTCAGCAAGAATGTGGGTATAATTCATCCTTCAGCATGAAACTGAGGTTAGCACCTAGATTTGCAAAATTGCCATCTCTTTGGCCTTATGAAACTACCTTTCGTAAAGCAAACAGACTCCCAGTGCTGTATTGTTCCATTGGTGAAGTCAGCAGCTGCGATAGAGGGGCAAGAACTTCCAGTTATTTGGAGAACTAGAAACTGTGTAGGCGTAGCTTAGCCATAGTGTCTTTCTGTGCTTGCGTAATTTTAGCACTTGACTTTGATGAAAGACTTTTTGGAAAGCAATCCTATGAAGTGTTGGAAGGTACTTTTCTCCGCTAGGGTTTTGAGTTTTTGCTTATGGAGTGGCTTTTTCTGGACTTTTTTGGCAAATAAGATTATCTTGTTAAAACAGATGACCATTACTTTCCTTCAGTTTTATTACCCATTGTGTGTGTCTGTAGCTATTCATTAGGTATTCTTGTTTACATCCTGGGAATGAGTATTCATTCAGCAGCTGAAGACAATGTCTTCTACTGTAGCAGCAGCTGTTTCTTGCCAGGTGTGAGGTGCGCAGATTAGTTACTATTGCTCTTAACAATGCATAAATCAAAAACATTGCAAAATATTTTTGGAGAAAGACCTAGAGTACAAATTAAGAAGCTTAGCACCTGTTTAAAGACTGCAGGTCTTGGTATCCATTCTGGTGAGTGGAGATTTGTGTTTCTTATTCCAGACGTTCTTTGAGAATACACTCTTTCCACCTTTGGCAAACACCTCTTTTACCAGTAGCATATATCCAACTCCTTGTTCATTGAGAAACACTAGGGATATGGCATTATAATGTTTATCAAATTTAAACCAACAATCCAATCTTTCTGCTTTTGAGTAAAATCAATAGTTGAATGGAATATATTGACTTATCTCTCACCAAAATTCAACATGGGAAAAAAAAGTGCTTGCCTTGGTACCAGACTGAGAATATATCTGGAATTAGTGAAACAAGTATGAAAATAAGTAAAGTAACTGAGGTGATTCAAAGTTTGTCCACATTTGGAAAACTTTCATGTTTTGACAGCAATGCAGATGAACCTCAATCTTGGGGTTCCATTATGAGGAATTTTGTTTCCGATTACTGGTTCAGATATTGTGAACTGTGTAAGTCAGAGTTCTCCAGAGAAACGGAATCAATAGGATCTCTCTCTCTCTCTCTCTCTCTCTCGATAGAGAGAGAGAGAGAGAGAGAGAGAGATAAATAAATAAATTCCTTTATTTAAAGGAATTGGCTCACATGAGCAAGTCCGAAATCTAGAGGGAAACCAAGCAGGCTGGGGACCCAGGAAGAGTTGATATTGGTCTTAAGCCAGAATACAGTCTGGAAGCAGAATTCCTTCTTCCTTAGAGAACTTTGATCTTTTCTCTTAAGTTCTTCAACTTGATTGGATGAGGCCCAACTACATTATGGAGGGTGATCTACTTTGCTCCAAGTCTACTGATTTAAATGTGAATCACATCTAAAAACTACCTTTACAGCAATATCTAGATTGGTGTTTGACCAAACAACTGCCTTTCATGGCCTAGCCAAAGGCATATGCACTTCCAATTGTTTTGTGTCATTTATTGAAAAGACTATCCTTCCTCTATTGGATTGCCTTTGCGCCTTTGTCAAAAATTAGTTGGCTATAATTTTGGAGTCTATCTATGTGCTCCCTATTCTGTTTCATTGATATATGTATCTACACTTTACATAATACCACACTGTCTGTATTACTGTTGCTTTCTAGAAATCTTGAAACTGGGTAAAATGAGTCTTCCAATGTTGTTCTTTTCAGAATTCTTTATTCCAGTATCTTTGCTTTCCACATAAGTTTTAAAAACAGTTGATATCCACACAAAAGCTTGCTAGGATTTTATTGAGATTGTGTTGAATATATAGATCAAATTGGGAAGAATTGACGTTGAAACTGTATTGACTTTTCCAATCTATGAACATTTATTTTGCACCTCATTTAATATTCTTTAATTTCTTTCATCAGCATTTTATCATTCTTTTGGATACAGATCCTATATATTCTTTGTTAGATTTATACACAATTCATGTTTTGGTGATGTTGTAAATGTTTATTTTTTTATTTTAAATTCCAATTACTAATATTAGGATATAGGACATCAACTAACTTTTTATACTAACCTTGTTACCTGAGACCTTGCTTAACTCACTTATTAGTTCCAGAAGGTTTTTTGTAGATTCTTTGGGGTTTTCCACATAGACAATCATGTCATCTGCCAACAAAGAGAGTTTTACATCTCCCTTAGAAATACGTATAACTTTTCTTTCTTTTCCTTACCTTATTGAACTAGCTAGAACTTCCAGTACAATGCTGAATACGAGTGATGAGGAAAGATATCTGTGACTTGAGTCTGACATTGAAGGTAAAGCATTCAGTCTCTTGGCATTAACTATGATGTTACCTTTAGATTTTCCAAATATATCCTTTGTTAGATTAAAGAAGTTACACTCTTCCAAGTTTTTAGGAGTTTTTATCATAAATGTGTTTTGAGGTTTGTCAAATAATTTTTTTGTACTTATTAATAGGATAATATATTGTTTCTTTTCCAGTCTATTGATATGACAAATTACATTGATTGATTTGTGAATATTAAACTAGCCTTGCATTCCTTGGATGAACCCCATTTAGACATGATTTATTATCCTGTCTATATATTACTGTATTTTGTTTCACATATTTTGTTAGGAATCTTTGCTTCTATGTTCATGAGAGATACTGGCCTTTAGTTTTCTTTGTTATAATGTTTTAATCTGGTTTTGATATTTTGGCAACTATGACCTCACAAATGAGTTGGAAAATATTCCCTGCTTTTCTATTTATTAAAAGATATTGTGTAGAATTGGTGTTATATTTTCTTTAAATATTTGAACAGATTCACCAGTGAAACCGTCTAGGCTTGGGGCTTTTTCTTTCTTTTTTTTGCTTGTTTTTAACTAATAATTTAATTTCTTTAATAAATATAGGGCTAATCAGGTTATCTATTTCTCCTTGAGTGAATTTTAGTAGTTCGTATCTTTCAAAGAATCATTCCATGTCATTTAATTTTTGAATTTATAGTCATAGAATTGTACTTAACATTCCTTTATTATCATTTTAATGTCTGTGGTTAAGTAGTGTTGACCCCTCTTTCATTCTTTCTATTGGTAATTTTTTTTTTTTTAAAGATTTTATTTATTTATTTTCCCCCCAAAGCCCCAGTAGACAGTTGTATGTCATAGCTGCACATCCTTCTAGTTGCTGTATGTGGGACGCGGCCTCAGCATGGCCGGAGAAGTGGTGCGCGCCCGGGATCCGAACCCGGGCCGCCAGCAGTGGAGCATGCGCACTTAACCGCTAAGCCACAGGGCCGGCCCTCTATTGGTAATTTCTATCTTTCTCTTTTTTGCTTAGTTAGCCTAGCTAGAAATTTGTCAGTTTTATTGTTCTTTGCAAATGACCAGATTTTTGTTCCATTGATTTCCTCTATTGTTTTCCTGTTTTTAATTTAATTGATTTCTACTCTAATTTTTATTATTTCATTTCTTCTGGTTTTGTTAGGTTTAATTTGCACTTCTTTCTCTGGTTTCTTAAGATGGAAGCTTAGGACATTGATTGATTGGTAGATTGTTCTTTTAAAATAGGGGTGCATTTTATGCTACAGCTATTCCTCTCAGCACTGCTTTAGCTGCATCCCACAGTGTTTGATAAGTTGTATTTGCATTATAATTAAGCTCAAAATATTTTAAAATTTCCATTGATTTTCTTTTTAACGTACTGATTATTTAGAAATGTATTGTTTATTTTCCAAGTATTTGAGCATTTTCTAGCTTTGTTACTGATATTTAGTTTAATTCCATTATGGTATCAGAACATACTTTGCATGATTTATATTCTTTTATATCTGTTAACGTTTACTTTATGAACCAGAATATGATCTGTCTTGGTGAATGTTTCATGTGCACTTGACAAAAATGTGCATTTTAATGTTGGTGTTTGCAATGTTCTATAAATGTCAATTATGCCAAGTTTGTTAACTGTGTTGTTCAAGGTTATATTTATCCTTACTAAATTTTTCCTGCTTGTTTGTGGTGGTGAAGTCTTTAATGATAAAAGTAGGTTTTTCTATTTCTCCTTTTAGTTCTATCAGTGTTTGTCTCTTACATTTTGATGCTCTATTGTTAGGTGTGTACATGTTTATGATTGTTACGTCCTCTTGGAGAATTAACTCCTCTGTTATTAAGTAATGTCCCTTTTTATCCCTGAAAATTTTCCTTCTTCTGAAGTTGGCTTGGTTTAAAATTAATATAGCTACTTCAACCTTCTTTGATTTGTGTTTTCATGATACAACTTTCTCCATACATTAACTTTAAAAGTTTTTATTGAAGTAAATTTCATATAACATAAAATCTACCATTTCAAAGTGTCCAATAGAGTGCGTTTCAATATACAGATCATCCTTGACTTATGATGGGCTTACATCCTGATAAATCCATCATTTGAAAATATTGTAAGTAGATAATGCATTTAATTCACCTAACCTACTGAACATCATAGCTTAGCCTAGCCTACCTTAAACATGCTCAGAACACTTACATTAGCCTATAGTTAGACAAAATCAAATGACACAAAGTCTATTTTATAATAAAATGTTGAATATCTCATGTAATTTATTGAATATTGTATTGAAAGTGAAAAACAGAATGGTTGTATGGGTACAGAATGGTTGTAAGTGTATTAGTTGTTTGCCCTTGTGATCAGTGGCTAACTGGGAGCTGTGGCTTGCTGCCGCTACCCAGCATCTCAAGAGAGTATCGTACTGCATATCACTAGCTTGAGAAAAGATCAAAATTCAAAATTTGAAGCATAGTTTCTATTGAATCCATATCACTTCTCACCATCATATAGTTGAAAAATCATAAGTGAAACCATTATACGTTGGGAACCAACTGTATTCACAATGTTGTGTGACCATCAGTACTATCTAGTTCTGGAATATTTCCATTACCCCAAAATAACTTCCAAGTCTGTTAGCAATCAATCCCAATTCCCCACTTCCTTCAACTCCTGGCAACCACTAATGTACTTTCAGTCTCTATGGTTTTGCCCATTCTGGACATGTCTTATAATATGTGGCATTTTGTGTCTGGCGTCTTTCATTTAGCTTAATGTTTGCAAGGTTTTCCACTTGCAGCGTATATCAATACTTCATGGCTTTTTATGGCTGATTAATATTCATTGTATGGATATATCACATATTGTTTATCCAGTCATCAGTTGATGGGCATTTGGATTGTTTCAATTTTTAGGTGATTATGAATAATGCTGTTATGAATATTTGTGTACAAGTTTTTGGGTGAATATATGTTTTTATTGTCCTGGATATATACCCAGGAGTGGAATTTCTGGGTCATATGGTAATTCTGTTTGCTTTTTGAGGAACTGCCAAAATGTCTTCTATAGCATCTGCATCCCTTTATTTTAATCTCTATAACTCTTTATATTTAAGGCCGATTTCTTGTAGACAGCATAGACTCGGGTCTTGCTTTTTTATCCAATCTGACAATCGCTTTTAACAAAGTGTGTTTAGACCATTCATATTTAAAGTGACTATTCTGAGTTGGATTCAGCTCGGCTGTCTCACTGTTTTCTATTTGTCGCATTTGTCTTTGTTTCTTTTTTGTTTCTTCTTTTTCTGTCTTCTCTCATATCACTTGAACATTTTTTTGTCATTCCATTTTATCTCATCTATTGATTTATCATTCATACTTCATTTTAAAGCTTTTAAAATGCTTTGTAAATATAAACCCTAAAGTTTACAATATACCTTTTTAAATAATCCAAGTCCACCTTCAAATAGTACTGTACCTTTTCACATATAGTGCAAGTAACTTATAAAAGAATATTCCCAATCAGTCTCCATTTTCAGTAAAAATAAACTCTTCTTAGCATTTACCAAGACCATTATCTGGTAAAACTACAATGAAATATAAGCTCATACAAAATATTCTACAAAACTACTCCTTCAAGGGGCCGGCCCGGTGGCGCAAGCGGTTAAGTGCGCGCGCTCCGCTGCGGCGGCCCGGGGTTCGCTGGTTCGGATCCCGGGCGCGCACCGACGCACTGCTTGGCAAGCCATGCTGTGGCGGCGTCCCATATAAAGTGGAGGAAGATGGGCACAGATGTTAGCCCAGGGCCGTCTTCCTCAGCAAAAAAAAAAAAAGAGGAGGATTGGCGGATGTTAGCACAGGGCTGATCTCCTCAAAAAAAAAAAAAAAAAAAAAAAAAAAACTACTCCTTCAAGTAAGTGGCTCATTTTATATAAGTTGCTATTCAGTTTGAAGATGGAGAAACAGGTTGTAGATAATTATTCCACAATTGAAAGCTCATTTTCATGAGTGACTACAATTAAGGAAAATATTAGCCCAATTTTATCTAATAAAATCACAGTGCAAAGAATCAAGATGATCTCGTTTGTGTAGTGATGGCACCTTAACTGTGCCCTATTATCTTTATATTGCCAGAGTCCGTAACAATGCCAGATCATAATCACCATTCAAATGGGTTTTTTTTGTATGAGGACTAAATCAGGTTTTTATTTATAATATAACCCAAAACAATAAAATAGGAATAAACCTAACAAAAATGGTTGCAATATAAAGTGGTTCAGTCATATTGGAGGAGAATTTAGCAGTATTTATTAAAACTGAAAATTTGTACACTCTACAACTCAGATGTCCTGCTTTCATGCGTATACCAGGTGATATGTAGAAAGATGTTTTGTTACTATAGTCGTATAAAATAAAAAATGGCCTGAATGTCTATCAACAGAAAAATGGACAATGTGTATACATGGTAATCAAAATAGGATAGATAAAAGTAGCATATTCATATGATATGATACTATATGGTAGTTAAAAGGAATGAACTAGCTCTCCTTGTATCAACAGAAATGCATCTAAAACACTTTTTCTGAGAATAAGCAAGTTGACCATTACACATTGAGAGAGAAGTAGGAAAAATGCCAAGAAGAAGACTCATAAAGTTATACTATTATTAAATGGTTTCAGGGACAAAGTGGGGGAAAACTGGAATTGTTTTGTTATTTGTGATTCAAGTAGAACTTCAATTTTTCTTGCAACATTTTAATTTTTTATAAACTGTGTCAGTAAGAAGAATCTAAATTACACTGTGATACACACACACAGACACATACACACACCCCAAATATCAGTGGTTTAAAATAACGAATATTTATTTCATACTCATGTTTCTTGTTTATTGTGGGTTGGTAGAGGTGACTATTCGTTTAATTTACTCAGGAACTTTGGCTGATGGAGCAGCTACTATCTTAAAAGCTAGAGGATACAGGAAACTCTTGTGGGTTTTGCACTGGCAATTAAATTTTTGACCAAGAAGTAGTATGTAGATGTTCTATTCACAACTAATAGGCCAGAAATAATCATGTGGTGCCACTCACCCATAGGTGGATCAGGAAGTACAATTCTACCATCGGGGCCAAGGACATGAAGAGTCAGAAATATTCAGAAAGCAAAATTAATGCCTACCACACAGGAGAATGAATTTACCTATTTTTCCTACAATTGATCGTTTAAAAATGGAATGAAATAATGATTCAGTTAGTTAATGAAAAACTGATGGCTAGGTGCAAATATGTAGGCTAATATGAAAATTAGGTAAATTTATAACGTGAAAAACTTCGAGTGATGGGTTAATATAAGTTGTGAAAGAGTATTCTCGCTGACAAAGTACAAAGCTTTGTCCCTGATACTGAACACTTCAGCACTTTTTCTGAGTGAAGTGGATGAAGATGAGTTTTGCAAACAACAGTCCCTTAAAGGTGAAGGGCAATTTACTACATCTTACAATCACTATTA
Source organism: Diceros bicornis minor (assembly GCF_020826845.1). Classification (NCBI taxonomy): domain Eukaryota; kingdom Metazoa; phylum Chordata; class Mammalia; order Perissodactyla; family Rhinocerotidae; genus Diceros; species Diceros bicornis. Next base: position 31,047,973 of record NC_080742.1, read on the forward strand.
GTGAGACAGAGGCACAGGCCCTTCTTCTTCCAACCAAGATGGAGTATCAGGGAACAGATTTACCTTCCCACCTGAAACAACTAAAAAACTGTACACAGTAAAATAAACAATAATTTTTAAAACTTTAGAGATAAGACTACAAAGGACAATAATACCTGAGAGGTGAGAAATGAATGAGGTGGAGCCTATGATTAACCCAGGCTGCCACCTTGACAGAGTTACCAAGCTGTGGTTCAAGAAAGAGAAATCCAAGCAGAACCCAGCAGTCTCACTGGTTAAGGAGAAGAAGCTCTAGAATCTGCAGAGACCAAGGTGGTGAAAATTCATGGGCAAAGTACTAGAAAGCAGAGAGTTAAATAGAGAGAGAGGTTTGGATAGTATTTAGAAATTACTGGTAAGTAGATATTTAGAGAGAGACTCTTCCCAAGGCTAGGAGAGAACTACCAAAATGGATTAGAGGGAACAGTACCGAGACCACAGCAGCCAGGAATGGTGCCTTTCCCTGTTAGCCAGACTGGGAAAACTCATAAATCACAGGTCATTGGGTAGAACACTCAGAAGGATCTTGCCTCAGTAATGGAGAATACAGTCATGCATTGCATAATGACATTTGGTTAACAATGGACCACATATATGATAGTGGTCCCATAAGATTAGTATCATATAGCCTAGGTGTGTAGTAGGCCAATCCCATCTAGGTTTGTGTAAGTACACTCTATGATGTTTGCACAATGATGAAATCACCTAATGACACATTTCTCAGAATGTATTCCCATCATTAAGTGACACATGACTGTAATTAGCTCTAGATTAAGCTAGATTCCATCTATCAAATCTTAAAAGCAAAATCTAAACTAACCAAACTATTTACAAATAACTAGATCCCAGAACAAAGCTCAAGAATAGAAATAGAAATATATTCAGCATTTAACAAGGTAAAATTCATAATGTTTGACATCTAATAAAAAATTACCAGACATGCCCAAAAGAGCAAAATGCAATCCGTAATGAGGAGAAACATCAATCAATTGAAACCAACCCAGAACTGGCACAGGTGTTAGATATAGCAGACAGAAATGTTAAAACAATTATTATAACTGTGTTCCATATGTTCAAAAAGCTAAAGTAAAAATTGAACATGTTAAATAGAGACGTGAAATGTATACAAAGACCCAAATCAAATTTCTAGAGATAAAAACTCCAATGTCCGAGATGAAAAATATTCTGCATGAGTTTAAAGGCTAATTAGACATTGTAAAGGAAAGATTTGTGAATTTGAAGACATAACAATAGAAATTATCTGAAATGAAACATTCAGAGAGGAAAAAAAAGATTCAAAAGCAGCTATGGGTAACTTCAAGCAGCTTCATTCACAAATCATTGGAGCATCTAAAGAAGAGTCAAGAGAAAGGAGGACAGAAAAAATACTTGAAGAAATAACGGTAAAAAATTTTCCAAATTTGATGCAAATTGTAAATCAACAGATCTAAGAGGCTTAAGAAATTCCAAGGCACATCATGATTTCCCATCAGAAACAATACAAGCTTGAATACAGTGGAGCAACATCTTTAACCTAATAAAAGAAAATAAAAGCTGTTGAGCAAGAATTCTATACTCAGCAAAGAAATATTTCAAAAGCAAAAGTAAAATAAAATGTTTCCAGGCACACAAAAGCAAACAAATTTATCACAAGCAGACCCACACTATAAGAAAGGTTGAAGGAAGTGTTTCTGTCAGATGGAAAATAATACCAGATGAAAATACGGATCTACAAAAAGGACCAGAGAACATAGTAAGTGGGAACTGTGTGGATAAACATAATACTTTTTCTTATTATTTAAAACTATTTAAAAGATCATTAATTGTATACACAAGAATAAATGAAAACATAGTGTGGGATTTATAACCTGTAGAAGAAAGGAATTCAGGCCTGACTTACAGAGTCCATATGATATGGTAGCACCAGCTGAAAGTTAAGATTTGCAGCATTACAGCACCCCATGGTTGGCCTAAAAGAATATGGGAAAGGGAAATTGTCCTAGGTATGATTTCACATTGACTCTTAGCATATGGCTTGGAAGGAGCAAGATTTGAAAATTTAGATCAATGATAGATGATAGATAATTATATCTAACATATGAGTGAACTTCTCAGAATGAACAGAATGTGAAGATATTTGTATTTCATGTGCATGCTCACCAGTTATGAGGTGAGCAGAGGAGGCTCTAAATCATTAGGTGGACATAGTGATATCTTTTCTCTGCTCTTTCAAAGGGTAGGTTGCAGGCTAGCTTGTTAATGGTGCCTTTGCTGACCTTTATGCCTCTATCCTTCCAATTACGTGTAAATCTATAATTCTCTTTATTATAATGATTTATACATGGAATGCAGAGAGTAGTTTCTGTTTTGGTGATTGAACTCTGACAGATACAAGATGCTATAAAGACAGTAAGCATGAAATCTTATATTTAAAGGCATAACTCCAACTGCAAATGCATAGGATGAGAAAAATATGACTTAGCAGCATGTTTTAATAACAGGAGTATTCATTAATAAAACTCAAGATGGTGAATTGTGCAATATGTCTATTAGAAATATTTTCACTCCCCTGTATACTTTTTCAGAGCAATACCTAGAGTATTCCGTTCATCTAAAACCATTCTGTTTTAGATGTTACAATTTAATAGACACGCAGGAGTAGGTTAAGAGAATGGCTATTGATCCCCAGTTTAAACTGGGCCCTAAGCATTACCTGGTGATGTAATGTTCCCCTGGGCAGCTATTTCCCAATATCCACACAATATCAAACAATTCTTTGCTCTCTTTAAATCCCTGACATGTTTTTTTTTTTTTTTTGCACCTTAACTCTTAAGCCTATACTTTGCAGAGAAAGCAGAAGCCATTGTTGCGGGTCTCACAACCACAACCAATATAACTTCTCACAGCCAATCTACCAACCTACCTGTACCTCCTGTGTTCCTCTCTACCTAACTCAATAGAGTTCCTAAAGCCAAATTCCCTGGTGTGCTCAGAATCTCCTTTCTTCCCCGTTTCTTACTCTCCTGCTGATCTCGTACTATTCATATATATTCAAAACCTCACTCCGTAGTAGGTACTTCCCATCCACTTTTAAATCTTTGGACCCCATATTCTGTAGTTTGTTTCTATCTTGTTCACTTCACAGTCAAATTTCTTGGCATCTCTACTTCCTCATCCTCCATTCACTCCTCAGTTCAGTCCAGTATGACTGCTGCCCTAGACACACCTGTGGAAAAAGTCCTCCATGTCACAGGATGTAATGGACGCTCTTGCTGGCCTCTCAGCAGCCTCAGACATAGCTGAACACTCATTCTGCTTGAACAGACTCAATTCCCTTGCCTCCGTGTCACTCTCATGGCTTTGCTTCTACCTCTCTGTCTGCTTTTCTTCTATTAGACTTTTGGTTAAAAGTAGGAGTCCTGATGGTTTCACCCCAGTCCCTCATTTCTTCTCTCTCTACCTATTCTTACTCATTGATTTTTACCACTTCAGTGACTTCAATTCCATCCGTAGAGTGATTATTCCCAACTTTGTGTCCCAGCTCAAATTTATCTTCTAAGCTCCAGAAGAAAGTACTAAACATTCTAGTCTAAGTCCCCACCTTTGTGTTTTATAGGTCCTTCAAATCTACCATGTCCCAAACTGAAGTTATGATTCCCCCTACCTCCTATGCTCCCTATACCCCAAAATGATACCCACAACCAACCAACCAGGAAGCAATGAATACTTCTTGATTGTTTTCTCTATATCAGCTCCCATATATAATCACACATATGTCGTGAAATCTACCTCCTTAATAGCTTTCAGATGCTTCCACTTCCCTTCATTCCTTTTCTTCCACCTAAATTCAAGCCACTGTCGTCTCCTGCCTGGACCGAAGCTTCTCTTCCCATGACTCTCCTGTTTTCACTCTTGTCACCTCTGATCCATTCTCTGGAGCAGAACATGGTATCTGGAGCAGGCCCTCCTATGAATGGTGAATGGTAAATGTGAATCATGCCTCTCCGAGTTGCATGGCTCTGATCTGAAGCAATCTTCTAAAAATAAAAATCAACCGTGATACTATGCCACTTAAATTTTTTGGTGACTTTCCCCTTCTCTTAAATTTTAAAATACTTAACTTAGCCTATAAATTTCTTCATGATCTGGCCCTGTTTCCCTCCTTATTATGCTTCTGCCGTTCAGAGTTCTTCATTCCTTGAATTCCCAAAATTCCCCTTATCCCTGACCAGAGCCTTTGCATATGCTATTCCTTCTCCTTAGGAATATCTTTCTTTGGTAAGTCACCTGGATAAATTCTACTTAGTTTTCATGTCTTTGGTTAAAGATCATTTCTCTGTGGAAGCCTTCCCTGACATCTCATATTGGTTAAGGTTTACTCATTAGAAACTCTCAAAGACACTGTATTTTTTCCTTCTAACCTTTGTTACAATTGTAAGCTCCAGGGAGGAAAACAGCAACTAAAATATTTACACAAAGAATTTACTGTTTGTCATGAATTGGTTGTACTGGCTGCTTACATAGTCAAAAGTAATCATTTGATTGCAAAACTGTGTTTTATCCCATGCTCTATTAGCAAATAGACTGATCTAAAGATGATTCTAAGTGATATTTCAGACAGACTCGTATTAGTTTCAGAAAATGTGACCGAAGCAACTTGTTGTATCTCTTAGGTCTTGGTTAAGTGACACCATGGTATAAAAGAACGTATTTATGGAGATCTCTGCAAAAGATTTGCAATTAATCCAGCAGACAATTTTGAAATTATACCTTTATTTTCAGAAAATTGAATGGCTCAGAAAACTATAGCATCATCGAGACTGTACACAAGTGCAATCTGATATCCTCATAGTTAGAATTACTGAGTCTTTACCAACTGTGAAAGCAAGTAAGACAGTGAGTAATTGGCAGGCAATAAATATATCAGAGAATCTTATTAAACATGGCCTTGGGATTCTGTTTTTCTAGAGGCTCAGGAATTTTGGAAACAATGAAATGCTTTTGATTTAAGTAATTGTTCTATTGGATTTATCCCATTTATCTCAAAAGTGAAAATGGCAGTTTATAATTTCTCCAAAGAAGTTGCTTGAAGTAAAAAAAAAAAAGTATAACGTAGATTATAAATTAGGAAAACTGAATTCTTATTCCAGCTCTGACAATTACAGTCATGATAACACAGAAGAATAGCTTAATATCTCAGAGCTTTCATTTTCTAACACATGAAATGGGCATACAAATGTAAACACCACTTAATACACAGTGTTCTTATTTTAACTAAATGAAAAACAAAAATTAATTAGCATGGCACATAATGCTCTTCTCAATCTGATTCAAACTGGCTTCCTGCACTTCATCTGTTAGTCTTCTTACCCACCTTCCCTTCTACCCTAACCTCTTCCCAACTCACACACACATCAATCAAGTCTACACTTATAACACCAAATTAATCACGTTTTCCTGCTTTTTCAACACACCAACCCCTTTAATACCTACGGAAAAAATGAGAATAATATTTTTGAAACACGTGCATGTGCTTTTCCTGCTTATGTTTCGTTGTGTGTTATATTTTCCCACTATTGTTCAAGAGGCACTATTTATCTTAGAGGAGACTAGGATTGTTGTATCAAGAAGATAAAGAAAAGGAATTAGTGTTGAGTCTTTGATACTCAGAATTTGGGGAGTCCATGATAAGACAATGGTTCTGAAAGGCAAGCTCTAGAATGAAAACATTCTTTTAAAAAAAATATTTTAGTTCATACTAACTTCAAGAGCCAGTTCTCAAAACTTTGAACATAGATTTTACTCCAAGCCATACAGAGGTCTCAGGTGTGGTGTGGGGAAATACCTTTCCAAGATGAAAAGGAAGAATAGTCTATGCCTGCTGGCCCAGGGTCTTATGGGAAGAAAAGACAAAGGTAGTCACTCCTGCAATATGCCCTTACTTCTCTGAGGCAAAATCTCAAGAAGAGAGAGGGATTTTTTAAGTTGAAGAAAAAGTCAAAAGCATAGGGAGATGGCCATACAGGGTGGCCAGTGTGGTAGGAGCAGTGGCTGTAGCAGTAAGATGCAGCCCCGCGGGTGACCTGAAGCAGTGCTCCTGGCTCCCGGGGCCATGCGCACGGCAAAGAAAGGACCCAGATCTTCCTGCATGCTTCAAGGGGGAGTGAATACTACTAATAGTAGCAAACATGCATTGATTGTTTGTAAATATGCCAGCAACGCTTCTAAGCATGTTATATTTATTAACTCGTATAATCTATGCAACCACACACAGAGGAAGGTACTATCATTATCAATGAATGAGAAAATTGAGGCATGTGGCATTAAAGTAACTTCCCAAGGGGGTATAGTTATTGAGCATTAGAGCTTCTTTACAGAAGGGCTCATGGCAGTAGGGCTAAATGGCACCATTTGAGTTGAGGGCTTTAGGATAGGCTGCTTAGTTTAAAGATAAAGAGCAGTGAAAGCCAAAATTCAAGGGGTATCCGCACTTCAATGAGAAAAAATATTAGCAAAGAGGACCACTGGGTCCTGATAAAACCAAGAGATCATACCACAGAGGAGGCAAAGGGATGGTACTAGCCTCCCCATGCCTCTGTTCACAGCAGCAGTGAATGAGAATCTGCCCTGCTGCAGAAACCAGCATAAAGACCACTCAAGTGCTTCTCTCCCAGTGCCATTCAGTCCATAAGCTTCCCCTACACTCAGCCACCATTTTGAGAAGGAGGTAGGAGGGGAGAAATGGCTCAGACATGGAGTTGAACTTGGAACTGTTGATTATTTATCCATTAGAGGCTGTTTCAAATTTTAAAAAACTATTTAGTTTGGAGGATACTAATTCTATTAATTGGCAGTATTTTTTGGCAACTCCTCCATTACCAATGATGATGGTCATCAGCTTGTTATAGAAAATAAAGAAGCCTAGATGGTCTTTGCACGACTGTATTATGACGTGGGTAAAATTCTACTCCTTTGCATTTGTGCATCTGTACCTGCTATTACATCTGCTGGTACATCCTTTCTTTTACTCTACCTGGCAAAGTCTAACTCATCCTTTAAGTCCTAATCCAAGGGTCATCTCCTTTGTGAAAAATATCCCCAGGAGCCCAGGCAGAGTTAGTGACTTCAACCTTGTGCTTCTAAAGCACATAGTTCATACACCTCTCTTACAGTGTATGGTGCCCCTCTGTCAGTCTTTCTGTCTCTTCCTCTAGACTCAACACTTGCATATTGTAGGCCTCAACAGCTTTTTATTTGTTTATTGATATGTTTATCAAATGAATGAATAACAAAATGGGAATGTTCACGTCAATGTCATGGAAATCCTGCAACTATAAAAATATATTTTTACATGGAACACATCATTGGCCACAGTGTTAGAGCTCCATGAAGACCACAGAGTAGCAGCTGAACAGGGTACAGAGCATACAAATTTAAGGCCTTTCCAAGCATGGATTGTTTTTACAAGCATAAGATATGAGGGAAAAAATCAGCAATTTCTTCAGCTCTCTTCCCACAAACTAAAACTAAATCCATGAAACCATCAAAAGCCTCTTCTGTATTATTTTGTTAATTTATTTTTATATCTAGTTGCCCCAATTTGGTCAGAACCATCTGAAGCATAAGTCCATCTCCTTAAACCCTACAGTTACATAGCCAAGAAAATGTTAACTCAGTTAATATTTGTTAAATAAGGAAATGAGTGGATTCTTACTTGAGTCTTGATGTTTTTGCATTAAACAGTCTTAGCACTGAAATATTAGAGTCCTTCAGAATCATCCAAAAAGCTTGATAAACGACAGATTCCCAGGACATATGCCCATGAGTTCTGATTCACTAGCTGTGGGTTGAGAGTAAGGTACTGCATTTTAATATGCACCTCAGATGACTCTGGTGCAGGTCAGATCCAGAGAAATGTCAGCCTGGATAATCTTGGATAAACCTTGGAGAAATGTCAGCCTGGATAATCTTCTTCCTTTCACTTTCTACACTGGCTGCATTTTAAGCCACCACTAAATTTACTCCTAGTGAGTATGCACCTTATAGAGAGGTTATTTGCCATTAGCTTTTACGCAGTACCCAGTTCCATACAGGTATTATATAATTCACAAGACTTAGTGAGGCTTTTACATACCACTCAATTTAAAATTTGTAATGATGACCCCCCACCACTTTCTATGCTTTATTTTTCTCCACATTATTTATCACGCATAAATAGATTATATAACTTATTTGTTTTATTTCTTTTCTGTTTTTCTCCAATAGAGTGTTAACGCCACGAGGAGAGGGAATTTTGTCTCTTTCCTTCACCCACACTTCCCCAGTGCCTAAAACTGTGCCAGTTACTTGTGATGTGGACAAAATAATTGTTGACTTGAAAAAAAAATAATGGCCAATTATTGGAAACTCTACCTACAGACATAGAAGTCACAGGGAGTGTATCTGGTTCATGGTCCATCAATTCTCCCTTTTCAGCTATGTACCAGTTGCTAAATAGAAAAAGGAAGCTACCTTTTCCTGCCATTTCTTTTGAAATCACTAGTAATACAATTTCTTTGAAAATTGCCTATATCAACTGCAATAGCTTGAGAGAACGCTGTCTCTTCCTAGCCATAATTTCATGAACAATAGTGCTTCCAGCCAGTTTTCTTTCTGCATAGCTTGTATTGAAATCTGTTCAGTCTGGATGCCTCCTCAGCACTCTGAGGTTAAAACTTCCCTATCCATGGTACTGCTCTTGAAACAGCCATTTATCTTATAATGAAGGCCAAATGCTGGCTATTGACTCGAGGGTGAGGTGGTGCTACTTCACCTTCTCATAGAAAGCTGTACAGGGCAGGAGGTCTGTAACCATGGTCCAGTCTGCATATTAAAAGAGCCGATGATAGTTTTTTCAAATTCCATTTTTAAATGAATACTAGTTTAAGTGTTATGGATTCTACTGATTCATTGATGTTACAAACCAAAAAATTGAGCTTAAAATTGAAAAACATCTAGTCAAGTTATTACAGAAGAAAATTACATTGATAACTGCATTTGCTCAGACATTTTAAAATCTATAATTGACATACAAACTTGTTTCAGGAGAGATATACCTACATCGTGTACACATTCATTTATTACTAAAAGAAAATTGATTTTCTGACTTTTTCCACTTTACACATGAGTTTGGTATAGAATCCCACACTGAAGTCATCCAGGTACACAGACCATAAGACACATTCAGCTATGATCCCTCTAGTTCTAAATACTTTGAATCTAACAGAAGTTGAGTACTGGAAAAAAATATAAGATCAGGATGGCGGAAGCAAAATTGGGCTTTTTTTTGGTCCATTTAACATAAAATCTGTCATCCCTCTGGCAGGTGGTATAGTGCTTCTCAATTTCACTTACATCTTCTCATTCAATGCTATCATAACCTTCTAGTCAGAGTGACCATAGCCTGTTGCCCTAGTCAATAAACAGTGCTCACTTTAACTCTCAAAACTATCCCAGTTTGATGAAAAATTATATGGTCAGTTTGCCTATAACATAATCAGGGGAGATTTTATTGTCTCTGGGTTACATAAGAGAAAAACTCTCAAATTTTTAATTTGTTTTTGCTTAATTGTTATTGATTTGTGTAACGCTACGGATAATATTGAAACTGGTTTCCTAACTTCTAGGTTACATGATATTTCCTTTGAACCAGAATCTATACTATGATAAAACTAAGCATTTGGTAAAGTCTTCCAAAATCAACTCTTTTTAGATCATAACTGGATGATTAAATACATGTGGGTCAATGGGGAAGGAAACTGCATTTATAAAACACCTATTTTGTCCTGTGGCATAACATTTATTGTATAATTAATCCTCACAATACACCCTAATTGATGTAAGTCTGACACTTCCCATATTATAATGAGGGAATTGAGGTTCAGAGAGTTTAAGTAACTTGCTCTGGTAGATGCAGCTAGTAAGTGACCCAACAGAGGTTCAAACCTAGATCTATCTGATTGCAAACCTCGGGCTACACCACAGTGTTTTAAGGCTGTAGGCTTAAGTCCACACACACATGCAAAGTACAGTGTTTTCAGCGCAATTCTTAGAAACCATCAAATGTTAAATGATCTAGATCTCACCAAAAAAAGTGGAGACGAAGTATAAGGTAACTCAACTGAAGTCTCACAGCTTATTGGTGGGGACTACAATCCAAATGTTTTGATTCTTAGTTCAGTCACCTTTATTCCTTGTCAGGCTGCTTTTCCTGTTGTCCTGAACATGGATATTTAAGCTACTATTTGGCTTTTAGAGTCAGAGCCAGTTAACCTGGAAGCCATCACTTTAAATTTCAGAAAGTCCCTGTTGAATGAAAGGCTGTGTATTTGCTTGGGAATAAAATACTACTTGTCTCTTTCATTTTATTTTCATTTTCTCTTTTTAATTTTCTTTCTTTTGACTACCACAGAAGACATCTACCAGCTACTGGAGGTCAAACACAAGCAGAGGACAATGAAGTATATTCAAGTCTGGGAAAAAAATCTTGCAGTTAGAATTAGCAGTTGAGCCTTGATTTGCAATATATTTGTATTCCAGAGAACCTGTTTAGGGAGGGACCAAGTGTTCTGTTTATTTTCTTTTACACTAATACCCAAGACAATGTCTTTTGAGAGACTAGCATTTGGTGGAATTTCTAATTTCACATTAGATACATAACTTAATCTAATCTGCACCATTTAAGTCACAGACATCCACAACACAAAACACAGTATATTTTCTATTTCATATTACCAAATATCTAATTAGAAATTTTGTTTCTTAAGTAAATAAATATCTACCTATATCAAAGAGGGTTTTACAGGTGGTAGAGTCTTGAAGATGACTCTCCTGTTCCAGAAAATCAAATGTAGCCATTTACCCAGATCTGTTTGGGAAAATGACTTATAGTATCTAAATTCACAGGAGACTGATAAATCCAAATGTCTATTAACTGATTTTACTGTAAAGTATATCTGGGAATATAACAGAGACAGATTGCTTGCTGAAGTGTGTTGGAATCTTGCTGGTGAATTTTTCTCCTTTGCATTTGTTTCCTTTTAGACTCCTCGTAGACACTTCTTTTTGTTATTGTATCATTTCCTCCAAATTCCATCAAAAAGTTTTATGGATTTATATTCCTTTTGGCCTTGGTGCTTGGTCCAGAATTCCCAAGATATGCTTAAGCCAGAATTTGAAAGGATAAGAAATAAGCAGCGAGGTGATTTCAACAAGATGGCGGAATAGGAAGCCCTTGGGCCCTCCCTCTATCCACAGACACACAGATTCAACAAGAATACACAGAACAAGCCCCTCTGTGAGAAATCCAGAAACTATTTCAGAAGTTTCTGCATCTCAGACAAACGTGGAACCAGCTAGATCAAAGCTGGTAGAAATATTAGAGATATGCTCTTACCATAAACCCTAACTCTAGCACAGCTCCATACCATCAGAGGAAAGCCCCAGCTCCCAGCTTCTCCCTGGGAGGGAAGGAAGGTACTAGACCATAATCCAACGTTCCGATTTTTCTAGGGGCTCTCCGAGGCACTGGCTTCTGTTATTCAATCATGTGGATAATAACTCCAAATCCTGGTATATCACACTAATTTCAGAATCTAATGTTATGAGGGCCGGCCAGGTGGCTTAGTGGTTAAGTGCACGCCCTCCGCTACTGACGGCCCGGGTTTGGATCCCAGGCGCGTCCCGTTGCGCCGCTTCTCTGGCCATGCTGAGGCCGCGTCCCACATACAGCAACTAGAAGGATGTGCAACTATGACATACAACTATCTACTGGGGCTTTGGGGGGGAAAAAAAAGAATCTAATGTTATGAATAAGTATGCGAAGGGATTCTTAGTTCTAGTCCCTGTTTAAGGCTCCAAAGAAGTATCCTCTAATATTCCTTAGCTGAAGGAGCTTATAATTTAGTTTTGGAGGAAGATGCTTATATACAATAACCAAGTGAAGGAGGCAAAGTGGGAAGTTGTCTACACGATGTAATTTCAGTTGCATTTAAAAAAATTCCTGCTCCAAACAAAATGCTTGTAAACCTGGACAAACTTGGCCTTAATAGCTTTATTTCTACAAGGCTAAGGCTTTAAATGCCAAATGACTTAGGAGGTGTCATATGCTGACTCACCTGTTCATTGAGAAGTAAGTCATTTATGAGAAATTCTTTGCTTAATAACATTTCAAAGGGACAAGAGTAAAACAAAAAGGATGCTGAAAACAGTTAGCTTAAATCACACTTTTGTCCAAGGAAGACTCAATAACTAAGAATAATACAAGGACAAATGGCAGTCAGATTATGAAACCAGGACTCTAATAGCCATTTGTATTAGAAAAAGAGACAAAAAATTTAATATACAATGGTGATTAAGGAAAATTTGTTGAAAAAATGGACAATAAATAAAACTGCAACGTTGCTAATTAAAGGGAAAGGAAAAACAATAAAACCAGACAGTGATTGTAACCTCTTTCCCCAAAATCTAATCTACCTCCAAAAGGACCAGTAAAATTGAAAAGTAACTAGAAGTCATAGAAAAATATCCTGAAGGTCTGAGGCTCATGAGAGGAATTACAGAGCACAGTTTTTATTGAAGATGAGTCTCTCTCGTCAGCCAGTATTAGACTTTCTGGGTTCGACAGGGCCCCCTGGCCCAGAAAGGCCATAGCTCCACTGTGTTCTCTGTCCTCAGAAGGCCCTTGCCTCCTTCTCTGAGTCTGACAATTCATTACCATATAAAGAGATTCATGCTTCTAAGCCAAAGTCGAACTCTGAAAGTTTTAGGGGATTCTTAAAACTTTTGACCCCTTTTGAGATTCTACAAGAAGCAAATCTGTGACACAAGCTATTACTGCTAGTCTCACTTGGTGTGTGTGGGAAAATCAATGCTTGCCCAAGGTCATGTAGTAAAAGCTAAAAATAGAAAAGAAATATCATTATAAATCCCTCCTGAGTTTCTATAAGAAAATGTTCTTTAAATAGACCATTCTAAAAAATCCTTGGGTTTTGGTCTCAAAAGAACTTCCCATCAATTCCCTTTTCTGCTTCTTGTTGTTGCCATTACAGAGAGCTGTAGTTATACCATGTTGAATTTTTAAGGGCATATTCTAATCATTTAAAGAAGAAAGAAAAATGCCCAAACACGTATGTATAGATTTTTTTTAATCTCTCTCTTGTGAAACAACTGATGCGTAGTAAATACTAAAAACATAAACATAATTTATTAGTATATTCCCATGATTTGACATATAGATGTTTTCCTGCAGAAATAGAATTTTGATAACAGAGTATTAAAGATTTGAATAAGCATAGTTAGGGGTACATAAGGAATGATTTCTATTCAATATTGGGTAGTAAAGCATTCAAAGAGTGAAAGAACTGGAAAGTAAAATAGAGAAATAAAATGAACATCAGACAAGTATGCAAAAAGTCTTTTTGTATATAAATATACATGTCTACTTAGATGAATGTTTTTAATTCCAGCTATAAATATTCAATAATAATGACTGAGTATGATCACTAAGAGAACTTCCACCTACAGATTTCTGCTTCCCTGGCTTCCAGCTCATCTCTTACTGTTCAGAATTTTGCAATCACTGTTTGAAATTTACCATAAAAATGTCAGATTTCTGTGACTCTCTTTTTAATCAACCACACTGACTTTGCCATCCTGACAACTTTTAATTGTTTGTTTTCTTTAATTACTACTGAATTTGCAATTGTATCTGTCTGGTACTATGGAGAATTCCTTAAGCAATTTCAATTCCTTCTTTCTCCGAGATTGCGAAGACCAGATGCTTGTACTAAAGGTAGCTGTGCTTTACAACTGAAATTAATTCAATCAAAGGGTGATGCAGAACAACGTCCCAAATGAGACAAGGAGCAGCTGAGGGATTCCCTGTTATCTTTCCTCATTTCCTTTCAAATACGCTTTCTTACATTTACAAAGATCATGCTATACCCAATGTGATTAAGAACAAAAGAGTTGGAGTTATTTTCCTACAATAACAAGTCAAAATAAGCTAAACATATGCATTCTGTTGTTCACTCAATCTCAAAGCCACTGGCATATATATGATGTGTAGCTAACCAGCTCTTCCATTTGGTAGGTGTGTGTTAACTAACATTTCTTGAACACAGTGCAGGTATTGTGTTAAAAGTTGTTTCATGCAACTTATTTCATTTAAAATCCTAAATATAAACCCTAGGAGTTAAGGATTACTATTATCCCTATTTCACAGATGAAAAGATTAAGAATTATCCAAAGTACTGGGTTCATTTTGTGTGTCACTGAAATCTGAGCATTTGCTTTGATATCTGGTCAGAGTGGCCCTAAGAACAGCTTGCACTGCGCCTATAACCATGAAGATAGACCCCTTTGTGGTAGATTGAATTATTGGTTCTAATTCATCACTTAGCTGTGTAAGATGATTCTTCCACATCCTTGCCCACAACTTCATGGTTAGTGGCACATAATTTTTCATCACTTAAATTTGGTCTTGGACATGTGATTTGATTTGGCCAGTGGGATGTTAGCAGATGTGAAGCAAGCAGAGACCTGAATTGTGTTCAGAGGTAAGACTTGTGCTCTGGTAATCTCCCATGAGAAGAACATGTGTGAGATAACCGCTACACTTCAGCCTAGGACCAATACATGACTCCATAGCCTGGAGCCAAATCCAGCTATTTTGCATCCTAAAACAAAGCTTCCCAACTGAGCTCAACCTATATGAGCAGACTTTATTATTGTTTTAAGCCATTACATTTTGGGGTAATTTATTAGGCAGCACTAGCTGACTGATACACTGCTACTGCCACCTGCTGTCACTGCCACCACTACGGGCCAAGGGTTGACTAGAGTGTGGTTACTCCAAGTTCATTCTATTGCTTATGGACAGAACATGATAGTGCCTTGCTTCAAGTTCAAAGTCCACTTCGTGCATCCTGTCCTGAGTCTTCCCTGTAGCTTCTGAGGCATAAGATGTCTTGGAAACTGCTGTCCCCATATTGTGCAACACTCTATGAGGATAAACCTTGACCAATGAGAAATAGGACTGGGCAAATAAATTTCTCTCCCTTACTCCTATGGGTAGAGTGTTTACAAAGAGTATTAGTATTAGATGTGACTTCTCTGAAGATGTCCTCGGAAATCAAGCTATCACCATGGCTGTGGCCAACTCAGTGATGCATTTTGCCTTTGTTTGTTTTTTTTTTTAAGGAATCTGGGCTAAAACAGACAGGTAATTTGCCAAGTTCAGAGAATGAGCAAGTGGGATAGTTAGAACGCAAACTCAGGCTTTTTGATTCCAAAATCCAGCACTTCTTCATTGTGTTATATTGCACTATTTTAAATTGCTTTAACAATTTAAAAATAAAATAGAAAATACTTTTAGGTAATTTGATCATTAATCATTATCTAATGAGCAAGTATTGGGTGTAAGGAATTTGAAAGACATTCTAGGTAGATATTTTCTTTTTAACATTTAGAATACTAGTGTCAGAGTAAGAGGATTTTGAAGTTAGACCACAGGAGTTACTCCATATTCTTTTTAACAAAAATGAAAGAAATTACAGTTGAACAAATTTGATGACTTTTTCTATAGTTAGCGGAGTTCTGCTGTTCTTGATTTCTAAAGTTTGGTTACCATACTGAATGACTTCAAAGGAATTCTCTTAGATATGTGTTGTAAATGAACATCTGAAATACAGCTATTTGCAGACAATGTCACCACACCAAGAAGTTCTTTCATAATGAATAGATATGAGAGGTAGGAAACGGTGGGTGAATGGAGTGGTGAGTACGTATTGGATAAAAACACCACTCTTCCTCTTGTAGTGTACTTATTCTTTGTGAAAATGTTATGATTGCAAAAAGGTTAAGGTGTAACCATTACTGTGATCTTGAAATGAAAAAATTTGGACTAGATTTCTTCCCAGGATCTTGTGTTTTGGGGTGAGAAATGGGAAGGGAACATCCATTCTAGTAAGTCTCCATGGATTGTTTCATAGTGATTTAGGCTAATTGATCTTATTCAGTAATTTCCAAGCCTAGATACAAATCTGGACCACGTGAAAGCTTTTTAAACACAGATTCTTTAGCCTCACTGCAGACACTCTGAAACACTAGAAAATAGGATCCCACTCAGACCCCACCTGGGGGTTGGGAGAATAGGGATTATGGGCTTTATTAAAATATCTTTCTGCTTTTATTGGGATTCAGAAGGCCGAAAGACCAATCTTTGGATAAGATATTTTATGTATATATTTTTATTTTTAGTAGACTCATGGGGTGCATAATGACATTTTCGTCAATGCTGGACTTCATATACCATAGTGGTCCATAAGATTAGTACCATACAGCCTAGATGTGTAGTAAGCTATACCATCTAGGTTTGTTCGCACAATAGCAAAATCACCTAAAGATGCGTTTCTCAGAACGTATCCCCATCATTAAGTGATGCATGAATTATTTCCTTTTATTTCCCTCCTGTAATTGTTTCCTTTTTGGTTCCACCAGGTTTTGAGCAAATTTTGTTTTGGTTTGTTTTTACAGTGTCAACCTCTCAGCTTTGCTGAGGGAAACAAGGAAAAGGATTTAGGCCCATTATTTTTAAGATAAATTGGCAGATTCTGGAGGACTAAGCTTGGTAACATCAAGTGATGCTTAATATTTCTTAGAATGAAAGTAAGACAATCTGATATGCATATTAATTGCCAGGTATTGTGTTAAGCATTTTATAAGTGTAAGCTCCACATAACTATTTTGTAGCTGTTTACAGAAGAGAAGGTTGAGGATCAGCAAAGCTAAGTAACTTACCAAAGACCACATGCCATCTAACAAAGGGAACTGAGTCTAAACTTAGGTCAGTTTTACATCTCACAGAAGCTCTTAATCACTAGGTTGTATTACTTCAAAATGAAAAGCACTCCAATGGAGATACATGACAAAACAGAAATATTGGAGATTATTTCCAGAATTCATATACAGTCAAATCATAGCAGGATTTTTTGTTTTATAAAGAAGACAATCATTGTGCTTTCTTTGACCATAAAACCTGTAGAACTGATTCTTGTAACTTTATCATTTAAAAAATAACCTCTAATTACATAATTATAATAATTGTATTATTTATTTATTGAACTATGTCTTCATATTTACATAGATAAAAAACCTGACATTTTATTTTATTTAAAAAACAGTACTTTTTAGGAGTATACTGCTGTAATAATCCATTTTATTCTTGGAGGGTTACGCCATTCTAAACCTTTCATTAGGACATTTTCCATCCTCTATCACAGATTATTTGGTGCATGTTACATGGGGTGTTCTATTTCACAATGATCATGTGGGGTGAATATCTAAGTTATTTGTTAATTTTATTTTACCTTTGGGAAAACAAATGAAAAGCTACTCCCTTTTACACATCTGGTGCCATTTCAGAATTAAATAATTAATGAATAAACTGAAACCTTCAAATCCATTTTCTGCAATAACAGATTGCATTTGAAAGACATTCTGAAATATTGGACAGAATATTTCTGTAGAATGTCAGCAAAAGGAATAGCTGTCTACATTTTACATCAAATTTAGGCAATATTCTAAGGTAGTCAAGAAATTTCCCAAATCAGACACTAATGTCCCTTTCCTGTTCTCTACACAATAAAGGTTTTTGAAAGTTTAACTTAAAACAAATCTTTAATTTCAGTAACTTCCTTTGGAAAGTTACTGTTACTATTTTGAAGTGACATTGATTTCCCAGTGATACACATATGATTACAGTTTGATGAAATATGCCATACCATATGTTCTACATTAGAATGACTAAATGTTACCTAATTTTCTGACTCATACATCAAAATGGTATTTATTTCCTTCAGGAAACACATACTTTGCAAACTTTTATTGAAATTTACAACTTATGTAGAAAAGTGTTTAATTTATGATAAATGTATAGCTCAATGAGTTTTCATCAAGTGAACACATTCCTATGTATAACCAGTGTCCCTATCAAGAAAAAGAACATTATCTGTACCTGAGAAACTCCTTTGAACAATTACCAATCCCTATGGTAAACTTTATCCTGATTTCTAACACTTTAGATCAGTTTTTACTGTTTTGAAAATTTATATAAGTAGAACTATACATTAAAAACTCCTATTTCTGTTTTTTTTCATTCAACATTATGTTTGTGAGTTTCATCCATGCTGTTGTTTGTAGCTATAGCTTGGTCATTTGCATTGCTTACTATTCCATTGGACAAATATATCAGAGTTTATTAATTTCATAGTTGATGGGCATTAATTGTTTCCAGTTTTTAGCTGTTTTGTGTGTGTGTGTGTGAGGAAGATTAGCCCTGAGCTAACATCCAATGCTAACCCTCCTCTTTTTTTTTGCTGAGGAAGGTTGGCCCTAGGCTAACATCCATGCCCATCTTCCTCTACTTTATATGGGATGCCGCCACAACATGGCTTGACAAGCGGTGTTTCGGTGCGTGCCGGGGATCCGAACTGGGCCGCCAGCAGCAGAGCCCGTGCACTTAACCACTAAGCCACAGGGCTGGCCCTAGTGTCATTTTTGAAAAGACCATTCTCTCTCCATTGCACTGATAGGTTAACTTTACCAAAAATCAGAGAATTGTGAATTCATTTCCATATTGGTATTTTTGTTTATCTGTGCATCAATAAAACACCATCGTAAATATTAGAGCATTATAATAGGTCTTGTCTGATTTTTCTGCTTTTCTATGTTTGCCTTGGTTATTCTTGACCTTTTGAATTTCCATATAAATTTTAAAATCAGCTGTTGATTTTCAAAAGATACATCAGTTGGAATTTTCATTGAAATTGCACTGTACTTATAAACTAATTTAAGGAGACTTGACATCTTTAGAGTATTGAATCCTCCAATTTATAAAGATTGTGTATTCCTCCGTTTAAAAGCCTCTTTTAATTTTGTACATTTCAATATAGTTGTTGTACACATTTTTAAATTAGATTTATTGCTAAGTGTTTGATGTTTTTGTTTTAAAATTATAAAGGTAATTTTTTAAAAAACTTATTTTATTAATGTTTTCTATATTAGACTTGCTATGTTCACTTATTATTTCTAATAATTTGTAGATTCCTTTGAATTTTCTACACAAACATTCACGTCATCTGAAAATAATGGTAGTTTATTTCTTCTTTTCCAATCTCAATGTCTTTTATTTGTTTTTCTTGCCTTATTGCACTGGATAGAACTTCTAGTCTAATTTTGAATAAAAATGGTGACAAAGAACATCTTTGTGTCTTTCCTATCTCAGAGGAAAGTTGTCACCATTCAATGTGATGTTTGCTCTATGTTCTTTTGCAGATACTCTTTTTTCAGATTAAGGAAGTTCCTTCCCATTCCTAATTTTCCAAAAATTCCTTTGTGAGTGTTCACTGTGTTCTCCATACTTCCCCCTCTCCAGCAAATCTTTGTCTTTGCAGGACCCTGATATTGAAAAAATTCTACTCTGCTCTTCAGAGGCATTTTATTTTCTCGAACTCTCATTGCTTCCATAGCTCTCCAATGTCTATATAAACATAAGATTTTAAATTTATATCACTTCATCTAGTTATTTCAGGAGCATAAATTAGGCTGTAACCTAATCCATCTTGCCCAAAAGGGGACTCTATCTTAATATTTCAAAACTTTTGTCACTTTGTTTAATCATTATTTATTTTATGTTCCATATGGGCAAATTTTTATTTCTTTACCATTCAGAGTAGGGTTTGCTCTTTTATTGGGGAATTTAAAACAAATACTTTTGTGACACATTTATTCTTTTGTAATTTTTTTTTGCTTGCTCTTTTTGATGCTTCTTTTTACTTCCTTTTAAAAATCTCTTATTATGTGAGTTATGGTTTCTTTGCTTAATACTCAGAGGCAATATAGAATACTGGCTTTCAGACTTTTTCTTCTGGTTTTACACATATTAGGATGACATTCATTTGTATATCATATTCTATTAGCATACCTGGCACATAATATAATCTCATGCCAGAAGTATTTATTTGGCTTTGTGCTCTAATTTTATATTTCTTATTTCTCTCCTGTTGACACTTCAATTAGTAGAAAGAATCTGTATATGGTTAACCTGTTGTTTTTATTTATAGTATTTTCTGAATTGTCATTTTTGTCAGTATAAATTGTATTTTGATAGAAAGATGAGCTCTTGTCGTATCTGAGTCCAAAACTCCACCCCAAGCATTTAACATACCAAATGGACTGAAGTCAAAGTTTTTCTTATGCCACAGAAATGAAAACTCCAAAATATGTTTATGTCAGGTGGTCTGTTATTACACTCTCAAGTAGAAGCGGCTTATAGGAGCATCTGCTGCAAAGACCTTCTGTACTTACTGGAGTCAAGGAGAACTAATTGGAAAGAATGATTTGTCCATCAAATACACTTATGATAAAATAAATGCAAGTTTTATATTAAGTAAATGCATGCTGAATTAAAATGATTCTTACTGATATTTAAAACATTACAATATTCCTCAGGGTTTAGTCTATTTCTGTAAAAGTTACTGAAAATGTTAAATATTGGAGCTCAATTTTTCTCCGAGAACTCCTTTTTCATGAGACTAATTGTTAAAAAAATAAATAATATGCTTGATAAAAAGATACTGATTTGACCTGAAATTAGTCGCTTCTCAATTTTAAAACAATAAATTATATAGCACCGTATATCTAGCAAGATAAGTACAATGTTAATCTTTTCAACTATCATCTCATCTGTGGCAGACACAGGTGTGTTGTGATTCTTGCACAATTGAAAATGAGAATTTTTTTGTTTTTTTCTTAACCTGTTAGAGCATAATAATATCAAATCATGTACACAGTCCCTCTTCTAGAATATTTGCTATTAGTCATAAAATATTTATTGAAGCCCTCCTATGTGCTGTGTTACATCCTATGAGAATCATATTCAAAGTGTAATGTTTGACCTCAAGAAAATTACAATCGTGTCAAAGCTTGTATACTTACACAAGGTGCAAAATAGATAGGCAATCTGATGTAGGGTAGTGTTTCTTAAAATACAGCCTTTGAATATATCCATCAGATGATCTAGGCTGCTTGCCAAAGATGTTGATTCTGAGGCCCTGTACAGACAAAATTAATCAGGATATCTCTGAGTTAGGTCTGAGCATATGCATTTTATACAATTTCCCATTTATTTAGCTGTACATATAAAACTTGAGGACCACTGATAAAAAGCCTGGAAACCAGACAGAGTTGAATTCAAGAATATCACTTATTAGTTAAATGTGATCTTCAGAAAGTTATTTAGCCTCTCTCTAGCTCATTCTCTTCTATGTAAAATAGGGGTAATGTCTGTAGATGGGATAATTAGGTGTAAGTATGCATGCTGACCAGTATAGAGCATGTCAAATAATAATTGCTCAATAAATCTTATTTATTACTAACATGCTTTAAAAAAATAGCAGGAATTATGTTAGAAACTGAGAAGTGGCTCACAGAGGATTTCCATTGCTGATTAGGATAGACTAGCTTGCAGCAAACATACTCCCACCAAATAACTAGAAAGTTTGTTAAATTTAAAAAGAAAAATCACCAAAGTAAAGGCATTAGTGAGCTACTGAAATAATTAAAACTAGAGGGGTGAAGATTCTAGAAAGAGGGGAACAGAGGCAAGATGATCTTTGAAAGTAGTATTTCCAAGGGGACATTTGTCAATTCTGAGTGAAGAAACTGGGATATTCATCCACCAACTCCTGTTTGTCATTGATTAACAGCTGTCCACACTTTAATATTCTGATTTACACATGCCCTATATTAAAGTGATTCTGTCCTTTCATTATTTCTCTAAAGCAGTAGTAGCCAGTGACAATTTATAAACAGGGGAACTGGTGGGACTAGCTGTAGTTGTCTCCGAACCCACAAGTGATATTCATCATCTCCCCCCTCGACTACTCTTAGATCCCTCTCAACCTCAGCTGGTACTTTTGCTGGCCTGGTGGGAACCCAGAGGTCTGAACTCCTATGGTGATTATGCCGTTTGCCGGCTATAGTTGCTACAAATGCCCATTCCTGGCTATTATTGAACATGGAAGCGGAAGAGGCACCCCAGTGAATTCCTCAAGTTTCAGACACATCTGCCTCCATTATGCAGCAGCAACTCTATTTCCTCATGATAATCAGGGTCAACTAGAGTGGCTAGTACAGTAAGTCCTTTCTTTGGTGCTTTGAAGAGTGTCATATGACCAGGTGGCAATTCACAGTTTGCTGGATCCTTTGGTGAAAGAATCCTCCCTCACCCCAGCCCCCATTCCCACCAGAGAACAAGGACCTCCAGTAAAGCAGAGCTTAAACTTATATGGATAGAAAACAAAAACTCCTCAAGTCGATCACTTGGAATGATGGTGAGAGCAGTCACTCTTACTTCCATCCTTTGGGTTCCAGGATGGAACCCAACAACAGCACCTATATGTATTCTGCCTACAACAGCACCATAAACATGTCCCAACCCTGCAAGTCATCCCTATGCTGGTGCTTTAGCTGTCCTTGTAAGAGGTCATGCCAACATTCTACCAGTTCAGCAGCTGATAGATGATGCAGTATATAGAAGATCAGTGGATCCCTTGGTGTGAAGCAACGTTATACAACATCACACTATAATTAAGCAGACTTTCTGTGAGTTCTTGGGCTCAGCTGTTCAAGAATTTGCTACCCCAAAATGTGTCTCTTAGGCTTGATTATTTTTAAGAATGAAAGACTCAGGAAGAAACTTTGACCTTCACTCTAACTGCCTAAAAGAATTTAAGATAGAAGGCCTGCTCCAGGAAGGAGCTATCACCATGGACAACTATAGTATAATACGAACTAGGTGTGGTAGACAGGGAGGAACCTAGCAAAGCCCATTTAATCAAAGTCCTCACCAAGTCCCATTGTCTTTGCAAGGCATGCCAAACATTTGTTTACCAAATGTTTGCTTTTCCATCTCCATGTGAATTACTTTCCTCCCCCTTGAAGTCCCAATATCCCCTTTTGTCTTTAGCTGAAGATAGTATTTAAGGTGGTGGCTTTGGCCATTTTGGCGAGTTACTCAGTTTTCCTGGTTTTCTCCCATGTATACGTGTTATTAAACTTTGATTTTCTCCTGTTATTTGGTCTCATGTCAATTTAATGCTTAGACCAGCCAGAAGAACCTAGAAGGGTAGAGGAAAATTTCTCCCTCCTCTACAGTATGAATCCCAATAAGGATAAGTTGCTGCTGCCTCTAGGGAAGAAGAGATCACATTCAACTTGCCATCAAGGAGCGAGATGGGCTCATCAAGAGATGGTACCATATTGAGGATTTCATGTCAGTTTTGCTATTTTGCTATTGGGTTGGCCACTCAGCAGCAAGAATGGATGATCAATCTTAGGAGGGTAGAATACATACTGTTAGGTATATACATTGCCTATATCCTGGCCACCATGGCTATTCCGTTCATGTGCCCATTGTGAAAGCACTGGGAACACTGAGGAGGGAGGCTGGCGAATTTCCACCACATGAGTCAAGTTTTCCATCTGATTGCTCAGTGCCTCTGCTGCAGTGGATGTTCTTGGGTGGGCACTGATATGAGATACAAAGAAGCACATACTTTTCTCATGGATCCCTCTAGCAATTAGTTGAGAAGAACTTTCTTTAGGAAATGACAGTTCTGGTGCTCGAGAACTTGAGAAACAAAGTGATATGTAACTTTTAGAGCACAGGGCATTATCAACGGAAGAAAGTGTAGAGCAGGTAGGAAGACCAAAGAAATTTAATATACCTTGAAGAAAGTCCTAAAGAAATTTAATAAACAACTAGGTTCTCATCCTAGTGCTTTCACAACAGACACATGTATGGAATGGCCACAGTGGCAGGAATGGAGGCAATGCATCTATCTAACAGGATATATTCTATCTCACTAATCAGCCAGAGACAAGTAGAAGGCCTGGAGTTTGAGCAATTTTGTGCCAAGAGGTGGTAGAAAATTGCAAAAAAAGACATAATACCTTCACTTCTCTGACAACTTAGCCCAGAGCTGGGCCTAAATATGAGAAAACCCCAGTGCTCTTATTGCGTATTTATCATCCTAGTATCGTGAAGCCCTTTAAGTAGCATGAATGGTACAGCACTTTCCTGCGTTACATCAACACCTAAATCACTTAGTCCTTTGTCATGAAATGTCTTTCAAATGTATTTCCACATATATTTATTTCAGTGGCAGTGAGGAAAATTGTAAGTTTTGGAGCCAAACAAACCGGGTTCAGATTTTATCTCTGTAATTTGACAAGGTTATTTAAATCATCTGAGACACCTGAGACAGAGCCAGTGACATAGCAGAGACTTGCTAAATACTCATGGATATTATCAGTATCATTATTTATCATAGCCCTAAAGAAATTTAATAAACAATTAATTCCAGAACTGCCACCATATTCTCTAGAAAAAAAGAGCTTCAACTTTTATAAGATAAATTTTACTTCTTTTGTAAAGAAATAGATTAAATGTCACTATTACATGTTTTGTACTGACATTTCCAAAGGAGGTATATTTTGCCTGAAGGTTCTCAGAAAACAAGAACTTTACATTATTTATTTTATAGTTTTCCACTCCTTTAGTCAAATCAGCTGCGTATCAGTTGCTGCTACTTCCTCAAGGGTGGTTTATTTATCAGGCCAGCTAGATGGAACTCAATACTGAGTTTTAAAATTAAGAAGAAAAGTTAGTGTTCTTTCCAGAGTGATAGCTACATCAATATTTCAGTCATTCACCCAGGTCATGTAAAGCTGCTGTTTAAAATTCCCAATGCGCCTTGGCTTAGACACTTTATGTTCCCAAGCATTCAGGGCAGTTGACTTATTAACCAAAAGGTAATGTTTAACCTCTTCTGCTTCTCACCAGGCCAATGCACTCTGACTTGTCAAATTCACCTCTCCATATATTCTTAGGGTCTGAGAAATTATTATTTTTTTTTTTAAAAGCAATTTTCCCAAACTAGAACAGCTCCACCAGTCTGTCAAGATGAGGATTGCTTTAGCTCAACCGTATGTATAAATGGTTTCTGTTAAATGCAAACAAAAGCAGCAACAGTCACGTGACAATAATGCTTTTAAGATCATGAAACATTAAGTATTATATATTCAAGTCATAAAATATTAGTTAAATTTCTTTGGTCAGGGTTCATTTGCAGAGACTGTAAAACTCTTGAGCAGATATGAGCAGAGATAGATTTATTATTGGGTATTTAAAGGTTTAGAAAATCTTTGGAGTTGCTGAAGAAATAGTCAGTGTAAATCAATACTTCAGGCCAACTCTCCTACCATGGACCGTGGACAAGCAGACCAACCGGAAAGATTTCTTTCACTGCTGTCATTCAGGGCCAGCCCTGAGGAGCTCTGTTATGTAGTGGCTGTCCACTTTTTGCTGGTGCCAGGGTATCATGCAGAAAAAAGCACTTTTCTTCCTCTGCTAGCTATAAAACAGAACACATTTTTTTCCTCCTTGTGTAGCTGGCCATAGGGAACTTCCCATAAGAACGTAGGTGTAGTTAATGCTAAGGCAACTAAGCAGTAGGCACAGATACTCTGAGGACTCTATTCATGCAAGTTATCTGTCCTTTCTGATCTGCTAGGGCCCATCCTCTGTTCAACATCCGTTGAACAATGACATGCTCTTGCACGTGATTTGGTGGATCAAGCGCTACTCTATTCATGATGAGCAGTTTGAGTGTCATAATCCGTTTGTATTCCTGGGTCCAATATCCAGTCCTTTACTGAGGTTCAGTAGCAAGCCAGGAGCTGACTTTTCATACTGAGGCTAGTCCTCTTTAGAAGAAGGCCTGATCTTACTCCAAACCCTAGAGGCAGTTGTGCACTGTGGTTCTCTTTCGGGATTGGCAAGAGGCATCATAGGACATTTCTATGTGTCATGCACTCGTTGCCACTGGGACTGCTTTGTCATATGGCTCAAGTGGTAGGACAGCTTTAACCATAGTTTGGACTTGCTGCAGAGCTTTCTTTTGCTTTGGGCACAAGTTAAATCTGGCAACCTTATGGGCTTCCCAGTAAATGGGTAGGATAGTGAACTCAAGTATGATACATGTTGCTTCTAAAATCTAAAACAACCTGATAAATATTGTGTCTCTTTATTGTACAGTGTAATGTACAGCAACTTTTCTCCCACATTGGAGGGGATTCCTGACATGCCTCAAACCAATGGACTCCTAGATATTTCACTGATGTGCAAGCTCCTGAATTTTCATGGGATTTATTGGCTATCTTCTCTTATGCTGTGTTTTAAGGCATTGTGATGCCTCCCATTTCATGTTCACCTGATCCAGCTAATGTAATGGTATCAGTATAATGTATGGCGTGATGTTCTGTAGGATATCAAAATGATCAATACCTCTCTGGCCTATATAATATTAGAGAGCAAGAGAATTGACATAGTCCTGAGGTAAGACTGAAAGTATGCTGCTCTTGCTGCCATGTTTGTGCTATGTTGATTATTTTTAATTATTGGGATAAGGGAAAAAAGCATATTCTAAGTCAATAGCTACATTTCAGTTTCCAAGGGTATGTTAATTTGCCACTGGAAAGACAGTAACACTAAACACTGGAATACCTCAAGGTACATGGGATTTCTTTTGATTCCTGCACGTGGTATCTTTCTATTAGATCAATCTATCTATCACCTGACTATTATAAGCCCTAACATTAATTGGTAGATCACACTAATGTTTTGGAATTCTGGGGATTAATGTTAGGTTTGAGTTATATGTAATTATTTTCAGAATATTAAAACATTTCTCTTTTCTCAGTGCATAGTTGCATTGAAAAATATCGATGGGTAACACTGAGTAAGACTTAGAAGAAGGACTCACGTGTGTGATCCTGCTCAATCAGTGAGTTCCAGGTTTGGCAACTGGCTTATGTCTGTGAATTAAGAAGCTATGACCTTATTAAGGAAAATTTTCTTGGGCTGCCAGGGGTACATAGGTAGGAGTAAGTAAGCAATCCATTTCATTTCAACGTTTCTATCTTTCTATGTTTCTAAGTTTTTATTTTCTGCATTTATAAGGAATTTCTGTCATTTGTACTTTATTTAGCATACACCCTCACTGAGGTATTAGTTAATCAACTGAGCAAATAATCAGTCTGTCATGAATATGTTGAATCCAAGATCTCAGGTGCTTATATATCCATCAATAAATATGGCTCAAATTAAAAATTTTCTTCCCCATTGTCAATTCTGTTCCCAGGTATTTATCAATATAAATTAGCAGATCCTTGCAATTAATTTGTAATAAGACCCTATAAAGATTTCACTTGACGTAGTCACTGTATAATTGGATACAAAATTCTTCATGCCCCATCTATAACCTCATTGCTTACAGATTAAAATTAGAGTCAGATCCCACTCTGCTACTTAGAATACAGAATTCAGGTGGCTATTTTTAAAAGAAACTTTCAGCACTAGTTGCTAATGCTTAGCTTGTTTCCACAAAATTTTAGGTTCACACTTTAAAACCACAGTGATTATTGGGTTCTCTTTGGATTCTCTATGGTATTATTATACCATCTTTGGAACAAAAACAAAGCACCAGTTGAGTACTCCACAAAAAGAAAATCAATTAATAGCAGAAACAACAAACCACTAAAATTTCAAGGAATATTTAGAAGGCAGTTACTTTGCTTACATTTGATTCCATTAAAACTTATTCTGGGGATTTTCTTTCCACCAAATTAGTTCTGAATCTTCCCACTTCTCCTGGAAACCATACAAAATAATTAAGGGAACAATGACAGATAGCAGACTACTCATCAAATATTTATGCTTCCTTTCCATTGTTTAGAGTTATTTCTGGGAACCAACTCCTCATCCTGGACAGTCTGGAGAGTCTCCAGCTTGACATTTAGGTGGAACCACGTGAATAGTTCTCATCTAAAAATGTGAGCAGAAGTGGATGTGTATTAGTTTTAGGCTAAAATGATTAAGATGTGGGAGTGCAAACTGGTGCAGCCACTATGGAAAACAGTATGGAGATTCCTCAAAAAATCAAGGATAGAACTACCATATGATCCAGCTATTCCACTGCTGAGTATTTATCCAAAGAACTTGAAAACACCAGTGTGTAAAGATACATTCACCCCTGTGATCATTGCAGCGTTATTCACAATAGCCAAGACTAGGAAGCAACCTAAGTGCCCATCAAGGGACGAATGGATAAAGAAGCTGTGGTATATATACACAATGGAATACTACTCAGCCATAAGAAACGATGAAATCCAGGCATTTGTGACAACATGGATGGACATTTCGGGTATTATGCAAAGCGAAATAAGTCAGAGGGAGAAGGTCAAATATCGTATGATTTCCTTCATTAAGTAGTAGATAATAACAACAATAAACAAACACATAGAGACAGAGATTGGATTGGTGGTTACCAGAGGGGAAAGGGGGAGGGGGGAGGGCGAAAGGGATAATTCGGCACATGTGTGTGGTGATGGGTTGTAATTAGTATTTGGGTGGTGAACATGAGGTAATCTATGCAGAAATAGAAGTATAATGATGTACACCTGAAATTTATACAATGTTATAAACCAATGTTACTGCAATAAATAAAAAATTAAAAAAAAAAAAAAAAAAGAAGTGAGTCTGTCTCCTTTATGTTTTCTTCCTCTATCTCTCAGCTGAATGTAGAGGACTCTAAGGCCCAGCCTAGTGGAGCAACAAAATAGAAGCAGCATGGATGTCTAAATCATCAAGTGGAGGAAAGACTCCAATCAACAAGCACTCTCGCACTGGACTTTTGCATGAGCAAGAAACAAACTTTCCTTTTTAGACCATTGAAATTTTGGGTTTATTTGTTGGAGCAGCTAGGATTACCCTAAATAATACTAGCAAAGCTATAAAAATCTCATACACAAGCTACATTGTCAGCAAATTTAAAAGAAAGAGAAAACCTGCAAACTTCAAATCATATGTAAGTTCTGACAAAGGTAGAGTTAATTAGGAAACCCATATAGAAAGTTGTAAAGGTGCTGCAGGGAAGAACATGGAAGGAGGAGGAGGTCTTGAGGTCTGAAGAGCTCATAAATCTATAGCAAATATTTCCCACTAGAAAAAGAAGTTCTCTTTCTGAGACCTGAGATTCTAGATAGAATTGAGCAGGAGCTGGGAAAAGTGAAGAGAGAGGCATCGAAAATTTTAGGAAAGTATAGAGGTGGCAGACTTCAGAAAATACCAGCAGACCATAACATCTAAATGTGAGTGCACCACACTGGAAGATGATGTTTATGAAGAAACCTGTAAAACAGGGTAGGAGGTAGAAGCCCTCCTGAAACCAGGGAGGAAGTAAGAATCAGAGCAAAAGCAGCCACTCAGAAGAGCCGTAATTTAAAATCTGCATTGAAACAACAGATAAAGGAACTTTGGACCCGTGAAGCTTAGAAAGCGCCTTGGATCTTCCCACCCTCACTTTCAGAAGAACTCTTGCTTCTATTTCAGGAGAATCCTTCTATTTCTAATATGAATAATAGAAAAGAAATGTGGTCATCCTTCATCTAAAGACACCACAAGAAATAGGATAAAAACAATATAACATATAATGTAATCAATATAACAATATAACATTCTGACAGATGACAAAAACTCACCAGAAATATTGTTGACACTAAGCTATATCCTATTAAAATTACTGAAATGTAATTATAAAGTATTACTTAAATATCCAGACAAAAATATTGGATCTCTTGTAAGCAAAAGAAAAAGTTTCATATTAGATATCTTTTTATAACAAAATTCTGCATCAGAAAAAGGATATTCAAAATATATAAGGAGGAAAGTGTGAGCCAAGGATATATTACCCACCCAAGCTGTCTAGTGCAAAGGCTACTGATAATTTGAATATACCGAAAATTAGAGAACATTGTGTTCATGAGCCCTTCCTGAAGAATCTACCAGAACACAATTTTTGCCCATCCAAGGAGTTATAGGAAAAACTCATTAAAGGAGTGGCAATGAATAACGAATGCCCTTACAGGAGAATTTTGACTAAAAAAAAGATTGACATTAAAGTAGCAGAATGGTTTGTAAATGTTAAATGTTCTGACAACACAGAAATGACAGCTAACAAAAATGGCCTGATAAGGGGAGAAAAGGTGGAACGTTGAAAGTCAAAGTATTTTGTTTAAAGCTGACAAATTAAGTAGTAGAAGCTTAATCATACAAGAGTACAAAGGTAAACACAAAGAAAGATAATGTTATTGGATAAGATTAAAAGGTAGAAGAAATGGAGAAAAGAGATGAAGGAAGTTACATATCACATAGTTTTCCATTTCATATGAAGATAAAATTATGAAGTCAAACCCTTTCTATATAAATACAAACTAATTACCAGAAAAGCAACAATAAAAAGGGAAAAGACAAGAGTCCACATAGTGAAAAAGTAAACGAAACATTAGACAAAATGCAGAACAGGAACCAAACTTACTGTCATACCAATAAACATTTTAGGCTTAATTCAATTAGAACAAAAATATTTTAAACTATCTTTCAAAGCAAAATCCAATTCTGTACTGTATAAAAGAGACATACCTTGACTGATTTAGAAATGCTGAAAAATAAAAACGACAGGCAAAGTAAATCAGAAAAAGGCAAATGAAAAGATAACAGGTATCTTCCAGTTTTCCACAGGATGATGGAAACTGCCTACATTTCAATGTGTCTACTCATCCTCTAGCAAAGCATACAAGAAACAATAAAATAAAATAACTATCACCCACCTACAGTGTAACTAGAGGACAGAGAAGACCCAAAACTCCAATATTCGTGGAAATGAGCACTAAATAGTCAAGACCAGAAGAATTCTCTCTAGAACCTACTCCAGAGCTAAAAGTCAGGTGGGGAATCTGCAGAGAAGAGAGTGTGCCTGGGGCCTGCATTGGTGGAAAACAGATTATATCAACTGTCACCACTCTAACTGGGAAATACTGAGCATGAACTTTAAACCTTGTGGATTATAGCATGGCTATTGGGAGTCAAAAGAAGGAGCTTGGGTGCGGGCCCAGTGGCATAGTGTTTAAGTTCGCGTGATCCACTTCAGGGACCCAGGGATCACAGGTTCGAATCCCAGGCGTGAACCTACACACTGCCCATCAAGCCATCTGTGGTGACGTTCCATATACAAAATATGGAGGAAGATGGGCACAGATGTTAGCTCAGGGCTAATCTTCCTCAGCAAAAAGAGGAGGATTGGCAACAGATGTTAGCTCAGAGACAGTCTTCCTCACCAAAAAAAAGAAGGAGCTTGGAAGTGAATGAGCCCAAACATGACAGCCTTGGAAAGTTACCACCCCTTCTGGAGAAGAAGACACCTTAGAAAGGGAG
The DNA here is from genome assembly GCF_020826845.1 of Diceros bicornis minor. Classification (NCBI taxonomy): domain Eukaryota; kingdom Metazoa; phylum Chordata; class Mammalia; order Perissodactyla; family Rhinocerotidae; genus Diceros; species Diceros bicornis. The sequence goes on from NC_080742.1 coordinate 31,079,447, forward strand.
ATGTCCTTTGGAGACTGGATGATGATGAGAAAGAAGGATGCAGAAAAGAAAGGGCCATACTAAAATAAAATATACATCAAAAAATTAGAAGACAAAAATAAGTACTGTTTATTTAAGACACTTAGGTCACTGTTTTAATAGTAGATGGTGCAAAGGCATACCAAGCAAAAACAAAAATAATGAAGGGATTCTTACCTTGATGACTGACCAGGTAGAATTTAGACTAAATTAGAATAAAAGTACAAATTGAGAAACAATAAAACACTTTGCAATGCTAAAATTTACTATTCACACGTATTATATCGCAATTATGTGTACCTGCGTTCTAAATAGCACAGCATAACCTTAACAAAGCAGAAACTACTATATATGCAAGGTCCAATGGACATCAATACACTAGTCATAAAAGATTTTACCATATACTTCTCAGTCTAAAGAGAAAGTGGGTACAAAAATAAGATATCATATAGAATACTTAAACAATTTTAATAATGTTTACCTTATGGATATATATCAAACTTTGTTTTCCCAAAATAGGGAATGATATTCCTTTTCAAGTGCACATCCAGCATTCACAAAGTTGATCACATATATGGACGTGAAGAGATATAAAATTTAATAATTAGAAATAATCACAACTGAATAAAATCAATAATTATTGACAAAACCAAAAATAATCAAACCATGTACTTGTAATTACGCAATGTACTGTGAGCATATTTTACTTCAAAAACATTTTTAGAAACTTCAAAAACATGATAATAAATACAATTCCAAGGGACAAAAGTGAGAGTTTGGAAGGACGTCTATTGGCAAAATTTGGGAGACTTTGATTATTTTAAAAATAACAATAATGAGGGATTTTCACTTCCAGCTGTGAGAAAGTAACTGGTCCTGAAAACTGCCATTTTGATGTAAACAACTAGAATACTGGACAGAATGTATGAAACAACTGTTTTCAGACATAGGACAACAGGCAGCACAGGACTGTTGTCCCCAAGAAAAGGTAACAAATGTAGCGATCCCTATGATTGACCCGGCTTTCTGCTGGAGGCGTGGTTGGAAGAAAAGAAACCCAAAAAGAACATGGAAGACGTGTTGATTTGAGATGACAGAGATGATCTGACTTTCAGAAACTTGCCCAAAGGCATACCACAAGAAAGTTGTGGAGCCAGTATTCAACCCTAGGCAGTCTAGCTTCAGAGTCTATGCTCTTCACTGCTATTCTATTGTACATATATTGGACTCTATTGCTGTCAATAGGAATCCAAAACTCAAAGCTTAGCTGAATTTTCTCTTGGAACCTGAGTAAGAGAATAAATTCAAGACAAGAAAAAAATAATGAATTGCCTTGGAAAATTACAATGTTTATTGACCTTCTTATGTTTATAGACACATTGTTGTCATTAGAGGAAGCTAATTTTTGCACTACTGAACTAGAATATGCCCATAGCTGAAGCAATAACATAGTTAAAGAGCTTTTATTGAAGGATGGTCTCATGTATCATGAATAATTTGGTTAATATTCAACAATCAACATGAGAATAACATGTTGATCAATCAAGTTTATAGCACAATGACAGACCATGTAGAGTAGGCTAATATACTTCAAACAGCTTAGATGGGAAGTAGACTGTGCGCTTGTGTGCAGGTATTCATTCACTTTTGCTTTTTTAGGAAAAGTTCTAACATTAAACTTGGACAGGGTTCTGATACTGATGTTGACAAAATCTACAGCAAAATTGAGTGAAAGCCTGAAATAACCAGCAAGTGAAATGTCACTGAAAATAGTGGAGTAAGGACCTTCGAAAATCTTCTCATCCATGCAAGCAACAAGAACAAGGGCAAAATTGTTAGAATCAACTTTATAAGAACTCTGAGAATTATACAAAGGCTTGTAGCAATCCAGGGAGCATTTATTCAAGAAAAAACGCTGAATCTCTGTAAGAACAGTGAAATTTGTGGCATTTTAGTTTCCTCTATTTCCATCTTCCATTCCTTAGCTCCACAATAGCCTTGAAAACTAATAGCCCCCAATCACAGTAAAAAGAAGCCAACTGGAAGTCACTGGAAGGGGTAGAATGAAGTTGAAGATACTTCAAAACCCCAATCTCAGAGAATTGTTATTATTTGACATATCTGGTGGTTCAATGGAAGACCCCATTTTCAAGGATGTCTTTATTTCAACAAATTCAGAGCTTGCCTTATGCTAACTGTATTTTACCTGGGGCTGTTTGTCAAAAAAGATCAGAGGCAACTAATTAACATCGTGACTGCTTGAGGCAGTGGAAAACAGCTGAGGAAAACAACATGTTAATCAAGAAATTTTGAAGGAAAATCTGGATGATGAGATGCTTTAAAAAGCCCTTTTTAAAGAGGGCTTTAAAAAGGTCCTACATGTTCCTGAGAATCTAGAAGGCCATGCATATGCCCCATGCCCAAGGTTGTGCACATGCTTAGGAAAGGACTGAGAAGGTCCTAAGTTCTCATTTCAGGCTGACCTTGAGACTCTGTACAAACAGGAAATGAAGGCTGAAGCAGAGTTGTCAACTGCCTGGCTGAATGTTAAAGTTGTGCCCAAACACACACACAGGGTCCCTTAGCAAACTCCAGGAGATTTATTCATTGTAGGCATTTAAGGAAATTTATATCTAATCATTAGGTGAGCGCTAAGCTAACCAAGTAGAGATTTTCATGGTCATACATGACAAAGAACACAGACTTCACAGAATTATTTTAGAAATGTCGCTAGATGAACAATAATAACAACTAACATCAACCACAATAGACTCTAGGGAGAGAGATGATCTAAGGTCCAGAGTCACCATATTAATATTTAAAATGTACAGGTTTCAACAAAAAAAAATATGAAACATAAAAAGTAACAAGAAAGAAAGGCCCAAGCACAAGAAAAAAAGCAATCAATAGAAACTATCTCTGAGGAAGCCTGGACATTGGACTTACTAGACAAAGACTTTCAATCAGCTATTTAAAATATATTCAGAGAAGTAAAGGAAATCATGTAAAAAGAATTAAAGGAAAGGATAAGAATAATAATAATGGATTCTTACCAAATAGATGATATCAATAAAGAGAAAAAATATTATAAAATAGAACCAAAAAGACTTCTGCAGATGAAAAGTACAGTAACTGAAGTTAAAAATTCAGTACGGGGGGCTGGCCCCACAGCTTAGTGGTTAAGTGCATGCACTCTGCTACTGGCGGCCCAGGTTTGGATCCTGGGTGCGCACCGACGCACCGCTTCTCCGTTCATGTTTAGGCCGCGTCCCACATACAGCAACTAGAAGGATGTGTGACTATGACGTACAACTATCTACTGGGGCTTTGGGGAAAAAAAAAGGAGGAGGATTGGCAATAGATGTTAGCTCAGAGCCGGTCTTCCTCAGCAAAAAGAGGAGGATTACCATGGATGTTAGCTCAGGGCTGATCTTCCTTGCAAAAAAACAAAACAAAACAAAAAAAATTCACTATGGGGCTTAAAATCAGATTTGAGCAGAAAGAAAAAAGAATAGCTGAACTTGAAGATAGGAGAGTTGAGATTATCCATTCCGAGGAGTAGAAAGAAAAAGAATGAAGAAAAATGAACAGAGTTTCAAAGGGTTGATGAGATTCTGGGTGAAAAGGGATGAACAAAAAGTGATGAATTAATTTGAGGGAGTCTTTTTGGAATGGTAGGCCTTTGTCTGTGATCCAAAGTGTAATATGCACTTAGGAAGGAGCCCATTTCCCTGCCAGTTTCTGCCCAGAAGCCAACTATACCCCAGCATTCTGAGAACCGGCAACCTTGGCATGAACACTGGAGCCATTGTAGTGGCTGCCCTTCCCAAATAGCTTCACAAGCTGCAGATGACTGGAACAAGTGGCAGCTGGAGCAGGAGAGAGAAGTGGATGCTGACACACTGGTTTGTGAAACACACAGCTTTGGAAACCATCAGACATCATTTATTATCATTTATTTTGTTTCTGGCAATCAATTTGATACGGCCTGATGCTACTATAATGCATTTAAGAAGGATGTACTTTGTTTAGCAGTCACAAACTAGTATGACCTAAAACATTTGGGTTACATTTAGAAAAAATAATTGTACAGAAACTACCTATTTCTAATGCTGAGTACACGTCAGTACTAACATTGCAGGTGAAAAAACTCTGTTCAGCCTTTACTATGTTCATTATAGCAATTAATCAACAGATTAGGAAGGGGATATAAGTGTTTCATGTTTCACAGGTATCTGCTGCCTCCAGAATAAAATTTATTTTTCTAGGAAACATAAGGAAGGACTGGTTTCTTTTAAAGTAATATGCCAAGAAATTTGTCCATTATGTATATACGTGTATATTATGACTTTTGGGCTTGCTTCAACCATTCACTCTGGTTTTGTTACTACCAGGAACATTTAAGGAGTTTTAGTGGTCATATTGTTTTCTATTACTAGAAATACACTGCTGAAAATAATACTTCGCAAACTGTTGCAAAATACTGCCATTTATGAATGCCCCAGAACACAATTTGATTTTATTTTCCATGCTCCACTCAAAACCAGCACTTCAAAATATAGCAGTTACAGAAAATGTAGAGGGAACCATATTATGCTATTACATGACTTTAGATGACCCAAGACATCAAGTTACTGAGGCTGATTTTGTGCTTAGATGCTTTACAGCACAAATAATTTTGAAACTGTTCCCTTGAAGGAGTAGATGCTACTACTACTGCTACTACTACTACTACTAATAACAACAACAAAACAATGACAATAGTACTCAACATTCAATGAACATGTGCTCTGTGACAAGTACTAGGCTAAGCACCTTTCCTGAATATTCTCATTTAATCCTAATAATCCTAAAAGGTAAGGACTTTTATTTCATTTCCAAATGTCTTAACCTGGTTACTTAAAAGACGGAATGGAAGGAAATGCTTATATATCAACACTTTACTGGGGGAATTCAAGCAAGACAGCAGGAGTCCTTGAAAAGAATAGGGGAAGAAAAGAGGGAGAGTAAATATAAGGGAGTATGTTAGTGAGCTGGCCACAGTTTCGTGACAAAAAGGTCATCTTCAGAGGCTCTACGAAGGTGCTGTGTCTCCAAACAGTGCAAAAGAGGAGAAAGCGAGAAGAAATCATCCACCTGATCCTATCCGCTATTGGTCAAAGCTTATCCCTATAGAGTATTAACTCTCCCACGTGTCTAGGATATGCATACTTGGGCATCAGCTGGATCTTGTGATATCTCGCATATAAGTGTCAACAGGAAAGCCCCACTGGGAAGCAAGAGGCATGTGGCATTGGTATAAGGTGAGGCATTGTCGTATACATCCGTAAATAAAATTCCTTTGTCTTCGAATGCATACTAAGTATAGATACATTTAGCCGCTGTTCAAACTCTCACACTGATTCTCTGAAATATGGTGCAAGGGTGACTATGGTAGGAAGAACCACGTAGAAGATCCTGAAATTGCCTCCTTGCCAGTCAAGATAGCAAATCAGAAGCAATATCAGAGTTAATGGCACCATTAAAGTGTTGAAGGATGCAGAGTGGTATTCTCTGTCATACTTCCATTCAATTCACCAGACTGGCCCCGGGGCGGGGGGGGGGGTAAAATATGGATCATGACAGATGACAGTGGATTACAGTAACCAGTTGGTAGTCCCAATCACAAATGCCTTGGTATATTTACTAAAGATGATCTACTCTGGCATGTGGTTTTCAGTTATTAATGTATTCCTCTTGATTCATATCCATAGGAAAGATCAAAAGCAATTCACTTTTATGTGGTATTTTTTTTTTTATTGATATTTTAATGGTTTCTAACATTGTGAAATTTTGGGTTGTACATTTTTGTTTGTCCATCACCCCATATATGACTCCCTTCTCCCCTTGTGCCCACCCCCCACCCCCACTTCCCGGGTAACCACAGTCCAATTTTCTCTGTCCATGTGTTGGTTTATATTCCACATATGAGTGAGATCATACAGTGTTTGTCTTTCTCTTTCTGGCTTATTTCACTTAACATAATACGCTCCAGGCCCATCCATGTTGTTGCAAATGGGACGATTTTGTCTTTTTTTATGGCTGAGTAGTATTCCATTGTATATATATACCACATTTTCTTAATCCAGTCGTCAGTCGAGGGACACTTAGGTTGCTTCCACTTCTTGGCTATGGTGAATAATGCTGCAATGAACATAGGGGTGCATAAGCCTCTTTGGATTGTTGATTTCAGGTGCGTTGGATAGATTCCCAGTAGTGGGATGGCTGGATCATAGGGCATCTCTATTTTTAATTCTTTGAGGAATCTCCATACCGTTTTCCATAGAGGCTGCACCAATTTGCATTCCCACCAGCTGTGTATGAGGGTTCCTGTTTCTCCACATTCTCTCCAACATTTGTTGTTTTTTGTCTTGGTGATTATAGCCATTCTAATGGGCGTGAGGTGGTATCTTAGTGTTGTTTTGATTTGCATTTCCCTGATGATTAGTGATGTTGAGCATCTTTTCATGTGCCTATTGGCCATCTGTATGTCTTCCTTGGAGAAGTGTCTGTTCATTTCCTCTGCCCATTTTTTGATTGGGTTGTTTGTTTTTTTGTTGTTCAATTGTGTGAGTTCTTTATATATTATGGAGATCAACCCCTTGTCAGATGTATGTTTTGCAAATATTCTCTCCCAGCTGGTTGGTTGTTTGTTCATCTTGATTCTGGTTTCATTTGTCTTATAAAAGCTCTTTAGTCTGATAAAGTCCCACTTGTTTATTTTTTCTTTAGTTTCCCTAGTCTGGGTAGGCATGTCATCCGAAAAGATTCCTTTAAACCCAATGTCAAATAGTGTGTTGCCTATATTTTCTTCTATGAGTTTTATAGTTTCAGGTCTCACCTTCAGGTCTTTGATCCATTTTGAGTTAATTTTTGTGAATGGCGATAGCACATGGTCCACTTTCATTCTTTTGCATGTGGCTGTCCAGTTTTCCCAACACCATTTATTGAAGAGACTTTCCTTTCTCCATTGCATGTCCTTAGCACCTTTGTCGAAAATTAGCTGTCCGTATATGTGTGGTTTTATTTCTGGGCTTTCAATTCTGTTCCATTGATCTGTGTGTCTGTTTTTGTACCAGTACCATGCTGTTTTGATTACTATTGCTTTGTAGTATGTTTTGAAGTCAGGAATTGTGATGCCTCCTGCTTTGTTCTTTTTCTTTAGGATTTCTTTAGCTATTCGGGGTCTTTTGTTGCCCCATATAAATTTTAGTATTCTTTTTTCTATTTCTGTGAAGAATGTCATTGGGATTCTGATTGGGATTGCATTGAATCTGTAGATTGCTTTAGGTAATATAGACATTTTAACTATGTTTATTCTTCCAATCCACGTGCATGGGATATCTTTCCATTTCTTTATGTCATCGTAGATTTCCCTCAATAATGTCTTGTAGTTCTCATTGTATAGGTCCTTCACCTCCTTGGTAAGATTTATTCCTAGGTATTTTATTCTTTTTGATGCAATTGTAAATGGTATTATCTTTTTGAGCTCTCTTTCTGTTAGTTCATTATTAGCATATAGAAATGCAACTGATTTTTGTAGATTGATTTTGTACCCTGCAACTTTGCTGTAGTTGTTGATTGTTTCTAACAGTTTTCCAACAGATTCTTTAGGGTTTTCTATATATACAATCATGTCATCTGCAAATAGTGAGAGTTTCACTTCTTCGTTACCTATTTGGATTCCTTTTATTCCTTTTTCTTGCCTAATTGCTCTGGCCAAAACCTCCAGTACTATGTTGAACAGGAGTGGTGAGAGTGGGCAGCCCTGCCTCGTTCCTGTTCTCAGAGGAATGGCTTTCAGTCTTTCCCCGTTGAGGATGATGTTAGCTGTGGGTTTGTCATATATGGCCTTTATTATGTTGAGGTACTTTCCTTCTATTCCCATTTTATTGAGAGTTTTTGTCATAAATGGATGTTGTATCTTTTATTTGTCTTAGATATCCTGAGAACTCATGCAGCTCTCTGGCTAACAGTAAACCAAATGAACTTATGTGGTATATCAGGGCCCATAGTTGCTGGGTATCCCATATGCCTTTGAATACCCATGCTGAAGGCAGAGCTCTCAGCCAGTACACTGGCTCCTCCTAATCACCATATGCCTCACTGAAGGTTAGAAGGGTAAAAAGAGATGGAATCACCTGTTCCTCCATCTTGGCTTCAGCATTCTTACCCCCTACAGCAGAAAAGACTAGGTGTGTTGAGCAAAATGGCTTGAATGACACAGGATTGCTCCAAGACTAAAGGGTGCCTAGGAAAGGAATGTTTGTCCACTTCACATTGTGATGCTGAGGGAGCATAGGTCTTGATGCTGGGGAGTCTTTCTACTAGTCTGCTCTCATCACATCATCTAGAGTCCATAGGTGAGCCATTTCTCTCCCCTCTTCTCCTCCCAACCCCCACCAAGGATCATGAGACCCTTCTCTTCTCTCCAATGTGCTCTTCACAGCAAAATTCTTTTTCTTGCTACCTGGGAAAATGTGGTATCTGAGGAGTTAATAAAATAATCGTTTTATGGAAGGAGTAATGAAGAAGCCAGATGTTTCTGAGAGGTCAAGTAAGATAAGGGCAAAAGATTGTTCTTAATATTTATCACAAACTGTGCAGTCATGTCCTTGGGAAGAGCAGTTTCAGGGAAGTTTTCAGAAGAGAAGACAGATGGGAGTGAGTTGAGGGAGTGAGAAGGAGTTGAAGAAGTTAAGTACTAAGATCAACTGTAAAGCAGAGGAAAGAGTTTAGAACTGGTGAATATGGGGTCGAGTATTTTGTTCACTTGCAAAAGACTTAAGCACTTTTAAATATTTATGTAATGATAATAAAACAGGTGATGACAAGTGCATGAAAGGCTAGGGCCCACCAATAGAGTGAGTTATTTGCATTCTTCAAATCATCTTCCCAGACTCATGGAACAGTAAGTAATTGCTGGAAGTAGAACTTGGGTCTTCTGACATTTGCTAAGTTAGTCATTCAAACACATTCTTTAGTATGTATCAACTCATAAAAGAAATATCCTTCAGACCTATATGTTTGTAAAAGATAGTTTTTAAGGTGTCTACCAAAATCAAGCACTTCAGCTGGGCCATTCACACATTAAGGCTATGCTTTTGTTGCAATACCATTTCCCTCTGCCACGGATGACTGGTCCAGCATGGGCAAACGACTTGAGCTAGACTCTCCTGGAGATTTGGAATTGGGATTCAAAACAGTACACAGTACAGGTTGGCCTTTGAACAGTGGAAATGTAACTTAGAAGCTGTGGACTAATATGCAGAGAAATCTGTTCTGCAGAGAGAAGAGATTTAAACAGATTCACTGAGTGTCTAGTTATTGTGACAGCACATGGACTCATCTGTTTTTCTCCTTATTGTGTATCTGGTATCTGGTGCTATACTTGGAATACAGTAAATGCTCACTAAAATATTTGTTGAATGAATGAGTGAAAACGGAATGAATAAACTATAGATGTGTAAGTACTGGAAAATAAATATGATGTGATATATTATTGGTTATTATCTCTTTCTCTGAAGGTGTTAGTTATCCAAAGATCCAAATATTGATTTAACTTCATCAGAGCTGCAAAATATCCAAAGTTAGATATTATGGGGAAGAAAGAAGAAACATGTTTATGAATTTTCTTAATTTTCATAAAATCATCAAGTCATTTCCTGGCATTGTTTCATTTTCAATCTCAATTTAATTGATTTAGTAAAAATCAAAGACCAATTTGATTTTATTTTGAGAGAAATGTATTACTACAAGAACTCCATCAGATTCATTTGGAGTTTTGTTTTGTTTATCAGGGCTTTTTAGTAAGGGTTTTTTTGTTTTGTTTTGTTTTTTGTAATGTGCTAATTGGTTAGTAAGGCCTGTTTTCCTTTGGTATTGGCATCATAAAAATTATATAGAGAATATTTTATAGAAATCTTAGGACTTCAGACCACACTCTTTCTAGATTTTTCAAATCATTTTGGATCAAACTGCTCTGATAAAGCATATTCTGTTCTATCTAAAGACTTAGAAAAGTTAGACTCTGAAAATGCTGATCAGAGACAGTTTGGTCTGATGAGACATTTCTTCCATAACCATTAAGAGACGTAGCCAATATTGAAGGTTAAATTCTGTTGCTAGGCAACCCAGCAATATCCAGTACGCTATGGGCTCTCCTCCTCTCAAAGACAAGTTGTAGAGAACTGCATCAATCAATTCAACAATCAAATGCCATTTCTTTGGAAGAAAACTCATCTGATAAGGACAAATCAATCCTTCCATAGGTATCCAGCTTAAGTATAATCATATGCCTGCAGTTTTTGTATGATCTCTATGTGCACATGTGGCTACGTAACAAACGATTTCTTTTTATTTGATTTTTTCTGGATCAGAGACTTTTACTCCATTAATTCAGTCCATTAACTGAACCCTTGTTTGGCCGTATGTCGTGTCGGGTACCACAAATACAGAGATAAATGGGGAAATGTTGGGCCACAGGGAGCTCACATTCTAATGTAGAGATAAAAAATTAAACAAAGCATTTCAAAGATGATAAAATAGGCAAAAAATAATAAAACAAATATGTACAAAGTATAGTGGGAATACTGAGGAAGGAATAATTAACTTTTCTGAAGGACTCGATGTCTAAGCTAAGTTTTAAAGGAATAACAAAAAGTTTCAGGCAGAAAAGGAGATACAGACATCCCTGGTAGAGGAAGCTCTGTGTATTTGGAAAGTCACAGGCCTATGAGACAACGTAATATTTTTGGAGAGCCACAGACAGTTCAGTATAATCTAGCATAATGTGTTGAGGAGAAAGAATGAAAAATAAGACTGAACATGTAGACCAAGTCCAGATAATGACAGCCTTCTCTTCCAGAGACTCTTCTATGCTTTGTAAGGCCTTAGGACATTTTATCTTTGGAGTTAGGGGGTCACTGAGGGTTTTAATAGGGAACAGACATAACCACATTTTCTTTATTAAACATTTTATTGATTTATGTTAAAAGAATATTTATTGGGATTTTCATTCAATGAAATGTAAACCAAAAAATTAGACTTCCTCATAATTTCATTATATCCTATTGACATTTTAAAATGTACCCTTAGAAAACGGAAACAGTTCAAGATGTACAAATTAAATTACAAGTTAAAGCTTCTCTCTATCCCCTACCACTTTCACTCACTCCCAGTCCCTTCCCAAAGTTAATTGTTGTTAACAGTTTTTGTGTGAGTGCTCCCAGAAAATGCAAATATACACACACATGCATGCATGCACCCGTACTCCATCATCTATCTATATATTAAGATATCTACATATTTACTTACTCGTCTGTCATTAACTAATCACTATCTATCTATCTACTGATCTGTCTATCCTCAAGCTATTTATCTATGTATCCATCTATCAGTTGTTAGTAATCTTTGTGACCTGTTTAACTATGTTTTTGACTACTGCAAAATTATAAAGATGGTATATCACTTTATTTAAATAGTCTAATCACCTGGAATTTATATTTGGATAAATAAGAGGTAAGGATCAGATTTATTTTTCTTCCATTTGGATATCCAATTGAACCAGCGCTATTGATTGAAAACACCATAATTTTCCTTCTGAATTTTAATTGCGTCTTTATCATAAATCAGATGATGACATACATGTGGTATACATATGGTTCATATTTCATATACATCTTTCTGGGCTTTGTAGTCTATTCTATAGTCTATTTTTTTCCCCAAACCGTACTACCTTTATAATAATCTCGATATCTGATATTATAAGTTTTTTGACTCTGTTCTTAGCTATTCCTGGTCTTTGCTATCCTGGAGGTGTATATTTGGAATCAACTTCTTAAAATCCAACAAAAATTTTTTTCTTTAATTTTTATTGTGATTATATATTACATTATGTCATTTAGGGAAGGGGAGATTGACATCTTTACAATATTGACTCTTCCAATTCTTAAAAGTGACTTGTATCCAGCGACCTTGCTGAACTTTTCTTGTTAATTCTAATAGTAGCTAAGTATTCTTTTAGATTTTCTATGGAAAAATTATATTGTCTTTGATTAATGATAGTTGTATTTATATCTTTTTAATTCTTATGTCTTATCTTTCTTTTCTTCTTGCCTTATTGAACTTTCTGGGACATCCAACACAATGTTTAGAAAGGTGATAATAGAGAACATTATTGTTTCTTTCCCAATATCAGAGGGAAAGCTATCAATATCTAACCATTAACTATGATGTTTCCTAAAATTTTTTGTAGATGTACGTTATCAGATTAAGCAAATTTTCTACTTTTAGTAGTTTTCTAAGAACCATAATTTGAAATCATTATTATTGTTGTTTCCACAGTCAATATTCTGAAAGAAATAAAACATATAAATAAATGGAGAAATAGTCTGTGTTCATAGATTGGAAGACACAATGTTGTTAAGATGTCAATTATTCCCATTTTGAAGTATGGACTCAATGCAATCGTATTCAAAATCTCAGCAAGCCATTTTGTGAATGTCAACAAAGTGATTCTAAAGTTCATATGGAAAGGCAAAAGAACAGAATAGCCAACACAATATTGAAGAAGAAAACAGTTGAAGGACTTAGCACTGACTTCAAGACTTGCTATGAAGCTACAGTAATCAACACAACATGGCAAAGGCAAAAGAATAGACAGTAGATCAACTGAGTAAAATAGAAAGCTTAGAAACGGGTCAACACAAATATAGTTAACTAATCTCTGACAAGGGTATAAAGGCCATTCAATGGAGAAAGGATCAACTTTTCAACAAATGGGTATTCACATACAAAGACAAAAAATAAGAATCTAGATTCAGGTCTTATATCACTCACAAAAATTAAATTAAAATAGATCATAGACCTAAATGTAAAATGAAAGGAAAAATTTTTAATCTTACATATTTTCTAGAAGTAAGCAGGATAAAATCTATGTGATCTTGGATTTGGCCATGAGTTTGTAGATATGACACCAAAAGCATTGTCCTTGAAAGAAAAATTGATAAATTAGACTTTATTAAAATTAAAAACTATTCTGTGAAAGACACTACAAAGAGAATGAAAAGACAAGCCACAGACTGGGAGAAAATATTTACAAAACATATATCTGATAAAGGACTTGGATTCAAAATATACGAAGAACTCTAAAAACTCAACAATTTCTTATTGAGTTAACAAACAACCCAACTTAAAATGGGCAAAATATCTGAACAGACACCTCACCAAAAAAGATATACAGATGGTAAATAAGCATATAAAAACATGCTCAACATAATTTGTCACTGGGAAATTGCATACTAATACAACAAAGAGATACCTCTACCCCTTTTAGGATGGCCAAAGTCCAAAAAAATAGCAATACAAATTGCTGGTAAGGATGCAGAGCAAAAGAAACTCATTCACTACTGATAGGAATGAAAAATGGTATAGCCAGTTTGGAAGACAACTTGACAGTTTCCTACAAAGCTAAATATAGTCTTACCATACTCTCCAGCAATTGTGTTCTTAGGTATCACACATTTGATTTGAAAACTATGCCCAAACAAAAGCCTGTATAGGAATGTTTATAGCAGCTTTATTCATAATTGCCCAAGATTAGAGGAAACCAAGATGTCTTCCAATAGGTAAATGGATGAACAAATTGGTAGATCCGTACAGTGGAATATTATAAAGCAATAAAAAGAAATGAACTATTATCAAGCCATGAAAAGACACCTAGAAACCTAAAATGCATCTTTATAAGTGAAAAAGACAGTCTAAAAAGTCTACATACTGTATGATTCCAATTATATGACATTCAGGAAAGGTAAAATTATAGCACTAACTTAAAAAACTCCCAATGATCAAAGCTGGAATGATGCAAGCAACAAAATAAAGTGGTACTGGATTATAACCCAAAGTACATAAAATAAATATACAAAAAGTCCATCCTAATATAAATAAATGATTGAATGAGTTGGATAGGGGAGAAGAGACAAATTTCCCATGCTTAAGAATTCCAAATAATTTTTGTGGATACCCTGCCCTCATGGAGCTGTAACACAATACCCTATTCCTTAAGTGTACATCACCAACAGTTACTTCCTTCCAAAGATGACAGTTTGGATAGGCAAGACGAGTAACTTTACAGTGGAGAAACCTAGTAAAAGCTACCTTAGCCAAGTGATCAAGTTTCACATCAACACTGATAAGTAAAGGAGAGTATGTACCATTGATATAATGTGATGAAATGGTATTTTACCTCTGTGGTCTGCCTCCCCAAAATCCATAACCCCAGTCTAGTTATGAGAAAAAAATCAGACAAATCCCAGTTGAGGGATATTCCACCAAATTCCTGGCTAGTATTCTTCAAAAGTGTCTGAGTTATCAAAGACATAAACCTTTCTGGCATGTCTCATTCTTGCCTGCATTACCATACTTCCAAAAGCCTGTTTGTCTTCTAACTGAGGAACTGTTCTTAGTATTTTTTCTAGTGTCCGTTTGCTGACATTGAGTCTTTTGGTTTTTGCTTTATGAAAACTCCTTTATTTTTCCTTCCTTTTTGAAAGATGTAGCCTACAAATGCCAGCCCTACTAAATGTGGATGGTACAACACAAGAGTGGAAATGGCAGAAGTCGAGGGTCATTGATAACCATTTGGAGATAGTCTGCCATAGCAGAAGATGAGTCAGCAAAGGAGAGAGAGAAGGAAGAGTCAGAAGTTTAGAGGAGAGCTAAGAGAGATTAGTATCTCAGACATGAAAGGAGATATTTTAAGAAGAAAAAACCCCAATATTACAAACAGCAAATGTACAAATAAGAACTGAGAAGTATGCATTGGATTAGACATTTAGGTACTCAATGATTCGTTTTGCCAGCATAATTTCAGGGAAGTGGTGGAGAAAGAAAATATGATTCAGGCACTTGTAGCATGCTTTGGCACCTGAGAGGAGCAGGATTCTAGAACTAAAGCTGTTTCATTAGCAGACGTTGATGAAGTCCAGACTTTGATTAGTGCAAGAAATTAAATAGGAATAATAGAAGAGAATAGATGATAATCTAATTGATTAGCTATTACTGAGGGATAAGAAAGAACTTACACTAAAAACAGGCTGTACCCATATGATCAAAAATAGATCAAAACCTAAATAATATTAAGGTTATATAACAAATATAACAAAATAACAAATAACAATAATTTTGGCTCAAGAACGTCTAATATGTATTAGTAAGGTTCCAACCAGCAAACTGAAACACTGGGGTAGACCTAATATGCTGGGGATTTTAAGAGAAATAGATAACGGGGGCAAGGATAAATAAGACCTAGGTAGAATGGTAAAAAAGATAAGTCAAAAACCAGGCATAGCATACAAAAACAAACCTTATTTATTAAAATTGTTCTAGTCATACCAGGATCGAAGTCCCAAAATAATACCATGAGTGAAATGCATTGATCAAGTGACATTTTATCCATATGATGTATAGGCTTATAGGAACTTGCCAAGTTGCTCTGGTTGACTTCTCTCAGATGCGACAATGGATTTTGAGCAAGAATGATCTTTGACTCTATTCCAGTATAATATCTTTAAAACTTCACCCGTCAGGAGGTGCTTTTGTTTTGTATACACTCATTCATTCATACATACATACATACCATACACAAGTATGAAGGAGCCACAAAAAATGTTTGAACTAATAATCATTAAAGTCACCATCACAAATAAAGAAAGATGCAAAAAGACTATACCATAAAAAACAGTCCAGACCCCAGAGAGGTAGAGGTGACCAGGAATAAATGTGTTAATTGTCAGCATTCTTCAGTTGATCCCAAAAGAATTTTGATTTTTCCCAAACTTCAGTTCTATATTTCCTTTCATTACTCGTAGTTCTGTCAATATCCATAATCAACTTTTCATCTTCTCTCTTATTGGACTTGGTCCCAGCTATGATCTCTGTTTTGGATATATTCTCTTTACGCCACCAAATTCAGTCCCCACTCTTCTCTACCCTGCACTGTGCCCCAGAAATCTGACCAGTACGCTTTCAACAGTTCTCTTACCTGCTGGCTTCCATTTAGATTTGGCCAGTGGAAAGTAACAGCAAGAGATCAGTGGATGGTAAGGGAGTGATTTAGGGTATTTATTCCACTAGCATCCTCTCTATTCCAAGTCACTGCAAGTTGGCTGTGGCCCTAATTAAAAGTCAAAGCCCCTATCAAGCAGCCCTCATCAGGTTCCAGAAACTCTCAATTCCCTTTGCCACTTCAAGCTTAGAGAGTAGAAATATGTCACAGTTGGTGCTGGTGCGGGAAATTTAATTATCCAATATAGTTTCCTAAACCTTCATGCAATTCTGTAAATAATCACTTTATTAGATTACACAATTTGATCAGGCCAACTGATTCCTTCCAGGATCCTGAAATAGCACCCTCATTTGTTGGTTCTTCCAGTATATAAATTTATCATCTTTGGTTTTTTTTTTTTTAAAAGTCCATATTTAAAAAATCATGTATATGGTGACTGACAGACAGTAATGTACAACCAAAATTTCACAATGTTATAAACTAGTATGACATCACTAAAAAATAATAATAAAAAAAAAATCATGTCTATGACTTTGCTTATGCTGTTGGTTCTATCTGACCCTCACCCTATTTCTATTTGTCCAACTCCTAGCCATTTTTCAGTTCTTAGATGAAACGCCATGTCTTCTCTAATACCCTCCCCCCAAGGTGACACACATGTCCCAGTTTACCTACCACAATCCTGGTTAACACCTGTTTTCCTGGCATAATTGTCAATTGCTCCCCCTTTCATTCTTAAGAATGTGTAAGTTTAGATGATAAATTGTACTGTCACCTTATCTACGAGTCCTCCAACCGAAGTAATTTCTTTTGATTCTGATCTCCGTATAATTTTATTTGCATTCCTTGCACAGAGCATTCTTTCTATTAATATCACGTTTATCTTCAATCCTTTCATGACGTATAAGCTCTTTGAGAGCAATAACCATGTGTCTTACTGCCCTGCCCCTCTCTAGAATGCTAGAAATTTTATATAGAGAGAAAGAAACTACATATATATAATATATATTTTACTTTTATATATATAAACTATATATATCTTTATTTATATACATACATTTTGCATATATATTTATATAGAAATTATATATACACATATACACACATGTGTACATACATACATATACCATATATATATATATTTCTTACTATATATATATATATATATATATACACACAGAGAGAGAGAGAGAATGAATAATATGGTTCCACCATGTGTCTCCTTCATGATAAAAAAAATTCCAATTTAATCATTATCCTTGAATTAAAGTTAGATGAGATTGAAATTTTAAGAAGGAAGAGATGATTAGGCAAATACTTAACTTGACTTTGAGAAGTCACCTCTCTCAGATAAGCCATGACTGGATGCCAGGCTCATGAAAGTAGACAGCATCATGGCAGAACAATGAGATGAGAACAATACAAACTGAAGATTTGTTCCACAATGAATGTGTGGCTTGGAGACGCTCCAAAAACTGGAGTACATTGAGGGGGCTAATTTTGCACAAATAAGTCACAATAATTTGTATATAAAAACTAAACTAAACTCTTTTTAGGCACAGTTTCGCAAGGCTGGGAACATTTTAGTTACTTTTTTCAATTTTCCCAGTAATATGGCATACTTCTTGATGACAAGGAGCATATCTCATTCATCTTTGTTTCTCTAATAGCATTTACCCCATTAATAATGTATTGCTGAACTGATAATGGTGCCTTCAAACATAGATCTTTCATCTCAGAATAAAAGTATAGTCAAATATATAATTTCACATGTGTGCTAAATTACATCTACATTTTAAATTTGGACACATTTAATTATTTTTTAGAAACAAAGTTTAGTGCCAAATTAATGTTATAGAAAACAATGCTATCAAAATATCCATGTGGATGACACTATGCTACAAACAATACAGAACTCAAATCAGGCCTGTTCTCTGGCTTTTAGCCTTAAGCTGACAGTACCCAGAACGAAACTAAAATTTGGAAAAGGTTGAAGAGCCCAGCTCTTCTGTCAGTGACTTGATTTGCCCACATGCGTCTTTAATCATTCACTATCCAGACTATCCTCCACTTTAAACCAATTTCACATATTATCAAGAAACTAAATATGTACTCTTGAGGCTCCATCAAACTCAATTTCATAATATCACCAATCTTAGAATCGTAAGAGATCTGTGGATTCATCAAGTCCTTCTCTCTGCACGGATGGCTCTCGGTTGTGGTGACATGACAGAAACAACAGTGCAGCTTTTGAGTCTATACATGCCAGGCCCTGTTTCTGGACTGTATGAATAAGGCCATTTACAGCTTGAACATGCTAGAGAATATATGACTAAAGAGGAGCTAAACTGAGGATTACAGCTGTGTAGCTCAATGCAAAGAGGGCGGGGATGCTTCACTGTGTCAGACTGACCTCCCAGCCCTCGTGTTTTCCACACTCTCTCCTCTCTTTGCTATTTCTTACCATTGGCAGAAAATGTTAAGTTAACCAAAATGACCCCACAATCCTCCCTCTTCCCCACTCTTTACTCTAGGGACACATATTGGTAGGTGGTTATTATTTTAATATATATGTATTCCAAGATATGGAGAGATGAGGGGAGGAATTAGAAAATAATTGAGTAAAAATAGGATTACACTAATCTTTAATTATTAATAATACTTTAGAAATCTGAACAAGTCTATAAGCCACAATCCAACAATGTGTGTCAGGGATGGCAGGATGCAGACTATAATTTAATTTATATTGGATGTAGAGCTAAGTAAGAACATTTTCCCTGATTCACTGCAGAGCTTCCAATTTCAGTTTGAGACATATTTTCTCTGAAAAATAAGTCTGAAAACCACATTACTGCTTAGTACTCTCAATAGTCCTTTTATTTGAAGTACCTGTGATTTTTTTAGACTAGGCAACCTCACAAATGCGACAGACTTACAATATAATATCAAAATCTTTTCTATCCTGCCAAGTTTTCAGCAGTTCTAAAGTGAACATAAGATTATATTAAAGCATAGAATCCTAGGCAGAGTGAGCACTAGATTCCATTTTACCATTTTTAAAACAAATTTTAACTTTTCATTTGTAATTGCGATAGCACAATTTGCTGACCTATGGATAGAAATGACATATTTTATATTAGAAGAAATGTTAGACTTCATTTCAAGGAGGGTTCTTCACTGACAACTCATGACGCCAAGAATCTGTTCTGGAGAAGTGGCTCTGCAATAATTCTATCTTTTGTAATATTTTTGGTGTTAGTAATATATATATATTTTTTTTCTTTTGCTTCCTTAAATTCATTTTAGAAGACATCATGATATAAACTATTCAAATAAACAAAGAATCGTGTTCTCTCAGCAACAATTATTTCAGTATCATGGAAGATTCCAGCTGGTCAGCTTTATTAAAATGCTTCTTTTAGCTTCATTCAGGAATATTTTTTTCAAATCTACATCTCTAGTGTGACCAATTTGAGATACGTTTGTTTTCTTCTACGTAATCATTTTCAGTGGCAAAATGTGTAATTCAGCTACCTTTAAGAGTTACTAAAAGCAATGGGATCTAATCCGATTGCATAACTAGGCTTTAGGGAAATTTTCCCATGAGCAGAGAGATCGAGAAGCACTCGAGTGTGATTAGAGTGCAGTTAAACATTCAAAATTGGAAGCTATTAGAAAGAGTTGTTTAGGAGGAAGTTTAAAATGAGATTAGCTATCGTGGGTTCAAGTGGAGAGTACACATTGACAAATTGAAATTTGTTTTGAATTTGGTCTCAAAAAGTCTGCAGTCAAATAGTTAATATTGTTGGTTTTTATGTGTTCAATTATAGAACCCATTGCACTGTGAAGATGCTTGAAAACACCAAAAACCTCCACTAATTTCATATTCCTTAGGAATTAATATACATTAAGTACTTAATATGTGCTATGAACTTTACATGGATTATTTCATCTAATATTAAGATATTCCTATAAGGAAAAGTACTATACCAACCTCACTTTATGGATGAATAACTAGAGGTTCTCTAGGCTCTCTAGATTCTAAAACTTGCTGAAGGTCACAGCTAGCATGTGGTGGAGTCAGAATTTTAACCTGGGCAGTCTGAATTCAGCACCTTATCCTCTTAGGCATAAAACTATTACCCCAGTACTATAGGACTGTGGTTAACAACTATAGAGTTATTGTGGGTTTAACTCTAATTCTATCACTTTGCAAGGAAGTGATTACAGGTAAACTAACCTTTCAGAGTTTCTTATCTGCAAAATGGGGGTAATAATATCTATTTCATAGGATTATTGTAAGTGTTAAATAAAAATAATGTAAGGGGAACCAGTTTCTTCTTCCATTTGTAAATAGGTGGGTGGGGGGAGCTACTTAAATTTCACACATCTTCTAAAATAACACCATAGAGATCAAAACAGGGAGCATATAAAACTACCCATAGCTTATTCTCATAGCACAACTCGGAGACAGATGATAACACAATCTTTAGTTTATCTTTGGGTAGAGAAATAGACATCTGAAACCAGCAGAGTTGTCTCTGGGGCTCACATAAAAGCAGAGGGTCAGGCAAGAAATGAGCAGAAGAGAGTGTAACAGGAGTAATGGAACACAGAGAACACACTAAGGTTCAAGCCTAGAGGAAGTTATCTCCATCCTGACTCGGAAAATGCTGAGAACAAGTCCAAGATCCAATCAGAACTCTTGGCTACTAGACAGTGAACACTGGGAGGTGGGAAAGTGTGCAGCCCAGAAGCAGGAGTCTTGAGAAGGCACTGTTCTTGGAAGAGGGAGTACCTTAGAAAAAGAGGTATCCCTCAGAGGCGTGACAGTAAGAGGTAAAGAAGGAAGAAAGAAAGGCTTTAAAGAAATGAAATATTTTCAAAGAATTAGACAAAAACGAACAAACAAATAGCCCCACACTCTTTACTAAAGAAACTGCACTTTACAACGGAAATAGAAGAGGAAGCTAGTGAAGAAAGATTGGTAAATTTCAGGAGGAAATTTGGTAAACCTTACAAATACTCCTTCCACCCCCCTAGGATTATTACCTGCTGTTTAAAAAATTCATCAGACATCCTCATGAACAGAATAAGGAACCCGGAATCCATTCAAAAGCATCATAAGAAGAAAATAGGAAGAAAGAAGAAAGTATCATCACTCTTGTCCTTCCAACAAGTGAAAGCTTAACAAACTGAAAATCAATGAATTTTCTAGGTCTCATTAGAGAAGTGAAGTTACAGAGCAAACAGCCTTCCTGAAACTTGGATAGACAAGTGAATCCAGAGTGAGAGCTGAGATGAGGGAAGCAAGTCCCTCCAAATATTAAAATATACTCTATAGTTAAAACAGTGTGAATATCCTCTTTCTGATGTGACAGAGCAAACTCATAACAGAGTAGTAAATAAATACTAAACTGTGAACAAATACAAAGTAAGCAACTACTTGAGGGCTCCAGAGAATGGACAAAAGCAGGTAGATTTGGGAGTGTAGTTAAAATTTGGAGAGAGAAATTGCCATTTTCTCATTTTAAGAGAACGTGAGATATAAAATGTGAGATTCTCACCTTACGACTTTGGCTTGAGAGTGAGTTGCAATTGCAGGGCAAAATAGGCAGCTATAACTCTTATAAAAATTATTCCACCTTTGTAGGATGAGGATGTAAGAGACAAAGTTCAGGCAACAAGAGATGTCAGACAGCGAGGAAGAAAATCCTGGAAAGGAGAGAACCTGAGTCAGAAAACCCACATTCTGGGTATAAACTCTGCCTAAAATTCTGCTTTACCCTTGAGTCATGCATATGTAAGGCAGAGATAAAGCAGTGCAGTTAAGGCTTACAGAACTGACTTGAGATTTGAAATTCTCCCTATCTCAGTTAAGTCAGAGATGCAGTTTGAGCCTAAGTTATTTGCCTGCTAAAGTAAAAACATCAACACTCTTTGGAGCCGTGTAACAGAATTTAGGGGCCCCACAATATAACACTCACAATATTTAAGATACAATCCAGGTTTACTTGGCATACAAGGAACTATGCTAAAAGGAAAAGACGATCAATAGAATACAAATTTGAGGTTACCTAGATGTTGGAATTTTCAATCAAGGACTTTAAAGCCGCCATTACAACCATGCTTGATAAGGTTAAAAAGAATGTCCTTAATGAATGAAAACATAGGACATTTCAGCAGAAAAATAGAAAATATAAAAGAGAGACAAAGGGATATTTTATAAAGGTAAAAGATACACTTGAGATAAACAGGTCACAAAATGAGCTTATTTGGAAGATGGAGATGAAAAAAGAAATAGCAAATTTGAATATAGATTAATAAAAGTCATCCAATCTGTAGTAGAGAACAAAAAGTATGGAAAAAAATTAACAGTACTAAGGGATCTATGCAAAAGCTCTATCATATAGGTAATTGTAGGAGAGGGTGAAGCAAAGAAAATATTTGAAGATATAATGGCTGAAAATTTTCCAAATTTGGTGAAAGTCACAAATTTACAGATTTAAATTTAGTAAACCCTAAACCAAAAAAATACAAAGAAAACCATGCCTAAGCATATCACAAATTGCTGCAAATCAAAGAAGAAGAGAAAAAAATTGAAGCAGAAAACATGATATAGGGAAACGATGATTTGAATGACTACAGATTTTTCAATAGGAAATATTGAAGCCAAAAGACAGTAGAACAACATCTTTAAAGTGCTGAGAGAAAAAATAATCACCCAAAATCCTATATCCTTCAAGAATGAAGATGAAATAGACTTTTCCAGATAAAGGAAAGCTAAGAGAATTCATTGCAAGCAGATCTTCACTGTAGGAAATGATGAAGTAAGTTTTTCAGTCTAAAAATAAAGTATACCATATGGAAAGTCAAATGTTCCAGAAAGAATGAAGAACATCTGAAATGGTAAATATCAAGTTAAATATAGAAGAGTATGCGTTCTTCTTAATTTATTTAAAATATATGTGATTATATAAAACAAAAACATTTTCAAGTGAGGTTTATAGTATATGTAGAAATAACATGGAAACTATCATAAAGGATGATGCCAGGGAGGGCAAGGGTAAATGAAATAATAGTTGCAAAGGTTTTAAATTTTGTGTTAAATGGTAAAATAGTAACTCTGTGTAGATTGTGAAAAGTTAAGTATGTGTATTGTAATCTGAGCAACTACTAAAAATAGCACAAAAAAGTAAAGCTAAAAAATAGATAATTAAAATGGAATTTTAAAAAGTACTTAATAATACAAAAGTGGACAAGAAAGGAGAACAGAAAAAACAACAAAGCTGAGGTAACAAACAGAAAAAATAACAAAATGCTAGTTCTATATCCAAGCATATCAATAATTACATTAAAAATTAATGGACTAAACATGCCGATTAAAGGCTTTATTGTAGTAAAGAAAGATAATCTGCACAACACTAATAACCATCATGACTTATTAATATTTATAGACTCCTACATCCAACAACTGCAAAATACATATT
Organism: Diceros bicornis minor; assembly: GCF_020826845.1. NCBI lineage: Eukaryota > Metazoa > Chordata > Mammalia > Perissodactyla > Rhinocerotidae > Diceros > Diceros bicornis. Next base: position 31,103,060 of record NC_080742.1, read on the forward strand.
TTTTCCAAGTACACATGGACATTCACCAAGCTAGACAATATGCTGTGCTTTAAAACAAGCCTGAATAAAGTTAGGATTAAAATCATGAAATATGTTCTCTGACAACACTGGAATTAAATTAGAAATCAATAACAACATAATATTTGAAATTAACAACACACTTCTAAATAATCTGTGGGTAATACCAAGTGACACTAGAAAATATTTTTAACTGAATGATAATGAATATGCAATTTATCAAAATTTATGGGATGCAGCTAAAATATCAAATATATCTGCCAAACTTATTTTTAAATCTTGATAACTGGAAATGTTCAGTTTAGTAAAATACTAGCAGTAGAGAATGGGGGATAACTCTTGGATTTCATGATAATGGGCTTTGACTTCTAAATCCATTGTCAAGATATGTGCAATTATACCAGCAACATTTAAATTAAGGCTCTCATACAAAGTTTTCCAGAGTTCACAGTCCATATATTTGCTTTTTCCATGTACCCAAGGGCTTTGTTCCCTAAAGGCTGTTGGGAAAATAGTTTCAAGAATGAAATCCATAACTATAAAGAAACCTATGATCAATGGACACGGCTATTCTGCTTTCGGAAGTCCTTGAACGGGCAAATTAAGGAAAAAAGGTTGATTGAAATAGAGACACCATTTTGTTCAATCACTAACAGCCCCTTTGCAATTCTTGGCTCTTTTGATCCTTGTGAAAACCATATCATAAGTTGAATCTTTGTTCTTCTGTCTCCACGGATATGGCAATAATCACCTTCTCAATTGAAACACTTCTAGATTTTTAAATTATTGCTCCAAAGCTTACTGCCTCTAATTCTTACGAATAAACTTGTCATGACCAATGTGGTTAATAAGATGTTACTCCAACTCCATTTCAATATGTGCTATATTAATATGTCAATTCAATACATGCCTTAGGAAAAGCTCTTCAGGATTGCAGGAGAAAAGGATGCTCACCTCCCAATTCACCTGATCCAAGGGCAACAAACAGTAGGTCAGAATGTTTTGATGTCAGTGGAAAACTCTAAACATTCTCTACTTGACACCTGCAATGAAAAAAATTAGGCAGGGACATGAGACAGTATTTATGTCCTTGCAGAGCTCACTCATTTTCCTCAGTGGACCAGCCCAGTCTGAGTTCTTCCAAGACCTGAATGGTCTGAATACAAACTCTATTCATGCCACTGAAAACTTATTTTAAACCTCTTTGCAATTAGCCTTTCTCTTCTTTGTATGCTTGAGCGCAGAATCCAAGCTCTTGTTTACCTATCCATGTTCTATCTTCATCCTCCTGCATGGTTTCCCGCTGTGTTCCAGCCATATTTAATAGCTTTTCCACAAGTAATCTGAATAACTCTTACTCATTCCTCAGATCTTAGCTTAAATATCACATCTTCTAGGAAACCCTCCCTTATGTCTCTCATGTGTGTCCATAGCACTATCTACCTTGACCATCATAGCACTCTCCATGCTGTATCATTTGGCTTATTTATTTGTATCCTGCAACTAGTTTATACCTTTTATGTGTGCAACCTTAACTGACTTGTTCATTGTTATACTTCTAGTGTCTTTGATTCTAGGTTCTCAACAAATATTTGGTGAATTAATATTTTTTTTAAAAAAAGCTAAAAACATTCTTTCACTTAGTTCCTGGATAGAAGGATAGATAGATGGATGAGTGAGTGAATGAATAACTCTGACTGCACTACAGACTCTTCTGATTGGCCTTTGCCTCTGGCTGTGCTTTCGCCTCCAGGATATTTCACAAAAGGATAATGGATTAGTCAGAATATGCTAGTTGAGTTCTTCTCAAACCTTAATGTGAACTCAACCTCCTTGGGATTCAGTAGCTCTAGGATGAAGCCTGAGAGTCTGCATTTCTGACAAGCCCCTAGGTAATGTAAATGTTTTGCGTCTGTGGACTCACTTTGAGTAACAAGGTTCTACGCTGCAGGATTAATAACAAAATAAAACCTTAGTGGTTTAACACAACAAAATTTTCTTTCTTCTCATGTAAAGTTTAGTACACTCTCAAGGGCAGTTCTCCTTCATTCAGTAACTCAGGGCTCCAGGTTACTTCAGTTTTGCAACTCTTCCATCTCAGTAGAGTTTTCAAAGTTGCCGTCAAAACATGAGATAGCTAGGTGCCGGCTCCACGACACAGGGGTTCAGTGCGTGCACTCTGCTGCTGGCGGCCGGGGTTCAGATCCCAGGCGCGCACCGATGCACCGCTTGTCAGGCCATGCTGTGGCCATGTCCCACATAAAGTGGAGGAAGATCAGCACGGATGTTAGCTCAAGGCCAGTCTTCCTCAGCAAAAAGGGGAGGATTGGCATGGATATTAGCTCAGGGGTCATCTTTCTCGCAAAAAAAAAAAAAAAAAAAAAATGAGATAGCTAGTCAAGCCGGAGCTTTCTGCTAACCGAACTCAGAAGGGTCCCACTTACAATCACTTACAGTCCATTGGCCGAAGCTTATGACATGGCCTCATTTAAAACAAGGGAATGGGAAGTGCCAAGAAATGAGAATAGAGTTGGCATAAGCGAACACTAATAATCCCTCCCCACCCATTAATGTCACCTAAAGCAGTGGGTCCCATTCCTGGATTCACAAGAGAATTACTCAAGTAGATATTAAAAACTATCATTCTCCAGGCTCTACCTCTAACCAATTCTGCTTTAATTAGCTTGAGATGGGGATTCAGGAATTGCTGTTTTATAAACACTTTACTGGTGGGTGATTCTAATGCGTAGCCAGGGATTGAGAACCACTGATCTAACAGGTACACTCATGCCCAGCTCTTCTCCTACAGAACTTCCACCTGACAAGTAAAAACAGAACAGAGGCACAAAATGGGGCAGGACAATTTTCAGCATCTCTCTGAAGAGCCAGGGTGACTACAGATGTCTACACTTCCTTCAGAACTGGAGCAAGTATGACATGGTATATGCTCATCCTATTCAAACTTGAAGGGGGCCAGGACTGGCCAAATTTTTTCATTTGGAAGTAATCCAATGAATCATCAAATTTTCAGTTTTTTGTGACCTGTATCAGTTGACTGGAGGAAGCCAGCCTCACGATATCTTTACAGAAAAAAGAAAATGTCTGTGAACTGATACTCGGTTTTTAGAAAAAAATCATTATATTTCTTGATTTCTCAAGTATGTATATTTTGAGATATTATATCATAGAAGAGTCAACATACATATTTTTAGAAATAGAATCAAATTATACCCTTTTAATAGGAAGTTACAATATTTTCCCAAATTGAGAAAAGCAGATATATCTGCCTCACATTATCTGTATAGCCGTGAGGTACACTGACATTACTTTGGAGAAGAAACACCAAGAAACTATAAATATCTCACTAACAGAATTGGCAGATCATCAAGGACTGTAAATCTCTCCAACACTAAAATGGTTATAATTTTGTCCAAGTGAAAGTTTAGTAATCTAATTCATAGAGCTATGGTGTGTCCACGGTAACTACCAACAATGTTTAGAGCAAATGAATTGCTTTATGCCAATTCCTGATATTCTGCTATAATTTCCTGCAAGGGAAGAAATCAAAAAATAAAAAGTATGTTCAAATTATGATCTTGGAAATTTTCCAGATTACACTTATATCAGTTCCTTCAATGGAGTTGACTAACACGGACCTAAATAGAGAAGAGATTTGCATTTATTTCAGAGTTCTCCCTCCTTATCACCAACTTATTAATGCATGCAAAATGTCTTGGTAAAAGCCTGAAAATTCGATTGTTATAAGCCTGAGTGATCATCAACAGATGAAAGGATAAAGAAAATGTGGCGTATATATATAATGGAACACTATTCAGCCTTAAAAAGGAAGGAAATTCTGCCATTTGTGGCAACATGGATGAACCTAGTGGACATTACGCTAAGTGAAATAAGCAAGACACAGAAAGAAAAATACTGCATGATCTTACTTATATGTGGACTCTAAAAAAGTAGAACCCATAGAAACAGAGAGTGAAATAGTGGTTGCCAAGGGCTGGAGAGTGGGGGAAATGGGAAGATGTTGGTCAAAGGATAAAGTTTTAGTTGTGTAGAATGAATGAGTTCTGGAGATCTAATGTACAGTATGGTAATTATAGTTAATAGTACTGTATTGTATATTTAAAATTTGCTAAGAGAGTAAATCTTTTTTTTTTTTTTTTGAGGAACATTGACCCTGAGCTAACATCTGTTGCCAATCTTCCTCTTTTTTTCTTTTTTCTCCCCAAAGCCCTCAGTACATAGTTGTATATCCTAGTTGTAGGTCCTTGTAGTTCTTCTATGTGGGACGCCTCCTCAGCACGGTTTGATGAGTGGTGGGTAGGTCTATGCCCAGGATCTGAACCTGTGAACCCCGGGCCACCGAAGTGGAACACGCAAACTTAACTGCTGTGCTACCAGGCCAGCCCCTAAGAGAGTAAATCTAAGTGTTCTCACCACACACACATGCACACCAAAAAGGTAACCACGTGAGAAGATGGAAATGTTAATTAACGTGATTGTGGTAATCATTTCGCAGTGTATACATATATCAAAACATCATGTTGTTTACTGTAAATACACACAATTTTTATTCGTCAATTCTAGCCATATAGCTGGGAAAAAAATTCAATTGTTGCAACATAACACTGGATTCTTATATTTTCTCAAGTAAATTTTGCTGTGATTTTAGTCTGTCATCACAGTTTTTCAAAAGTACAATTTATTTAGTAGATTGGCCCTTAGAACATTTTTAAAGTTAATTTTGAAGGGCAAGTTGGATTTCACTCAGGGATAAATGTATGTTATTTAAATGTACTTATTCCAGAAGTTTGAATAGAAAAGGTCCTTCCAGAAATAATTGTCATTGCGTCAACTGATATAAGAAAGAAGTACCTTCATCACTGAACCAGATACACCATAGAACAGATCCCAAATTCTTTATCCATGACAGGCCGAACGGAAAAAGACATTTCCCAGGCTTTCTGATTTAAGGATTTTAAAACTCTCATCTGAAAATATGACTACAGCTAGAAAGTTCCAAAATAGGAAGCTAACTTTTTTCTAATTTCATTATTTCAGCCAGTATCTATTGAGAACCTAGCATATACTGGGCTCATGGTGATAGAAGTTAAAAAAACAAAAGAAAACATTGGGGGGGGGTGAATTGAGTGAAGGAGGTCAATTGCATGGTGATGAATGGTAAATAGACTTATGGTGGTGATCATTTTGTAGTGTATACAAGTATTGAATTATAATGTTGTACACCTGACACTTATATAATGTTCCATAACAATTTTACCTCACTAAAAAATAAAAAGCAGATTTGGTCTCTGATATCATACATGTGTTATCACAAATGATTATGAGTATATGAATTTGAAAAAAGCAGCCCAAATACACTTTGTCTTATATATACTTTACTGATTATAGCACAGTATGGCAAATACATACCTTGCCTCTGGCCACTATTCCTTGGAGTGTTTTATATAAACTTAGGGGCAGTGCTTTCCTAAATGTTTTAGGTTGTCAGTGTTAACAACTTCATACCTCTATAATCATACTACGAAGTTTGATTATGGATGTATAGCAACAATCTCATCTTGAATTAAGAATTTTGCATGTCCACTACTGGGCTGCAGACATTTCTGAGCCTATCTGAAGAAATGACACTATAGCCCATGTATCTGCTTTGGAAAGACTGACCTGCAGCAAAGAAGTAGTCATTGAGGGAGAAGAGAGGATTATGAATATTGCATAGTGTCGACCACTCAGACTTGTCTTTCAGTCCAGCTCACCAATATCTCCGTGTATGAATCTTACGGAGAATAAGGATACTATAAATAAAACATGAATAAATTCTTCCCCCCAAAATTCTGTAAAACATTGGGGCACAAGCAGAATTCTCCTACCTTGATGAATCTGATAAAACTACAGCAGAGAACATGGTGCCAAGGGTGGCAACATCCGGGGTCATGATACCTGGAGAGGATGATATGTCAAGCAGAGTACTGGCCTAGTGCAGAGATTACTCCAGTGCAGCAACAGTCAGGACCAGAGACAAGTGCCTAGAAGAGCAACATTGCCCCTTACTAGGATTGTGGAGCCCAGCAAAGCACGATCATGCTTATTTATGAACACACACGAGACATTCTCAGACAATCATAGAAATACACGAGAACTGAGAGGAAGGCTTTCCAAGAGGCTAAAGTCATTTCATGCACGTGAGGACTGCCAAGTCCAGACTTCCTAAACTCCTTTCTGATACCAAATTCCCACTCTAGAGCTTGCAGGATATGTCATGCATGTGAGAAAAGCAAGATGGTAAAATTTGAGTTGTCACTTTTAATTTGGATCCATTCTTAGTCACCAGCTATTAGAATCCAGGAAATTTTTAATGCTGGTGTGCAAAGTTTTCTGCTTTTATTAAAAAAGTACTTTTTATACTAAAGTAAATCTAAAACATATTTAATCACAGGTAATCATTATTTTGCTACATCATAATTAAGAACAAATGGTAAGTAGTTCACAGAATTGACAGTAATTAGCATTAATTTTATGCAGACAAACCAAGTTTTTGAAATTTTCCTAGGATCATTTTGCCAGTTTTCCTGTATCTATAATCAATGTCAATGTAAAAAAATCTAATCACTATCACATACTTCCATAGACAAATGCACACCCACATATAAACTGATGCCCAGACAAGTTTCTGAACCTTACTTGCCAGCATCAGCAACCTCTTTCTGGAAGGCATGAGACAGAATATTATCTGGCCCATAAGCCTGTTTGCTTAGTTGCTGAAGAGTGCTGGCCAGGTAGTCTTCTAGCAATCCTAAATGGGACTTTTGTGTAAAGAGTCAAGCACAGGTAATAAGAGGAGAATGTGAAGGTGGGTGGTGGCAAGCAGAAGAGAGAGAACATGATGCAAACGTATCACCAGCACTCCACACTTCTGAGGCATAAAAAGGGAGGAACACTAGACCTGAGAGAAAAGAGGAAGAATATACGGAAGATACTCAGTCAACACTAGACTGCTGGTTATTCTTTTGATACCAAATCTCCACTCCAAGGTAACTTAGTCAATTGCGAGAAGTTTGAAAAGTTCTTCCATGAGTGAAGATGTCTATGCTTTATTTGTGTAATTAAAATTACATCTTCTCTGAGTAACAACCTACCAGGATAGACAAGAATCTAATATCAAGTAATGCTTGTGATTTTATTCCCAACAATTTCCATGAGTTTATGCCAGAACATTGACATTGTATTGTGCCAGAAGGTCAAATAAATGTGGTTCCACTTCTAGTAACAGCAGAATTTGTCATTTGTACCAATCTTTCCACTGAGAACAATTTAGAAAGCTTGTCAAATTATCAAAGAGCTTCCTATTTGAAGGTATCAGAAGGCTACCAAGGCTGGGAAGAATTATGGAGCAAACATCAGGGTAAAGAAGGAAATCCAGAGAGGTGAGGTTGGCATTTGGGGACATTTTTCCCCAAGGAGCATCAACTGATTGCAGCAGAAGTACAAAGGAGGCAGAGTTGCTGAACAGGACTTTCAACAGGACTTATTGAGCTAAGAAAAAAATCTGGAATTCAGGGATCACTAAGAAGGGGAATATTAAACCTCCAGGTTTGAGTGTGGACCTTGAAACATCTAGCCTAGAAATAAGAGTGAAAGCAAAACAGAATCTGCCTTTTCAAGTTAGAAACCCAACTACAAATCATCTAATCTGTAGCTGAATTAAGTAATTCCAGGACAGCCAGCGTCTGTAAATATCTGCCAAAAGCAAACTTACATCTGTCTGGAGGAATATAACATCGTATCTGGTTTCAAATTATCTTTAAAATGTTTCATTTATATTTGGCACTCAATGAAAACTAACCAACCGTATAAGAATGTAATTTAAAAAACTCAAGATAAATAAAAAACAATAGAAACAGAATCAGAAGAGATCCAGATAACAGTTATCAGACACCACCTAAAGTAACTATGCTTAATATGTTTAAGGAAATAAAACACACAAAACTAGGAATTTATGTTAAAATTGGAGACTCTAAAGGAGAACCAAATGGAAATTCTAAAACTGAAAAATTGAAAAATTTCAAACATAAAACAAAGAACTTGATGGAAGTTTAACAGTATATCAGACACAGTTAAAGAGACAATAAAGAATTAGAATATGTGTACAAAGAGAACATCATGTATAATTGATCGTAATCTCCATTATTGTTAATACTTCTTTAACTATTTGAGAAATAGTCCTGCAGTGGTCCCCACCCTCAGTTGGACAAAGTTGCTCTCAGTGTTACCCTCAGTACCTCAGTAATTTTGCATTAGCCTCCATCGGTATTCTACAGCCATCTCCTCAACCTCCCCCTCTCAGCAACTATCCCTGGAAGACCACACCCCTTCCTCAGTACCCCAGCCATAGTGTCAATACATCTCCACCCTGCTTTAGTCCCTCAGTTACTAGTTACTCAGCCATAACTCCAAGATACAAAATTTGGGGTGGGGATGTAGCCTTATAGATGACATACAACTTCTCTTTTTGACCCTAACAATCAACAACATCAACAAAACCAAATATAATTGAATACCACTGTGTTCCAGACACGGTAGAAGGTGCTTGGGTATGGACACATCAGTGAAAAGAAAAAGCAAGCAAACAAACAAAGAAAAACCCAAAAGTTAAAAATCTTTGATCTCTAGGAGAGGGAAATGTAAGATAAACAATAGATATCATAAAAAAATAATTATACAGTGGCCTAGAAACACATGGTGGTGAGTAAGAGTGTTGTTTTATTTATTTATACTGTAATTGAACTGAGGTAAAAATAGACACATATTTTTGTTATTGCAATCCTTGAAATCTGTTCAGACTAAATTTATGGCACAGCATATGGTGAATTTTTAAAATATTCTTTCTATACCTGGAAAGAATGACTGTTCTTTGAGGTATTCTCTACATGTTCGTTAGTTTAGTTGTGCTAACCACAGTGCTTAAAATTTTTGTGTCTTTACTAATTCTTTGTCTGCTCAATCAATTACTGACAGAGGTATGTAAATTTGACCCATTATGATTGTGCATTTGTCATACTTTCTTTTTACTTTTCTTAGATTTTGCTTTTCATTTAATGAGGCTATATAAGTTAGGTGCATGAAAAGTTGGAGTTATTTTACCCTCCTGCCGAATTAAACCTTTATTTTATTATGACAGGTCTCTTTTTATCTATAGTTATACTTTTTGTCTTAAAGTTATTTTTCGTTTGTTGTTTCATGTAACAACACAAACTTTCTTTGGTTGATATTTGTATTAAATCATTGTTCTGGAGCATTTCTTAGCGGCAGGTCTCTCACAAGGCAGCAATCAATGGGTTGGCCAGGGCTACAGTCATCACGAGGTTCTACTAGGGGGGTAAGCTTCCAAGAGTCCTCATGTGGCTTCACAGACTGCTGGCCGGAGACATTAGTTCCTTGGCAGATGGGTTTCTCCATTAGGGCAGCATCTGCGCTGTCCTCTCTTGCTCTTTTGCTTGCTTGCGCTGAGAGAAGTCACCTGCCATGCTGACAGCTTTCCCGGAGGACTGAAGCCTTCTAACTGCCACTTGAGTGAGCTTGGAAATTAGCCTTATGATGACTGTCAGCCTGGCCAGCACCTTGATTGCAGCCTTCTGAGAGACCCTGAGCCAGAGGCACCCAGCTAAACCATGCCAGGATTGCTGACACAGTAATGTTTGTCGTTTCAAGCTGCTAAATTCTAGGGGTAATTTGTACTATACAGAAATAGATAACTAATACAACTACCAAACATCAAGAAGATAGTTGAATTGGTAGAAACGACATACGTTCTTTTCTTATAGGAGCAATTTTGTTCAAATCAATAACATTTGCTTCCCCCCCAATTTTATTGGTATAAAATTTACATACAACACTGTATACATTTTAGGTGTATATGGTAATGACTTAACATATGTATATATTGCAAAATGATTACCCAATAAGTTTAGTTAATATCCATCACCTCATATAGTTAAAAAAAAATTACTTTTTTCTTGTAGTGAGAACTTGTAGCCCTTTATTCTCCTAACAACTTTCATATAGATCATTTAACAGTGTTAACTGTAGTCGTCATGCTGTACATCACATCCCCAGGACTTATTCACCTTATAACTGGAAGTTTGTACCTTTTGACTACCTTCACCAAATTCCTCATCCCTGCTTTTTCTTTTTAAGTGATTAAAATCAGTATGTAAATTTATTATATGGATATGTGGATGTCATACAGATCTCAAGGACTATAGCTGGGCCTAGTAAGTAGTCCTGGTCACCTTTTCCACTTCTGTGCCATGGCTTCTCTGCTTCAGCCTTCTGTCTTCTCTCTCGCACAGACACAGATACTTTTTTTCCTCTCTCTCATTAAGATTTGTCTATCATCTCAATACATTTATGTAATAAAATTCATAATTTTTTATGTATTTGTAGTTCTATGCTGATCCATTTATTAATTCATATTTAAAAGCTAATCCATTTCAACTGGGGTTGTCCCATCTGACCTGATTTAAATTTCAAATCCGGGTGCTCAAAAGAGACTAATTAGAGTCCCTGTATCCCAATACAAATTCCCTGGAGGTGGCATCTGTCTGGCTCAGTGTGATCATCACTCACCCCTTCTCCCGCTTGGAGTTCAACTCAACTGAGAAATAGAGACAAAAGTCAGAGAATGATCAAGATACCCATTTTGTTTCTGGTGAAGCTAAATTGCAAGAGTAGGAACAGCATTTGCTTTTAATTTTTAAGACAGCTGATCCTTCAAGCTTTCTATTGATGTCTAAAACTATTAACTGATTCTGATAGTGAATCACAAAATATGAAGGAGTTGGAAGTTGCTAAAAACCCATTTACAAAAACAGGCAATGGGTCATATTTGGCCAATCTCTGATATGGCTGGTTAGTAAGTATTGTCAGCTATTTGAGGAATACATGAAAGTTCCTTGGATTTCTCAAGTTTACATAGAAATTCAACAAGCAAATTAAAATCTAGATTAAATTGTAATATAGCTTTTTTGTTTTATTTATTTTGGTGTTTATTTTTATTGAGGTAACATTGATTTATAACATTATATAAATTTCAGGTGTACATCATTATATTTCAACTTCTGTACAGACTACATCATGCTCACCATCAAAAATCTAGTTGCCGTCCATCACCGTACAAATGTGCTTGTTTTTAAAAATTGTAAAAGATAAAGGAAATTTACAAATCAAAATCCTGAATAAAAGTCTATTTGGTAAGTTCTGGAGATCTAATGTACAACAATGTGACTATAGTTAACAATACTGTATTGTATACTCGAAATTTGCTAAGAGGGTAGATCTTTTCACCATAAAAAAAAGAAAATGGCAACTATATGAGGTGATCGATATGCTAAATAACTTTGATTATTTAATAATCTATATGTATATCAAATCACCAAGCCATGAACCTTAAATACATACAATTTTTTTTTTTTTTTTTTTTTTTTTTTTTTTGTGAGGAGATCAGCCCTGTGCTAACATCCGCCAATCCTCCTCTTTTTTTGCCGAGGAAGACGGCCCTGGGCTAACATCCGTGCCCATCTTCCTCCACTTTATATGGGACGCCGCCACAGCATGGCTTGCCAAGCAGTGCGTCGGTGCGCGCCCGGGATCCGAACCAGCGAACCCCGGGCCGCCGCAGCGGAGCGCGCGCACTTAACCGCTTGTGCCACCGGGCCGGCCCCAATACATACAATTTTTAATTACCAATTATACCTCAGTAAAGCTGGAAAAAAATCTACTTGGCAAGTAGACTCTGCTGAGCAAAGAACAGTTAAAAAATAATAAGCTACTTATAGTCCTTGAAAGAAAAGAAAAGCTTTATAGTAGTTACTAAGGTTATAACATATGCTAAGGAAATTAAAATAGAGGGGAAAATCATGTTTTTAACTTGCATCTAAAGAATACTAATAGGAAATCTTACATATGGGAAATGTCATATTAAAATATAGAGAGAACATCTCCATCCTTTTCATTGACTGCAAAACATTGCTTACTTCTTAGAAAAGATTTCTGATTGCAGGTTCAAATATATCATCCGTGCCCAAATATCATGGGTTAAGAAATGTTCAATGAAACGTGGTTAGTGAAATGTCATGTGGCAGAATTCTGATCATGAAATGCTACAAAATGAGGGGTCATGGCAACCTGTGGTGAGAAATAAAATGTCAGTAATGGAATGGAACGGTAAATAACTCTATCCTGCTTGTTATCGAAATGGACACTTGGCAATTCACTTCATTCTCACTTGATCACTTCGCTGCCTCTCTGTTTCTGATCTATGCACATATGAGTGCCCCCCTTTGCTCTCTCTCTCTCTCTTTCTCCCTCTACCTACATTTTAAGCAGGCACTGCTCAAATACTTCTTAAAAGATAATCAAAGATGATATACAATAGAAAACCCCATAGAGCTCAATGGTAGCTATTATTTCTCATAATATCATCTGTTAAACAAAATATAGTGAGTTTAAGATACTGTAATATGATAGTAATGAATCCTTGATCCAGTCAGACTTTGGAAAATTTAAGAGAAAGGCAAGCTGAGCTCTGGTTTCCTGTTCTCCATGATTTTTAGTCATTTTTTCATGTTCTCTAGCAAACTTTATCTTATTTGTGGTGCTTTATGGTGTCTGCCACTATGGAATTGTGCTACTCACAAATACTGTGGTCAAAACACATTCAATTTGCCAGGAATCAGGCTAATTTGAATGCAAATGGTAGTGGTTTTGGAAATTGACATTGCTCTGGAAGATAGGGTAGACTATTACTTTGGTTACCAGCCAATTAACCAGCCTCCCAGTACCCTCATCCTTGTGTAGTCTATCCTCTAAATCTAGGCTGGCCCTGAAATCTGCTTTAACCAATGAAATGCAGCAGAAGTGACATTGTGCCAGTTCTTGGCTGATGCCTTAGGAAAACCCAGAAACTTTTGCACTCGCACCTTATACTTTCGCATTTGGGGAGGAGCCAGATGCCATGCAAGAAGTCCAACTACCTTGAGAACATTAATCACTGAGGGAGGTCAAGCTGGCCATGTGAAGAGTCCACATGGTTAAGAAATGGGATGTCCAGTCAATAGCAAGAACACAGGCCCCAGGCATATGCCCCAGTGGATCTAACGTAGCCAGCCCCCAGTCACTTGAGCCACACCACCTGGACCCATGTGGTACAAAGATGAGCTGAACCATCCCCACCATCCTCTGTTCAAATTCCTGTCCTGTAGAATCGTGAGCAAATAAAATGGTGGTTGTTTTAAGCCACTAAGTTCGGAGATGATTATGTAGAAACAATATGTAACTGAAATCCAAGAAGAGTGGCAATCACAAGCAAAACGAGGAAAAGATAAAGACCCTGGTAACCTAACAATGTTCTTGGAAGAAATCCAGGGAATATCATTGTATACCCGCAAACACACTCTGCCGTAGGTGCCCTCAGACTAATCATGTACCATTTCATCAGATAGTCTTTGAATAAATGAGATGAGATAATATGGTCTCACCAAATAACAAAAGGAGATATATATTTTAGTTTTTTAGGACATAGATCCTGTCTGGGGGGCAGGGAATAGAAACATTCCTTCTGTGGGTTACTTTTAATAGAAGAGTCAAGAAAAAAGGGCAGAATTTGTTAAGCTTTGCATTTCTATATTTTGCATTACTAAAGACAAATTTTGATACAGGCAAGGTATTATGACCATCCTGCAGAAACAAAATGGACGCCCACTCACAATTTGGTTCGAATGTTGAGACTGATGATGTCACAGGTTTCCTGGGGAGAGCAGGGTAGTCTTCTCAAGCTGGTTCAAAAATGGCTTGAAAGACTGTGGTAAGGAGACTTGCTTGGGATTTTTATGGTGGGAAGAAGGAGTGGGGCTGGAGTAAGAGTTCCCTTGTAGGAAAGGGCATGCCTGGTTTGAACTTCCTGTCAATGCCAAAGAAGGGAGCATCTGGGCTTTCTTATGAGCTTGTCCAGACGTGAGACAAAGGGAAAGAAGCAGTGATGAGGCTCAAAAGCTTTCATCAGTCAAATGTCCAAAAATGGAGTCAACCTCATTGCTATAATCTACCCCTTGATGTTTGACTGATGACTAAAATGTGCCAAGTTCATTTTATTGAATTTGAACTTATTTAAGTAGCCCATTATTGCACTCTATGAGGCCTATTGTATGAGACTGACGAGGGAAAGAAAAGATCCTTGAATGTCTTCTTCAAGAGTATTATATATCCTAAAAGTAAAATGGGTGCCTTGGTTACCATCAATAACATCTGGGACTCTGAAGAGGATGAGGAGTGTCTTGGTGAGGTCTCAGATTATAGTTTTAGTGTGTATAGAGACATGTTGATCTTGATTTATGTTTTGGGTATCTGTGAGACAAGAAATTACCAGAATTCTTTACTGGTAAGGGGGCAATGATGGATAAGAAATTGTTGTTGCTGCCGTTGGGTAGAGCAGGGTCTGGTCTAGATAGCCAGACCATTTGCAATGGCTTGAGAGACTAAAATTGTGCAGATAGGGCTGACTTCCAGTGCTTCAGTGCCTGAAGTTTGACCAATTGTGCTGATCCTTGTGTCCTATCCTTTATCAAGGACATCTGGTTAAGGGATGGAAAGCAGCTGCTCTCTGGTGAGCTCCATCATTTGTGATGGTGATAATATCATCCATAAAATTTATAAACTCCCTTTGCTCTTCATTCAGTTAATCCCAAGGAGCTCAGGTAGCCAGAGGAACTTGGAGAGAGGTTACCTCCTCTAGCACTCTGGTATACGGCAAGAGACTAAGGACAGTGGAGGGCACCCCCTCCTGCAGGTGGGATATACCAGAGGGCCCAGATTTGGCTCTGTCCTGTAGCAAGGAGCCTCAGTATTCATGCTGAGCTTGAAGCTTGCTGCTTCCACGAGCCAAGACAAGACAGGCAGCCCAGTATGAATGGTCACATGTCTAGTGCATGGCCAGAAATGGCCCCTATAATGGCATATAGCATGGGGTCAGGGAAGGCAGTTTCTTGCATCAGAAGTCTATGGGCAACTTATGACCATTACAGGTGGTCAAGAGACTCCAAAAGACATGAGAGAAGGTTACTAAAGCTTCTACAATAAAGGAATCTCTAGGGACACTAACAAGAGTGCCTGTTGAACACAATTTGGACAGATTCTAGAGCCTTTTGTTATAACTACAGTAGCAAAATGTTTACCAGTTGCTGTTTGTATTGAGTCTGTAATTTCCATAATATTGGGTATGGGAACCTTAATGCATGAGACAAATGCATCAAGGTTACAGTAATCTATTGTGAGGTGCCATTCATTCTTTCCGAGTATAACAAGAGGCCAAATTAGACTATTTAATGGAGAAGCAGTGGGAATAATCATCTCTTCTCTAAATAGGTCTTTTATAACGTGGTTCAATCCTTGAAGGTCCCAATTCTAATTTACCTTGAGCTGTATTAACTATTTTACTAGAGAGAGGGTCCATGTGGTCTCGTTTTGTCAAGCTAATTTGTAAGTGCAAAGATTTAATTTAATTTTTATTTGCTATTCATTAGGTCAGGGCATTTAAGCTCATTAATGGATATTTGTGGGCAATAGGTGCTATGAATATGGGGAATTTAGGCAATAGTTCCACGGCTAAAATGAGGCACATGTACTCTACTTTATGTTCAATAACTCCCCTAAGATTATAGGGAGGTACTTTATTTTAATTCAGTGGGATTCCTCATTGTAACTGCAATTTGAGTCCTCATATTGATTAAGGCCATGAAGGTTTGTCAGTTGGTGCATTTCAGCAGATGTTAAAGTTAATTAAGAACCTATGCTATAGAGCACAAAAACCAACGAGCACCTTTTTTCCTTTTGCTGTGTGAATTATTTTAGTAACTTTTGGATTTCCAATTGGGTCAAATTGTGGACCTCTTTTTCATTTATTTATTTTTTTTGTTTCCTTCCTCTGTATCCAGGTTTCTTTCCTGCTTGCTTTTTTTCTGTGGTTACTGAATATACTTCAGTGGGTTGTCTACCCTGCTCATAGTATATATTCCTTCCTCCAGAGAGCCTCAAATCAGAATCATCAGGCTTAGAGCCCTACCCCCTGGCAATGGTTGAATTAACCCTTGATTGTGCTACAGGAATGCCATGGGTATTTTTCCCTGTACCTCTGATGATAAGTATCTTTTTTGGCCACAGAGACATAAATGCAACAGCAGCAGCATTAGCAAAAGCATTTTGTAGGGTCCTAGTGAGCCATCTGCCTTTAGGAGTGTGGAATTCAGCAATTCAAATTTTCAAATAATGACCGTTATTCAAATAGTGACTGTTCTTCCTCTTTGTGATTTACCACTCTATGAGCCCGTATATATCACACAGGATGTACCCTTTACCCTGAAGTCTCTATAGAATGAGAGCATACACATGCTTGAAACACACCAGGTCACAGTTGGTCAGAGGGCAAGAGTCATTCTTTGAACCTAGTGTCTGTCACAGCTTAAGCTGGAGTTGAGACACATGATTTAATCTAAGACACACAGAGGGTCCAGGCTGAGACACATGACCCAGGGCTGCTTTAATAAGGGCCTGAATCCCATATTTCTTTCCCTAAAAGCCAATTAATTATTGAAACTTCTGACTTAGGGTGGTTAAATTATAACAGAGGCTCAGCGGAACTCAGCAAATACAGCAAAAAGCAGCACAGCTTAAAACACAGACTAGCCAGCAGGCAGCAGCTCAAAGTGCCTGCTTGCCATCAAGCAGCAGAGCCAGTTAGCGAGCCAAAGAAAGAGAAGAAAGACCTCCAGTGATTGTGGTCATTGTTTAGGCATTCCACTCTCAGAGCCAATTGTGGCCATTCTGCAAAGACAGGGACCATACACAGAAACAGAATGGACCCCCATCAAAATTTGGTTTGGATGTCAAGTCCAAAGACTCCAGGTACACACCAAGGGTGTATGAAAAAGGCTTATTATTTACATAATGAGGCTTTCTGGGGAAAGCAGGGCAGGCTCCCAAAAAAGGTCCAAAAATGGCTTGAGAAAGTAGAGAGAAGAGACTGGTTTAGGGGTTTATGTTGATTAAATGGATAGTGGGAAGGGGCTTTTTGGTTTGAACCTCCTTCCAAAGGAGGGAGTATCTAGGCTTTCTTATCAACTTGCCAAGATGTGAGGTAGAGAGGGAAGAGGAGAGGTGAGGTTTAAAAGCTCTTAGCAGTCAAACATCAAAAATGAAGTTAGACTCTATTACGGAGAGATTTTTGGACAGAATTGTTCATAATGGAGTGAATTGCCAAGGAAAATTGTAGACTGTACGAGCTTAGGGGAGTTTAGATGACATGCTGTGGAAGACGCTGTGGTGAATCACTGGATCACTCAGAGGGCAACTGGACATTTATAATACCTTCCAAAGGGAAACAGAAGGATGAGAGCAAAGCTTTAAGTGACAACTTGCTCTGAAAAGCAAGCCGTTTATTTTTCTGACGTTGTGAGATTTTAACAAGCCGACTTTAAGAGATAATAACTTACATAATCAACATTCACTGCTGTGTTCCATATGAGAAGTATACATGGTGCCTAGAACAGTTCGTAGCATAGAGTGGGTACTGTGCAAACATTGGCTAAATGAATACATGAATTTTATGGAGTTTTAGGCTTTGAAGACTGCTTTCTCATAGTTTATCAGATTTGATATTTAAATGCCTTCTCTGAGAAAGATTATTATCTACATTTTACAGGCAAGGGAACCAAGTTTCAAAAGATAATACCTTTGTTCAGATTCAGTCAGCTGAAGAGTCAGGGTTGAAGCCCAGCTATTTCAAAAGACTCATGTGTTTCTTACCAAATCCCACTCTCCCTGCTAGGGTTAGAGACAGGAGACTTCTGTTTGGAAGTAAATGAGGTCATCTCTTAGGGTACTTTCTGATTCTTGCATTTTTCTGATCTTTAAAACTCTGCTTCACAGTTTAAATGTTGTTTCGATGAATGGTAAAAAAAAAAAATAAAATCTGTTAGACACATCTAATTCTAATAGCACTTAATTCCAGTGACTCACATACTATTTTTCAAATACTTTGTGTCTGGAATAATTCTCATTTCTTCCACTTACACATATTAAAAGTCGAGATTCAGGTCTTCTAAATAATTCATTTATTATACTTGATATCCTGAAATATTTTAAATTTTTTTGAAGATTCAAAGGAAAAAGAAACTATCAATTCTCTCTCCACAGCAATACTTCATTTTTTCTTAAATCAATGTAAAACTGTGTCCAGGAGATGAGTTCTAATAGACTATAACTCTAAGTGGAATTTATTTAAAGGTCCTTATCACTTTGATTGCTCAATCTGTAATTAATTTTCAAGTTCAGAAGGTATGTGAAGTATGTTCCTTAAATGGGTGGGTCACACAAAAATTCTCACAACATGGCAAATATTTTTTTAAGGAACAAAACTTACCATAAGTGGTACAAAGCTGAATTATATTTTGTTGTCAATTTAGTCCTCTCAAGGAGACCATTTTCAAAACAATGCAATGTAAAATTCCATCTACACTTTGATTCCTGAAGCATCTAACAATTGAATACCTGCCTTTGTTATTCCATCTATTAATGCCCTAGATGTCTCAGATAACATTCCCAGGTGTCTTGAAAGCATTCCTCTCTTGGATGGAAAGCACTGTCGTTGACCAAACTTGCCCGTCTTGGCACCTGTCTTTCCTTAGATTCCTGATAGACTGCTCCATCACACCACTGTTCAGACAAGTGCAGACCTATCTGAATCGTAAGGTAAAAACTGCTTAGATTCTCATCCTGAAAACCTGCAAGAGGTCTGGGTGTTAAGCTTCCAAATATACATTTAACTTCAAAGAAATATCTATTAGAAAGACATTGATTTTTGTAATTAATTGCATGCTTCCCTCTTAATTCCTAGAAGATACATTTCTGAGATCTAAAGAGATGTAATGACAGCAGTATCTGTGAACCTCTCTCGTAGTATGTGGTAACAAATACAAGGCATTCCCTCCACTCAATTCGTTTCTTTGTGTGTGTGTGAGGGGTCGTAATTTTCACACTACTTACCATACTTCATTATCATAATTTAATTCCCTGTCTTCTTCCTCAATGAGATAGTAGAATTCATGCATAAGCTTCAGTTATTACAGTACTGGCACTGGACTTTGCATCCATTAGGCATTTGATGAGTGTTAGTTGAACCAAATTTTAAAATAAAAGTAATTTTTTCCCCTCTATTTTATGTTCCATGTGGAAGCCTTGAGCAATTCAAAGTATGTGGGTAGATATTTGTTTCTGTACCCATACCTTCCATTTTAAGGAGGATGGATTTCTGTAATGGTAAATTGTACCGTGAATTTATGGTCCATATGTTATTTTTTCTGTTTGGAGTTTAATAACTTTAGTTTCAGAGGGAAAAATATATTTTTAGATTCATTAGTAACAGTGTAATCACATTCTGTTTCAACTGGAGTTATGCTGAATGCTTCTCTTTAATGTGACCAATTAGCACTCTAATAATGGTTTAATCATTTTTATTCTTCCTGTTCTATGATATGGTACTTTTGGAAATAAAATGAAAACTATTTGGTGGGAGTGATAAAAGCATCCCACATATGACCCTGCTAGTGTTCTTACACCTGCATCATAAGCCTTTCTCTTCTCATAAGTCTACAACTTTTCTCTGAATGTAAAGCAGCAATCTTTGTTGTCAAATGACGCTAAAGTCACTTCTTGTAAAATCCGTTATGAGTTTGGGGAAATTCTGGTGCTGTAATCACTCAAGAGGAGCAATGTAGTTGAAATTGCCCTAGGAGTGTGCTGAGTTCCTAAGTCATTGTAGATGTCCTCGGTTCTAGCCCCTGCTCTGGAAAGTTTCAGCCCCTGTATCAACAAGAACAACCTGGTTTCTTACACCCAATGCATTCCCAAGGCTAGCAAGAGACACGCATTTCTGCCTAGGTGGAAATGGAACATGATTTTCCCAGCGTTTAAATTCCCTGATGAAGAGAACTGGCTCACATTTATATCTTCTCTCACCTGAAATTATTAGCATCCTAAGAGGATTCCTTGCTGCCATTCCCAAATCTACTCTCCTAAATATTTAATCACTGAGTATTAATAATAAATATGTCTTTCCTAAGCTTTCAATCTTCCCAAGGTCACTCATTTCCTACAGAGTAAATTCAAATCTTAGTAAATAGAAGCATTCTATGGTTTCATCCCATCTGACCACTTACCTCTTAACATTTTAAACCCTAATAATGACAAAATGCTTCTAGTAACACTATAGAAATTTCACAGTTCAGTGAGCACTGCCTTGTATGCACTTCCTACCTTGCTTCAGCTGGCTTTCTATCTTTCATCTCTGCTAGTACTTCTTTCAGGAAGCCCAAGGTGCAGGTAGGAACCTTTCCATTGTGTTCCCTGAAAACCGGAACATACTTCTAATTTATCAATCAAAATGTATGTATCGTGTGCCTATTATATCCTAATTAGGTATTACTGTCATGCGGTGCTTAATGACAGGGATATGTTCTGAGAAAGGCGTCATTAGGTGATTTCATCCTTGTGTGAACATCACAGAGTGTAGTTACACTAACCTAGATGGTATAGCCTACTACAGACCTAGGCTCTATTGTACTAATCTTATGGAACCATCATTATATACGTGGTCTGTCGTTGACTGAAACGTCATTATGCAATGCATGACTGTATAATATACTAAAATTTTTAAAAATAACTTCTCTGTAACTGTCTCTTGGAATTTCTTCAAAGACAGGAGTTATGTCTAATGTGCCTTGAGCCTCCCCAGCACCTAGTACAAGTGGTACATAATTGAGGCTAAGTAATTATTGGTTAAACTGAACTGAACCAGAAATTAAAAGGGAAATCTAAAATTATCCTCCTGAGTACCTTATTTTAGGAAGACAAAGCTAACAATTGTGATTCATATATGGCTCTGTTGGTGGGCTGGGAGGGCAGACTGAATCAACTAGTCATTGCTAGATTATTTTAAAGACTCAAAAATCCTTGACACAATCAGTGGAGATCAACTCTAGTATAAATTGGTACACAACATTAGCGGGAGTGATTTTTATTTGAACTTGAATAACTTTATGGTAACCCTTAATTAGAATAAAATTCAGGAGCAGTAGTTTCTTATCACAGGTGATTTTCATTAGCTAAGTAGTAAAAAATAAATCTGTCTTCCATGTTCTTTTGTTGAAATAGTTACCAAAGGTAAGTGATATAAATTCAGTAAGGCTCAAAGTTCTATCTTCCTCCCAGTTTCACAGACAATAGTTTCTATGATGGATTCTTTTGAACAATGTGGACCAGAATAACCAGAGGTAGAATAAAATTGGTTAAATTAGCAGACCATAGCTGAGCCAGAGGACAATATTAGGGGTCAATTCTGAGAGAGAAGCATTAAATACAAATTTTCTTCAGAGTCATGGTGAGCTATACACACATCTAAAAGCTCCTTGGACCACCCATTCACACAGAAATGATCCAACACTTTGGAGACACTAGAAGCGACAGAGTTTTTTCTGACAAAGTTGCATGTTGACAGTGAGTTTTTTTTTATCCGTAGCCCTGGGGTTGCCTGTTTGACTCCATTAGATGAAAAACACTGATTATTATAATGAACTCATGCATTTAAACTGTTGAGAAATTGCCCTCAGCTCTAGGTGTCTGTTTTATGTGGGAGTATCACAACTTTTGAATTGACCTAGCTCCTGGGGAGCTAGGTATAAACTTTGCCAATATGGTCTTTTTGCCTTTAAGTCTGTGTATGCCAGTTTTCTTTGCTGTGGTAGTTTCCAAAGGTAGCTGTCATCATTTTTTCCCTCTCTGCATGAACATGCCACACCTCACTTCAAGAAGTGGAGTCTGTTTCTGCTCCCTTTGAATCTGGGCTGGCCCTGTGACTTGCTTTCACCAATACAATGTGGTAGACATGCTGCTGTGCAAGTTCCAGGCTTGAGCCTTAAGGGAGCCTGCTTGCTGTCTCTTAAAGAGCCTCCTGTTTCTTCTCCCTTAAAAACCAGCCACCACATATGAAGTCTAACTAGTATGAGGCCACCATGCTGGAAGGAAACCGAAGACACCTTGTGGAGAGGCCACATGGAGAGATGCTCAGTCACCCCTAGCCATTCCAGCCATCCCAGCTGAGGCATCAGACAGGCCAGCCCCACAAGATACCACATAGGATGGAAGAACCACTCAGCTAAGCCCCGTTCAGACTGCAGAATTGTAAAAAAAACCAAAAAACAAAAATCAAATAGTTGTTTTAAGTCTCTAATTTTTTTGTTATACAGCAATGGATAGCTTAGGCACTAGCTATAGTAATTATATAATTTAGTCAAATATGTAGACCCATGAGGCTTGAACATGAGATGAACGGAAATGTTGTTTCTATAAAAACTAAATGAAAGTTTTGGGAAGTCTCAAAAAAGGTTTAAAAATAGCTTAGAAAATAGAAATGTTGCTAGCAATACATGTGATTGGGAGAGAAGACATAAAAACCTAGGAATATTCTCATTCAGCTTGCTTTGAAATATCTTGAGGTACATTTTTTGTAGTCCTCATTTGCTTTGTCTTGTTCTTTCTTACTTATCCTTGAATGTGAAATGGTCTAGTCAGAATTATCTACTTCCACAAGGGAATGTTAATTGAATCAGCCCCCATTGTCCACTTCGTTGCAGTAGAATGAATATCTTTCTGTGACTCTGATAGCTAAGGAGCAGGATTGAGTGCAATATACTGATCACTTTTCCATGCCTATTAGCTATCCAACTAATGTAACCCCAAAAGAGTGTGATAAAGTTTGCTTCCTTGCTGCCATCCTGTGTTTGATACACAGAAGAGAGAGTCTGAGGCAATCTCTAGACTTTATCCAGATGAACACACATAAAAGACAAACTAACAGAGGACATCCTAGGAAACAAGGCTCCCGCCTGTCTGTTTATGGTTTCGCTGAGCTTAAGACTTGGAACTATAAAGAAAATAGAAAGAAAATGGGACATTATTACGACGGCCTAATGAAAAAATACCTATATAATAATGAATAACTTTCCACTTTCCTGGTTAGTGAAATCTCAGCATCCTTGAGTTGGGGAAACAGGTAGAAGTTGAGCAAGTATTTCCTCCCAGGCCCCTGTGCTGATGCAGAAGAAAGGCATGCAAAGACCAATACTTTGCTTGTCTGATCAAACTCATTGACATCTCTAGCGTTGTAAATTTCTTCCAGACTCTAGCATATAGCTAAATATTATTTTTAGCTTCTAGTGTTATTGCATAGTTTTTATTGTTACAGATAGTTAATGGGAAGTTGGAAGGTGGATTCATTTTAACTTGAAAGTCATTTGAATGTCTGTGAAACAATTGTTTCCCAAACATGGCAGTTTGATTATTCTCCTTCTCAATTCCGTAGGCATTTTACACCAGCTCTTGAGTTCAGGCATCTTCTTACTTGGAAAGCGCTAGAGAAATGTGATTATGTTACTTGCCCACATTATATTTCCCATATTGGAACATTTTATTTTCTATTCTGAGAACATTGTCTTTAACCACGTGACAGAAACAGTAATACACTCCGAGTATTCCATTTGTTTCTCCGTATTTCCCAGCCCTCTGAAGCCATGGGGCCATCTGATTAGTTCTGGCTGATGAAAATAAAATATGAGTGGAAGTGTGATAGGTCATTTCTAGGCTGAAAAATTAAAAAGCCATCTGTGAGTCTCCAGCTTCTTATTCCTCTTCCAGGGTAAGTGAGAAGGCCTTGAGTTACAGATGATTCAGCTATAAGACATAGACCCCAGACCAGCCTAGGTCCCTAATTGGGCGGATGGAAAAGAGCCCCTTGCCCACTCATGTAGAATACATAACATGAGCAACTCATAAACTTTTGCTGAACTTATCTAATATCTTGGAACTGTTTTGTTACTGCAGCATAACCTAGCCTACCCTACTAATACAACATAGTATAATAAGAAAAATAATTCATTCATCCAATCTACAGTGGGAGTCCACTAGTGCCAAGTACTGTGCAAGACACTAGGGTTAGGATGGTGCAAAAAGACATAGTCTGTGTCCTCAGTGAGCTTATGGTCTAATGAGAAAAATGGGCAAATAAACCTTCAACAAAGGGCATCTAGCAAGCACCCAAGATGTGCTGCAACTATACCAGGCACTTGGCAGAAAAATGTGAATAAGGAATTTTCGGTGTAATACAGACATGGTAATAGATTAGTATAATATAATATGGTAAGTATTCCAAGAAAGTCTGTACAAAATATTTGGATGTTAAAGATAAAGAAACTATTAATTATCTTGAGGTGTCATGGAAGGCTTCTCTGAGGAGGTGACATTTGTTTGGATCTTAAAAAGTGAGTAAAACTTCACCTGCTGGAAAGGTTGATGTGGTAGTCATTAGCACTGCTCAATAAAAATATTTGGTTTTCTTCCTTCCTTGGTAGGATTGCACTTCTAATCCCCTTTCAATCTAGGAATAGCTGTGTGCTTTTCTTTGGCCAATGAAATGGGAATAGAATGAGTGACTGACATTTTCAGACAAAAAATTTAAGAGCCAGTACACTATTTGCCATGGTCCCTGCTCACCTCTGCTGTGATCATGGAAGCACAATTTGAGATGAAGTTTCCACCAGGCTTGGTGTCAGAATGCCTATGATGAGATGCACCTCACCAATCCACACCGCATGAGTGAAAAATAAATTTCTATTGATTTAAGACACTGATCTGTGAAAGGTCACTTGTTACTGCAACATAACCTCACTAATTCTGACTGGTACAGTATATCCCAGGCTGAGAGAATAACTAGAGCAAAAAGACCTAGAGTTGTGAAAGATCATTGTGCATTCCTGAAACAGTCAATTCAGTGGACTTAAGTTCAAGGTATGTGGGTGAAAAAAGATGAGGTTGGACAGGACAAAGTGTGAACGCTCTTTTAATGCTATGTTAAAGCTCTTCTACTCTATTCTTGAAGTAAGAAAAATAATTCTGGAACAGTGATGGTCTAGGTCTGAGCACATGTCTATCTTCCCTCATGTCCACCTGACCCTGTGCTACAGAGAATTCTTTTTTAAAAGGCCCTTAGAGAAAGATTTAAATTATCAATTGTCCTGTTGAGGCCATTACTAGGTATGTTGATGAAGTCACACTGACAAAACTGTTTGTTTTTTATCATCCAAAGCAGGATGTTGTCAAAGCCTTGAATCTATAGTCTGTCATTGCCACCATATCTTGTTTGGAGACTGTTAATATCTACTAAAAAGGAAAACTGATTTTTAGATTTGCTTTAGAGAAGGAGTAGCATGTCTATTGTCTGTAGCAGTGGGGAAATGAAACTGCCACAGCAATTACAAAAGCTGCGAAGTTGCCGGCAGGAAAAGCGTTGATTCTCGGTGAGTTCAGATCTGTAATTTCAGATACCTTTGTCACCTTCCTGAATGGAAAACTTTGAAAAGAAAATCACTTCTTCATTCACAACAATACCCGTCATTGGAGTCTTTGAAAGGAACTGATAAGATGGAAATTTATTTTTGAAATGCCCTTGGTTGTTGTTCATTTTTATTCCTAATTTAATTTTCATTTTTCCTTTCTTTGAGGTATCCATTTATCAGTTCACTAGCTTCTTAGCAGGACTCTGTATGACCGCATGGTAGTTTGCAAGTTCATTTCAATATGCAGCTAAATAAGAGTGATTCAGGATCGTACACGTCAGTATCTCAACAAAAAAGCATTTATTTCCATTAACAGTTTAAATTCCAGGCATATTTTGTTTTTTTCCCTCCTGTTCCCTCCACTAAGGCTATCTGGTCTACTCAAGAAGTAGAAATTAAGATATTGAGAAAGCTTGGGAAGTCTTTGCTCTCTATGGACCAGATCAAACTGTTCCAAAGTCAGTCCAAGGGGACTCTTTGGGAAGTACCAGGAGGGATAGCTGGTGAGGAGGGCAGGGGAAGAAAAAGAGACGCTATGGCTATGGCGGACAGGGATTGACAGCTCTTGTTTACTAAGTATCTGTATGTGCCCTGCCTGCTACATTTATCTACCCCCAACAATTCCCCCTCCTACCGCTAATAACCAGGTTTCAAGGGTTCTGATGACAATCTGAAATGGTTAGAAGCTGCAGATTTGTTGTTTAGAGATTGTGGCAGAAAAGAGCTACGTGCTCACCGTTCCTCTTTCCTTTTCCTGAACACAGAGGAAGTCTGTATTTCTGGGCCTCCCTTGAAGTTAGATTATGGCCATGTGACTGGATTCCACCTAATGGGTTGTAGGTAGTAGTGTATTCATTTTGAAGCCTACCATAAAATCTCTCGTGTGCTTGTCCGTACTTTCCTTCTATGGTTAACATGGATGCCATATTTTTAAGATGGCAATGTTATAAAATGGAAAAAGCCTAGATTCCTGACACATTCTTGAAGGAGAACTAGCTAACTTGCAGCCAACAGTGATGTGAGCAAGAAACAAATTTTTATCATGCTAAGCCTCTGAGATTTAGTAATTGTTTTTCACAGCGGTTGGCATTTCTTGTTCTAATGCAGGATACTTTTGGAAATTAGAAAAAGTAACCTAATATGATCAAAGTCTGGAATAATATGGGAGAAGAAATAGAAAGCCCTGCAGTTAGGGTACTATAGGGCTTCTAGACTCCAAAATGACACTTAAAAAATATCAATACTTACATCTTATGACTTACATAAACTATAAGCCCCAAATGAGTTAAACCAATATTTAAGATTACTTTCCAGAGGACTGTTGTCACATCACTTTCCGTCTTAGGTTAGGAACAATGACAAAGCTGTAACATGTTTATTATTTAGGAATAGTATATAAATCCAACAAGTAAAAGAATAAGTTATAACAAGTATAAGAATAAGTTATAACTCTGTAAAAGAAATTAGTTAAATATTGTGACTTTTCCTGACTTGTACTAAAGAAATACTTTGCAGAGTTGATTTATTCAAGCAATGAAATGAAGAAATCAGTTCTGCTTTCAATTTCATTGCTAAGTAGTGATTTTGCATCACTAAATGTAGATTCATTGAAATGGAAATGGTTTGTAGTATTTCCACTTCTCAATTGCAAGAGAGATTTTCACGCGTTCCTGACATTTCAGGTATTTACTCACCTAGAAAATCTGTCTTTTAGCCTTTTGTACATAACTTAGGCGCTTAAGAGCTTGACTATTGATTTGAGTGGCATGTTAGAATGACACACTGATAATCTTGAACTGGTGATATTGGTTTATGTGTGTATGTTTTGATGACGAGAAAAACAACCTCCTCATAATGCTCTATCCGTTCAATGAGAAATCTCTTTAAGCTGCTAAACATCACTTATTTGACCTTTTTGCTTCTGTAAGCTGTAATCAGAGTTTTGAAAATTTCTTCCTTAAAGGCCAAGTTTTAGCACGGAGAGGAATTCGTTTGAATTTTCTCTCCTTTCTTCTCCATTGCCGTCTTAGTGAAACTCCTAATCTGTAGCATGAAACAACTAATGAAGAGACAACAGAAGGGCTGATTAGGAAAAATCTGAGTTTAGAGACTAAGAGAATGGGCTCAGGAACTCTGGATTTGAATGTTTTTCAAATACTGTCTTTGCCTTGTAAGAGCTGTAATATCCTGGGGAAATAATTTCAATTCTGTAAGGCTGAATTTCATCATCTGTAAAAAGTAGATACTAGTAGTCTACAACTCATAGGATTAAATGATCTAGGAAAAGAAATGCTTAGTCCAGCAAGACTAAATAATACCTATCACTATTTTAACAATAAACAGGAGTCTCAAACCTTGAATTACAAGAGAAGACTTTTTTCGATTAATTGCAAGTGCTAACTAAAACGAGCTCAATACTATCTGTGAGTTGGGATGGCTCCTATTTGGGTCTATTTTATACAAATGCTCAAACATCAGTAGAGTAATGCACCTAAAGTAAAAAGATTTAGAGTTCTGCACAAACGGTGAAATGACAGCAGAGGAGAGGATTCAACAGTCTGTAGAAGAAGAGCAAGAGTATCTTGACCACTCATTGGGCAATTAATGTTTCCATACAAATGTCAGTCTGAGGGCAAATAGTACTTGCTGTCCTCATGGCTGGAGAGCAAGGGTAACAGCAGGACATTGAATTAGCAATAGGAGGTAGTTCTCCTTTAAGTTCAGGTGATAGATTACAGTTTATTGATTGGCAAAAGCAGATTCCTTCTATCCAACATGAAAAGACAAATTGGGCCAAAATGGCTGTATGTAAATTTTTTGAGACTCAAAGGATTCATCTAATCTATTCCTATTCATAAGGAAGAGACCAAAGTCTTTTCTATGTCTTATATCTTATTATGACTGAAGAGTAAAATTTCTCCTCTAGAAAATAGTTGTATATTTTTTTGTTATCAGCAATACCACTCATTAATGCTTTATTTAATATACTTTACCCTTTACAAGTACTAATTCATGTTTTTATACTTGAAATAATACCTACATATCTAAAGAATGATCCCAAGTGGGGATATGATATCTTACAGATAATTATTAAAAATCATATGACTTCATTGATTCTACTTGAATTTTCATTTTGGCATTGGCTACATCTATGTTGACTTGGACATTTGTCTTTTCTTTTTGTATCTTTTGTACTTTTTGCTAGCCAACATCTGAACACCCTTGCTGGGTTTGCAGACTCCCAAAATGAAAATTCCAGAAACCTACTTTCTCAGAATCTCAGCAGCTAAGACCCTCAGCTCAGCCACGTGAGGTTGATAGAGAGGTAGGCAATATGCAGTTATCTTCCGGGATCATGAAAGACAATTGATGCAATCCAGACATTTCCTAACAAGATAGTAAATAAAACATAAATATATATTATTTGGTATGTGGTATTTTGTATGTGTCCATGTACTTTGAGTTAAGATTTAAAAGTCATGATGAAATAATAGAAGAATTTCCATTATAGACAAGAATAAGAAAAGTTTGTACACTGTGACTGCTATTACTAAGCAGTGCTTAGTGGGAAATTTATAGCTGTGATACAGGAATAAAAAATTTACTGTATTAGAAAAGAAGAAAGTTCTCAGATTAATGATCTAAACTTTTATTTTAATAAACTGAAAAGAAAAGAAAACTAAATCCAAAGCAAACAAAAGGAAGGAAATAATAAAGATCAGAGTGGAATTAAATGACATAACGAATAGAAAAACAAGTGACAAAAATCAATGAAATCAAAAGTTAGTTCATTGAAAAAATCAACAAAATTGACAAAACTCTAGCTAGACTGACAAATAAAAAAAACAGAGAAGACTCAAATTACTCAAGTCAGGAATGAAATAGGAGACATCACTACCTACCTAACAAAAATTAAAAGGGTTGTAAGGGAATACAACGAACAATTGTATGCTAAGAAATTATATAACTCAGATGAACTGGACAAATTCCTAGAAATTCCTAGAAAGAAAGATGAAATGGAAAAATCAAAAAAGACAAACTATGGAAATTGACTGAAGAAGAAATAGAAAATCTGAAAAGACCTATAAAAAGTAAAGTGATTGAATCAGTAATTTAAAAACTTTACGCAAAGAGAAGCCAAGGTGTACAAGACTTTACTGTTGAATTCTATAGAACAGAATTAAAGAAAATTTAATTATCATTCCTTCACAACTGGTCAAAAGAATAGAAGAGGAAGGAAAACTTCCCAACTCAATCTATGAGGCCAGTATTACCCTGACACCAAAACCAGACAAAATCAGTATGAAAAGCAAAACTACAAACCAATATCTCTGACGAATCTTGATGCAAAAATCATCAACAAGTCCAACAACACATAAAAAGGGTTATACACCATGTCCAATTTACGTATGAAAATCAATTAATGTAATATACCATATTAATAGAAAAAAGGACAAAAACCACATGATAATCATCCAAATAGATGCAGAAAAAGCATTTGGTAAAATGCTCTCATGATAAAATTACTCAACAAACTAAGAATAGAAGGAGCATGGAAGTTACTGTTAATGAGCATTAGGTTTATTTTTGGGGTGATGAACATGTTCTAAAACTAAGCTGTGGGGATGGCTGCATAACTTTGAGAATATACTAAGACTATAGAATTGCGTACTTAAAATGAGTGAATTTTATGGTATATGAATTATATCTCAATAAAGCTGTTAAAAAGTCAATAACTTTCCTCTATCCAAATAGCAATCATTAAGTAAATATAATGTAATAAAAAGAATTT